>NC_044551.1:160888457-161493957 GCF_007565055.1 Rhinopithecus roxellana
ATTGTTGGACCCAGCCAGGTGTGTTGGGAGTGCCCTGCTCTTCTCCGCCTATGCATGTCTGCCCTAGGTCCATCTTCCCGGAACTACCACCTAGCTATTTCTACTCGGGGGCCTCACCTTCTTCCAGGGCATAACCAGAAGCTGGGCACAGCTCTTTTTTACTCTCAGATCCCTCAATCCTATCTGGAATTTTGTCAACCCTACTCCAAGAAATTCATCCACCTGGGCATGGGCTGACAGAGAAGAGAGAGCTTAAAGAGCCACTTTTCTGGATATAAACGGGTCAGAGCTTCCTGGCTTCCCTGCACTTCCTTACCTCCTCTTAATTTGAGCAAACTTTCCAGTCTGGGAGGCTAGGAAGATTTGCTTCTACCTTCTCTAGGCCTGGCTCCCCCTCAAATCCTATGACTGGAAATGAAAAGGCAATGGTTTTTAAAGCTGGAAAGCTTTTACTCTGTGTCTTGTCCTCCCTGAAGCAATCAATGTCTCTCCCCTTAGGCAAATTCAGGGATAGGTCAAGGAGTTAAAAGGAAATACCAGGGAAAACACACCAATTGGTGCAAAATATTTTTCCACCACAAAAACATACAAATTCACATACCAAATACATAGAACATAGTTAAAGGAATTAATCTATCCATTTTTACTGTCAATGAGAAATTCCACAAGAACATAGAAACTAATAAAGGTGTAAGGAGATGTGGATGTTGTCTTGGAGAGGCTCACTTATTAACAAAACGATTTACTTCCATGCGCCACACTCTCACATTATGGGAGTCAAAAGAGAGACTCCATAAAGTATAAATTGTTCCCTGTCATCTTGTAATATTTTCAACAGTTCCTCTCTAAGCCCCCAGGTTGTAGGAGGGCTTCTTGTCCTATGCTTCTCTAATACCCTGGGTAAACATCAGTCTCAACTCAAAAAGGTACACGGGGTAAGACAGCAAGGCTTGAGCAACGACTATCAAGATTTTGCTGCCAAGCAGAGTCTAGGCTCTGGAGTGTATGGTAAATATTTTTTAAATGTCTGTATATTATGATGTTTCAACATCTTAAGCCTTTCTGGCTGGGGAAAGAATGCATGTCTTTGATATGCAAACTAACCAATCTAGAGCCATGCCTCCTTTATCTGGCCTGTATACCACAGGAGGTGATACTTCTCTGCCTTAATCATTCCAGGGCCAAACATCAGGAAATTCAGAACCACCCCTAAAGCTCAAAGTTCACCAAAGTTATTCAGACTGGCTAAACCTAAACTGTTCATTCTGCTCTGCCTTGCCTTTCCCATGGAAACGCCAATAAAGGCAGTGGCCTAAACCTTTCCCTGGCTCCTGTCTTCTGCCTCCTGACCATTCCTCCTGACCATGGTGTGTTTCCCATGTGGCCCCTGCAGGGTGTGCTTCTTATCTGTAAGACATGTACTTATAATACATATTTTTTTCTTTGAGCCTCTTCTGTGTCTCCTCTTGTGGCCACATCTGACTGATCATCACATAAAATAATATGCAACATGGGATTGGAATTCTGAAGGGGGAAAAGTGAGGCAGGTATTTTACAACAAAAGATGACAAACTGCATCTATGGAGAGGAAAAAAAGCAAAGCCTCTCTGTTGCTGCCTGGCTTCTTCCACCTGGGGTTGTGGGCTGGGTTGGCACGGAGCTGGCTGCAGAGGCTCAGCATCTATCTCAAGACCAGAACATGTAGCTGCCCCTGTTGCACACAGGAGGGATCATGTTGAGATTATGGCTTCCAGTCATGCCTGCACCTTCTGCACGCGGTTGGTTACAGTGAGCTGAGATCACGCCACTGTACTCCAGCCTGGCAACAGAATGAGACTCCATCTCAAAATAAATAAATAAATAAATAAATAACCCAACCCCCCATTGTTTACTGAGCACTTTCTTGGTGTGAGGTTCTGGGCTTACACTTGAAATGTACTATCCCACTTCATCCTCACAAAGAGCCCCTGAGGTGCATGCAGCACCACATAGAGGACATGCACATCGCCTAGCATCACACACTTGGTAAGTGACAGAGCCAATATTTCAATCAGGAGTGGCTGACTCCTGAGGCTCAGCTCCTAAACACCTGCAATGCCGAATAGAAAGCACTGAGATAGAAAGCATTTTATAACTTCCTTGAGCATCAGGTGACTGCTCTTTAGAAGTCCGGGGCAGCTAGAGCTGGAGCTGATGTGGACTGTAGGACTTGTGTTTCCATGGTTGCAGGTCTGCCAAGATTTCTGAGTAAGATAAAGCACAGAGATGAGAGCCTGAGCTTTTTTGTCAAATGATAAATCCTGAGATAGTTATATATTTGTATTCACTGGCCTTTTTTCCAAAAGGTTCAAAGAAAGCTTGATGTCCAGCAGCAACAAAACACACATACATACAGCAACAACAGCTGAATAGATCAGGTGCCCCGAGCTCACTACATTTTTGGGGGATCATCCCTCACGCTTAGGTTTCTCTTCTGTAAAATGAAGAGATTGTGATTCTCACTGTGATTCTCCATCTGTGGACTGGCAACTAATAATATTTTAAAACACAATTTCCAGGTTTCCACTCTGCAGCGTTTTTGTTTCAGCAGGTTTGTGGTAAACTCTAGGAGTTTGTATTTTTAAAGCTCATTGAGTGATTCTAATGCTCAGCCTAGTTTGGGAACCACTGGTCTGGGTGATCTCCTTGGTTGCTTCCTGAGTGGATTACCCATTTTGGGGATTAAATCTCCAAGTACTATCAGATGAGTACAGGGGTGCTATAGAATGTTTAAGAAATGTTAAACCAAGTCTGGGGATGGGGACCAGAAAAAGTAACTGGAGAATGTGACAATCCTAATTTATCTGATGAGCGGTTAGAAAGACAGCACCTTTTTGTGATGAATATCTTTTGGTTTTGCAGGCCCAGCATTCATTTTGTTACTGTTGAAAAAAAATGCCTTGATGTTCCTCTGAGAAATCACTCCATTCCCATCTCTTCATCCCTGTGTTTTGGGTGGGTTTGAAGCCACTGTGCCGGTGACCTCAAGGGCTATCCCTGCTTGGCTGCCCATTGTAGGCATGGGACCCAAGCTAGGCCAATAGGACTCAAACCCAGGGTTTTTGATGGCTTGGTTATAAAGCTAGGACATTTTAATCTTGGAGGTGCTGGCAGCCCTCTTCCATCATTGCAGGGAAGAAGCCTATGTACAATAGGGAAAAATGAGGCCAACACATAGAACACAGACATTGTAAATAAACCCCTAAAAGCACCATCTGTAAGGTTTTAAGTAGTGATGCATTTTCTTACACCTAGATTGAATTTTGTCAGTGACTGACACTATGAACATATTCAAGAGAAGGCTGCCAGAATGTGAGAAGGGATTGGTTATGTCAAAGAAGAAAAAGAAGAAAAGAGACTAATATATTTTAGAATACACAAGAAACTCCTGTAAATAAAGAAGAAAAAGATTGCAAATGAGTGGATGATATGAATAGAAAATTTACAGAAAAGGAAACTCCGAAAGTTAACAAACCTAGAAATGAGCTGCTCGAAATAATGATGATCAAGAGAAGTTCAAACTAAAACAATTAAATATTACTTTATACCCATTAAACTGGTAGAAATGAGGAAGACGGATATTGCCAAAGGCTGGAGAGAATGTGGAAATACAGGACGCTCCATGTATTGCTGGAGGGACTGTGCACCACTGTCGCTTTTCTGCAAGGAACTAGGCCTAACTTGGTCAAATTAGCTCTACACAAGCCACAAACCCAGTAACCTACCAGTGCTGTCGCAGGGTCTACATACCAGTGGATTTCTCTCAGGTTCACAAAGGGGCATGTGTAAGGTTCATAGAAATATTGTCTGAGGTAACAGGGACCTAGAGGTACCCATCACTGGGAGAAGGAGTGAGGAAAATGTGGTAGATCCACACCATGGATTATTAGGCAGCAGTCATAATAAAGAAAGACAAAATATATCTGTTACAAATAAAGTGAGAAAAGGAGAAAGCAGAATAAGGTCTATAGCCAAGTACCACTTGCACAAATTAAAAATACATGAACACAAAACAATTTATATTTTGAAAAGACATATCCAATAAAAGCCTATATATATTAAACACATTAAAATGGATGCCCCCAAAGGATCCCTAGTCCTATGGGTGTTAAACAAAAAAAAGGAATCAAACAAATATTGGACAAGTGCAATAATGGGAAGACAAAATAAAAAACCCAGGTGCTAAGAGAAAGAATAATAAGAGAAATTTACTTTGCACAGGTTGGTCAGGGGAGGCTTCTCTGAGATCTCTGGTATTTCAGCTTCAACATGACCATGGAATAGCATCTGAGTGAACAGTTCTAGGAAAGCAGCTGTATAGAAGAAAAGTCAAGAGAAAAGCTTGGAGGAAGGAAAGAGTTGGATAATTAGGGAACTAAAAGAAGTCAGAGAATGGTGACCCAAGGAGACAAAGTCTCTCTTCTTGAGAGTTTCTGAGTTGGGGGATGGTGTGGGTGAAGCTGGGGCATCACAGTCATCATAAACAGACTACAGGTTTGGAGCTGTGGGCACAAGCAGGCAGCAGACTATTCCCCTGATATAACTGTGTTAATATCACATAATTAGCCTGAGCTGTAATATCCATTCTCTTTAGTGTGCACAGTCATTACACGGAGGAAGGAAAACACTTTTCAGGTAAACCCTCCTTTCAGAATTGCAGCAACCAGAGTGCATTTGGAAGAAATAGGTCTGTGATTGTAATGGGAGGCCTCCATGTGGAAGTAACACATAAACCTGCCTGTGAAGTACTGCTTTGAACTCTTCACTAATCAATAGTCTGAAGACATGGAGGCTGTGTGGTACATGGGCAAGAACTTTGGGATCTGAAGGCCTGTCCTATTCATGATGGAAACCTCTGTCTGGTGCCTGATAGTCTATTCAGTAGGTACATAATTATGTCTATGGGATGGATATAAATAAATATTTTACTTACTTTAAAAACAGAAGTTTGAATGAAAAGGGCATGATACAGTATGACTGGTTACAGCCCTGCTATCTCACACACACACACACACACACACACACACACACACACACACAGCCATAAAGAAAAGACGAGAAGCAAATGGAGGAAACATACCAAAAATGTTGACAGTGATTATATATATGTTATATGGAGGGTCTATGAGCAAACTTCATTTATATTTTTAAATTTCTAATATTCCATATTTTCTAGTATATTGTGTATATAACCTAATATATATTTCTGTAATTTTTATTTCCTGTTTTTTGATGTTTTTTTCTATAACATAATTTTTTAATGGAAATAAATCATTTAGCATGCGAAGAAAAAATGTTGTTAAAAATACCCTACCTCCTCCTCTTAGGGGATGAACCATATTCATATATTTTTGATGGCTAATGGTTATACATATATATGTAAGATTAGATAGATAGATAAAAAGAAAGAAAGCAAAAAGGAAAGAAAGAAAGAAAGAAAGAAAGAAAGAAAGAAAGAAAGAAAGAAAGAAAGAAAGAAAGAAAGAAAGAAAGAAAGAGAAAGAAAGAAAGAAAGAAAAAAGCAAGCCAGTATTTGGATATGCAAGGATAGACCTGAAGCATAGTCTAAGGGGGAGCTGAAAGCTATAATTTTTGTGCCTGAGTAAACAAGAAATGTGGGTTTGCACCTGCATCTGGAGAGATGGAGAGCCTAGGAGACAGATGAGCCTGAGCAAAGTAATGACAGGCAGAATCCAAGGGAAAATATGGCCGTGGAGAAATTTCCCACAATGGGGTTGCTGTAAATTATTGAGACTAGCAATGTCTGGCTTTCTGTGTTAATTTCTGGCAAGGAAACGTCTTCTTATGGGCCAGGCCATATGCTTGGAGCTGGGGTTACAATGTTAAAAAGAGAGACAAGACCTCTGTTTTCCAGGATTTTATGTTCTTGGGAGGGGGAGAATAATAATAGTAATAGCTAGTATTTATACAGCATCAAATATGCACCAAGCACTGTTCTCAGTGCTTTATATGTATTAACTCCTTTAATCCTCACAACAACCTCACAACAATGAACTCCTCATTTCACAGATGCAAAATTAAAGCACAAAAAAAATTAACTAGCCTAAGACCCTTTAGCTAGTACATGGTGAGGATGGGATTAGAACTCATGTAGTCTGCCTCTAGGATTAGTAAATAAATGTAGTTATAGGCTGTAGTGAATGGCAGGAAAGGTATTTACCGAGTATTTTGTTGGCGAATAACCAGGCAGGATCCACTTTCGAAAGATTGGTCCTAGAAGCCCTTTAAAGTGCATTTAAAGGGAAACATAACTGATGAAAATGAGACATGTCTAAGCTGAGGTGAATACTTTTCTATTATCCCCATGCACAGCAAGTTGACTAGCCTTGGGGGTAATGGGGCTTTGCAGAATGAAGGAAGAAGGTGGTGGCAAAATGGTTCTCAAAAAGGGTGACCAAAGGAGCTAAGCTGGGGGGTGGAGATGACACTAACCAGGACTAGATATAACACACTCTCATTTCCTTCAAAACACAGTAGGAGAAAATGATTCTCAGATCAGAAGACCCAGGATGGTATTTACACGGACAATATAGAAAAAAGCAAACTAGGCAGTAGACACTAGGGTTACACATCAGAGACAGGAGCTGACTGCAAAAGGGAAGTTGTAATCTCTTCCTCCCCACCCTCTTCAAAGTACCTTTTGCATAATATCCTCAGGCCAGTTTCCTAAGAGGCATTGTTACAAATTGGCACGATATAAAGTGCTACCAAATTAACCAGGTTTCACAGTGTTTAAATCTATGCCCACAATATACAACGAGTTTTTTAAAAATAAGAAAATGAGCCTATTTTTAACAGAGGGACATGAATAGTAATGCTGCCCATTCATGAATGACCATTGCTAAGTGGAAGATTATTCTAACATATTTTATTATTCAAAAATCACCAGGACTAAATAGCTGGTAGGATGAAGCTTTGGCTGTCCAAATGAGACTCATTCCAAACTATTGTCTTAAACTTTGGTACTGCTGAAAAGACTTTTGGTAGATTTGATGTGTTTGCAGATGCATCTCCCTTGGTGCCATCCCTGCTACTTCTGAAGAGCCCCTACACTTGGTGAGAAAAACCTATTGAAATTTGCTGTTGATTCCTGTCACTAGGAAGATTTTCTTAGAGAGCCAAAGGGCTTTCCCTCGTGTGCTGCAGAGACCTTCATGCCTCTTCTGCCTTTCCTTCTGCCCTCCCTTTTAACCACAGTTTATTGGTGGCCTGGATTAGATTGTACCACTGAGACTATATGCTTTCAATTAAAAAATATTTTCTTTAATCATTGCAATAATTCATTTTGCTGTATAACAAATTACCCCAAACTCAGTGGTTTAACAAAACCCAACCATCTATCTCAGAGTTGTTGTAGGTTAGGAATTTGGGAGTGGCTCAGCTGAGTGGTACTAGTGCAGGGTATTTTAGCACATTGCATTCAAGATGTTGACTGGGGTTGCAGTCATCTGAAAGCTTGACTGTGGCTGGAGGGTCCACACCTAAGGTGGCTCACTCACATGGCTCCTCATCATGTGGGCCTCTCTACAGGGCTTCTTGAGTATCTTCATGAGCAATCCCTGGGAGAGTAAGGCGGAAGCCATAATGTCTTTTAGGATCTAGCCTCAGAAGTCACACAATTTTCATAACATCTTTGTGGTTATACAGGCCAGCCCTTGTTAATGTAGAAGGAGACCACCAAGGGCATTTAGAATTATGCGGATAATCTTGGAGGCTAGCTACCATACCAGTGAAGGGTATGTACTCAGCCTCTGATTTGAAGATATGGAAGCATATAGAAATCAAACTGAACTGACCTCCTTAAAAAGGTAGTCAACTAGCACACTCTTTTCTATATGGTGATATAATTAATTCACTCATATTTATTTGGGGATAAATTATCTATTTTGAAGACTGTCAAAGTCATTATCAAGAGGATTGTGCTTAATCTTATTTTTATTTATAATCCCACTTATTGCATTCTACTAGGTGTCAATTATAGGGCTAGGCACTTTACCCACATTTAATTTTCACAATAATCCTATGAGGTTGGTATTACCAATTCCTCTTTACAGATGAGGAAATAGATGAAGAGTCTCCAGTTACAAATAATCCAAAAGACCATTGAGTGTAAACCTCTCACAGAAGGGAACCTGTAGCTTGGAGAGTTTAAGAGACTCTTCTGCAGTCCATAGTGAAAAAATGACTGAGTTGGCACCAAAGTCCTGGCCTTCTAAGTCGTCTAGGAAACATTCTCTTTCAATTACTTGAAGCAGCTTTCTTGTAATATTTTTTCCTAACCAGAAAGCTAGAACTCTGTTAAGACATCTAATCTCTGTGAATCTGTTAAAATGGGTATAACAACAGAACTGACATCTAATCTCTGTGAATCTGTTAAAATGGGTATAACAACAGAACTTATATAGTGCTGTGAAGATTACATGAGCAAATGAATGTAAAGTGCCAAGTGCAGTACCTGCCACACATCAAACACTCATCATATGATAGCTCTTATTCCTGTCATTGTCGGTATCATTATTGATTTATGAACAAGAAAACTAACCTAAGCCATCATTCAGCACCTTGATGGTGGGGATCATGCATTAAAGTCAGCACTGTGCTGGACTCCACATCACCCTTCCTAATCAAATCAATCTGCTGAGTTGGCATAACATATTATGAACTAGCCAGTCTCTTTTTTACTGTACTACCAGGGGCACACAACTTAAATCCAGTCAGGGGCACGTGATACTCACTTTGGCTAAAAGCTGGATTTAAGATGGTTCCAGTGGGCACACATTTTTATATTTTAATAGTTACGTATTTATCTTAATAAGTATTAGAAAAATATAACTAGCAGATAAACCACTGACTTAATTGATAATCTTCCCTTAGGGGAGGCTGAAATGGATGGATTTATAGAAGAATATTAAGTGAATAAATAACAGAAATGGTGGCATGCAATTACAATAAGAATTGTAAAGATGAAATGTAAATTAAGTTTTGGAAGCACTGATTTAACATATGTTGAAAATAATGACAGAGATTTGACAGTTCATAATAGCTTTGTTTATTGTTATTATTCTTGTCATTTTGCCAGTGTACTCTCTTCTGAGGTAGCTCAGCCTATGTTCTTTTTTACACATACCACTCCATGCCTCTCTTCTTGTCCTAACCTTGCCTTAGAAATTATTTTCCACTCTCTTTACTTGGATAATTCCTCTGATCCTTTAAGCTTTGGATTAGGCATGGTCTCATTTGAGAAGAAGGAATCTCCATTACCCTTTAAATCCAGCCTCCCAATGCATCGTCTTTGTACCTCTATCCTTGCATTTAGCACTTTGTACAGAAATTAAAAAATTTTATGCCTCTCTCCCCTACTTTTCTGGAGCCCTATTTGTCTTCACATACCCAGCACCAAACACCATGCTGGCATAGGGAAGACCTTCAGTTAATGGTTACCTGAAATGAGCTACTACCACAGACTGAAAAAGAAGTACAGGCAATGTTCCTTCTTGCTGGTCCCTTAAAACTCACTGCTTGTCCAATGCACAGGGGCAATCAGAAAAAGCTTTGTAACTATTCTGTTTTATTCATGAACCTAGTGGCTATTAAATATTTCTCAGTTTGTCAAGTGTGGGAAAGGCAAGAGATGAAAATGTTGAAGAAACGGTAGCATTGTTCAGGCTCTAGAATGCACAAGCTTCTATTTGCTGTAACTGGTAACCTGGTTTGAACTGATAACTTTTAATTAGAACAAAACCTTGGGGAAAAAAAAATCCCTCCCGCATGCAAATTCTTCCATCTGTGATCCTATTAAACATTTGCTAGTTCAGCAAAGACTTGCCAAACTGCCACATTATCTCTTCTTCTTGATAATTAACATTTGATCCAGCAATGAAGAATGGTGGAATAAACATAGACTATAGGACTCATTTTAAACTGAGTATTAAATAAAACAAGCCTGCAACTTCATTAAAGTCTTGAATAACTTGCCAGAAATTGCTTTCTCCTCTAGTGTGATGAATCACTAGACTAGGCGGTTTCCATCAGGACAGGAAAGAAAAGTGTACTGGAAGAGTGAAGGGATTTAGATTCTATCTCTAATTTTGCTTTCGGGTAGGGCTTTGGTCAAGGCAGTGAACCTACTTAGACATGAGTTTATCCTATAAATTAGGGGATTGAACTAGGTTATCCTACGCTTTTTCTAGGTTTAAAAACTGTCTTTAATTCATTTATACATATAATAAATCTTTGTTGAGCATCCACTCTGTGCTGGGCATGGTTCTAGGTCTTTGTGGGTAATCAGTAGCAAGATAGATGAGGTCTCCGTTCTACTGAGACTGGGTGATGGAGATAAGCCTTAAGCAAGTGACTATGCATGGTTGGACAAATAACTATTTAAGCATGTTTGCACTAAGCACGTTGAAAAGGGCAGGGTAGCATGACCATACATGGTGAGGAGACCTAGAGTAGCCCCAGAGGTCAGAGAACGCTCCCCTGAAGTGAGATTTGACAGCTACTATCTGACAGATGGGTAGGGGTGGCCCAGGGCAGGAACAGGGAGAAGACTGATTCAAGTAGAGGAAAGAAGCTGGGTGTTTGAGGAAGTAAGAGTAACCAGTGAGGGGCTGGGAAGTCACATGAGCTGAAGCTGAAGAGGCCAGCTGCAGCCAGTCCATGCGGGACTTTATACGTCATGGAAAATTTAATCTCCTTCAGTGGTAAAAGGAAGCTGTCATTAAAGGTGATATAATTAGAAGTGAAAAGATTCACAGTAACTCTGACTAAGGAAACTTACTTCTCTCTGTCGTTATCCTCAAACTGTAATAGGCTCTGGTTGGTAAGATCTTAAACTGGATTCTTCTGGATTCACTATTGCAAAAGAAATATTGTAATCTGAGGCTTCTTTAGGGTTCTTGAGTAATTCTACATGGCTTCCGGACCTCTAACCCTTGCAAATAATCATGTGCTTAGTTTGCACATTATTGCAACATTCCAGGAAAGAACATGCTGCTAGAACCTTAAGCAAACCTTCACTGATGGGTTCCCACACAAATGCTCTAGGCAGGAAATAGCACCTTTGTAAGAACCATCATGGACAATGTTTTGAAGGAAGTCAGCATCTTTTTTGCCTTTTGAACTCTATAAAGCTCACTTTCCCCTTTTCTCTTCTTCTCTTTGTAAAAGATCTAATAGCTTCCATTTAGAAGTTGAGGTGAATGAGAATCATGTGCTCTCTTTTTTCAAGGACACTAGCATTCTTGATTTAACTCCTATTGCAGATGGAAAGGCTTTGTACTCTATTTTAAGACTCTTAGAAATCAGCCAGCTGGTGGGAAAGAAATTGTGGAAGTTTGGGCAGTGAAAGGGTTGAGTTGAGGATCTTCACAAGTGTGTCTGTGTATATTTTGACCACATGTATCACGCTGACCAAGAACTATGTAGGAGCCACTTGGAAATTGGTTATAGCAAAAATTCCCTAATAAATATCCTGGGAGGTTTATCTATTTTTTATTCTACCTAAACAAAAGTATTGTTTTTCTCCCCTGCTTTTAAAACTACAACCCTTTCAGTGATATGCATTGTTGCTATTCTTGATGCCTAACCACATACAAGTCAATCCAATTATTGGATCAGAACCTTTCTCTAGGACCGATTTGGAGTTCACAATCAATATAGTAATGCACCATATTTGCCACTTATACTTTGCCTATCTGATTTATAGAAAATCAAGCAGCCAACAAAAAAGAAAGAAGGACAAAAATAGGTCATATAAAGTCCAGGCCCTTTATTTCATGGAAGAGCTTTGGAGTAATGGAACTGGTTTACTAACTGAAATTCCAGCAAAAAACCCATGTGTCTAATGACCTGCTTTACCATGAAGGTTAGTCAGTTAGCAATGAGTCAGGAAGGTCTGTTGGAGGTTGTGGTAGTGAGAAGCTGCGTATTCAGATAATGAAGTGACAGCAGAGGTACCCAAATAACCACATTCTGCTATCTATGGCCAAACTGCAATAGTCTTTAAAAGTTATCAGTATTTTTGAAAAATGGTATAGCATCAGGTTTAAGAACATAGATTTTGGATTCCAGCTTGACCACTTCATAGCTATGTGACCTTGGAAAATATTATTTACCTGTCTATGCTTGAGTTTCCTTAGTTATAAAATAGGCATAATAACACCTAAGGCTGTGGTGAGTAGGGTAAGTCTTCAGTGAGCCAAATTTTAAGTGGATGCCACAAAATAGTATTTTAATGTAATTAAACAACAACGTCAAATTGAATGCAAAAAAAAAAAAAAAAAAAAAACCCAAAAAAACCATGATGAACAAAATATCAAAGAGGCTTTGTGTGTGAATGACTGAAAATACTGACCTTTAAATCTTTTGGAATTTTAACAAAAGTTGTGCAGTCACACACACAGCCTTTTCTCTCTGCCACTGTTGGGTAGCCATTTTGAACTTTCAGTATCTTTTGATTTAAAGAGTCTGAGAATATTCAAAATTATCCAGTCTTGCTTATGCCATATTATTGACTCATTTTATTTTGTTTGCTTTACTTCTTCCACTAGAATTTAATCTCTATGAAGGCATGGATTTTCTAAAACATGTTTAAGCTGAAATAGTTTTAGATTGACTGAAAAGCTGCAAAGGTAATAGAGATAATTCCCATATATTCTTCATCCAGCCTCCCTAATGTTAACATCTTATAAAACCATGGTACATTGATCAAAACCAAGAAGTTAATATTCATAGTATTGGCACAATAGTATCAAATGAACTATATACTTCATTTAGAGTTCTCCAGTTTTTCTATTAACATAATTTTTCTGTTTCAGGATCCAATTCAGGATATCACATTGCATTTAGTCATTATGTTTCTTTCATCTCCCCCAATTTGTGACAGTTTCCTCTGTCTCTTTCTGCTTTTCATGGACTTGACACTTTTGAAGAATACTAGTCAGATATTTAATCAAATGACCTTCAGTTTTGGTTTGTCTGATATTTTCTCATGATTACACTGAGGTTATGAATTTTGGGGAAGAATATCAGAAGTGATGAAAGTACATTAAAAAAATCTCATTCAGTGATATTTCCTCAGCATCTAGAATTGTGCTTGACATATAGGAACATTAAAATATTTGTCAGTTATTTGAGACAGAGCTTATATGCATCTACCTGATGATGTGGCTGAATGATGTGTATATACAGATTTATAGCTATAAAAAGTTTTTCTTAAAAAAAAGCCTTGTAAAAGGTTTCTAAAGAAAATTGACTTCACTGAGACATGTACCTATATCCTAAGTCAAGGTGAAAATTCTATTTTTAATTAAGTTATTGACTGTCAGAAAACAAACAAAAGACACAAAAATATAAGAAAGCTAGATTTAAGTACAGTGTATGAGATGCAAAAAATACTCACTAGTTTCACTGCCAAATCATACAATGTTTTACACTTAAAGAAGAATTGGAATTTGTAGAAGGGAAGCAGGTGGGTCCTGCTATGCTCTGTATTACCAGCATCCAGCATCTTATGTGCCCCTCATGGGTGCTTTACATGGGCATTTGCTTACCCCAATCTATGCTACTGAACGTACTGCACAAGGAGGTGCATACTGGTCCCTAGGCAGCTGCTCCTCTAACTGGTTTGGCAGAAATGTCACAGGCTAATGTTGAGTCAAACAAATATGCATTCAAATCCTAGCTCTACTAGGGCAAGTTTCTTCAGCTTTCTGAATTCCATTTTCTTCATGTATAAAAATGGAAAGCCTTTTTACCTTTGTTGTCAGAGATGAAACAAAGTGTTTTTTTTTTTATTTTTTAAAATTTTTTCAAAATGTTCAGCAGGAATCCTAGCACATAGAGGATGGTCAATAAAGAATCTTTCTTATCTTTCCTTCTGTTTCTTTTCAGCTTCTCATCCTCTCTCCTGGTGAAGACGGGAGGGTTCCATTATAATAGACCACTGCCCCCAAGGAGGCAAGCGCTACTGATGGACAGAACCGGGAAAACATGTTTGTGGATTTGCCACTCAGAAGTGGCATGACCTTGGATAGGTTATTAACTAACCTATTTTTTTAGTATAATGGAGATAACAGTAATTACCTCAAAGAGATGCTGTGAAGATGCATAAAATGCTTAGGACTCTGCCTGAAACAAGTAATTCCTAACACATACTGCTTGTTGTTACAATGGACAGTTACATTTTATACACATGGCAGGTGACGGTAAGACAGCTATGCAAGGGAGAAGAGGAAAATAAAACCAGATTTATTATGAAGAAAATAAAAAACAGTGAATGATGTATTATAATAAGATGATAATTTTGTCTGACTCAATAGCTACTTTAGAGCTGACTCTAAACCTTTCATGATTTAAACTTAACCGTAAGGGATGCCGGGAGGGGAAGGGGACATTGCTCTTAATTATTGTAGCATTTCCAAAGGTTTGAAACACGGGTCAGCAAATCTTTTCTAGGAGAGGTCAGATAGTAGATATTTTAGGCTTCAGTGACCACATACAGTCTCTATGTCCATTTTGTTGTTTTCTTAAAACATTTTTAAAGAGTAAATACCGTTCTTTGGTCCACTGACCAAAGTCTGCTGATCCCTGCTAAAGTTAATTACTATATTTTAGAGAAATTTGAAGAAAGATGTAATGAGGAGGTGAGCTTAAAGGTTAGAGCATTACATATTTGCTGATAAGGGAGAGGAAGAGAGTTGCAGAATGGACAATTAAACCCCTTGTCAAAACCACAGAATGGAAGCAAGAAAAACCTAGAGTTGAAATCCAAGGCTTGGAAAAACATTCCTTTCATATATAGATAGTTCGTGATTTATTTGTGACACAACCAGCAGGAAATTCATTTGGCCAAAGCTGTTCATAACTATTAGAAGATAATTCTCCATGGGCCGCTTAGGTTTCTGCACATCACGTGAGCAAGGCACTCACTGCTCCTTTGTTCCAGACTGTCTTTTGACAAACATCTGTGTAGTGAATAGCCTTGTAAGATAGAGATAGTGTCTCCCTCTGGAGTACAGACCAGGCATGCTTACTGACTATCCTAGAAGATCTGGGTTCTCTAAAATAAGGCTCTTTTTCTGTAACACACCCACTGCATGTGGTCATCTGGCCTTCTTAACGGTGGAAAAGAATGCTAGGGTAGCTGTCTTTTATCTCTTACCCAAGAGCCTCATGTCATCTGTCAACATCCGTGAAACTCTGGAAGATTTACTTAGCTTGTGAGTAGGAAAAATCTCAACCCTTTCACACGGTTCGATAGTGATAGATATAACAATGAGGGACTAGTTAAAGCGAGACAGCTAGAATGCTATTTAAAAATTTACCTTTAAAAACACATTTAGGAACATCTTTAAATGGTATGATACACTGAAACAGGAAAGGAGGTGGAACAACATGGTAAACAGTGACCTATTTAGCCTGCGTGGGTGATTTGGGTGAAAGTATCACATCGCCAAAGTCCCCCCCACATCTAATTTGGCCGTTTGTCTACTAAAATTGTCCACATTGTTTAAAGGGCTTCTCAAATACCACTTTGCCCGGAAGGGACCTTTTCTTCAAAGCTCAATAATTTATACCGCTTCCATTATATCATTTCAACAGTAGTGATCTCATGGACGTGTTGGCTTATCCTAAATGAAAAATCTGAAAGATTCTAGAGAGTGTATGTTGTTAAAAAATGTGTATGTTTTCATTTCTTTAGTTATGTATTATGGTTATTATGCCAGTCTTATGTAGATTGTAAGCTCATTGAGATTAACAATCCATTTTTATTTATCTCTGTACCCAAATTAGGTATTTGTTATAGGCTGAATTGTCCTACCTCCCCCCAAATTCATATGTTGCAGTCCTAATCCCCAGGACCTCAGAATATACTGTATTTGGGAGATAAAGTCAACATACAGGGAATTCAGTTAAAATAAGGTCATTAGGATGGGCTCTAATCCAATGTAACTGATATCCTTACAAGAATAAGGAATGTGGACCCAGATAGAGAGGGGAGATCATGTGAAGACACAGGGAGAAGATGGCCACCCGAAAGCCGAGCAGAGAGGCCTCAAAAGAAATCAACCCTGTCGGGGCAGTGGTGCGTGCCTGTAGTCCCAAGCACTAGGGAGGCTGAGGCAGGAGGATCGCCTGAGTCCAGGAGTTCTGGGCTGTAGTGTGCTACGTCGACTGGGTGTCCGCACTAAGTTTGGCATCAATATGGCGACCTCCCAGGAGTGGGGGGACCATCAGATTGCCTAAGGAGGGGTGAACTGGCCTGGGTCAGAATGGGAGCAGGTCAAAACTCCCGTGCTGATCAGAAGAAATCAACTCTACTGACACCTGAGCTCAGACTTTGAGCCTCCAGAACTATGAGAAAATAAACAACAACAAGAAATGAATTTCCATTGTTTAAGTCAAAGTCTGTAGGACATTGTTATTGTGATCCAAATAAACTAATACACTGTTCAATATTTAGCTCTTAAATAAATGAACTTTCTGTGGAAGCTATCCCTCCTTGTGGGTTAGATATTTCTCCTACTTACTGTGGTAACAGCTGGCACTAACTTCTATCGTATCACTCTCCTATCACATTGCAATGTAATAATCCCTGTATTTATTATTAGCACATGTTATATATTTATATATGGTATTATGTATTATATATGTTATATATAATTATTATACAGAATAATAACATTATATCTGGTGAAAGTGACAGAAAATCGGGTTCAATAAGATCAAGCAAAATGGAAATTTGCTGACAGTTCAGAAGGAGATCTAGCTTTAGGCATGTTTTGCTTTAAAGACTCAGATTGCATCACTAAAGCTAGTCTCTTTTCATCTCTTAACTGCCTTTCTTCACACTAGTGTCATTCTTAGACTTCATGTCATGACAAGGCTGCTGTCAACAGATTCAAGCCTACATACTCCCAGGTTACTTGATACTCAAGTTTCAGCAAAATTCCCCAGGTCGCATTTCACTAGGTCAGGCCACATGCTTATCCCTGAAGCAATTAGTGGAAGCAAAGGATGCAACGCTCAGGCCTAGGTAGAATCCACGCCTTGCCAAGAAGTCAGAGGCAGAGTCAGACACCTGAAACCCAAGGACTGAGGGAGGGAGAGATGGATAGGAGATGCTTTCCAGAGGAAAGTTGAGATCCAAGAGAAGGGAAAATATCAAGTGTTCTTGATGCTTGTTTGTTGCTCTCATATGACTGTTAAGCTTCCAAAGACTAAACAATCCACTCTCTTTATCTTCTGGACCTAGAAAGTTCACTAAATATAAAATAATAGGCACCAATAAGTGTGTATTGAATGAATACATGCAGTAGATGCAGCACCATCAATGAAGCATGAGACTGAGATTTCTGTTCCTGTTGCAACCAGGACAGAGTGGATGAGTTTCACTTGTCTCCAGAGTTAGAAAAAGTCTGCAGCCTCACAGCCTGAGCCTGGCCTATGGAGGAAAACGGCCCTCTTCTCTTCCTCAGCAAGTAACACACAGGCAGTTTTGGTGAGATAGTGCATATCAACTTTGTGATCAAATTCTATCTGGACATGGAAGAGTAGGTGAAAATGAAGATATAAACAAATGAGGAAGGTGTGACAACAGGAACCCTTTCCTAAAATTTTCTGTTCTTTACTTCAGTCGGCAAGTGGGAATGACATCAGATAGGTTACAGAACCACCTAGTGGTCGAAGAGCATCTGTGCTGGTGTTATAGTACAGACTTGTGAGGTCTGTGTGTATAATGAGCTTAATCTGTCATCCTGGGTGTGGGGGAGTGTTGTGCCTCAGTCACTGAAGGGTCTAGGTGCCCTCCTTGGCTTCTGCCTCTTCTTCTACTTCTGGGAATGCTACTGAGAGCAGGGATTTGGGATAAAATGTGTCACATATTGGCTTTTCATTTCTACTTTGTTACAGGAGGTGTTGGGGAAAGGAGATGTTGACGTGACAAAGGAGGCTGAAAATGTTCGTAAAAATCTCAGTCCAACATGTTCTTCTCACATCTGTTAACTCCTATTGTCCTTAGTATCTGTGAGGGTGGGGAGCACATGAGGGACTTCCAATTTCTACTTTATATACTTTTGTACTGCTGGAATCAATTTACAATATGCATGCATTGCTTCTGTAAAAACAAAAAAGAGGAACCATTTGAAACATAAAGAAATGGATGCCACTTCCTCAGGAGCTTTCCCTGATATTTGAAGAGCAGAGTGCAGTCAACCTGCATTGATCTATCTACAAATCTCCCACTTGCACTTTTGAGGTGTACAGCTGGCATTACAAGCATAGACAGTGACTTTAGCACTAAATGGTGCTAACTTATTCAGATGGGAAGTTGATCCGTGGACCTTGTTAGCCTGGGAACTCTGATCTTCCTCCAGAGAGTCTTGCTTTTGGCAGTACAATACTACAGGCCCTTGCCCCTCATCCTCAAGGCAGGTGGCTTGCAGCAGTATTTGAAGGAAATGAGGCTGGCAGATGAAGATGAGATGGTACTTCATTCATAAGACGGTAGTCATAATTCAAAATGTAGTTCGGTGGCCTAGAAGTGCAGCTCTTTATGATGTTCTACATTAAGAGCCCTAAAGGCTTTAGATCATAATACATATAGCAGGAGTACTGATAATCAAGTACACGGTATTTAGAAATGTATCATCCCCCAAAGCTGCATTTTGGGGAGGGTGATTTGTGGCCTGATGGTTTGGAGAGGGAGAGACACCAGCTTCCAAAATACTAGTTAGGAGAGTGTTGTAATAATTCAGGGACAATAATGATGACAATTGCCATGGCAGGGAAAAGAGTGTTTCTTTGCCAGCATTGAATCCTCATTGTGCCCATTACAGTGCCCAGCATAGCATAGACCACTGATAAGCATTGGTTGAATAAACATTTACATAACCTGGATAATTAAGCATAGTACTGTAGAGGATGAAGGCATGGGTGAGACTTGAAAGAATACAGAAGACTTGCCTAGTTTGTAGATGTAAGAAGGTATGGGGAGAGAAAATCAAATGATGACTCTGCAGTCTTGTTGGTTAGTGGAATGGATGTGAGAAAGAGATGGAGAGAGACGGAAAGGGAGAAGAAGAGAGAAGTCAAGAGGGCAAGAGGAGGTAGGAAGGAGAGAGAGACAGAGAGACGGAGAGAGAGAGAGAAACGGGGTGGGGGGAGAGAGACAGAGAGAGAGAGAGAGCCCGCAATGTGGAGGGGCAGACTGCCAGAGTAGAAGAGGGAGGAAGACAGGAGTTCCATTGTACGTAACTTGACTTTGAGTTGACAGTGGGGTATCTTCAAGGAATGTCTAGCAGGCAATTGATAATAGGGATTTGAGTATGAGTGAAGTGTTGGCAGTTGGGATATAAACTAGATACATCTAGCATAGAGGCAAAACGAACTGTAAGAGCAAACGAACTGTCTTGGAGGGCAAGATGTAAAGAGAAAAAACAAGGCTCAGAATTGAGTTCTTAGGAACACTGACTATTTCAAAATGTGTTGGGAACACTGGATAAACTTGAAGGTGACAAATTTCTACAACTGACAGTTGGACTCTTCTTTATAAAGGCTAGGTAAAATTACTTGATATTTTGAATGTAGACTATATAGAGAGTTATTCAAAGCCAGGTATAAAATGGAAAATCCTGAGGTACACAGAAGAAATAAAATATTCCCATCTCTTATTTGTGCTCTGTTTTAAAATTTGCAAAAGCAACTCTAGCTTCTTCAATTAAAAAGTTTACATCTAACGTTTGCTCTCATTTTAGTCCATTGGAGTATCCTTTTTCCCTTCTGTTTTTCTTTTGTCCCCACTTTGTAAAGAGGTTGCTGAAACCTGTGCATTGAATTCTTTACAAAGCAACCCAGACACTAAGGGACAATCAAAAAGGAAGCACAGTGCATTTATAACAACTTTGCTGGGAATCAGTGGGAGGGGAAACCAAAGGAGTGCTGTCTAGATCAATGACCCAAGAGCACTGGGAAAAGTTAATTGGCAAACCGTGAAGGAACATAATGGGAGAACCAAGAGGGGCTTAAGCAACCTTTTTAGGATGAAAGGATGATACCTTTGGCAGTAACCATTTTTCACTTCCTTTCTTCCCAGTGGCCCTCTTCTGGTACGTTAACAAAAACAGTACTTTCCCAGATGTAGTCAGATATCTAGAAATAAGAAACTGCCTGGATGAGGGAGCTGCTGAGCACAATTATTGTCTTGGGTAGTGTTGAGGCACCAAAAGGTTGCTGGAGGTCATGTTGAAATAAACTTACATCACTTTAACTGATGCAAGGGGAAACAATTTCTCTACCAGGGATGTGTATATGTGTGTGTGTATGTGAGAATGTGCATTACCAGCATCAATCTGGATAGGTAAATGGAAACACGTGATTATTGCACAATGCTGCAAGTATGATGGAAACAATACACTTTTCACTAAGTAGATATCACATGGAAGCAGGACCCAGGTGTTTCCTTTCTGAAGGAAACTCCCAACAACACTGAACAACACTAAATCCAATGTCAACAATGAAAAGCATTGACAGAAAATCCAGTGATTCTTAAATCAGATTCTTCAAGGCTTAAAACACTGTAAATTCAGCTCATTAAACTGAAAAGGGGAGAAATTAAAAAGTAATCATTTTAATTATCATGTTTGTGTTACGTTTAGCCAACCGCTACAATAATATCATTTGGCTTGTTGTACTGTAATTAATCTACTAAGTGTCCAAAGTAAACAGATTAGAACTATTTATAGCTCTAAGGCTCGAGTGGAAATGAGATATTGCCTAAGTACAATTACAATAAATATAGGGCTTGTTGATACTCCTTCAAATTATGCTGTTAGGACTTTTAACCCCCATGTTGTTGTTCAACTGTACCAGCCTTCAGAGAACAAAGAAAATTTCAACAGCGGCTCTCGTCAAACTTATTCTCAGATGTACACATCAAATTGAGTAACCAGGTCCTTGTTTTATTTGAGCCAAATTAGGTAAATCTCATTAAAGATATGGTAACTAACATATGAACACCAAGTGCAGTTTTAAAAGAAATCTCTGCAATGAGGTGCAAAGAGTACATGATTTTATGAGTCAGTCTCACAGAATAAAAGTTATGGTCAAGATTCACATCATTTTACTGCCATAGATGCCTTTAGACCCATATAATAATGAATTATATATAAATGAAAGGAAATATATATCTGACACAAAAGAGAAAAAAATCTATATTGAGAGGAACATTTTTTAAAAGGTAATATCCCTCACTTAGTAAAAACAAATGAAAATTGCTCACAAGACCACTGGTCAACTATTTAGGAATAATATGTGCAAATTAGGTCCAAAGTAATTATATTCACAATTGTAAGGAAAAAAATGATCTCTCATGATATTGCTGCTTTAACTGTTGCTGAGACCACTACTGTCCATAATAATAAATAGCACCTACTATCTGTTGCAATGCTTATAGTTTACAAGGCACCATATTAAGCACTTGGCATTCTTTCCCTCAGTTAATCTCGCTTTAAAGGCTCATGAAGGAGGTGCAGTAGTTATCCCTGTCCTGAGATGAGAAAACTGAGACTAAGTGAGGACAACTCCTTTATGATTCTAGTAGAGAAGCTGGCTTTTGAGCTCTGATTGATCAGATTATGAAACCTGGGCTCTTAAACACTATATTGTCTCCTGGTAAATAGTAATTTCAAATGAAGAGTTTGAGTGGGACTTTCGAATGGAGATGAAATAGTCTGCTCTTCTTAGTTTTGTTTTTTTGTAGAGACAGGGTCTCACTATGTTGGCAGGGCTGGCCTTGAACTCTGAGCTCAAGCAATTCTCCTGCCTCAGCCTACCGAAGTGCTGGGATTACAGCTGTGACCCACTGTGCCCAGCTGGAAATAGCCTGCTCTTTGTCTGGTTTGAATGAAGCCAAGAAAATCCACCTTCTGTTGCTTACAGAAGAGCCCCCAGTTTTGCCTCAGTATATCGGGCTTAGGCTCTGGTTTTACCCCAACCACAGGTTAATGTAAACAGCTCATGAGTATATATCTGTGTTTATTCTCTACAAAAGAATGCCCAAATGTGTGTAGTCATTTCACATAAATGGTCTCTTTTGATCCTCTATTTGGTGAAGTGGGCAGAGGTAGCATTTTTCTTCCCATTTTACAGGAAGTATAAAACTTACTTTATTCAAGGCTGTATGATGGGTTGAGGGCAGAGCTAGAAGCAGAATCTATTTCTCCCTCCTCTCCCAACCACTTTGCACACCAGCTTAGCTCTTCTATGTGAGGGAAAGCAAAACAACTACAGTAGCCCAAAAGGTTTTCCAGGCATCCTCTAAACGAAGTGAATAACACCTGGCTTCATGTTCTCATGTTATCTATAACTTAGAACTAGAGGTAGATATCTCCAGTTAATTTCAAAACTGAACCCAAGTTCACTAATCCAACCCTGAGAGACAGCTCTGCTTCTCATTTGTTGTCCCAGAAGCCCTTTGGGGAAAAATAAAAAATGTAATTCATTGGTTCAGTGCTGGATATGTAATTTATTTATTTTCTTCTAGTTTGTCCTTAGGATGAAAAATAAATTATAAGGCAACATGAATTCCATTCAAATGCCACCATGTTTTCAGGTTTTCATAACTACTGTTTGTCGAATCATGGCTATACTCTTTGTTAGCTATGTAATCATAAGGCAAACACTTTGCATCTTTAAAATAATCTAGAACTATAATAATAACATCTATTTCACTGACTTGCAATAAAGGATATATGCATGTGACACACCTGGCAGGGTGCCTGGCACGTGGCATATGACAAGTACGTTACAGTTGGTGCTGCTGATGTCACTCTTCAATGCATTTTTAAATGTATATTTGAAGCTATGTACCCAAATAGTGATTATGCTTTTGTCAATTTATCTTAATGTTGAAGTTAATCAGATTTGTCAACTAATCCAATATACCATTCAATTGGGAATTAATATTGATTAATTTGCATCTCTCTTAATAAGGGATGTAAGGTGCCAGAGCTGTGAAGATAGTCCCTGCACTGGATGAATTCACTTAGGCTTTCTCTTTACTTTCTCAAGTAATTATTAGTATTTCACTAAGTTGTGAACTCCTTGAGCACAGAGCTGGTTGTTTTTATCTGTATTCTTCCATAGCATCTATCATATAGTAGTCACTCAGTAAACATTTGTTGAACATTAATTTGATGCCAGAAAACTAAAAGCTATTCATCCAGTAAAATAATTTGTATAAGCTTTGAGATTTCCAGTGTATCTGGTCAACGAGAGCACCTCTAACTCTCTGGGATCTGAATTCTATTCTCAGGCATGGAATCCTTTATTTTTTTCTGAGCAGAGGTGATAACACAAAAGAAAGAGGGAGAGAAAAGGAGAAAAAATAAGCAAAGAAAGAAAAGAGAAATAAGGAGTGAGCATGTTGAAGACAGAACAAAGAATTAATAATTTTCACTTTTGTCTTTCACCAAATATCCTTCAGTAGGTTTTTTTAAAATAACTTTTACAGCTAAAAGTAAAAAAGCTGCTGGTTTTTGTATTAAAATATTTCAATTAAAATGGCAGCGCAACTTGGGACCTGATTTGTCACTGCAGCTATTATCCATGGTTTGGAGATTCCTGGAAGTCTTACAGTAGCAGAGTAGAAGGGAAAGAGCACGAGGCTTTGAAATCAGACAGACATGGTCCTACAGCAATCTGTATTACCTTGTCCAATTGAATTAACCTCTTAGAGCTTCAATTTATTTATCATTAAAATAAGACAATATAAATTCTCTTCTGAAAACTATATCAAGATCCAGAGCACAAGCTCAGGAGTGAGGCTCAAATGATGGCTCCAACATTTACCCGCAGGGTAACTTTGTGTGAACTTCATTTTCCCTACGAATGAAAATAAGTATTAATGATGTTACCTCATCAGGTAGGGAGGAGACAAATTAGAGAACCAGAAATAACTCCATTCTACACATTAGTAGACCTGCATTATCAAAAACTATACTCAATTACTATATTTTTAATTTTCTCAATACAAATTTTGTGGAAATTTGTTCTCTTTCTTATATATAATATGCATTTTACATCTATAACACCTATTTTACATGTATAGATATTATACATAATGTCCTTGATTTTGTCTCTTGGCCAGCAAAGCTAAAATATTTGTTATCTGGTCTGATACAGAAAAAGTTTGCTGACCCCTGGTTTCGGCTATAGGGAATCACACTGTCCTGAGACACTACTTCTTCTAAGTCACGTATCGTTTCCATTAATAAGGCAGATTCCATTAAGGTAAAAGTAGAGAGATTGAGGCTAGAGGAGGAAGAAAAATATAGACAATTTTTAAAAGAGATAATTCTTTCCTTAAAGGAGAGAAAAGGTTCCATTTTTTTAGGACTAACCTAGAAAAATGCTTTATGGTTAACTTAACAGTACCTATCCTGGAGAGACTATAAAATACATGGTGTTGGAGCAATTGGTTATGCATTATGGGGGAAAACACCAGAAATTGATTTCTTCTCTCTATAACAAGAGGCTAACAAACTTTAAATGTGAAAAGCAAAACTTTAAAATCTTTAGAAGAACTATTGAGACTGCTTTTATGACTATGGGATAAGGCAAAAAGACACAAACCCATACAAATGTAACACTTCAACCCTATGTAGATACCCAAGGAAACTCTTGCACACACGGTAGATACACTGCTTACAGACCATTGTTTGTAAAAGCAAGACTGGAGACAAACATAACGTCTATTAGCAGAAAAACAGATCAATGCGTGATGATATACTCATGGTGTAATACAGACCAGTAAACAGAGCCTCACCAAGTACTCACATAACTGAACTGCACGAACTTAGGAGGAAAAAAGCAAGTTACAGAAGAACAGCACAGCATTGTATCATTTATATAAAAGTCAAAAGCATGCTAAGTAATGCTACAATTTTTAAGAATAGATACATATGCAGTAAAAATATAAAGAAAGGCTCAAAATGATAAACTAGTAACCTCTGAGGGGAAGATATGGGATGTAATTACATAATATGCAAGGTGTTTTAGATAGATTTGATATTTTTTCACATTTCACTCTAGATGCAAGGTACATGGTATTATATTTTTTATCTTATTGCATATATTACATCTTATGATAAATATAAAAATCAAATCCATTAACAAACAACACAAAAGACTCCCTATCCTTTATAAGCATTGCCTTTGGAGAGTCATACTGGTTTTTCCTGGACTTTCCATGTTGCTGAGATGAACACAATTGCTTTCTTCAAAAGCAGTGCAGCTTTCAATTTCTCAAAGATATATTAGTTATTGAACTAAGGAATGGTTACTGGACTTTTTGTGAAGAGTCTTGTTACACCCCAGGAAGCTAGTGTTAATAAGAGATGGTACTTTAGAGTGAATCAGGTAACTACAAGATTGAGAGAGGCACTGATGAACCAAAAAGAAAAAAAAAATAATCTAATGGTAGAATATCAAACTCTGAACTATGGGTGATATGCCTGTCTAATAGTTATATTTTTCAATGCAATTAGACTGGAAGAACAACATTTTATTTGTTTATTGATTGAGCCAGGGTCTCCCTCTGTTGCCCAGGCTGGAGTGCAGTGTGATCATGGCTCATTGCAGTCTCAGCCTCTTAGGCTTAAGTGATCCTCCCACCTCAGCTTCCCAAGTAGCTAGGTTTATAGGTGTACACCACCATGCCTGACTATTTTTTTTATTTTTATTTTTGTAGAGACAGGGTCTTACTATGTTACAGGCTGGTCTTGAACTCCTAGGCTGAAGCACATGACCTCTCAAAGTGCTGGGATAACAGGTGTGAATCATTATACCCAGCCAAGGACAAAATATTTAAAAGTCAAAATTACATTAAGTGTTATTGTAGCAAAATTACATTTTCCTTCTAAGGTATAGTTAAAACTTGTTCCAATCAACTCAAGAAGCTTGAAAACAGCATCTATAAATTCATTAATTCTCTCATTTAGTAAAATATTTGTCCCAGGTGGCAAGTGTGTGTGTATACAAAAAAAAAAAATGTGTAAAGTTTTTTTTTTTTTTTTTTTTTTTTTTTTTTTTTTTTTTTAACAAAGATGATATACTAGATATATTCCATGATAAAATTAAAATATATTCAGGGAAAACTTTACCATGTCAGCATTTATTCTTTTTTTAATATAGTTAAAATCTTATTACCATCTCAGAATTTATAGAATTTCAGAATTGAAATACTTCAAGGAATCTAATACAATTTCTTCATTTTATATAGAGAAAATTAAGACACAAAAATTACTTATTGAAAATCTGACCACATTTTTTACCCATAACAGGGTTAGCACTAAGATATGTATTTACCACTCCTGGTTCAAAAGTATGCACGAAATGTTCACTTAGTTACACGAAAGGAAATAGATGGTTGGGCACAGTGGCTCATGCCTGTAATTCCAGCATACTGGGAGGCTAAGGTGGGAGGATTGCTTGAGCCCAGAAATTCAAGACTAGCCTCAGTAACATAGTGATACTCTGTCTTTACAAAAATATGTAAAAAAAATTTCCAGGTGTGGTGGTGACATGTGCCTGTGGTCCTAGCTACTTAGCAGACTGAGGAGGGAGGACTTCAGCTTGAGAGGTTAAGGTTGCAGTAAGCCATGATTGCACCACTGCACTTCAGTTGAGGCAACAGAGCAAGACCCTGTCAAAAAAAAAAAAAAAAAAAAAAAAAAGACGTGAGGTCACCTTTACACACTTATCATTAGATACATGGAACATGCATGTCCTGATTTGGACTATACAATTAAAGAAAGACATGAATAATTTGGAAGGGATTTAGAGATTAATCCAAAGGCAATCAGAAAAAGAAAATAAGTTGTGGGGGGAAAAAAAACAAAAAACAAAACATTGAAGTAGAGAATATTAAGCTTGCTGAGGAGGAAGCCAAAAGCATGACTTTGTTCATGGTAGGCACTTAATGGCTTGGAACTGCATTGGGAAAACTCATAGAGCAAGGGTGGAAAACATTTTCCAAATTCCTAAACCAGGAAAATCTCAAGCAGGCACCCTATTGAGGCCCTTATACTTGCAAATATATATTTGATATTATTTTTCCCCTCACTTGAAGATGAAATATTCATTTACTTTTTTGACAAAAAACTGAGAATAGACAACTTAAAACTTTGAGATGCACAACAAATGCTACAAATACATCTTATTTCTAGATTAGAGTCAACTAAAGATCAAAGGGAAGGAAGAGATTATGAACAGAACGGTGAGACATCACAAGGATAGAGACAGAGGTAGGGATAGAAGCCATACCCTAGGCATTAGCTATAGTGTTCTTCTTTAAAATCCTGATAAACTGCCTGCTTTTTATAGCTAACTGTTCAAATTTGCAGGCTCTATTCTGATCAGAATAGCGTAATTGTCAATGTATATAAAATGATTTTTGGAGCAGTGTCAGTAACTAGAGCACTATCAGCCTGGGAATGGGTCTGGGGAAATTGGGGGGTGTGCATGGGAGGGGAGGCAGATGAAATGAAGCCTGTTAGGATGGTAGTGAATGAATACTCTCTTCCAGATCTTGACTAGGGACCACAGGTTCCCTGCTTTAGTCTCAGAGGATGGTGACGTGATCCCACCTCCAATAAAGAGAAAAGAACCAAGCTCCAATTGCAACATGAGAAATTTAAATTCGTGATTAAGAAAAATTTACCAACACTAGGACTATAATGGATTTTTGAGAGGTTTTCCAGACATGTTAAATTAATATCAGCAAGAATTGGCTTATGTTATGTGAATATTTTAAAACTGCTTTAGAATTGAGTTTGAGAATTGATTTAAAGCATTCACATATCTTTCTGCTGCTTATTTTTAGTAGTTACTGCTTTTATGCCACATACATAGGCTTTATTTTGATACACTAAACTTTTAAAACCAATGTTTACATAATATAGTATAAATATTAAAACAAATTCTCCAGCACATCTTAGCACAATCTGTCCCAATCTTTCTTCTGCTGGTTTTTGTAAGGCCTGATTCCTCCCTAGCACCTTCAATCCAGTCTTGACTTTCACACTGTCACCTTAGCTTCCATTCTTCCTGTAGCTGACTCCTGGTTAAGACAGAGTCTCCACGGTTTGCTCATAAATGATTCTCTCTTATTTTACATGAATAAAAACAGAAATTCAGTGTGACTCATGTCAAATATTAAATTCTAACTTTGGTTCAAAGTAGATGATCAATGTAACCATGTCTAAACACCCTTCACCTCACTGGAGATGCAGTTTAATCTTTTATTCAAAGCACAGAAATGATTAGCTCTATTACAGAAAATGTCAAAACCAAGTTATCTCATCAGAAGACTGTGATCTAAACCAGGGTCAGAACAGAACATGATCTAAAGAGGAGATACAAATTGAGCCTGGGTTAAGTACGACTTTGTGACAGACCCAGACACGTGAGGAGTACCTAAATAAGCATTTTGGCCAAGGGATGTTGTTCAATACAACTGCTCATGTAGTCAGTAAAATGTACCACATTTAAAATATACAAAAATCGTTTTAAAAAAGTATTAGAAAGCAAGCCTATCTATAGCCTACAGAACATTATGAATAGAATACCCAAATGCCCTCAAAACAACCACATCCAAACACAAAACAACAAATGCAGCATTTTAAATCATTTGACTAAGAAATTCAACTCTTAAAGCTCAATACAAATTTATGTAACAAAATGATTTATGCAGATGTCTGAATTTGAGGTGTTGCTTTTAATTTTCTTACTGTGGTAAAACTTAATGCTTAGGAATTTAAATAGGAACAAATTGGGCAATAAGGCCTAACTTGAGCAAAGCTGCTGTCAGATCATGCTATACATTTGACTTTGTCGTTAGCATTGAGTATTCATACAATTCAAGCACAATAAGTCAAATATTAAGGGCAGCATGAAATGACTAAATTCGGTGGGCATACAGACCCAATCAGGAAATTTAAAATGGGATTACTTCAGAATTTCTTAGAAAGCTATGTAAAGACAGTGACCTAAAAATTACACTGTCAGAATGACTCTTCTAAATAGGAAGAAAAAAAAAAAAAAAAGGTGGCTTCCTTTGAATAAAGTCTTCTCTTCCAGCGTGGGAATAATTTGAGGTAGGGGGTGCTTATCATGTTTGACAATATTCATGTTCCACTGTTAGAGAGTAGTAGAAAAACATCGAGATAGTTGAAAACCAAAGAGCACTGCCTTGTACAAACATGGATGTGATTTTCATGCTTCAACAACGAACAGAAAACTATACTCACACTGAAAAACACTTAGGAAATAAAAATATTGATATTTTAAGAAATTGGCCGGGCATGGTGACTCATGCTTCTAATCCCAGCACTTTGGGAGGCCTAAGCAGGTCAATCACAAGGTCAGAAGTTTGGGACCAGCCTGACCAACGTGGCGAAACCCTGTCTCTACTAAAAATAGAAAAATTAGCTGGGCGTGGTGGTGGGAGCTTGTTATCCCAGCTACTTGGGAGGCTGAGGCAGGAGAATCACCTGAACTTGGGAGGCAGAAGTTGCAGTGAGCTGAGATGGCGCCACTGTACTCCAGCCTGGGCGACAGAGTGAGACTCTGTCTCAAAAAAAAAAAAAAAAAAAAAAAAGGAAAAGAATTTAAATTGAGTTTACAATAATCAACCTGAGCACAATGAACAGCAAATGTGATACTCTAGTTATAAAAACGCCAACAGCAAAGCTGCACAACTTAGTTTTTTAAAAAAAGTACAAAAACATCAATTGTCCAACAATAGGTGGCTAAGTAAATTAAACTCCGCTCACTTAATAAAATGATATCCAGCCATTAATGAAATCTCAATGCTCAGCATATATAATAATGCCCATAAGACTGTTAAGTTTAAAAACAAGAGACTTTGAAAACATTATGTAAACTTAAAGATGCCAGAAACAAAAGGTGACATAGTACATGCTTCTATGTCTATGAGATGTACAGAATAAGCAGATCCAGAGACAGAAAAAAAGATTAGTAGTCGTCAGGGTATGGAGGGAGGGGCAAATTGAGATATAGAGGATTTTTGTGGGGTGGGGGTAGGGGGGTGATAGAAATATTCTGAAAATAGTGGTGGGTGATGATTGTACAACATTGTGAATATACTAAAAAACATTGAATTGTACACTTTAAAATGGTTTAAATGGTAAATTTTGTTATATGATTGTAATTCAATAAAAACATTTAAAAGGTATGTGCATGTATGTATTCTTGTGTACACAAGTCACTAAGAAGAATTGGGTTCTCATGTGTATAGTCGATAAAATGTATGCTAATCTATTTAAAGGCAGTTATGGGGGGAACGAAATTTGGGGATAGAGGGGCAGTTTCACTTGTTTAGTATTGATATTCTTCTGGGAAAAGGTACTGTATATATTTTAGTCTCTATTAAAATCTATCCTAAAACCCTTCTCTTGAACTCTAGAAACATAGATGTTCTGGTGGTTGCTCTGCCTCCCATTCCCCTTTCCATGTTTTTAAAAAAGTTTATTAACATATAATTTACATAGCGAAAAATCCACCTATTTTAGTATACACTTAGTAAACATACAGTTGTGCAGCCATCACCATTCAAAAAGTTCCCTCCTGCCTCATTTGCCGTCAATCCCCACTACCACCTTCTGGCAACTCCTTATCTGCTTTGTCTTTATGGACTGGCCTTTTCTAGATATTCATATAAATGGAATCATATGACATGTGGCCTTTTGTATTTGGCTTTTTTTTTTTTTTTTAACTTGGCATAATATTTTTGAGGGTCATCCATTTTGAAACAGCTTATCAATAATCTGCTTTTTATTGTTGTATGGAGGTATTATCATGATGACGGTGTACCTAGAAAAGGAAAAAGATTGTACATTCTGAAAATTAAAAATTAAAACACAGAAAACAAAAGGGCTTTTAGTGCCATTCATTGCCTAAAGACTCTACCAAGTTCTCCAATATTATCAGACCATGAAACTGATAACTGAAAGTAAACATGTCATTAACTTTTACAAAGACACTCCTTTCCATTATATTCTAACTAGGAAAATATAAAATAACTATATTTTTTCCGTTTGTAGGAAAATAAAAGTCATCCAACTAGATTAAAAGTATAATTTACAAGCATGTTAATGTTTCTGCTAAGTACGTTTTCTCATTTTTTTCTTTATTCATTTGTGTGTGCCACAAGTGCTGATAAGCTATTGAAAACACCTTAATGCATATTAATCACTCTGCAAGCAATCAGCAGATTTAGTGCTAGTTGCAGAAATAAACCAAATTCATATATGCAAGGTAAGCCTAATTAGTTAAGCTCACAAAAAATGTAATATCCGATTTTTAGAACCTAATGTGCTCAACAAAGTATTTGTGCTTTTAAATTAGAACAGCTCTCTATTTAATTAGTCCTCATTTGAGTATGTAATCATTTTAATTTATTTACACAAACACAGGACATTGTGCTCCATCAGCAGATGATGTTCTTCATTAACCAGAGTAGGAACTTTGTGCTCAAGGGCAGCAGAAATATTTCCACCTGTGATGCAAAATCAGAACTGCATACTATCAAATTGCATTCTCTGGTTTTGATGGTCACCATCCTAAGATACATATTTGTTAATAATAACACAAGTTTGACTAAGTACTCTACCAATCCATAGAAATTAACAATTTTAATGCTTCATTTTACCTATTGCCCAGTTACAAAATGGATATTTAATTATTAATGAACAAATTAACTTACTGAAATTCAAGTAATAGTAATGTACTACAATTCAAACTTCAATAATTTGGATGGTGGAGAAGCAGGGTTAATTTTTTAAAAAGTTAATTCTTTCTTCGTTAGGGGTGCAAAGTAATAATAGCCTAGATTGTAGACAGTGGTGAGGCTATGTTTTATTTACACTGTATGAAAACAAACACTGTATGCTTGGCAGGCTAATGACAGATCATTCTTACTTATTCATTAAAGCACATGAACCAATTCTTCCTTCAGGGGTTTCCAATAAACCTTGATACCTTGTTACTGGCACACTGCTTCCGCTAAATCCTAAATACACTTTAAGAAGAAAAAAAAGAGGCTCTCTTTAACTCATCTGCTGTATGTTTTTGCTAGTAAATAACAGTTGAAATTTGACATGTCACAAAATGAGTCAGCGGATAGCACGGTGACGGCAACTTTAATATGAGGAACTGTTTGGGTAGGAGGTTTGCTCTACATAGTATTTTGAATGAAGGCCCAGTGCTACTTTTTGGTAAGTATGCTTCATTGTACAATCTGTATGAGAGCTGCTATATTGTTTTAAAAACTTTCCATACTACTTTATGAAAGGTTAAATACTTGCTATATACATACATTTTTTTTCTTTTGTTTTCTTTCCACAAAGGAAGGGAAACAACTTGTGTGAGTAACTACATCAGATCTGCTTTATATAAAGCATGGCAAATGTGGCCTTGATTTCCTGTAACTCTTCACGATATACAGCATCTCTATACAGTAATATTTTAACTTGTACAATTTCCCTTTACCCAAAGTTTAAAATTCTTCCATTTATGTGAAAGAAATCTAGTGTATACTTTACATCAGAAAGTTTCCCTTTTTCTGTAGGTAGTAAGTACTGCAAGCATAATTGCATAATTTTAACTTTAGAGACAACTGACAACTTTGGAGCATATCTGAGTTTAGCAATGCCTATTAAGGTTAAAAATATAAATTTGCAAAATACCAAATGTACAATGCTAAATTCTATCCCAAATCATGTCATTAGATACATTTAAAAACTCTCTTTGATTAGGTGGTCACTATCCAAGGACAGTATCTTAAGATTTCTAGAACTTTACATTATCTGCATAACTACATCTGGAAAAAGAATGCCTATTTCCATAAGCTTACACAGCTCTTGAAAATACCCATTGATAAACAAAGTATTATAGCAATGCCATAAAATATACATTTACTCCAAATGTAAAGTCAGCTACATGATCTTGGCATGTATACATGCATGAGTAACACACTAGTATAAGTCAACTTGCCACTCCACTCACAAGTACAGTATTTGGAGACAAGGCATTCGTCAGTCTGTCACTCCCAGAGTGAGTTTCAGTTACTCGGTGACAATCACTGGATGAGCTTTTAGCTATGGTGAGTGTCTCTAGTGTTTAAAGATACCTGTATGCTTTTAGCATAAAATGGGCCTAAAGCAAGGCAGGTAATCTACCTGGTACATAACTGAAGAAACAGAAATCTATTCCAATGATAGACAAAAAAAAAAAAAAAAAAAAAAAAAAAAAAAAAAAAAAAAAGCCACATAGTACTTTTTGAAACACAGTACAACAGTCTTTAATGTATATATAAATATGCCTACATAACAGTTTGATAAGATAAGTTTTGGCTATATATGACTCTGCATGTAATCCAACTCTGGAACAAAATTTGCATCAACTCCAACTCCAATGCATAGCTGTTTTGACAGAGCAACAGTTAAGCATAAAATAGCTTTGCACCTTATTATTTTGGAATGAAATAAAAAATTACCACCAACAAAAAAATTCTCTACAATAACTAAAAATGTTGTTGGGGATAGGGTAAACAACAAAAAAGAAAATAATTTGATTCATATGTGGGTATCTGGCTGAAGATTAACAGTCTTAAGTCTAACCAACAGCGAGATAATTTTAATTTCCAAAGCACTTCTACCGTTTATTAGCAATATTTGGATATTAATGGAAGATATTTGCCTTAACAAAAACTACATTGAAAAAGACAAATGATTGAAAAAGACAAAAGTACTATCCAAGAATTACAATAAAAAATTTGGTTAAGTTGGAAAGCCTATCAAATTGCTTTCCAAATTGCTTTTCTAAAGCAATTTGGTAAGTTTGAAAACCTAGCCCAAAACAAATGCATGACAAGTGAGTTTCTCCAGATGATTAAGAATGAAGAAAAACATACTTATGTGAATCAATAAATATGTTATTTCTCTCAACCTCTTTTTATGCTTTGAAAACTTGTTCTAAAAAAGAATCATTGATACATCAGTTTGGCATTTTTTAATTTAGTCTGAAAATATCTTTAAAAAAAAAAGCAGTATTTTCCTCCCTGTACCCTATCTTTCTCATAACTACAACTGAGCTTTGTCCAGAATCAGAGGCAGTTTTTCTAGAAAAAGCCAATGATCAATATACAAGATACAGTATTTTCCTACACACTCTCTCTGGCAAGAGAACATGACAATATAAATCAAACACATTTAATACAATAAAATAATGTAAATCAAACTGCTGCTCATTTAATCCCCTTTTTGTCTGATTCCATATTAGCTGATTTCTATTCTTAAAGCTTAAATTAGGGGGTCAAAATCAGAGCCTAGTTAAAAAAGAGACAAAGAGAACAGTAGTTTAGTAAAAGTAAACTCAATAACACAGTTAAAATTAATTGGGAAAGTTTTAATAAGCATTCAAATGTACTTTACATTGATAACTGCAATACTGAATTTTGTAAAACTTTAAATATTTCCCTTAAAAAAGTTAGTGATTTTTTTTCTTTTTGGGAAATGTGGAGATCCAACAATTACAGCATTAATGCAACCATTCCAGGTCCCTCAGGTTGAGTTAACATTAATATCTACATAAGTGTTCCCATTTCATGTCTACAATAAGGTAGATTGTGAATTTCCTGTATCTCTGAATTTTAGCAAAACTTCTATGAGATAATTTACAGTAATGTCAAATTTTTGGAGTGCAAACTCATACTCTACATTTGGATCACTTTTTTGCTTTGAGTGTACCTGACTTGAGAATACAAGGCAATTTTTCTTTCCTAAATCCTTGGAAAAATATTTTTGCAGTAAGTCTTGTGTCTTTTTTTTTTTTTTTTTTTTTGAGATGGAGTCTCGCTCTGTCACCCAGGCTGGATGGAGTGCAGTGGTGCGATCTCGGCTCACTGCAAGCTCTGCCTCCCAAGTTCACACCATTCTCCTGCCTCAGCCTCCTGAGTAGCTGGGACTACAGGTGCCCGCCACCATACCCGGCTAATTTTTTGTATTTTTAGTAGAGACGGGTTTTCACCGTATTGACCAGAATGGTCTCGATCTCCTGACCTTGCGATCCGCCCACCTTGGCCTCCCAAAGTGCTGGGATTACAGGCATGAGGCACCGCAACTGGCCGTCTTGTGTCTTCTTTACTGTGACTGGGTTGTTTTTAAGAAAGGTTATCAGCTTTGTGTTTGGTTTCCCACAGTTGATAAAAATCTATCAAAAACATTATAATTTGCAAGGAAAAAGGTTTTTCAAAGGCTGCAGGAACCAGAAAGAATTAGCATTTCTTATTTGTATAAACACAAACATTTAAAGCTAGTCACACTGCAGGTAAATCCAATATAGTATTCAAAAGTTCTATAAAAATGAACAAGAGATACACGTTTACTTTCATTACTCCAACAGTCAAATGTAAATCTGCATGAGAGTTGCGCTGCAGCAGTTCGCCGGTCCAATTTAAGAGTTCAAGGTCCTTTTTGTACATTTGGCCCACTGATGTTCACATCCCAGATAAATTTTCAAAAGACGGAAATCAGGGCAAAGACTCCATATAACAAAGCACAAGGATATGCTACTAAAAGTTGCTGTCCTTCCATGGCTAATGCAGAAATAAATATTTTGGAAGCAGAAAAACTACACCATCCAATAATCCCAGCAGTGAGAATGATTCCTACCATTCCTCTGTAACCAAGGAAAAGGGGGGAGGAGAAAAAAAAGCAGATGACATTAGTTATGCAAGAATACTACAATAACCTATTCTAAAGCATTTTAAATTTACATTTTAAATCTGCAAGTAGAAGCATGCAGAAATAATCAGGACTTTTTTTTTCAAATGCTAAAATGTACCTCACAGTAAATTCAATGATGGCAAATCATTTCATGTGATAAACAGCTTTTTTAAAAGTGTTTTACTTTTTAAAAATGTAAGGTCTCTCGCTCTTGGCACTACTAACATTTGGGCTGGATGTATCTTTGTTGTGGGGGCTGTCCTGTGCACTGTCAGAATGTTCAGCAGCAACTCTGGCCTCTATACATAAGATACAAGCAGCACCCTTGACCCCCATCAGACATTGTCAAATGTCCCCTTGGAGGCAAAATTGTTCCTAGTTGAAAAAAGGGTTTTAGTAGAAAATAACTTCTGTAAAATTCAAATATGAATACATAAATTCTTAATGAATAAGAGTGATTTCTACACTGAAAATATGAAATATTTCTATTCAAAGCAGAAATAGTATAAAGCACCACTTTGCCAAATTTCTTGTATCAGACAAATAATTGACATATTTGTCTCTTCTCCTCCCAAACCTCCACTTTAGCTTTCAAAGTGTAACAAAGCCTGACCACTGGTAATGTCTAACACTAGTCACAAGGATGATTTTATTTTGAGACAATCTGCACACTGGCCACAAGGAGGAACCTTATTGGCGGTAATGTATACCTTTCCTTTTTTTTTTTTTTTTGAGACAGAGTTTCGCTCCTGTTACGCAGGCTGAAGTATGCAACGGGGCAATCTCAGCTCACTGCAATCTCCACTTCCCGGGTTCAAGTGATTCTCCTGCCTCAGCCTCCAGAGTAGCTGGGATTGCAGGCATGCGCTACCATGCCCAGCTAATTTTGTATTTTTAGTAGAGACGGGGTTTCTCCATGTTGGTCAGGCTGGTCTCAAACTCCCAATCTCAGGTGATTTACCCGCCTCGGCCTCCCAAAGTGCTGGGATTACAGGTGTAAGCAACCATGCCCAGCCATACCTTTCCTTTTAACCTAACATAAAATATCATTTAAAAATTACACATATTTAAAGCTGCTTACAAGTACATCTATCTGAGAAACACTGTAGGCTGATAAGTCTCTTGTCATAAAAAGAATATGTTTCATTTCCAGTTAAAAAGCTGCCCAACAGAGTATGTATTTATTACTCATACATTTGGCATATGTCCAACGGTTTCAATAAATTAGGTGGATCTAGAAAACACCAAAGAGGGTAAGCATAATTTGAACAATAATGACTTGACTTTTCTCACGTAATATTTAACAATCACCCTGTTCAATTTGTTACCATTATGACAATGGTAAGTAAACACAAAACTAGTGAAATTCTTGATCATGGGTAAAATAGAGATGGTATAAAGGTTTTAAAATTTATTCTCATTACCATTGTTCTTCGTCCAAAACCATTTGGCACCATCCCTACTACAAGAGGCACTATCTGATATGTTTGCTGAATCAGTGATTTATCTCAAACTGAAGATGAGGTGAATCCTACTACATAGAATTGGTCAATCAACCCCCAAAATAAAGAACAGTACTTACTGCAAAGAAAATATCACTGCAAAGCTGGAAAGTAGGATCATAGGCAGAAGACAATATCCAAGGACACTTGCCACACAACCAAATGAAACACCTGTCATACTCATTAAGTTTAATAAACAAAACATTCCTAGACATCCAATTGCACTGATCCCATATACATAGCCAAACTGGATTTTGCCAGCCTATGGGTAAAGAAGAAGATTACAGGTTAAAGGGCAAAAAATAAGTTATTTCTGGCCTTATTTCACCTGAATCAGTACAGGCAGGAAATAATTCATGAACATCAAAATCTACTAATCTATTCTTTATGTAGAGAAGTAAAAGACTGAGCAGACTGGCTTGTTACATTCTCTGTAACTTTAAAGTACACAGATATTTGGTTCTCCATTTTCCAGTTAGCGTGCAGGCTTGGCACAGAAGTGAACAAAGACACAAAAGCATAGCAGAATCACTCAAAATAGTAAGGTTTCTAAAAAGAACTCTGAATGATTTTAGGCAAATAAACTAGAGACAAGAGGGAAGCCATTCAGAATATTTAAATAACAGTTATATCAGTTGAAAGTACCTAATTCCACCAAAAATACCCCCAAGCAATTAAATCTCATTGGTGGAGGTAGTCATAAATTTTCTAAGAAGAAATCTTATGATTCACTTTATATGGGTGTTAGAGGAGCAAGGGGAAAGGAAGCCAGGATAAACAGGAAGCCAGGGTTCTGGGAGGAGGAGAGAAGAAATGGCAAGAAGAATATAATGGAAGATATATTTTTTTAATTTTTCCAAATTATTGGCTGATTTATACAGTCCTTTGATTAAGAAAAGACAACAATAAGCAGTTTAAGCACTACAAAGATTAGCTAAATTGGAATTATCCTACTGTTAGTCGAGTTTGTGAACAACAAACTTTGTATTCAGGTCACACTATCACTAAAACCAGTTTACAGAAAAGCCTTCAAAAAGCTATTGATTTATTCATTTTTTGTCATATAAAACTAAATTAGGAGAATGCCTCTACAGTTTATGTTAAGTAAAAAAATGGTTGGGACATTTATTAGATTATTTGTAAATACTTGATTAAAAGTGCAAAAGTTTGAAAAAGCTGAGTTCATTGATGAATTCATTCATGTAGTAATAAAAAAACTCACACTTGTACAGTGTTTTTAACTTTTCAATGTGTTCTCACATAACCTGTCTTGTTTCATCTTCAAAATAATCTTGCTAGGTAAACAGGACAGGATTATTTTCTATTTTCTATGAGAGGAAACTGAAGGATTAAATGATGTGGCCAAGGGCAGATCAGGAGCACTCTGTTCAAGCCCAGCTCTTATGACTAAAAATCCCATCTTCTATACATTAAAGTAGTTATCTCTTATAATTCAGAGACATAAGATAAAATAAATATTAACAATTATCTTTACAACTTTTCTGTTTTCAATATGCCTTAACATTCCTGGGAAGGTGATAAATTGGGAAAATAATATATGGAAAAGTAATCATCAGTATGACTACAACAAAACATTAACCAAGGTTTAGTGATTTTTAAAAAATATTAAAAAAAAAAGCAATAGCGTAAAAACTGTAAGTAACCTCTGAAAAGACAGAATCCTAATGAGGGATTGAAGCTATACCTGTTGTTTACTATTTTATTTTCCCCTAATAACTGAATCATTTCTTAGAACAAGAAATTATTTTTAAAACATGCTACACTTACTATAGATGGAGAACTAATGAATAGGTATAAACACAAGCAACTCAGTACTATTCCAAACACATCAAAGACTTGAGGTGTAAAGCAGAGTTTCAAAATGGCTTTTGGTAGAACATTTAAAATTTAAAGGTTGTTCTTTAATTGCACCCTGAAGGCTGAAATGAAAATCTTACCAGTAGCAATGTGGCTCCAAAAGCAAGGCAAAAAACCATTGGTCCTGCCAAATCAGTTTCATTCATGATGCTGCCATCTGCTACTTTTAACGGATGTAATACTGTTAGGGTTTTTTGCCAGATGTGGTCAAAATTGATACCTAACTCTAAGGAGAAAGAAAATTTTAAAAGTTAATTAGGATTTGTGATGTATTTTTAATTGATCAAAATCTATGTTGAAATGGGAGACAAAATGACATAGATAGTATCAAAAAAGGATCTAGCAATATTGGATGACATTATTATTATCATTATTGTGATAGGTTCTCTGTCACCCAGGCTGGAGTGCAGTGGCACAATTATAGCTCACTATAGCCTAAAACTCCTGAACTCAAGTGATATTCCTGCCTAGCCTCTCGAGTAGCTGGGACCACAGGTGTGTGCCACAACATAGAGCTATTTTTTTCTTTCCTTTTTTTTCTTTTGTAGAGATGGGGTCTTGCTGTGTTGCTCAGCCTGGTCTCCTGGTCTCAAGAGATCCTCCCAGCCTCGGCCTCACAAAGCACTGGGATTACAGGTGTTGAGCCACTGTGCCTGGCCTGGATGGTATTATTTTAGTGAGCTCTCTATGCCAGTCTTAATGTGGTGCTCATCCCACAAATATGTCATTTCTGGATTGGTGTTGGAAAAGGGTATGGATCTGATGAAAAAGACAGTTACTACATCCCTTAGGCATGACTGCATAGCAAAGAATATACAAAAACGGTTAACAGTAAGAGGTTCTTTACCTGGGGCTTCAGGAATACCTGGGGGCCCATTTAACTGTATACAAAACTACGTCTCTATGCATATGTGTGCATTTTTTCTGAGGAGAGTGTTCATACCTTTCATTAGATTTTCAAAGAGTATCTAGTTCAAAAAAAATGTTCAGAACTACCTCTTCCTAGGTTTTGGAATACAGTTTGAAAATCACCATTTTTTTAGTGATGTCACTAGTTCTACCAGTTTATTTCCACATAGAATAATGGATATCATGCTTTTTCTTCTCACTTTTTCCACTAGTAGAATTTGGCCAATAACCTGAAGTAAAAGTCAATGCTGACAGAGTAACATACTTTATTATCACTATTAAAAGATCTATTAAAAATCTGGTCCCTTCTGGCCCAATGTGGTTTCACACATACTCTGTTTAAAATGAGTTGTTTAGCAGAAGACTTTTTTCTACAAGATTTTTTTTAAAAGGAAAATACAATTTCTCCAAATTAAGATTAATTTTCACTAACCAGCTGAATACTATTGAGTACTATCAAGTGTTGCCACCAATCTTACCTTCTAATAAAGGTGGCTCATCCTCAAAGTTGTTTCCATAGAAGGGCTGAGGTGAAGCTGGAGTATATGCCTGAGTTGGCTGGTAAATCTGCCCAGTGTATGGCTGTTGTGGCTGCATCATGTCTGGAGGGACAAATCGGCCTTGCTGTGAATAGTCATAGCCAGCATACTGTCTATAAATGAAAGAAAGTCAAATTTTTCAGAAGTATTTCAACTCTGTACAGTTAATATCCCTTAAATTCCTAAATTTTCATCTGACAGCTAAAGAACCTTAGTTGTGCAATTCCTAAGATACAAACTTTGCCAATTTTTATAAATCATGGTTGAAATGATTACTAATATCAAGCTGATTATCTACAATAAAAACTCACAATTTTTATAGAAAATCTTCCTAATGAAACCAATATTCACTTATGTAGCACTAAGCATTTTACCAACTGTTAAAGGTTAGGAGGTCAACAAATGAAAATGTAAAAATTGTGTCTATTTTTCTCCCTTGGTGGATATATACAATGTGAAGATACACTATGAAATAAAATCTATGGCTAAGACTGAATGAAACCTTAGGATATCGAACTTTGTAAATACATGTTATATAAATTTTCACTGTAATTTGGATAGCCATTGAATCATCGTTCTTCTTTCCTCTTCACAGTATGTTACTTTTGGCAAGTGGACAAATCTCTTTAAGAAAACCATCAATTTAAAAACAGAGTGGACAAATCAAGTTTTGCTTTGTGAGCACTTGTTGAATATAACAAAACATTTTTAGTACACTTTGCATTTGAATAATATTTTTTCAAAGTACTATTTCTCAAAGTAGTTATACACTTATTGTCTCATTTGATATGTGCTATAGCAAACCCTGCCATCTAGAGGGAAAGCTTTATCACAGCTATTTTAGAGACAATGGCAAGAGGGAAGAGAAGGATACTGAAGCCACATCTTTAAACATCTGTTCCATCATGTTTTGAAAAAAATCCAGCTTATTGATGGGACTAATCTAATGATATACTAAGAAACACAGATGTAAAATAATTATTTTAAAAGATATTCTTACAAATGAGAGCTGAGAAGCCTTAGAAAACCTTTAGTCTAATTCCCATTTAAATTCTTACAGCCACAATGTCAGTTGTTTTCCTTGGGGTGAGGCTCTCTTTATTCGTTTTTGAGAAAATATCTGCCGAATGCTCAAGTCTGAATAACCATAGTTTATCTGTTGTTCTTTCAAACAAAAATGGTGTGAATAACCATAGTTTATCTGTTGTTCTTTCAAATAAAAATGGTCTTCATGAAATAGCAGCCAGCTCAGCTTGCATAGGTGCTTTTCGTAGAGATAGTAATTATACTTTAGTATGTAGTAAATACTAAATTTCGTCACAAAGAATATTAAAGAAATAGGCTGGGCGCGGTGGTTCAGGCCTGTAATCCCAGCACTTTGCGAGGCCGAGACGGGTGGATCACAAGGTCAGGAGATCGAGACCATCCTGGCTAACATGGTGAAACTCTGTCTCTACTAAAAAAAATACACACACACACAAAACTAGCCGGGCGAGGTGGCAGGCGCCTGTAGTCCCAGCTACTCGGGAGGCTGAGGCAGGAGAATGGCGTAAACCCGGGAGGCGGAGCTGGCAGTGAGCTGACATCCCGCCACTGCACTCCAGCCTGGGAGACAGAGCGAGACTCCATCTCAAAAAAAAAAAAAAAAAAAAAAAAAAAAAAAAAAAGAAATATGTGTACTAAAGGGTCAGGATTTAATACAATGAAAATTCTTACTGCTTCCTCAACAGAATCCTTAAATGAAATTGACTCCCTGCCAACTCTCTAACAAGTCTATAGAGTGATGAAGAATACGATGACTACTAGGACAACTTGATGCCACTACCTTGGTTCATACTTGGGTACCAGCAGTTTTACCAATCAATACTTTTGCAACAGCACTGCAAATGTTAAGATACCTAAAAAGGTATATGATATCTTAGTATTGTTATGAAAATAACTTTGACCTTAAAGAATCTCAGAAGAGTCTCAAGGACCCTCCGCAGTCTACAGCCTAAATTTTGAGAGCTGCTGATATAGACCCATAAATTTCACGTAAGGAAGAAAAATGCTGCAAGCAATTGATTATTTCAAAGGTGGCACCATCATTCCATCTTCAAGAGGAAAGGTGAGAATGACAACATCATAGAATTTTACTATTTTCCTTTTCTGGCAGGATCTATTCAGGAAAATTTCTGACTTGCTCCTGCTGGTTTTAAACTAAAACATGGTATGTGAGACATGATCTTTATAGGCTAAAACAACATACTTTCATGACAGAAGCAGCAGCAGATACTAAATCAATGCTCTCATAAGTACTCTGAACCAATAACAAAGACAAACCCTCTTAACATATTGGGTTGGTTACCTAAGTTCATGGAAATCCTCAGATATTCCATAAAGATACTATCAGGCAAGTCAAAGAAGAAAAAAAATAACCTTTCATACTTTAAAAAATGTGACTTGGTATTATGATGTATTTCATAAGCATATCTGGAATACAATGTGGAATCTATCCAATTTTCCATTCATGTAACTCAACAGATTATGATCAAAGGGCCTTTTACACTTTTTTTGTTTGTTTCTTTTTGGTGAATGGATGTATGAACGATAGTTGTGAAACACCTATAAAAGAAACCACAAAATGTTAAAGCTGACTTCATTATGGCAAATGCAGAACCGTGTAATAACAAGTCAAGTTAAAACGTAAAGGCAATGCAAGTAATATGCTATCTGCACCTAGATTTTCACTAATGGCGAGCTTAAAGTTATTAGCGGATCTTTGTTACCAAATTAGCAAATCCAATAAAACATTATTTGGTTAACCGAGATGGATGTTTAAAATGTCATTAGATTGCAGATCTACTTGAAGGTACACAGAGAAGAGTCCAGTTTTTAAAATATAAATCTCTGAAACTCAAATTTATTACTGTTAATACATTAGGGTTCTTGTTTTCCCAGGCATCATCTATAAACCCAAGTTTACAGCAATAATGGTTATATAATCACCCGGAATAAAACTTCTTCACTAGTACTGAAGCAATGCTTACTGGTACATGATTTGGAATGAAACTGTGACAACAGTTAGCAACAAGTGGTCTAGAATATCTAAATTGCTGTGTAGAGACTGAAATGACTGTTAAATGGAATGAGACTATAAGTCACACCTTTTAAGTGATGCAAATGTGGACAGGCCAAAAAAGCAGAGATAGGTAAATCTCGTAGGCTGCAATCTAAATGGAATAGTTCTGTTGAGTTCTAATCATAAAAACCATTCAGTTAAAAACAGGCCTGCATACAGAGACAGGTTCTCCGAAGCCCTGTTGCTGCTTTAGACAAGGGTTTATTAGATGGACTCTGTCTCCCATACACAGAGCAATCACCATAAATACATATTTAGGTAAATAAATGAACGGAAATATCTCAATACAAATTTTCCAATTCTGCCCATTAATTTATCAAAAGAGATAAATCCTCATTGGTATGTAATTAAGTAACAGAAAAGGGAAATGAATCACAGAGGGTATTTTGACATGCTCACTCCCATTGTTCAAATGTGTTAAGTTTTAGAGGAGAAAATAAAGCCTTAGAATATACCAAATTAAGCAGACTCGAAGAGACTATAGGTTTTATAAAGGATAGCTTAACCAAGACAGACTCTATTATAGAGCCACACTGAATTTGAATTTTGTTTTGTTTCTTAAATTCTTGAGCACTCTAATCCAAACACATTCTTGTATTGCATGTTTCTCACAAACTGATAGATACATAACCTTCCTCTGCCCTCATCGTGGAACAGTCTTTATGAGGTTTTACATTCGAGATCCATGGATGACCATCATATAACACATGAATTGTCTGAAGTTATATATGCACATTTATTTGGGTGTTTGAGCGAATGCATGTATTTATGGGAAAGAGGCCCAGTTGTAATAAGATTCTCAAAGTGATCTAGAACCATCTTAAGTTTAAGCAATCCTAGTATAGGAAGCTCCTTTATTTGACAGGAAGTTGATAAGATTATCTCTAGGGTCCCAAGAAACTAAGGAGATGATGTCCTAGGTGAGATTGCTAGAAAGCCTTCAGTTCATGTATTTTTGTCACAAACACCAGGTACTATAAAAAGATCACTTTTTTTTTTTTTTAAATATTCAGAGGCTAATGGCTTTGAGTCAACCTCCTCAGTATGCAACTTATAACATGTGTGGTACTGACCATAAGGGTTTCAGAAAGAGGAGTAACGAGGAGTAATAAAAATGATTATCAACTGCTGTATGAAAATCACCTAATGATTCATAATAGGGAGCTTACATCATTAAATAAGGTCACTAAGCACTTTCAATTAGCACTGATAAAAGTCTCAAGTTGGACTGATTTAACTACTACCAAAATATTTAAATTTTTCACTGTCCCATGAACTAACAGCCTATCTCCTAGGTACCTGAAGCTCCCATCATCATCTAAATACAGAAATACTGTTACTAGAACACAGTTCTTCCAACAAGTTACTTTCCCTTCATGGTACACCTGAAGATTTTGCAGAAGATACTCAACTCTAAATAGAGCAAGCAACTGGCTTCAAACCCAAGCCAGTGTCACATATCTCTCTAGAGGAAGAAGATTACGCATGAAAGATCATACTCCTGATAAAGGACATGTTCACATTGTTTTAGGCAGAACCAAATATTCTAAATATGTGTTTTCACTGCAATGTAGACTAAATTAATTGCCAAAGATGAAAAGTTACTTGCTATAGGGTCCTCCACTTCCTCCATAATCATAGGACTGCTGTGACTGATCATCGATGCTGTAACTTGTCTGGTAGAAATCCGTGTTTAAGTTTTCAAAGCCTGACATCGCAAATAATCTGTAATAAAAGAGAAACCGCAAATACTGCTTATGCCCAAAGTTCTACTGAATTCGTTCCTGGCAGTCTGCTTAAGCAAATATAGAACACAACAAATATCTTTTCAGTAATTCGGGGGGAGGGAAGGGGGAGGAACGCAGCATTTGAAGGGCGGTAGCGGAGTAAGAAAATGTCTATTCTTTAAGTTGCGGCCCAGTAAGACAACTCCATCTTAAGGAGCTGATATGCCTTCCATTAGGGGCGAGGTCGTGGGAGTTGTGGTTCCATAAGGGGTCTAAAATATCAATAACAACAAAGATGATTTTTCACCTTAGGACAGGGCTTTACAGCTGACAACACGACTGCTTCCTTGCAAAATAAGGCTTGCAGCCTGCCAGGAAAGTGCAGAATCTTGGAAGGTCGCGCCTGAGGTGCTGGGGCCCGCGTCAGGGCAAGGACTTGAACGGGACCGAGGGTCTGAGCGAAAGGACCAGGGCGCGGCGCCGAAAGACCGCAACAAGCCCATTTGCACAAGTGTGGAGAGAAGCTGAATAGTGTGCCACGGGCCTGGGTCACTCACCAAACTCCGAGGCTGCGCTGGCGGCGAAGGCAGTAGCTTCAGCAGTCCCAAACAACCCCCAAACTCTGTTTCAGACCCTGAATCAGCCCCGCGGCTACGTGTCACAGGGCCAAAGAACTGCTTCCGGGCCACGTCCGCTCGCGCAGACGTATTAGCAAGTTTTCGCTCTCCTCTTTGGTTGGGCACCGGTGGGCGGGAGGAGGAGACATGAACATAGAGCATGCGTAGTATCTACCCCACCTGCGGCGGGCCGATGCGAAAGAGGAAAGTGCTTCCGGCAGCCTAGTTAGCGGTGGAACCAGGAAAGCGCAGGCGCAGCAATTGCTGCTTACTTGGGAGGAGGAGTTGTTTCTCAGACCGAGGTGATGAAAGGCTGGGAGGCGCTAAAATGAGACAGCTGGAGCCCCCCTTTCCTGTCCACAAACTACAATGCCTCGATATCTGCATTTATTGTGATTCAAGCACTGTGCTAAAGAGTTTGTATGTATTATTTAATCTTTACAACCTAATGAGATGGTTACCCTATTTCCCTTTTTTGTAAGTGAAGCTATTAAGTGTGCATTCTCTGCTAGCTGCTGGGGATACTGTGGTAAATATAAGCTAGATGACATCTACCCACCTGGAGTTCGTGGTAGAGAGGGGTAATCGAACACATACAAATGCAGGTGAAATTGCTACTAATATTCTTTAGCGCTCCATGAGAGTAACATTCATCTGGGAGGAAGAGTCTGTAAAGTCACTATAAGAGGGTTAACGAAGGGTGAGTGGGAGTTAGAGAAGACGAGAAAAAAAGAGGAAAGGGCAAGGGTAAAGGAGGATAATAGGTAAAAAGGTAAAGGGAAATAAAAAGGTAAAGGGAAAATAGCCTGAATATTTTAGGCAAAGAGAACAATGTGTGCAAGATCTGGGAAGCATGGTCTGAGGAAAGATGAAAATCGAGCTCTGAACTTCAGCATTATTAACATTTTGGGTCAGAATGATTCTTTGGGTTATGCCCTGTGCATGATGCTTAGCGTAGCGTCCCTAACCTCTAGCCATTAGATGCCAGTACTCCTCGCAACCAACCACCACCACCACCACCACCACCAAGCTGGGACAGCTAAAAATCTCTCCAGACATTGCCAAATCCAAATGTCCCTGGGGCGGGGGTGGGGGCAACATCATCTGAATTTGTGAACCACTCTTTTAAGTGGAACCTGAGTGACTGGAACAGCAAGTGAGGGGAGCCACATAGGAGTTGAGGCTGGAATAACAGGAAGGGGCCAGGAAATATCCTGTGGGATTTGTGTGTTAGTTCTAAAAGAAATGAAGATTGCGAACTGATGAGTGATGTGTAGATTGTTTCGTTTTGAAAAAGATTGCTTTGGTTGCTGTGTTAAATCACTTTCCCAAGATGGTGGAATCCCAAATACTGTGACTCCAAATAACATGCTATTAACTAGTGAGCAGAACTTTCTTCAGGGTTTATAGTAATAACATTTATCATGAGCCATTGCATTATATTCCGGTATCAAAATCCTGAGGCCCTCACAAAAGAAGCCAGACCATTGTTGAGGACTAGTTTCCAAAGGAACAATAAAATTTCACTTAAGATTTTTCTCTCAACACCCCCACCCCAATAAAACAAACAAGTAAAACTAAAACAAAAAACGCACTCTCCTCCCAACAAAAATAGCAAGAACAAAAGGCTATAACAACCATACCAAAAATCCTAGGATTGTACCCTAGAAACCGACAGGCAGCTGCCCTTTGAAGGTTTTTACTCCATTGGTGAATTTAATTTTTTTTATTTTTATGGGTACATCATAGTTGTACAGATTTATGAGATAAATGTGATATTTTGATACAAACATACAATGTGTAATAATGAAATCTGGGTAATTGAGATGTATCTGTTGCCTCAAACATTTGTCATTGCTTTGTGTAGAGAAAATTCTAAATCTCCTAGTTATTTTGAACTATACAATAAATTATTGTTAATTATGGCTACCCTGTTTTGCCGCTGAATACTAGATTTTTGTGCTTTCTCTCTATATTTTTGAATTTCTGAAATTGCTCATTCAAGTGTTCACCACCTTTCATCAATCATTTTAGCATTTATTGGTTTAGGTATCATTGGCACAACTTTAGGTAGAATGACCACATATTATGATTTGCTGGAGACAATTCCATTGTCCCATTTTCTGCCTATTTTTCCTTACCCCCAGCATAATTATTAATATTGTTCCCTTTTACTCTCAAAAATATCCTAGTTCAGTTGATAAACTTTGTGATTGTACTTTCTTTAAGCTACATTATCCATGAAGCTGTGTTTTGAATCATCAACAAGATGCAATAATCCATCATTATCTACTTAATCTTATGGTTAAAAAAAATCTGGTCTCTCTTGTTTTTTTCTGATGTTTCTATTTCTTCTGAATCAAAAAACATATCCCTTTCAAATTTGAATGAGCTACAAGAATATGAGCATTAAAAATTGCCCATTTAGATGCTGGTAAGGTTGTTGAGAAAAAGGAATGCTTATACACTGTTGGTGGGAGTGTAAATTAGTTCAGCCATTATGGAGCACAGTGTGGCGATTCCTCAAAGACCTAAAGACAGAAATACCATTCTACCCAGTAATCTCATTACTGGGCATACACCCAAAAGGTTATAAATCAATCTACCATAAAGACACATGCACGTGTATGTTCGTTGCAGCACTATTCACAGTAGCAAAGACATGGAAGCAACTTAAATGCCCATCCATCATAGACTGGAAGAAGAAAATGTGGCACATATACACCATGAAATATTATGCAGCCATAAAAAAGGAATGAGATAATGTCCTTTGCAGGGACATAGATAGAGCTGCAGGACATTATCCTTAGCAAACTAATGCAGGAACAGAAAACCAGATACCACATGTTCTCCTTGTAAGTAGGAGCTAAATAATGAGAACACATGGACACCTAGAGGGGAACAACACACAGTAGGGCATGTTGGAGGCAGGAGGGAGAGAATCAGGAAAAATAACTGATAGGTAGTAGGCTTAACACCTGGGTGATAATCTGTGCAACAAACCCCCATAATACAAGTTTATCTATGTAACAAACCTGCACCTGTACCCCTGAAGTTAAAAGGTAAAAAATTTGCCTGTTTTAGGAATGAATTATTAGATATAGATGTTCTTCAAATTCTACTTCTGTCTCTGAAAGCAATTAACATATTTATTTAAATTTTCCCCCTTGAATTTATGCTCCAATTGAGAAGCCAAGCAAGAAAATTTAGTTACCTGATTGAGTTTTGAATATTGTTTATTTGACTTTGAAACATAAGCCAAAGTATCCTGCAGATGCCCACTAGGGATTTTGAGAACATCCACTAATTTCATGGCTAGTCATGTAGGAATTTCTTTTTGGATTTTTTCTTTTTTTTTTTTTTTTTTTGCATTGCTCCCTCACTCTGGGATAGGCTTCAGAAAGTTATATTAAAGGAAATGGAGTCCTTGATAGATGTGCTGTCCTCTGTTATAGTCACCCAGTTGGCTTTATCAGGAGTAGAAAGCCTCACCTAGGTCAAGAGATGAGGCAACATGAGCTGGAGCTGTAATAGCTGCACAGTCCTTCCTTGGGACCTAATGTATCCATCACCAAAACAAAAATGGAAAGGACATCCTAATAATGAGTAATATCATTTAGTTAAGACAGTCATGCTAGTATACACACTAACACTTTTACATATTTCACAAACACACACAAAACAACTTCATTTTCTTAGTATGGCTCTGAAACTAAGATATTTTAGAGTTGCCTTCTTTCCCTTCTGTTTTTCAGTTAATATGCCATGGAAAATTGTGCCAGAAAATTATGGTTTGAACATGGGCAGTTTTCTCCTACCTTCAGCTATATCCACAAGCACCACATGAAATGGAGATCTGGCAGCTCTGTCAGTCAAGTTCCACAATGAAACCTGACAACTACGGTAAAAACCAAATAAGTGCGAGTGTTTGTTTTCACTGTCCCTGCATATTAATTATGTAACCTTTTTTTCCAAATATGACAATTATATTTCTTCCAAATTATCTTTTTTCCTTTACCAAAGACTTTCCTCATCAAGTCTTCCATACTAGGTTATTCAAATTCTGCTTCTGTTATTTCAATTCTTTTACTCTGAACAATGAATAGTTTTGAGAAGACAGACTTGCCTGTAATGGCATTGGATGCCTTTGTATAGAACTGGTTTTTAAAAGACAAAGAAATTTAACCCTAATTTTATAACTATTCCTAGAAGCTTTACGTCAGTATTGCAAGTGCATGTTGTTAAAAAAAAAGTCTTTTAAAGATAACATATAAGCGATATTGTAAGTACTGTAAATATTTTCATTGCAGAGATCAAAAATACCCTCTTAACTAACAAATAAACCTTTCTAATATCAGGTGAATGGCTATTGTGGCTTGGAATATCAGTTTCAGTGAAAGCACTGAAGCACTGGAGCACTGGAAGTCTATATTTCAAAGAACTTGGGTAGTAAGGGAGATAATATGAAAAACAGCATGCGAGAACACACAGTGGGCTCTAATGATGGCAAAGCCACTCATGTCAAAGGTAAAAATGAAGGATTTGAAAAATATGACAGTTAGCACCTATATATACTTCAAGCATTTGTGTGCCAAGCGCTTCTTTAAGGACTTTGTACTTTTTAACTCAATTACTGCTCCTCTTTACAACCCAATGAGGTGGGTGCCCTATAACTCCCATTTGACACATGAGGAAATTGAGAACAGAGTAAGTAATTTGTTAAACATTATTATGCTAGAAAATAGTAGACTAGACATTTTGAACTTGTTCCTGAGTCCTTATGCTAAACCACTAGGCTGTATTGTTATTGTGTTATGAAATGTGAATGTAGAAAAGTCAATAATTCTGATTAATATCCTAATTTATCTAAAATGTGATTACTGAAATCCATATAAATTAAAATTGCAACTAGACATTTGATAATTGCATCTACGTCTCCACATGTATATATATTCAAATTGATAAAAAGTATTTTCTGTAATGTTCTCATTGGGCAAATAATATTTAAACCTCATGTTTAAGTTTATGTTACATTAGTCATGTATGTTAATTGATATTGCATAGTGGTTAAGGGTACAGGCCCTGGAGCCAGACTGCATGGATTTACATTCTGTACTACTTACTTGCCATGGAGCTTCAGTAACGTATTTAAACTCTTTGTACCTCACTTTTTTCATCTGTAAAAGCAAGATAAGAGTGTTCATTGCTAGAAGGGTTATATGACATAATGTACTCAAGTATAAGTGTCTAAGTACTAAGTATTCAATAAATATTTGCAATAATTATTGTTGAATCTATGTAGCTACAGAAGCAATACTATTTCTTCAGGAAAAATCGACTTTTTAAAAGCTATAAGGATTGGGTTTGAACAAGCTAACTACATCTAAGATCAATTATAAACGTTCACTCTATTGTTTGCCCTGAAGATTCTGTATTATATTATAATTTGCTTTTTGATAAGGTGGAGTGTATTAAAATACGCTTTTTTATCTCTGTCCAAGATTTTTCAAATTTGGCTTGTCTGCATTGTAAATTTTAGTCTCATAAGTACTGTTTTAAGAACCACCTATATTTAGGGCAATTATCCTTGAAAATTTTGAACAGTACTTCTCATATTTTATTTTCTTGGTATGTTTCATCTTATTTCAAATACTATAAAAAGTGTCCATCTTTCTGCCTTACCTTTCTCTCCTCTCTTCCCCTAAAACACAGGAGACAGAGCATAAGATGATTTATATTGTGGAAAACATATTTATTTGCAAAGAAAGAAAAAGGCACTGTCCCAGGCAAGTGAAATAATAGCCATAACAATTTTTAAAGATATAGTGTTTCTTAAAATCATATATGTGTCAGGTTTTATTACATTCAACGGGAGAGCAGCTTGAAAATTACTGCAAGCATGATATATTATGGTTTAGGTTCCTCTAGGCAGTATACTTTTTCTATTTTTCTGTTAGAATTCTTCATGACCATATCTGTTGCCCATTTTTAATGTGGTTATTTGTTTTTCTTGTCAATTTAAGTTCCTTATAGATTCTGGTTACTAAATCTTTGTTGGATGCATACTTTGTAAATGTTTTCTCTTATTTTGTAGATTGTTTACTTTTGCTGGGCAGAAGCTCTTTAGTTTAATTAGGTCCCACTTGTTAACTTTCGTTTTTGTTGCAATTGCTTTTGGGGACTTAACTCAAAAACTCTTTGCCAGGGCCAGTGTTGAGAAGGGTATTTTCTGGGTTTTCTTCCAGGATTAAAAAAAGGAGAAGAAGAATTCCTCACGACTCTCTCAATTAGAGTTATTTTGAAGAAGGTTAATGCTTGAACCACAGTAACTGTCATGCTGTCATATCTATATCATTGTAATTTGTGCAGAAATGATTAGTAAGAAGGAACATTTTACTGCTGTTGAGGAATGGAAGGGATGAGACTAAAGCGATGGTTTGAAAAAAAATAGTATTCAGACTGGATTAGTTTCCTGGGGCTGCTGCAACAAAGTACCACAAACTGGGTGGTCTACATAAACGAAATGTATTGTCTTAGAGTTCTGGAGGTTAGAAATCTGAAATCAAGGTTTTGGCAAGGTTTTTTCCTTCTGAGGACTGTGAGGGTGAATCTGCTGCATGCCTCTTTTGTAGCGTCTGGTGGTTTGAAAGCAATCTTTGATGTTCCTTAGCTTGTAGATGCATCACTCCCATCTCTGCCTTCACCTTGACATGGTCTTCACATAGTTTCTCTGTGTATGCCTGTCTCTGTGTCCAAGCTTCCCTTTTTTAGGAGCACCAGTCATGTTGGTTTAGCACCTACCCAAATGACCTCATTTTAACTTGATTATCTCTGTAAAGATCTTATTTTCAAATAAGGTCACATTCTGATGTCCTGGGAGTAAGGACTTCAATATATCTTTTGGGGGATGTACAGTAGAATTCATACCAGCCTTATGATGTTACTGCATTCTTTTGCCCAAATATAGACTGAGTTTTTTTGCTATACACATGCTCAAAAGAACAATAATCTGATTTTTTTTCACTTTGATCAGCTATTCATGTCAATGTCAATTGGTTGTCACCGTTGCAGAATGGCAAATATTTTGAATCAAATCTGTAGCAATGGAGTCTTCAACTGCATCATTTTGGGTGTCTAGTATAACACTTGGCCCAAAGTAAACTTTTTACATTGGGTTTAAAGTCAGTCCCATGCTTGTAGAAAGACACATGCTGGAATATTTTTCATCAGACTTTCTGAAACAAAGTAAGAGGCCATTATGTTTATAAATAAGTAAAAGCCTGCTAAAGGAAAATCTTAATGTCTACAGTGCCAATTCTTAAACAAGTTATTTTATTGAGTTTGTTCACTTGTGATGATTTTTAAAAATATAAAGTAGAACTATAAAAGTAGGCATTTTGATTTTTCAGTTTTCTTCCACAGAAGAAAAAGTTATTTAGTCATAATGCTTTTAATGTACTTAGATACTATTTTTTGTTATTAAGACTAATTGTAATGCTTGACACTTTTCCTTAAATGAGGATTATTTTATTTTAAAACAGAGACATGTGAAATCAAATGTCTGATTTTAATTAAATTCTGCACATTTAGATTTAGAGGTCAAAGACAAACACATTTTTTTCTTTTTGATTTTAGGTTAGGCAGTCAAGATCTTTTTTATTCTTCTTCTGCAGTCCTAATTTTTTTTTTTTTTTTTTTTGAGACGGTCTTCCTCTGTCACTCAGGCTGGAGTGCAGTGGCACAATCTCGGCTCACTGCAAGCTCCGCCTCCCAGGTTCATGCCATTCTCCTGCCTCAGCCACTTGAGTAGCTGGGACTACAGGCGCCCGCCACCACGCCTGGCTAATTTTTTTTTTTTTTTGTATTTTTAGTAGAGACGGGGTTTCACCATGTTAGCCAGGATGGTCTCGATCTCCTGACCTTGTGATCCGCCCACCTCGGCCTCCCAAAGTGCTGGGATTACAGGCGTGAGCCACCGCACCTGGCCCTGCAGTCCTAATTTTATACAATTTAATGAAAATCATAAATCCCCTACTGTCTGTGATAATGAATTTTCCTCTCTGGAAGAGAATATAAACACTTCTTAACTCTTGCTAAAATGTTATTTTGGAAAGATTAACATCATTTAAAATATTATTTGATTCTAGATTTATAAATATCCTTTCTTTTCTGGACTCTAATTAAAAGTTATTCCTTTCAATTTAAAAATTGACTTCTGTACTAATATTATAACACACTACACTCCCCTTCCCACTCCCTGGAAATGAAATGTCTCAACTTCATATTAAAATTTTGAGAGGCCCCTAGGAAATTGGCCTGAATTCACTGAGATAGCTCTAAAGTTAACAAGAATAGACTGATCTTCATAGAACAATCAGGACAGCAAGTGCATCAGAAAATGACCAAAACACCCCTCGTTTAACTGGCTACACATATTGAGAATTAAAGAGAATTAAAACTTGCAGGAACCTTGAGAGAATTCATTCCCCAGTCTTTGACTTTACAAATGAGGATCTGAGGCCAGGAGAAGTGAAGGGATGTGTTGTAAGACCTACAATTCCATGTGATACCTTGACATTTCTGACCCTCACAGGGTCCTAAAGGTTTAGCCATGAGTTCCCTTGCTCTTGCCGGATATGTCCCCTACCCAGCAGAAAAGGCTCCCCACCAGGCAGGTTCCTCTATCGGCCACCCCACTCAGGCCTCAGCCCAAGTCGTTTTGCCTTCTTATGAGCTGGTAAAATTATTCAAAGAAGCAAATTATATCCCCTTCCCCCCATGGGAACCAGGAGGCAACTCATCCTCTAGATACTATATACCACAGGCCCAGCTAATTCACTCTACTTCTGAGTGTAACCACTATGTATCCCTGCATGGCGTGCAGGCTCTTCTCTCCCAGGCTGTGAGTGTATGTGATTAATGAACTGCTGCCAGTCTCACCTGTCCAGTGTGGAGTATATCAGGAGCTCATGCATCTTGTACTATTTGGGAACAGGGATCCTTCCTTCACCAACATGGTAGGTAGAAGACTATCAGCTATCAGAACAAGGGATTTGGTTGATTTTACTAATATGGCTAGTATCAGATTTACCATTGTGTCTTGTCTTTGCCTTTCAGCTAGTACGTGACAAAGATTAGATGATAAATAAGTGATTGTAACCATCTAATTATGTCAGAAACTCTATTAGAAGCGAGGTTATATTTTATTTACTTCTGTATCCCAACTATAGGACATAAAATAATGTTGTTTGTGGTATTTATTCATTCGTTTAACAAAGATTTATCGAGAACCTACCATGTGCCAGTCACAATATACAACAAACAGATTCTGTGCCTGTCTATGGTATTTTTTAAGTTTATTTTTTATTATACTTTAAGTTCTAGGGTACATGTGCACAACGTGCAGGTTTGTTACATATGTATACATGTGCCATGTTAGTGTGTTGTACCCATTAACTCATCGTTTACATTAGTGTATTACATTAGGTATATCTCCTAATGCTATCCCTCCCCCCTCCCCCCACCCCACGACAGGCCCCGGTGTGTCATGTTCCCCTTCCTGTGTCCAAGTGTTCTCATTGTTCAATTCCCACCTGTAAGTGAGAACATGCGGTGTGTGGTTTTCTGTTCTTGTGATAGTTTGCTGAGAATGATGGTTTACAGCTGCATCCATGTCCCTACAAAGGACATGAACTCATCCTTATTTATGGCTGCATAGTATTCCATGGTGTATATGTGCCACATTTTCTTAATCCAGTCTATCATTGATGGACATTTGGGTTGGTTCCAAGTCTTTGCTATTGTGAATACTGCCGCAATAAACATATGTGTGCATATGTCTTTATAGCATCATGATTTATAATCCTTTGGGTATATACCCAGTAATGGGATGGCTGGGTCAAATGGTATTTCTAGTTCTAGATCCTTGAGGAGTTGCCACACTATCTTCCACAATGGTTGAACTAGTTTACAGCCCCACCAACAATGTAAAAGTGTTCCTGTTTCTCCACATCCTCTCCAGCACCTGTTGTTTCCTGACTTTTTAATGATTGCCATTCTAACTGGTGTGAGATGGTGTCTCATTGTGGATTTGATTTGCATTTCTCTGGTGGCCAGTGATGATGAGCATTTTTTCACATTTCTGTTGGCTGCATAAATGTCTTCTTTTGCGAAGTGTCTGTTCATATCCTTTGCTCACTTTCTGATGGAATTGTTTGTTTTTTTCTTGTAAATTTGTTTGAGTTCTTTGTAGGCTCTGGATATTAGCCCTTTGTCAGATGAGTAGCTTGCAAAAATTTTCTCCCATTCTGTAGGTTGCCTGTTCACTCTGATGGTAGTTTCTTTTGCTGTGCAGAAGCTCTTTAGTTTGATTAGATCCCATTTGTCAATTTTGGCTTTTGTTGCCATTGCTTTAGGTGTTTTAGACATGAAGTCCTTGCCCATGCCTATGTCCTGAATGGTATTGTCTAGGTTTTCTTCTGGGGTTTTTACGGTTTTAGGTCTAAAATTTAAGTCTCTAATCCATCTTGAATTAATTTTTGTATAAGATGTAAGGAAGGGATTTCAGTTTCAGCTTTCTACATATGGCTAGCCAGTTTTCCCAGCATCATTTATTAAATAGGGAATCCTTTTCTCATTTCTTGTTTTTGTCAGATTTGTCAAAGATCAGATGGTTGTAGATGTGTGGTATTGTTTCTGAGGGCTCTGTTCTGTTCCATTGGTCTATATCTCTGTTTTGGTACCAGTACCATGCTGTTTTGGTTACTGTAGCCTTGTAGTATAGTTTGAAGTCCGGTAGCATGATGCCTCCAGCTTTGTTCTTTTGGCTTAGGATTGTCTTGGCAATGCGGACTCTTTTTTTGTTTCCATATGAACTTTAAAGTAGTTTTTTCCAATTCTGTGAAGAAAGTCATTGGTAGCTTGATGGGGATGGCATTGAATCTATAAATTACCTTGGGCAATGTGGCCATTTTCATGATATTGATTCTTCCTATCCATGAGCATGGAATGTTCTTCCATTTGTTTGTGTCCTTTTTTTTTTCATTGAGCAGTGATTTGTAGTTCTCCTTGAAGAGGTCCTTTACATCCCTTGTAAGTTGGATTCCTAGGTATTTTATTCTCTTTGAAGCAGTTGTGAAAGGGAGTTCACTCATGAGTTGACTCTCTGTTTGTCTGTTATTGGTGTATAAGAATGCTTGTGATTTTCGCACATTGATTTTGTATCCTGAGACTTTGCTGAAGTTGCTTATCAGCTTAAGTAGATTTTGGGCTGAGACGATGAGGTTTTCTAAATATACAATCATGTCATCTGCAAACAGGGACAGTTTGACTTCCTCTTTTCCTAATTGAATATGCTTTATTTCTTTCTCATGCCTGTTTGCCCTGGCCAGAACTTCCAACACTATGTAGAATAGGAGTGGTGAGAGAGGGCATCCCTGTCTTGTGCCAGTTTTCAAAGGGAATGCTTCCAGGATTTGCCCATTCAGTATGCTATTGGCTGTGGGTTTGTCATAAATAGCTCTTATTATTTTGAGATACATTCTATCAGTACCAAATTTATTGAGAGTTTTTAGCATGAAGGGCTGTTGAATTTTGTCAAAGGCCTTTTCTGCATCTATTGAGATGATCATGTGGTTTTTGTCTTTGGTTCTGTTTATATGCTGGATTATGTTTATTGATTTGCATATGTTGAAGCAGCCTTGCATCCCAGGGATGAAGCCCACTTGATCATGGTGGGTAAGCTTTTTGATGTGCTGCTGAATTCGGTTTGCCATTATCTTATTGAGGACTTTTGCATCGATATTCATCAGGGATATTGGTCTAAAATTCTCTTTTTTTGTGTGTCTCTGCCAGGCTTTGGTATCAGGATGATGCTGGCCTCATAAAATGAGTTAGGGAGGATTCCCTCTTTTTCTATTGATTGGAATAGTTTCAGAAGGAATGGTACTAGCTCCTCCTTGTACCTCTGGTAGAAATCGGCTGTGAATCCGTCTGATCCTGGACTTTTTTTGGTTGGTAGGCTATTAATTGTTGCCTCAATTTCATAGCCTGTTATTGGTCTATTCAGGAATTCAACTTCTTCCTGTTTTAGTCTTGGGAGGGTGTATGTGTCCAGGAATTTATCCATTTCTTCTAGGTTTTCTAGTTTATTTGCGTAGAGGTGTTTATAGTATTCTCTGTGGAATCGGTGGTGATATTCCCTTTATCATTTTTTATTGCATCTATTTGATTCCTTTCTCTTTTCTTCTTTATTAGTCTTGTTAGCGGTCTATCAATTTTGTTGATCTTTTCAAAAAACCAGCTCCTGGATTCATTGATTTTTTGAAGGGTTTTTTGTGTCTCTTATCTCCTTCAGTTCTGCTCTGATCTTAGTTATTTCTTGCCTTCTGCTAGCTTTTGAATGTGTTTGCTCTTGCTTTTCTAGTTCTTTTAGTTGTGATGTTAGGGTGTCAATTTTAGATCTTTTCTGCTTTCTCTTGTGGGCATTTAGTGCTATAAATTTCCCTCTACACACTGCTTTAAATGTGTCCCAGAGATTCTGGTATGTTGTGTCTTTGTTCTCATTAGTTTCAAAGAACATCTTTATTTCTGCCTTCATTTCGTTACGTACCCAGTAGTCATTCAGGCGCAGGTTCTTCAGTTTCCATGTAGTTGAGCGATTTTGAGTGAGTTTCTTAATCCTGAGTTCTTGTTTGATTGCACTGTGGTCTGAGAGACTGTTTGTTATAATTTCTGTCCTTTTATATTTGCTGAGGAGTGCTTTACTTCTAACTGTGTGGTCAATTTTGGAATAAGTATGATGTGGTGCTGAGAAGAATGTATATTCTGTTGATTTGAGAATTCTATAGCTATCTATTCGGTCCGCTTTGTGCAGAACTGAGTTCAATTCCTGGATATCCTTCTTAACTTTCTGTCTCGTTGATCTGTCTAATGTTGGCAGTGGGGTGTTAAATTCTCCCGTATTATTGTGTGGGAGTCTAAGTCTCTTTGTAAGTCTCTAAGGACTTGCTTTATGAATCTGGGTGCTCCTGTATTGGGTGTATATATATTTAGGATAGTTAGCTCTTCTTGTTGAATTGATCCCTTTACCATTATGTAATGGTCTTGTCTCTTTTGATCTTGTTGGCTTAAAGTCTTTTTTATCAGAGACTAGTTGCAACCCCTGCCTTTTTTTGTTTTCCATTTGCTTGGTAGATCTTCCTCCATCCCTTTATTTTGAGCCTGTGTGTGTGTCTGCACGTGAAATAGGTCTCCTGAATACACCACACTGATGGGTCTTGACTATCCAATTTGCCAGTCTGTGTCTTTTAATTGGAGCATTTAGCCAATTTACATTTAAGGTTAATATTGTTATGTGTGAATTTGATCCTGTCCTTATGATGTTAGCTGGTTATTTTGCTCGTTAGTTGATGCAATTTCTTCCTAGCATCGATCGTCTTTACATTTAGGCATGTTTTTGCAGAGGCTGGTACCAGTTGTTCCTTTCCATGTTTAGTGCTTCCTTCAGGAGCTCTTGTAGGGCAGGCCTGGTGGTGACAAAATCTCTCAGCGTTTGCTTGTTTGTAAAGGATTTTATTTCTCCTTCACTTATGAAACAGTTTGGCTGGATATGAAATTCTGGGTTGAAAATTCTTTTCTTTAAGAATGTTAAATATTGGCCCCCACTCTCTTCTGGCTTGTAGAGTTTCTGCCAAGAAATCTGCTGTTAGTCTGATGGGCTTCCCTTTGTGGGTAACCCGAACTTTCTCTCTGGCTGCCCTTAACATTTTTTCCTTCATTTTAACTTTGGTGAATCTGACAATTATGTGTCTTGGAGTTGCTCTTCTCGAGGAGTATCTTTGTGGCCTTCTCTGTATTTCCTGAATTTGAATGTTGGCCTGCCTTGCTAGGTTGGGGAAGTTCTCCTGGATGATGTCCTGCAGAGTGTTTTCCAACTTGGTTCCATTCTCCCCGTCACTTTCAGGTACACCAATCAGACATAGATTTGGTCTTTTCACATAGTCCCATATTTCTTGGAGGCTTTGTGCGTTTCCTTTTACTCGTTTTTCTCCAAACTTCTCTTCTTGCTTCAGTTCATTCATCTGATCTTCAATCACTGACACCCTTTCTTCCAGTTGATTGAATCTGTTATTCAAACTTGTGCAGTCGTCACGTAGTTCTTGTTTCATGGTTTTCAGCTCCATCAGGTCATTTAAGGACTTTTCTCCATTGGTTATTCTAGTTAGCCATTCGTCTAATCTTTTTTCAAGGTTTTTAGCTTCTTTGAGATGGGTTTGAACTTCCTCCTTTAGCTCGGAGAAGTTTGATGGTCTGAAGCCTTCTTCTCTCAACTTGTCAAAATCATTCTCCGTCCAGCTTTGTTCCATTGCTGGTGAGGAGCTACATTCCTTTGGAGGGAGAGAGGCGCTCCGATTTTTAGAATTTTCAGCTTTTCTGCACTGTTTTTTTCCCCATCTTTGTGGTTTTATCTACCTTTGATCTTTGATGATGGTGACGTACAGATGGGGTTTTGGAGTGGATGTCCTTTCTGTTTGTTAGTTTTCCTTCTAACGGTAAGGACCCTCAGCTGCAGGTCTGTTGGAGTTTGCTGGAGGTTCACTCCAGACCCTGTTTGCTTGGGTATCTGCAGCGGTGGCTCAGAAGAGTGAATATTGCTGAACAGCAAATGTTGCTGCCTGATAGTTCCTCTGGAAGCTTCGTCTCAGAGGGGTACCCGGCCTTGTGAGGTGTCAGTCTGCTCCTACTAGGGGGTGCCTCCCAGTTAGGCTACTCAGGGGTCAGGGACCCACTTGAGGAGGCAGTCTGTCCTGTCCGTTCTTAGATCTCAAACTGTGTGCAGGGAGAACTACTCCTCTCTTCAAAGCTGTCAGACAGGGACATTTAAATCTGCAGAGGTTTCTGCTGCCTTTTGTTTAGCTATGCCCTGCCCCCAGAGATGGAGTCTATGGAGGCAGGCAGGCCTCCTTGAGCTGCAGTGAGCTCCACCCAGTTCGAGCTTCCCAGCCGCTTTGTTTACCTACTCAAGCCTCAGCAATGGCAGGCACCCCTCCCCTAGCCTCGCTGCTATCTTGCAGTTAGATCTCAGACTGCTGTGCTAGCATTGAGGGAGGCCCTGTGTGCGTGGGACCCTCCGAGCCAGGCATGGAATATAATCTCCTGGTGTAACATTTGCTATGACCGTTGGAAAAGCACAGTATTAGGGTGGGAGAGACCCATTTTCCAGGTGCTGTGTGTCACAGTTTCCCTTGGCTCGAAAAGGGAATTCCCTTACCCCTTGCACTCCCCGGGTGAGGCGCTGCCTTGCCCTGCTTCAGCTCTCACTTCGTGGGCTGCACCCACTGTCCTGCACCCACTGTCTGAAATGTGCCAGTGAGATGAACCTGGCACCTCAGTTGGAAATGCAGAAATCACCCATCTTTTGTATTGCTCACACTGGGAGCTGTAGCCTGGAGCTGTTCCTATTCGGCCATCTTGGAACCCTCCCTGTCTATGGTTTTTTAAGCTTAACATAGTTCTACTCGCCCATCTTCCCTGCAGGTGCTTGCAAGTTCACAGCCATCAGTCCTCTGTCTGGAGAATGCTCCTGTTCCTCAATGCTTCTAGCTTGATAAGGTCATTACTGCACTTCCATACAAGTCAGGATCACCACTCTTTGTGAACTGGAAGGTCTGAACCAAGAAAAGATTCTAATATGGAGATCTGCTGCTTGGGAAATGTTTACAGTGATCTGCCAATGACTATCCTTGCTGTCAGTGATAATGATGCTCCTACATGAGAAACATTTATCTGTTTCTAAGACCCACAGTCCTGAGCATTAGTGCACCTGGAATTAGACACTGAGGGATAGCATACTTTGAGAACTTTTTATTTTGTTCAGGGTAAGGGGAAGTAGATCCATGCCAACAGGACACCACAGAAGCACTCATTTAATCCCCTTGTAGTTCATTTCCTTAAATTCTTCTGCCATATTTCTCAATATAACTATCCCTCATTCCAATTATCTGTTGCCTTGTAAAGAAAAACAAACAAAAAACTCCAAAAAGACAAAAAAAAAAAAAAAAAAATTAAAAAAAATCTCAAAACTTGGTGGATTAAAACCATGACAATAACATTTTATTTCCTGAAAATCTAAAATTTGGACAGGCTTGTTGGGGGTAGCTCATCTCTGTTCCACACAACTTCAGCTGGGAAGCTCAAAAGCTGGATGTTGAATTCATCTGAAGGCTCATTCATGTATGTGACTGTTGATGCTGGCTGCAGGTTGGGATCTCAGCCAGAGCTCTCAAACAGAACATATACATGTGGTTTCTTCATGTGGTATGAGCTTCCTCCAAATATGGCGGCTGTAGTCTGGGGAAGAGAATCCTGAAAGAGAGAAAACAAAAAAGGCTGTATTACCATTTCTACATCATCCTTGGAAGTCATATGGTATTCTGATGCATTCTATTGGCTAGAAACATCTCTCTAAAGCTGGCCCATATTCAAGGAAAAGAGAATTATACTGCAACTTTTTATGCAAAGATTTTTTAAACATGTTTTAAAACCACCACTTCTCAATGGGATGTAAGTGAAAAAAACAAAAAACAAAAAACAAAGAATAGTGAACATTCTTGTGTAATCTGAGAGGTCTAGATTGGTTAGTAGCTGTATCTACACAGCAATTCCCTTTTGGGTCTATATAGCCAAAGGATATCATATCAGCATCTTATAGAGATACCTGTACTCCCATGTTCATTGTAGCGTTATTCAAAATAGCTAACATATGGAAATAACCTAAATGTCCATCAGTGGATGACTGAATAAAAAATTTATTGTTGTTGGTGGTGTTTGTGTATATAATTGAATATTATTTGGCTTTTAAAAAGAAGGAGATTCTGCCATTTGTGCAACATGGATGAAACTGGAGGACACTGTGTTAAGTGACATAAACTAGACATAGAAAGGAAAATACTGCATGATTCCCTTTATATGTTGCTATGGTTTGGATGTGTCCATCAAAAAGCTGATGTGTTGGAAACCGAATGGTCATTGTAACAGTATTAAGAGGTGAGGCCTTTAAGAGGTGATCAGGGCCGGGCACAGTGGCTCATGCCTGTAATTCCAGGACTTTGGGAGGCCAAGGCAGGTGGATCACCTGAGGTCAGGAGTTTGAGACCAGGCTGGACAAGATGACAAAATCCCATCTCTACTAAAAATACAAAAATTAGCCAGGCGTGGTGGCGTGTGCCTGTAATTCCAGCTACTTGCAGGCTGAGGGAGGCAGGAGAATAGCTTGAACCTGGGAGGTGGAGGTTGCAGTGAGCCGAGATCGCACCACTGCATTCCAGCCTGGGCAACAAAAGTGAAACTCCGTCTCAAAAACAAACAAACAAACAAACAAACAAACAAACAAACAAAAAATGGTGATCAGGCCACTAGGGTTAAGCTCTCATTCTGAAGAGATTGATGCTGTTATTGCAGGAGTATGTTAGTTATGGCAGGAGTGGGCTCCTAATAAGGTTATCCCCATTCATTTCTGTCTGTGTGGTCACTTCCACCCTTCACCTTCCACCATGGATGACTCTTGCCAGGTGCCAGCACCATGCTCTTGGACTTCACAGCCTCCAGAATGATAAGCCAAATAAACTTCTATTGCATATAAATTACCCAGTCTGTGGTATTCTGTTGTAGCCGTAGAAAACAGACTAAAACACATGTGGAATCTAAAAGCAAACAGAGAAAGAAAGCCCTTTAAATATACAAAAGCAGAATAGAATGATGGTTACCATAGGCCAGGGGAAGAGGGGATTCAGATATGCAGGCCAAAGGGTACAAAGTGGCAGTAATTAGGATGAGCACATCTTGAAATCCAAAGTACAGCAGGGGGGCTATGAAGGTGATAGTTAATAATATACTATTGCATAGTGGACATTTTCAAAGAGTAGGTTTTAGGTGTGTGGTAAGAGCTCAAGCACACCGGGGATTGCTTGAGCCTGGGAGGTTGAGGCTGCAGTGAGCCATAATGGTTCCATTGCCCTCCAGCCTAGGCTGACACAGGGAGATCCTGTCAGAGAGAGAGAGAGAGAGAGAGAGAGAGAGAGAGAGAGAGAGAGAGAGAGAAAGAGACAGACAGAGACAGGTTAAAGAAAACCTTTCTTAAAATTAAGTACAATTGTGATCTTAATTACCTTTTACATTTCTTCACTCCCAGTTATCTGTTTGTTATTATTATTTCTTTGTTATTATTGTTTGTTGTTATTTAACACATACACATACACAGAGTATCTGTGAGACGATGGATATGTTGTCACTTTCAATCATTTCTCTGTGTACATGTATATCAAAAATCATGTTGTATGCCTTAACTTTATGTAATAAAACATAAAAAAATTAAAAAATAAAACAGTGGATATAAGACCAAAGCAAAATAAATGTGAAAGAAATAATTCTAAATATGTATTAGATTCTAACATGTGAGTAAAGGGCTACTTCAGTATTGAATCTACTTATTGGTGTTTTGTGTTTCTGTAGATACAGTCTTACTGTTATTACCTACATTTAGAAATGTTATTCAATTACTAGTGAAGTATTCTGCTTCTTGCACACTGTTCTTCCCTATAAAAACGCGGTCTCAAAATAAAATAATTTACTCATAGACTAAAACACGGTTGGATAACTATTCCATAGTGCTCTTTCTCTACTTATAATGATGCACAACATTTGCTGTTTGCTTATTTTTTTAACGATGCATAAAGGATGACTCTCCTTTTCGTCTCTACAATTTCACATCAGTAAAATGTTTATTCCATACTCATTTTGCCCCCTAGTGGCTTTCTATGGTCTTGTCCCATATTTAAAAATAATTTTCAAATCTTGTGGAATATAGGAAAAGTACCATTTCGTTCCTCTGCCACATGAACATCGCTTTATAGATGAGGAAACTAAACCCCAGAAAACTCGCGGGACTTGTCTGGTGTCACACATCCAGCTAGAACTAGAAATTGTATATTGTTACCTTCTCCTACCCTACTAGAAATAAGCCTCAGGAAGGCAGGGCAGTTTTGTTTATTGATGAACAAGAACAGTGCCTAGCAAATGGTAGGTGCTTATCAAATATTTGCTATATGTTATAAATAAAAGTATAAATGAATCAAGACTAGAACCTGTATTTATAGGTTTCATGCTTTACATAATACTGTGTAGTCTGTTTAATCTTTACCATACATCTTGTACATAGTGCTTGATACTTGATTCTACTTTACTCCATGACAGTTTCAACTCCTTGAACTACCTCACCCTTTACTTGTTTTATCATTAGGTTTGTAACATTTTCATTCATTTAATATTAGTAACAGCTTAATCAGGCACTGTGCTGCCTACAGAACTATGAAGAGGTACTTTTTAAAATTCAATTTTTATTTATTATTAGCTGTGGTAAAATACCATATAACATAAAATTTGCTACCTTAACTATTTTTAAGTATACAGTTCAGTATTGTTAAGTGTATTCATGTTGTTGTGAAACCAATCTCTAGAACTTTTTAAACTTGCAAAGTGAAATTCTGTATCCATCAGTCTTCCCACCCCAGCTCTGGCAACTAACATTCTACTTCTATGTCTATACATTTGACTACTCTATATAGTATTATTGTTTTTATAACTGGCTTATTTCACTTAGCATAATGTCCTCAAGTTTCGTCCATGTTAAAGTATATGGCACATTTCGTTTGTCTGTTTATCATTGATGGATACTCTGGTTGCTTCCAATTTTTAGCCCTTAGGAATAATGCTCCTATGAACGTGGGTGTACAAATATCTATTCAAGACCCCGATTTCAATTCTTTTGATATATACTCAGAAGTAGAAGTGCCTGATTATATGATAATTCTATTTCTAATTTTTGAGAAACTGTTTTCCATAGTGGCAACACCATTTTACATTCCCACCAACAGTGCACCAAGGTTCTAATTGCTCTATACGATAGCCAACACTTGCTATTTTCTTTCTTTCTTTTTGTAGTGCCATGCTGGTGAGTATGAGGCAATATCTTATGGTTTTTATTTGCATTTCCCTGATGATTAGTGATTTTGAGCATCTTTTCATATGCTTGTTGGACATTTGTATATCTTCTTTGGAGCAATGTCTATTCAAGCCCTTTGCTACAAAGAGGCTCATTTAATTAATCAATTATTTCCTCTGTACACAGAAAAATCTTAGCAACTTGATAAGAGCCATTTCCTTTGTTCTTTTTGTTACACTATATCGCCATTATTTCAGATCTCAATAATATAAAATAATAACTAAACTTTTATTATGTGTCAGGCACTGTTCTAAGTATCTTACATATGTTAACTTATTTAATCCTCAGAACTTCCCTGTAAATGGATACTGTTAACTATCTTCATTTTGCAGAAGAAGACAGAGGCAGAGAGGTAAGTTACTTGTCCAAAGTCAAACGACTGCTGAGCAGTAGAGTCAGGATAGGTACCTAGGAAGTTGATTTAGAGTCTATGCACTCAACCACTACTCAAAGACTGAGTAGGTGCCTCTCTGACACCTACTCAATCTTTTAAAATATCACCTACATCTTTTTTATTGGACACCTCTTCTGTATAAGTTTGTATTTCAGACAACAGAAAATTAAATGCCAATTGATATTGTTGTAGGAAGATATTCATTGTTTAGTGGATGCCAAGTCTAGGGTACAGCTAGCTTCGGATATGTTTGAATCCAGTGACTCAAACCATATCATATGTATTAATGGTCCCAGAAAATATTCCCAACTCACTTCTTTTTGGCTCTGATTGAGCTCCATGTCCGTTGCTATAATAAACATGGTGGCAGGCAGTATAAAGTGCTGTGACCAGTCTACCCAAGTAAATCATGCACCTGTACCTGGAGCAAGGGTGACAACAATATTACCTGAAGCACAGAAACCTGGAGCAGGGGAGGGATAATTCTCATACAGTTTTACTAGACACCCATTCACATTTTATCATTTTTTGGGGAGATAGGGAGCTTTTTTTTGCATTAGGAATAAATACATGAGTGAAATTATTAAGATTAAAAAAAACCCCTTATGAATGATTTGATTAATAAAAGGGTAATAACAATAGCTAACATCAATTTAGTACTTACTATATATTAAATGCTGTCCTAAGTATTTTACATGTATTGGCTCAATTAATCCTCGTAAGAACTCTCTAAGTCAAGTGCTATTATCATCCTATTTTACTGGTAAGATACCTGAGGTGCAAAAGGGTCTGGGTGTACCTGGAAGGGAATATGATAACTTGCCCTAGGTGACCCACCCAGTTGATGAAGTCAAGATTTGAACTCCAGGTGAGCTTCAGAACCTCTTCTGTATTCTATCATTTGAACACCAGACTATCTTCAGAGTCTATTCTATAATCTATCATTCATATCATAAGGTAGTTTACTTGTCACATATAGAAACTGTAGCCCACAAAAGAAACAGAATAATTCATCAGTTATGCCTGATGTTTACAATCAGGAAAGACAGCAGAGACTCTCATATGGCCAACCCAGAAAACAATTTGAGCTTACACTATCATGTAAAGTCTATAGTTATGTAAGAAAGAAATATGTAAATATGAAGTCTACTCTGCCAAATTTGTGCTAGATCCCATTAAAAAAAAGAAAAGAAAAGAAAAGAAAAGAAAAAACTAATGGTTTATGGTCCCTGTTCAGAGCCTAAGGGAATTGGTTTAAAGTTTAAATAAAAAATTGTATATGCTGCCAGTCAGAACTATTCATCATCATAAGCATTGCATTTATTTTATTTATATGTACTTTAACAATTTTCTAGTTTTGTAGTTTAAAAAAAAATAGCTGAAAAGTCTGTCTCAAAGTTCTCTCACCTCTTAAAAGAAAGCAGGACGACTTTAAAAAACCAGTTTGTTTAAACATGGCCAGACTGTTTTCCAGGTATCCACATTTTCTCCTCAACACATGCCCAATCCAAAGACAGAGCATCAAAGGCATTATACTATATGTATGTTAAAGTTTTAATATTTACAAAACTGATTAAGGTAAAGGATTATTAACTTTTTTAACCACTAGAAGTGTAACAGCTGTGTAGCTTTTCTTGGCCTCAATTTTCTCAACTGAATAATGAAGACAAAAAGAAACTGGAATAGGGATGTATTGATCCATTTATTCATTCAGTAACTATTGAACCCCTATTACGTGTCAGGCTCTGTGCCAGGTGCTGGGGATGGGATATATTCATGAGCAAAAATAATAATGATCCCTTCCCTCTCAGCGTTTACAGTGTCACTGGGGGAGAGAAACATGATTCAAATAATCACTCCCCAAATAGTCAAAGGACCCCTTAGGGCTTTTCAGTTCCTAAATTCCATATACACGTAAACATAAAAAATAGTTCATAGAACACAAAACTTCTTACATGTTTATTTGAAAGATCTGACAAATCTCATTTATTTTTTAGACTCATTTTTTTCCAGATTATTAGCCACAGATATTGCAAACCACTTATAACAATTTTCTGCCTGCCAATGACATAATGCATTGTCCTGGCTCATTATTGTAATAGTTGTTACTATGCATATTGAATGCAAATTTCAGGTAATATTTTAGTCTTCATTTTCTATTCATTCCTAGGACTGCCTTTCTATTTGTAACAGGGAGGGATTAAAAAATAACAGGGTCAATAAAATTTAGAGTTTCAAAGGTAAGAGCTGATTACACACACACACACACACACACACACACACACACACACACACATATACACACGGGGCGAGAGAAAAATGTTGTTTATTCTTCTAGCTATAACAAAATATCACTTGGGTTCCCCTTTTCCTCAGATTTTAATTCTATTGATGAAGCATATACAGAGGAAAATAGGAAAATGAGTTGTTTTCACTGAATCATTAATGACTTGAGGTTGGCAGGAGGTAGACTTTTTAATTGCTTACTTGTTTATTAAATTTATTCTATAGCAGTTGATCTCTGGATTTCTTTGTGTACCCCAGAGTCATCTTGTTAATCAAATATTCTGTAAAATTTTTGGTTTTACCTGTAAAAGTGATTCTACAAGTTCCAGATGTCTTAGGTTGTGTTAAATGTTTGAGGAAAGAAGGCTATTTATTGGAAACCAGCCAGGATCTTTGTTTAGATTATTTTTGCCAGCAGCTCTTCTACTTCAGGCTGTGATTTCATCAAAAAATATTTGCACAAGCCATTGCTTCAGTAACCACGTCTCCAGCCCCACCAGAAGTGGATGTGGTTAATCTAGTAGACAGCACTCTTCCGTCTGAGCCTAGCTTAGACATAGTAGACTGAAAAATTACGTATCTGGAGTTGTTTTTCACCAGGGTTAGCAAAAGGCTCTGATAATCTGCCATCATTATAGGTTTCTTGCTTCTTATCACAACAGCAAGGCTTCTTTGATGGGGAAGAGTCTAGGCAAATGTTCTGGTTGATAATGAATTGTCCAAATCTTAGATTTCATCTGGATTTTTCTGTTAATGTAATTCTTCTCTGCATATTGTCCTTTGGTACTTACAAAAAGCTAATAGATACTAGCTTTTTATCTCTTCCAGATTTACTGTTATTTAGCAGTAGGGAATCATTAAGTTCGCATTCTCATCCTAGATCTGTTTTCTTCTGCCTGTCAATAGAAAATACATGAGAAAATAGTCAAAGTTAGTTTTAACAATGCATTTCCTGGTGGAGATTAGAATGATACATCTGGTGGTAAGCCTTCTCATCCTAACTCTTTTCTTCAACCCACAAAGGTGGTAAGCTTTCTCATCCTAACTCTTTTCTTCAACCCACAAAGGGTGCTTAACCAAAAGTGGCTAGGCTGATGATTAGTAGGTAGGACATTTCAACCTCTGGCAAATTTGTCATTGAGCAGCATCAGTAAAAAGGTGGAAGATTTTCCACTATCCTCAAAACTTTTTCAATAACTATAAATCAAATGTAATAAAGAGGCATCTAACCAAAATAAAATTTAAGATGTTGTGCCTAAAGTGATCCAAATATACATGAAGAGAATGTATCGACAGATAAATAACTTGAGTTATGAATAGTAAGGACTGAAATAGTGGTTTGGAGTGGAAAAGAGTCAGGTGAGAGGTCGGTTTGAAAACACCAAATGGGTATTGTAATATTCCTGATCAAATACTCACCTCCCCTCCCCCGCCACAAAAGGTTGAGAATCAATACTGAGTGAACAGCTTCTTTGAAAAGTGAATCTACAAAGAAGTTCCAAAAGAGAGATAAAAGATCAACTATACACAACATAATCAAAAGCAAGCCCTGTTGTCATGGTAAGGCCTTATATTCATATGTAGGGTGTCTAAGTAGCACTAGTAATTTGCAAACATTGGTAAAGGCAATAAATAACAATGATATCTAATGATGCACCTAGACATTTTGGACCCTCTAAATTATGCCAGGCTCTTTAAAATACTTAAATCTACTGGAGTAGCAGTTCTGAAAGTATTTAACACATAGCTTTTAACCTATTTGGAGAACATGTACTGTTTCGAAATTTGGGTGAACTCTTGGGATCTCTAGAAAATGCAGAGCAGGTCGCGCCTGTAATCCTAGCACTTTGGGAGGCCGAGGCGGGAGGATCACGAGGTCAGGAGATTGAGACCATCCTGGCTAACACGGTGAAACCCCGTCTGTACTGAAAATACAGAAACAAATGGTGTGGTGGTGGGCACGTGTAGTCCCAGCTACTCAAGAGGCTGAGGCAGGAGAATGGCGTGAACCAGGGAGGCGGAGCTTTCAGTGAGCCGAGATTGCGCCAACCCGGGCAACAGAGAGATACTCTGTCTCAAAAAAAAAAAAAAAAAAAAAAAAAAAAAAGCAGAGCAGGTACATAGAGTTTTGCATACAACTTCAGGGAATTCATGAATTTTGTGAATCTCATTTGGAGACCTAGGTTAAGAATGGAGGCTTAACGCAAATCGTGCTAGGTAATAAGGACCTTTACGGAATATAATTTTCCTTTCTAAGTAATTGTTGTCAGCCACCTTGTATCACAATACACATGCCCTTGAGTTTTTTCAGGTGCTTTGCCAGCATTTTTTCCTCTTTTCCCTTCTACTGGTCATCTCATTTTAATTCACATGGTTGCCATATTCCTTAGCCTTTTATGAAGGTAGTTAAGGTAGACTGTTCTCTTGTTATTTCCCTTCCTTCTCCACAGTGGCTTTAAAGAGTTTATGTGGGCTCTGTGTCAGAACTACTTATTGCATTCAGGATGAGGCTGACAAACCACAACCTGTGAAGACAGACTGGGGAAATCCACCGGAAAAAGTTTTAGAGGGAACTGCAGATTCGTTGTGAGTAACCAGGCCCAGCGAAAGCAATAAATTACATAAGCACAAATGAATATGTCTGCATTTTGATGACCCTTCACCCCACCCGCAGCCAAGCACTTAGTCACTCTTTCCTCTGTGTCTCCTTAACGCTATTATACCTCTATTATAGCTCCTATCACTGCACTGGATTTATTTGTTTACGAGTCTGTCTCTCTTACTAGACTATGAGCAATTCCAAGGCAGAGTCCATGACTTATTTATCTCTGTACCTCAACCCAGTGTCTGGGTTAAGAGTGCAGGCTTTGGAGTCAGAGTGTCTGCACTCAAATCCACGTTCTGTACATTTGCGTAAGATCACTTGGACTGGCTACTTGACTTATCTGAACCTTGGCTTCTCTCTCCTTCCTTTCTCTCTCTTTTCTTACGATACCTCACTTTCCTTTGCACTTGTAAGTGTCACACTAACAAGGTTATTGTGAAGAATAAATGAAATAATGCTCAGCATAGCGACAGTCACTTAGTAGTGATTCAGTAATTGGTATCTATTATTATATCTATTAATACTACAATTGATTGCTGAATGAAAATTCCTTTCCTTATTATAGTTCACCTGACTGGAAAAAGCTTTTTTAGCTTAAGCTACTAAAGAACACACTTTCTCCCTACCTCTTTCCTTGTCCCCTCTGTCCCTTTGCTATTAATACCCCTCCCCAGTAACATAGTAATTAATATTCTATTTTATTTTTCTCCACTATATTTATTATCATCTGACATCCGATATGCTTATATTGTCTAGAATGTGAGCTCAATGAAGGCAGGGCTCTTTTGTTTTCATTGTGAAATCCCCATTACTTATAGCAATGTCCAGCATGTGGAACATACTAAACAAACATTTACTGAATGAATGAGTGAATCGGCACTCACAGACACACACCCCACAACACACATAAAACATCCTCATTCTCTGCTGAAGGTGAGCCTCACTGATTGTCATTAATGTGTGACATTCAGTGTACACCATTCTTCACTTTGCCAAACGGGTCATAGAGCGGCTTTTCTCCTTATTTCCCTTTCTTTCATCGCTGGGGGATGGAGGGAAAATATTTTTTAGTACTGTCGTGAAACTGAAATTCTTAGAACTTTAATGTCAAAGCCACACCTGTCAGTGGGACACTGAATGGGAATCATTGGTGGAAGTCCTCCCTGATAAGTGAGCAAAGGGATGCTAGGGAGAGGATAGATGAGTTCTGAATTACTCCTTAGAAGTGGTGGTTGTTGAGAAACTTGTTTCTGTCATTTCTGCTCAAAAACTCACAATTACTACTTAGTGTTTACAGAATTAGGTTCAAACTCCTCCATTGTTCTTTCACTTGTGCCTTTTGCTGCAGCCAAACTGGATAATTCACTGTTCTTTTCCTAACTGCTGCTGCCCTCCATATACCCCTGACACACACTTTCACATTTTTTTCACCCACTTTTCCCTTCTACATAGAACCTTTAGCTTCTGTTTTCTAGGTGCCACCTGTCCTTCAAGGTGCAATTGCAACCCTCTCTAGTCATGATATTTCCTCTCATTCCTCTCATCCTCCCTCCCTAAGCCCTGAAGAGAGCTGACTGAGTTCTCCTTCCTCAGATTTCCTTAAGAAATTTCACTACCTCTTTGGGGGTGTTTCCAGCTTTTGCCTCCACATATCTGTCTCTAGACTTGTCTGCTAAATTATCTCAAGGACCGAGAAGGTTCCCTGTTTTGCTATGCATCTCAGACTATCAGTGAGTGTTTGTGGCAGTGCTTGTGTATGAAGCTGCATATTTCCATTTGTTTTTCTAGCAATACAAAGAAACTTTAGAACTTTTCTGATAAGAACATGTTAAATAGTAAGTATTTTTCTTATATGGTCAATACAAGTGAATTTCTTTCACCATTCATTCCGTAAAAGGCAGAATAATTAATAATGAAGGTAAATGTAGAGACAGGCTTGCATTTCTTGAGGTTACAGTGAGAAGGGATCAGTTTCTCATAGGGCTTGGCAGGGTATGTCAAGTTGGTGGACCAAAGGGGGCATCTCATTGTTGACTTTGGGAGTTTAAGACTTTACAAGTGGAAAGAAATGAGTAATTGAAATTGGGACTCAATTCAGGATGCTGGGTAAGTGAACAGTGTTACTCAGGGTAACTTTCAGTTTCTCTTCTTCAAGGTTTCAGGTGGATGCAAGAGACTGTGATAACACTGCCCCCTTCTGTTACTCTAGGTTGTTAATCCTGATGACATCTCAAGTCTGGTTTGATGATCTTGACATGAATTTTTGATTTCCAAGAAATGCTTACTTAAGGCAGAAGAGAAAGGAAATCATATGGTACATGTGATACATGATTTCATTCTATCAAGTTCCTCCTTTTTATAGTTCGCTTGATCATTACATTTTGTTGTGAGGTTTCACTTCAATTGCATTATAATGGGAGATTTTAGACCAGGGAATGAATGAAGCCAAGGATCATAACAAAATCAATTAATTCATCTATTTATTTGTGTTCTGAGGGGCTACATGATTTCTTCTGGTTCCTAGAGCTTTCCTATTTCTTCCCTTAGAAGTTAAAGCAAGCCACTGGTTGAGGCACTGTGGCTCTTTCATTTATGACAGAACCTTTCAGATTTTAAGAGCAGTTGAAGAGCTGTGAATGCTGGTCCTTCACATATCCAAAACCAGCACCACTTTCTGTAAATATCACTATTTGTGAAATGATTTATCTCAGAACTTTGGAATGTCTCTGTAACCATTTTTTCCCTTTCCCTATAAGCCCATTTGTATGGAACTCTAAAGAAGGTGAGGCCAGATAGCAGAGAGCTTTGAATATACACCAAGGACTTTGGAGTTTATTCTGTGAGCAGTTGGGAGCCAATTAAGGTATCTGGGCAAAGAATGGCATCTTTAGAAAGAGGACACTGTTAGCTTTGTGTCAAATGAACTGAGATGAAAAAACTTGAAAGGAAGGAGAACGTTAACGGGTCCATATAGAAATACCACCACCTGTACCCCCAAAATCCTCACCAGCTTTTCCTCATTTATTCTACTTCACTCTAGTCTGAGACATCATCATATATCACTAAATTCCTGCAAATTCTCCCCACTGATCTCCCTACAACTAATTTTGTTTCCCTGATAATCTATTATCCCCATATCAGCCAAAGTCACCTTTTAAAAAGTAAGCAAACCAGAACATGTCACATCTAACTTTAAATTCCCAGTGACTTCCCATAACACATAGAATGAAATCTATGGTTTGGTCCCTGCCTGCTTCTCAGACCTGCACTCTCACCCTTGCTTACTGGGATCCAACTTGCTGGCTTTGTTGGATCCTTGAACAAGCCAAGGTTAGTTTCACCTCAGACAGCTGAGCCTTTGCTGTTGCTGTTCCATCTGACTAGAGCACACTGTTCCCAGCATTTCACATAGCTGGCTCCCCTCCCCAGAGTCTCAGCCTGCAGTACCAATCCTCTTCTTGCCCCCAAACAAGATATTTTTAAAAATATTACCTATTCTATTTTATTCATAGCTAATTTCACTATTTGAAATTATCTTGCTCATTTATTTATTTATTTGTTTATTATCTGTGTTTCTGGCCTATAATGGAAGTTCCATGATGGCAAAGAGCTGGTCTACTTTATTCGTTTCTGGATCCCCAACACATAGAGCTTATAGCTTAGTGTTGTGCCTGGCTCATGGTAAGTGTTCCATAATTATTTCCTAGTCAAATTTGGGTAAAAGGCAAAGAACAAAGGTATGACAAATGGAAGTGAAGAGAAGAGATATCTGAAAGAAGTATAGTAGAGAAAGTGGGTAGATTCAGTTATTGAGTGTTGGATGCCAATGGAAAGGGAGGGGTCAGATGATGGATTTTCACTTGGACTGAGAAACCTGTGTTGCTCTTAACACAGAAGGAGAACTTGGAAATGAAAAATATGAGAGTGGAAAACAGGTATTCAGCTTTGGACTCCAGTGTAAGGTGCTGGTAGATCTCTGTAAAGATGCCCAGCAGGTGTATGGAAGTTGGGAAGAAAGCAAGGCCAAGCATTTAGATGTTGCAGTCATTTGCATACAGTGATGATAGTTCACTGAGACTGAATTAGGTCAACGAGGGGGAATATTTACTAAGAAAGAAGAGAACATTAAAAATGTGCAGACTTTTGCTTAGATATCCTTGTATATAAAGCACCATGCTGGGACAAGTGACATCTAACAAATGAGGAGAAAGCTCTGGAGCTTATGGGGCCAGAGATGGTGCCACTGATCACTTGTCAAGTAGAAAATGTGTTATCCATACAAGAAACATTACAGCACTGCTGTATAATGCTCTTTGACTTATCCAAACCACCTCTCAGTAGGAGGCTGTGCATCCACAAGGGAGATTTATGTGACTGCTCTGTTTCCTTCCCTTCACATCCGTAAGGGGTCCAGAGTAAGGATTGGCCAATGTTAGTGATGTGGCTCTACCCTGAGCTCTTGTAGAGCTAATAATCTAGAACAGTCTGGGGGAGGGGAGAATTCATTTTTAAAAAGACACGAAGCAACGTGTTTGTAATAGCAAACGCTACATTTGTTGAGCATTTACTATGGGCTAGTTAGTGAACTAAGCACTCAACATGCATTGTTTATTTAGTTCTCACAAAACTCTGTATAGGAAGTACAGTTATTGCTCCTGTTGTGCAGATGAGAAAACTGTGGCTCAGATATATGTAACTTTCTAAGCTGGTAAATAGTGGAGGTGGGATTTGACCCCAGGACTCTCTGATCCCAAAGCCCACCCTTTTAGCCGTGATGCTTCATTGCTTCTCCGTGTGAGAAATAATCATTTTTAGTACTTAAATTGTGTTTTGATATTTTTGTGAATGCTATGAATTTGTGACTATTAGATTAACTTAAGGAAAATTTTATTTGCAGTAATGAAAGGTGACCACAGATCCTTCAAAGTTGTCATTTTGTGCTGATCAAAAGTAACTTGTTCTTTTTTCAAGATTTTATTAGATCTCCTTTGTGTCACACAGTTGCCTAAAAGAATTGTTGCTTACACTGTCAACTTCCCCAGACCCTCAGGATATCCTTAATTACAGGACTCCCTGTGTATCTGAAATAGAAACAGTGCTTGGAATCCTCCTTTACCACCATCCCCCAATGTTAAACTATAGTCATACCCTGTTAGCATGGGGGAACCTCTTCCTGGAAATTATCACATTAACTAAATTGATGCTGTATGTGCCTTTGGCTAAAGATTTCTTCTATTTACCTTTCATATCTTTCTGGGTTGCTGCAAGGCTTATGTTGCCCTTCAAAATCTCAAAGGATTTCTACCAGGCAACAAATGTCTGCTGATCTGGGTTTCTTAGACCACCTCCTTAGGGGCATCTGAGGCTGTTGCAGTGCAGCCTGCTTGCTACCTTCCAGCACCTTTCATGATTTTTGCAGAATCTCCAGCACCGTTGCTTGGTCACCTTTTGTCAGCCATCTTGAGCTTCAGTGTTCACTGGCACACAAGGAACCAGAGAAAGAGGGAGCTGGTGGAGTCAACAAATGGAGAGGGAAGGGCCACTCGAATGGCTCTTAGTCTCCACTGGCTGAGAATCAAATACAAATTAGCTGTACGGTAGAGTGCTGCAATGGACTTACATTTATATACACATATAAAATATTTCTGAGATCATCAGCACTCTAATGAATCAGCCCTGTCTGGAACAGCTCTAAATGAATTCTAAATGAGTGCCTCTCTGACTTCATACCAGTAAATGTATAGTAATGCAAAGTGGCACTTTCTTTAGTTCATCAATAATTTATTAATGGGCACTTTGTTCTAGGCATGATGTTTTTTAGAGTTTCAAAAAATGACTTTGTCTTTGGTTGCTCTGTTTCTCTCATAGAACTTTTGCCAGTTCTCTTAGCAGCAGTCATCACAAGCTGAAACTTCTGGATACCACTGCCCTAATTGGTGGTCTATTCTGTCATTTATTCATTTGCTTGTTCATTCTCACAACCCCTTAACAAATATATACAGAGTGCTTACTCCGAGCCTGGCACTGAACTGCGATTGGGGATATAGTGGTAATCTATGCTGGATTGTGTTGTTGTTCTCTGTGATGCCAAACCAAAACATATTGGGTACACAGTGAGGATATTTAATAAAATAAACTATATGCCCAAATAAGTTGGGTGTAGGACCTCGGAATCAGACGACTTTGGTGTGATCTGCTGCTGGTTACTCAACCTCTTGGAGGCTCTTTTATTCTCCTCACAATGCTAGCATTTCAGAATTGTTTTAGGAATTAAGCTAGAAAATGCCTGTGGAATTGCCTGGCAATTGGGTCAGTTAATTTTATTAATTTGTTTGGCCACAGGCACAGACATGAATCTTTTAAGAAACTGGTGTCAGTGAAATTTTGAAACCGAAAACTCTGATGTCTTACTCTTTCAGTAGTGTTTCTTTTAATGGTTTTGGAGTTGTCTCCAAGTCAGACACAGAGTGTTTTCCCTATTGGATTATAAGCTTAGTGAAAGTAACACTCATGTTTGATTCACTATTACATCCTTTATAAAGCCTAACATAGTTCCTTATACAAATAGATACATACATATTTGAGTAAATGAATAGTAATAAGAGACATGGACAAAATATTTTAAAGGGGCTCAAAACGTATTTTGTTGGACTTCAGCAATCTTAGCTGTCATTACTATGTGGGGTTCTAGGGAAGGACTCTATGTTGAATCTGATTGGCCAGTGGCTCTGCAGGTGATCTTGTTTTTTTTTTTTTGAAGGGAAGTGACTTTTTACTGTTGTGAAGCCCTTTTATTATTGTCAGTGCCTCACAATAATAAAACTCCATCTGTCACTTCCATTGGGCAGTTACTTTTTCTTTCTTTACCCTTATAGGTATAAATGACCTTGGACCAAATGGCAATAAAAGGAAGGGATTTTATTACTGTCTTTGGTGCAAGTAAAGCATTTATTATTTCTCCATCCCTAGCCCTTTCATCTAATTTTTAATCTTAATTTATAATTTTTTATATGTCCTATCCAGGAGTAATTGTAGCTTCTATGTCCTGCACATCAACAACACGAATGTATGTAACTACTCTCAAGACCTCATGTAAAGATATGAAAAATTCAAGAGATTGTTCAAGGGACACCAGGTTGAAACCAGTTTCTATCTGATACATAAATCGTTTTTTGTGTCACTCCATTTGTTCATAGGCATTGCTTTTCCTGATGAATGTCAATCAGATTAATCAGGAAGATATACAACACTGGCTCCATTTCAAGCAATTGTCCAGTGTCCTCTGGCAGCCATTGGAACTGCACATTGCAATGGTACCAGCCTGTCATTTTGAGAGACCCCTAGGGTAATTGTGAGATGTGCTTGAGGCTCAGATCATTGTCTGTTAAGGTAACATGCAATTTCCTTGGCAGAAGCTGTGCAAATCTGCATTGTACAGCAAAAAAGGTGGTGTTTCCTACCTCGTATTTGAATTATGTGCTTTAGCCCCTTAAATCTTGTGCCCAGTATGTGTGTCTATGTAGGTCAATCATTATCAGCCATTCTAACTCCATAACCCACTCTACACACATGTTTGGGAAGAATGCAGAGTAACTGATGCATAAAATAGTTGGATTAGAATTGTCTGGTACCTTGCCAAAATACTTTTTCAGTAAATACATATTTTTCAAGCATATAAGCACTTAAAAAAATTAAAACTAGAATTTTATTGTTCTGATGTAACTTCTTATCCTAAAAGCAATGTCTTATTTCTATAAACTTTTAAATTCTGGAACATAAACATATATATTACTTATCCTTTTGGGTTCATGAAGGGTCAGTTCTCTGATGCTCTATTCATAAACATTTCGTTTTTCACATTTGGAACCAACATTTCGGTAAAGAAAATTAGATATGCTACACTCTTAGATCACACGCTTCTATCCAGCTGAAACTTCTGGATACCACTGCCCTAATTGGTGGTCTATTCTGTCATTTATTCATTTGCTTGTTCATTCTCACAACCCCTTAACAAATATATACAGAGTGCTTACTCCGAGCCTGGCACTGAACTGCGATTGGGGATATAGTGGTGATCTATGCTGGATTGTGTTGTTGTTCTGTGTGATGCCAAACCAAAACATATTGGGTACACAGTGAGGATATTTAATAAAATAAACTATATGCCCAAATAAGTTGGGTGTAGGACCTCGGAATCAGACGACTTTGGTGTGATCTGCTGCTGGTTACTCAACCTCTTGGAGGCTCTTTTATTCTCCTCACAATGCTAGCATTTCAGAATTGTTTTAGGAATTAAGCTAGAAAATGCCTGTGGAATTGCCTGGCAATTGGGTCAGTTAATTTTATTAATTTGTTTGGCCACAGGCACAGACATGAATCTTTTAAGAAACTGGTGTCAGTGAAATTTTGAAACCGAAAACTCTGATGTCTTACTCTTTCAGTAGTGTTTCTTTTAATGGTTTTTCTTTTTTCCATTCCAATTTGACCCCACATCGAAGACATGAATGACCTCTTTGTAGTAGTGGGTTAAGAGAGGGTGGTTTTTGCAGTCAGCTTATTTCTCTGGGACCCGACCAAATGGAAAGATCCCTGCTAGCATGTAGAACTCAATGTTTGAGAAATAAACTGGAATCAACTACCTTATATTCCTAACCAACAACTCCATCTGATGTGACCTTATCAGCTTTTTAATTGTTTCACTGGGCCATTCTGAGGATATCGCCCTTGGTTCCACAATTAAATTAAACAAACGTTAATTGAGCATCTCTCAGATGCCAGACCTTGTGCTTGAGGGTACCAAGAATAAAAAATGACCCCTGCCCCACAGATTTCTTGCAAATAATTCAAAAGGGAAGGGAAAAAAGTGGTATTCAGAGCATATCTTCAATTCTCAGCTTTGAGTCCTCAAGTCCTCTAATAAAACAATTCAGTTTTGCTCTTGAGCTAAATCTTTCCATTTGTTATTCAGTGTTTGCCCTTCTTTCTTCCTGCTGTTCCCCATCTGTAGATGCCACTGGTAAGATTCATTTCAGCCTAAGAGTATGACATGTTTGGATTTATTTGTGAAAAACGCCTTCTACAAACAATCGCTATACCAAAGTGACTGTGCTGAATCACTGTAAGATGATCTCTTTTGAATGAGCCAGCCTGTTCATTCACTTTCTTCTGTTCATCATCCTTTGAAAGGTGTAGATTCTTTCCAAGTCAGAAGTCCTGTTTTTAAATGAACTAATTATCAGTCTCCAAGGGCAAATGTGCTTAAAGTTCCGAGTATCACTTTACTTTCTCCTATTCCTCTCCTAGAAGGGAGAGCCAGGCTTTCAGAAAAGGGACCGATCACATCAACAGCATAAGAGAGTAAAGTGTTTGCTCATGTTTATATAGCTGGTAGGTACCTCTTTCAAACTCTGTTCTGCCTGATTCTAAAACCTGTTCCTTTTCTTTACAACCAGGATTTTAAAACTCTATTTCCTTAAGTTGCTTCAGGGGATTCCACAAATTCCATTTATACATATATAAAACTATTTAGAAAAAATTAAAATGCACTCTAAAGACAATTGATATATTTATTATTGCAAATTCTGGAAGATTTTTTAAAAAATAAATATTTTTGAACCTAACACCTAAGCAGATTCTGATTTCATTCCGCTTGTATCGTTGCATATTGTGGAATGACAATAAAGATGCCTTTGGAAAGATGGATTCCCTAGGTAGGAGATAAAAGGTTGATAATTACTGGCTTGCAAGTTATACTACTCCTTTACCGAGAGATATATTACATAGTAAATAGAGCAGACATAATGAGGACTCCACCAACATGTGTAACACAATGTAGCTAACACACATCATACAGATAGTAACAGGACATGGATCAACACGCTGTAGGGGAAGGATTTCAGGGGAGGCAAGGTAGGCCTCTTGTTTTTAGGGCTATTCCTAAAATAGTGCATGTATATTTAGTAAAACCAATTGTTTGAGAATTGTGCAGCTAATTGTGCAGCTATGTTTTTCATTTGCCAACTTATTTTCAGAAATAAGTATATTTCTGTTGGTTAGGCTTCATGCTGATGAGATAACAGTTTTAAAACACATATGTGGGAGTTGGCTTTACCTGACTTCATGGCCAAATTGTACACTCCTGACTTTGACCATTTTTTCCAGAATAGCTTCCTTTTTTTTTTTTTTTTTTTTTTTTTTTTTTTTGAGATGGAGTCTTGCTTTGTCACTAGGCTGGAGTACAGTAGCATGATCTCCGCTCATTGCAATCTCCGCCTCCCGGGTTCAAGCGATTCCCCTGCCTCAGCCTCCTGTAGCTGGGACTACAAGTGCATACCATGACACCCGACTAATTTTTTGTATTTAAGTAGTAACAGGGTTTCGCCATGTTGGCCCGGATGGTCTGGATCTCCTGACCTCATGATCCCCCCGCTTCTGCCTCCCAAAGTGCTTCCTCATTTCGAAGACAAATTTAAAATGTAACTTCACATCTGTACCTACTACAGAAATGTATACTTCCTTACACACACATACATGCACACTGCAAAAACTTTAGACCCTGTGAATATAGTCAATAATGTTGCCTTTATGCCTGAAGAGCAGTACTTTTGTTTTCAGGTAGCATAATTTTTTTTAAAGATCAAATCTCAAAATTATACTTCACTTAGAAGAACTTTATCCTGTAGACTCCTGTTCAGAGGCACGATGGTGATAAAGACAGCTTTTGCTTTCATTTGTATTTTATGACAGTGGAAATCAGTAGTATTTTCAGGGAGAAACTGTGAGAGAAATGACTTGGCTGAACATCTGCTATGAAGCTTTTATCTGAATCTGAGGCTCCAGTGGATGACCTCGAAGGATCTCCACTCCCAACTTTTAGATTATACAAGTCTAATCCAAATTCTTTCTTGTAAGGCTTTACGTTAACAAGAAAGATGGCTGTTTGCTGCCTTCTTCATCTGTTTCTTACATAGCAAATTACTTCCTAGAATGTCTGAAGTTTTGATAGCTGCATTTTATCTTTATTTTATCATTGGTCATGATATCTCTTTAAGGGGAGACAGTTCCATTTTATAAATATGGAAGCAGAGGCCATCTGAGGTTAAATGGTTTGTCAAAATCATATGTGAACTATGTAACACCAAAGGCCAAATGTAGCACTAGGGATATTTCTGAAAATAAAAGGCAGTGCCCAAGAATCTATAACTTTGTTTTCTTTTTGAGGTAGAGTCTCACTCTGTTGCCCGGCTGGTGTGCAGAGGCACCATCATAGCTCATTGCACCCTTGAACTCGAGACTCAAGCTATCCTCCCACCTCAGCCTCCCAAGAAGCTGGGACTACAGGAATGCACCACCACACCAGGCTAATTTTTCTATTTATTAATTTATTTTTGTAGAGACAGGGACTTGCTGTTGCCCAGCCTGGTCTCAAACTCTTGGCCTTAAACAATCTTCCCACATCATCCTCCCAAAGCGCTGGAATTACAGGTGCGAGCTACCATACCTAGCCAATGTAACTTTAATTTTTTCCCCCATTGGTAGGATTTTGAATTTGTGTGTGCAGTTGCATGTGAGTGTTTGAGTCAGATATTATATCAAATTCGACTTTGCATCTCAACTACCCAGCACTGTGCTGGACACAACATAGGCACTTAATAAATCCATGTAGTATAAATGAAAGGGTACCAGGGAAATAATCTTGTCTGGCAAAAGATAGTGGCATTTTCATTTTTAATCACTGGGATACTGATTATTTTCAGTTCCCCACTCTGCCACCCCATCTCCCCAACCAAATCCTGAAATTCCCCCATGAATAATAAATACATTTATAACAAGCAATGGTCTTAACCTGAATTTTCATACTGAAAACAGTAACGATTTTGGATGTGGAACTCAATTTCTATGTTTGGGCATCTTTTGTAATTTCTTTATGCCTCAATTGGAGTTTAACAACAATGAATACAGATATTTTAAACCACTAGCATGAACACTAATGACATTTATTAAGCACTTGCTAAAAGCCATGGAATGTGCCAGAGAGCTTACATGCATCTTCATATTTAGTCTACACAACACACCTGGGAGGCAGGTCTTCTTATTGCCACCATACCCTGGCTCAGACACATGAGTCTCCTGTTCAAAGTCACACAGCCAGCCAGGCAGAGCTAGAAGAGGAGTAATGACTGACTGTGGTGAGGACTTGATGGTCAGCCCTCCATAAACAGCAGCTATTAAGATAATGGTGATTATGCAGGAGTCCTTGGGAGCACATAACACAATGAGTGTGCAGCATCTTAGCATAAGTAAGTTTACGAGATCTGTTTCCTCCCTAATAGGGAAGGCTGTCAGCATGAAAGCTATATCTGCTTGAGGGCAGGGAAAACTTAAGGATGTGTTAGGGGTGAGAATGTAGAGAGTGATCACATTATTTCAAAATTAAAATAGTCCTTTTGAGAATATACCCTTCAATATTTAGCTGTGTATGTGAAAGTAGGAAACAGAGGCAAAAACATATTTTATCAATTTCACAATTTACCTAACATACGTCTTGCTTTGCTATATGCTTGAATATTACAAAGAACAGGATGGAACATTCTTCCTTGCTCTTCCTCTGAGAGAAATCTGTTGCCGTATGCTGTTCAGCCTTCAGTCCGGGAGTGCCATCCCACAGTGTTTCAGTGGAGAGCTGCCAGGAGAGAATAATAACACTAGCGGTGTTATTTGCTGACACGAAGGCTAGGAATACACTCACAGCCTAGACTTGGCTTCTTGCCTCTTGTTAAGGCACCAAACAGCCGGGCTTACGGACAACTTCCCTGAGACACACTCGCTTACTCTAGCACTATTTAAATCTCTTTGTGTGGTGTATTGCTTTATTTCCTCCAAGTCTTTTATGTTTTTAATCTCACCTCTCATTCGTTTTCATCCCTGAGACTAAAGAAGCAAGAAGGAGTACAGATCTGGGGATGTTAACCTGAGGTCTATGAACCCCAACATGAATGGGCTTCAGGCCAGTCTTGAACCAAACCCCTGATCTCTCAGAAGGTAAGGGAGGCCTAGACTGTTTTGCTTTTCTGAGGTTCCATTTAGATTAAAGAGTAGATATGCCCAAATAGAGTTAGCAAAGCTAGTGTTTATTTTTAACTGCTTACTATAATAAACTCTTTTAGCACATAACAGTATAAAAATATGATGCAATGTAATTGTGCAAAACAGGATATTTACAGTGTTTATGAAAAATACCAATTTAAAATGTTTCAGGTGGTATGATCAAATCATGGGTTGCAAGATTAAAGTTGTCTATTGAATGTTTTCCATTTTTCAATTCTCAGCATGTGTCTCTGTGAATGTATGTGTACTCTCACTTCAAAAAGAAGTTTCATAGTCAAAATTTGAGGAATTCTGCTTATGTGAATCATCAACTACATGCCTCCCCACCCCTGTCCCTCACTGGTTCCTCTTTTTACTCAGCCTTTCCTGAGAGGGTCTGCCTTGACAGTGAATGCAAACTTTTATGCTCATGGGTTCACTTCCTAGGTTTTATTAGATTCTCTAGGCAGTCCATTTTCCAAAAAAGGTTAAGAACCTACTTGTCTCAAAAGTAACCTAATCTATTAAACCCAGACCAATGAACAGAACTCCTCATTTAAAAAATTCAGAATATTCTTCTTTTATATTATAAAATCTTTTAACCTTGCAATTTAAATTAATATTAATTATTGGCATGCTTTTAAAAAGCGTGTTTAGTAATCTTGACATTTGTTGTTTCAAGAAAAATCTTGTTTCTTAAATTTGCCGCCTCTCTATTCCTGTTCAGGAATATCTAAGGTTAAAATGAGGACACGGGTTATCCTGAAGAGTCAGTGGTCTAAAGCCCATCCTGCTACTCTGGAATTGTGTGACCCCAAGGAAGTGCTCACCCTCTCTGTTCCTCAGTTCTGCATCTCTAAGATGAGATAGTTAATTTTTCATTCCTCAAGTCCTTTTTAGCTCTAAAAGATTATGAGTTTTCTTACTCTGTTTCTCCACCTACTTCCATACTGCCCTTGCAATGTTTTAATACCTGAGCTCCAAGGCTATTGTCATGACGTTTTGGCCTACTCTCTTAGAAATAAAAGAAAACAAAACATTTGCTTACTTTAACTACAACCAAAACCAGTACTTAATAGGTCTGAATTCAGATATATTTTGTCTTTGACCTGATGTCAATGAAATATTTATTTTCTTGTCATGGTGAGCAGTGCATGCCAAGGAAACTTAGATCACTATAAAAACTTAAAATCTAAATGTTTTGGCCCTGTTAAGTTGCCAGATACAGAGCTGCACTGATAGCTTAGGGCACTAGATGGCGATATAAGCGCATCACATAACAAGCATCTTCTTGATTGGTCCAGCATTAAAATCCTAATGATTGAGGCCAGAACAGGTTAATGCATTAGTTAAAGAAATGAAGTCAAATATAATCAGATGTAGGAATGTTGGCTAATGCTCTGAATATGTTCAGTAACCCAATGCTTATTGACAGAAAAGATTGTTAAAGTAGAAACTAATTTATCCTACTGTTGGGTGTATCTTCAAGCTAATATTTTGGGCAAGAGTAGCCAATAAGCACGTTTCTCATAAAATGTGTATAATTCCTAAGTTCACCTCCATTTTTGGTTTTCACTTTTTAAAAATAGCAATTGTTTGGGATGGCATGTGCCTCACATATATTATTCGTTGACCAAGCACTATATTCTTATGAGAGATGTGAGCCCTAAGACACTGGTGTTTTAAAGGGGAAATGGCAGACTTACTGTAAGCTGTTGGCTGGGCCATTATTGACTGGCAGGCTCAACTGGAAGCACTTTGTTAGTGGATTAGGTTGCCCTGGAAATGCCTTCCTGAAACTCTAATGATGCACTTAAGGGAGCCCTCTGGAACAGGAGTAAAATGTCTTTTAGCAGGAGTGCCTTCCACCAGAGTCCTCTTGGGATGACTTGGGAGGGGGCTGGGGGCACATCCAAAGAGATGCTCAGTAAGGAAACAACCCCAGAAAAAGGTTGCAGGTATCAATTTCTTACAGGTAAGCTAAGATAATGACTTATGGATGGATGCAAACTGTGGGCTTTCTGTGGGTGCCAGTGTTTCATGTCTTCATTTCGAAAGAGCATCATTAATTTCAGAGTGTTTATTTATCTACCCATCTACGTATATATTAATAGTTATTTATTTATTTATTTGCTAGGGGTTGTGGTGGCAAGCAGATGAAACAGAAAAGAAAAAAGAGAGAATTTGAGTGTATATGGTTTAAATCAAAGGATTAAAAAAACCCACTTTGTAGTTTGAACATTGGGGTCATTTGGTGTGCGTGTCTGTGTTTTAAAACAAGCTTTAGAGAGAAATTTGCCCTTCAGCAGGAATTCCGTGAACGGGGAGGGGCGAAGGGGGAGGGGGGAAGATTTGTAGATTTTTCAAATAAAAAGTCAGTTGTGTTTATCTCACAACTTACCTCTTGGGTGGGGGGCAGGGATTTGCTGTGGGATGGTGATGGTGGTGGAGGTGAAAACAAGAAAGAAGGAAAAGGCCCTTGGAAACTCCAGACTCCAGGACAGGACAAGGAGGGAAGTGGCTGCGCAGCACTGCGTCTCCGCCCCAAGCCCCGCGCGCCCGGCAATCGCGTGCCCACCGCGGGAGCGCGGCGTCCCCATGCAGTCCTGGCAACCTGTCACCGAGGAGGACGTGACTCGGAGCTGCTGCCGCTTTCTCTAAGCCATATTCCTTTAAGATGATGTAATAGTAATTTCCCTGGATGGTTTCTTGCCTGCACTGCTGAAACAACAGCATCCGAACTGCACTGGGAACTGTGGAACCACCCAGCTCCGCCACCAGACAAGCCGGAGCCCCGGGCCCCCCGCCGGCATCTCTGCGCTGCGTTGGCCTCTGGCTCCCACCGGCTCCCACCTGGCTGGGAACATGGGAGTCCGTTTGCCCTTGCTGGCAGGTGGGGTGGCTACCTGGGACCCCAGCAGGGCACGTCTCTCCATCTTTCTGCTTCTGGGCTTTCTGAAAAGCTTCTAAGTCCTGGTACCTCTTGCAACTCCCTTCTAAGGATCCTTTCCAAAGATTTCTTTTTCCATTTTTCCCCCACCTCGGGGAAGCTTTGGTTGAATATTTTCTCTGCTTTACTTCTTCAACCCAACCTCCTCTCATCACGGTTTAACTTTTTTGTGACTTGTTTTAACTTAAGATACGGAGTGAATACATATGCACCTACATACTTATATAAACACAAATAGGCATTTATATAAATACGTACATATAATAGTTATTTTCCAAGAGCACACCTCTCTGGCACTTTTTACTGATACCTCGGTCGTTTACCTGTTTGGAATTTGACAAGATCCAGACTCAGTTTGGCTGTGGATTCTGATTGCTTTACAAATGGTTATTATTATTTTTTTTTTTTCACAAGAACTGGGTCTCCAGTACTCACTAAGGTAAGCTCTAAGACTTATTGCTTTTCCTGTCCAGCTGAAAAAAAACCCCATTTAGAAGTTGAAAATTGCATGTTTCTTTTTAAGGTAGACTTACAAGTAAAATTGTTTTTCATACTAATTGCTGGAGACATAGGCTTATAGATGAACATGTAGACACAAAATAGCATGAGAGAAGCATGATTTAATTGAAGAATGACTGAGATCAGTAGTTCCAGAGCTGCTTATGTAAAATAATCTCTCTCTCCCTCCCTCTGTTTTTCCCTCCCTCCCTCTCTCTCTCTCTCCAGAGGACTCTCTTTTTCTGACTCATTCCGGGTTTGAGGAAATAATTTTTCTCTTTTCCTTCAGACGGACATCTGAGTAACTGGGGAATTGGCCTGCCTTGCCTGTGAGCTTGATGGAAGATTGGCTATAGAAGAGTTGATTATATTCTATGAAGTAACAGCTCACTACCATCCAGGGTTTAAACTACTTTTTCAGCATCACTTCACCTGTGGACTCTTATACATTTTGCTTTCTTGGGGAAAAAAAACTGGGATAAGAGAAGGTCATTTTTTAATAAGTTAGCATCCTTTTCCCTTTCTTACAAGTTGATCCAAAGGATAAGGCTGTGACTCCATTGGATTGCACCTTCAAATCAAAATAGCAGCAGCAGAAGAAAGGGACAATGGCTCTGAGTGGAAACTGTAGTCGTTATTATCCTCGAGAGCAAGGGGCCGCAGTTCCAAACTCCTTCCCTGAGGTGGTAGAGCTCAATGTTGGGGGTCAAGTTTATTTTACTCGCCATTCCACATTGATAAGCATCCCTCATTCCCTCCTGTGGAAAATGTTTTCCCCAAAGAGAGACACGGCTAATGATCTAGCCAAGGACTCTAAGGGAAGGTTTTTCATTGACAGAGATGGATTCTTGTTCCGTTATATTCTGGACTATCTCAGGGACAGGCAGGTGGTCCTGCCTGATCACTTTCCAGAAAAAGGAAGACTGAAAAGGGAAGCTGAATACTTCCAGCTCCCAGACTTGGTCAAACTCCTGACCCCCGATGAAATCAAGCAAAGCCCAGATGAATTCTGCCACAGTGACTTTGAAGATGCCTCCCAAGGAAGCGACACAAGAATCTGTCCCCCTTCCTCCCTGCTCCCCACCGACCGCAAGTGGGGTTTCATTACTGTGGGTTACAGAGGATCCTGCACCTTAGGCAGAGAGGGACAGGCAGATGCCAAGTTTCGGAGAGTTCCCCGGATTTTGGTTTGTGGAAGGATTTCCTTGGCAAAAGAAGTCTTTGGAGAAACTTTGAATGAAAGCAGAGACCCTGATCGAGCCCCAGAAAGATACACCTCCAGATTTTATCTCAAATTCAAGCACCTGGAAAGGGCTTTTGATATGTTGTCAGAGTGTGGATTCCACATGGTGGCCTGTAACTCATCGGTGACAGCATCTTTCATCAACCAATATACAGATGACAAGATCTGGTCAAGCTACACTGAATATGTCTTCTACCGTAAGTACAAAGGGTTCTTTTAATTTTTTGTGTGTGTCAGTTCCCTTCGCAAATGTATATGGTCTGTGTGTTCTGTCCATACCTAAGGAACATGGTTTGGAATTCTTTTAACTCTTGAGTTATAGTTAGAGAATTAGAAGTTATAATTCAGCTCTCATGTCTAACCTAAGGCAACTTTTATCCAATGAGGTCACAGAATATTCAAAGGCCTCCAAAATCGCAAGATGCAAATGATGTTGGTATATGCAATATGTAAAATGGAAACAAGCATGTATATCTTTTTTTTTTTTGCCAAATATTGAATTGTGAAAATAAGGTTGATGATTACATCTTGGCTGTTTGTCCATAGGAGCTTGGTATACTCAGTGGAAAAATTACTGCTGTCTATTCATTTAGCTGGACTTTGAGGTCTATTAAGCTGTTTGCTGAAGACTTGCTTTCATCAGGGGCTTTGAAAACACAAATGGATGTTGCCATGAATAATGTGGTCTTGGCTAGATGGCAGTACAGACTGCTGAAAGGCCCCCTGCACCCCCCAAGTCTAAAATTTGCTTTTAAGGGTTTTACAAATCTGCTGTTTGATTCTGAAGCCTTTTGTACTGAGACCTGAGTTGCACTGCAGACTTAATTAAGCTGAACTTCATTTAAGATCTATCTAAAAGGGACTAGATCCTTGAGAATTGTCAATCACATGCAAACACCTTCAGACAGCTGAGGTGATAGAATTACTGACATAAAAGGAAACCAGAGAGGGAGGAAATGAAACAATGATACTGAAGACTTTTAAGTAAGGGGTTTTTAGAGGTCAGTTCATTTGCTTAAATGAAGATACCCTGCAGATTCCTCATTTTATGATATGGCATTATTCTAAACTATATAAACTATGAGCCATTGATCTCTGAAAGGAAGAGTAAATCAGCCTGCACTCTTTGGTACTCGATTTTAACTGCCAGTTTTCAACAGGCCCAGGAGTTGGGTGAAGTAAATTCCACAAGAAATGTGTTTCCAGTGTTAACATTTGATTTCCTCTATTCTTACTCTAAAACAAATCCAGAATTCAGAATTAAAATATCTAAATTTCTTTAAATGTAAAAGTAGGACTGACTTTCTTGGACTGGTTTTCTTCCTTAGTTATGTTTATTCATTTGGCAATGGTGCTGGAAACCTTGGTGAAGAGGCTAGTGGGAAGCCAAGTCATTCTCTACTAAGCTATCACACATTTGGTTTTGAGAAGTGAAGACACATGTATTGCATAGCCAGAACAACCTGCAGAAAAAAATGAAATCAGTAATCAGCTCAGGAGTATACTGATGTGCAATAACAAACATCATTTGGTTCATTAATCCTATCTGTGGCCTCTACAATCTATATCTTCCTTTATGCTAGAGCTTAGTGGACAGGTATTGTTTTCTTCCTTTTGGTAAATTTCTCACTAGTGTAGAGATAAGATTCTGGCTTTTTAGCTTTGTATAAAGGAATATGACATTATCTATCATTCTGAAGAAGAAATATCTTCTCCAAACTTTTTGGAGAAGTACATCTTAGAGATAGTTCCCATGCAGCTTTGTAATATTTACCATGTTCTCCAATTTTGAATATTTGAAAACATAGCATCATAAGAAGCTTCAACCACATAAATGAAAACATACCAGTTGTACCCCCCAGAAAGACCACATTGGATTTATAGTCACTTGCTTACAGAAATGAGACCCACACACTGAAATTTATTTGTCTACCAGGGGCATTTCTGTGTTCATCAAAGGCTCATCTGTCCAACACAATTTCCCTTTAGATTGCTCTGGACAGGCTCCATTCTCCTGACTATGTCATTTCTTCTTTCTTTGTTGAATTGCTGAGAGATTGCTGAGGAATAGTTTGTTCTCCATCTCTCCATGGACAGGCTAGCACGAATGTGCAGGAACTTCACACCAGCAGCATATATCTTGCAAATGATATGCTTCCCCTTTGTACCCAACATCCAGAGCTACGTGTTAACTCTTCCTCTGTCTTAGGACCAATAACACTGACAGCTGGCTTTCTAGGGTGCATAACAGCTTCCGTGCAGCTGCTTAGCCATAATTATTTAATTGGAAGCTGCCAACTGTGCCTATATAAGCATTAATTCATCAAGCTGTTGTGCTCGGGTTAATGGGCCGAAACCATGGGAGAAGCTCTAAAGCAGGGAGTTGGCTGCATGCAAAGATGCTTTTCACAAAGTAACTCAACTTCCTCCTGGGCTTAGGGGGAAATACATACACACACACACACACACACACACACACACACACACACACACACACACATATATATACATACACACACACAAGCTCCTTACATCTAAGGGATTAACAGTTTAAGCAATCAGTCTTTTTTGATAACACAGGAATAATGCAGAGTCACTTTGCATGGATCAATATCTCAGTAAAAAATAAACAGCAAGAAATTAGTGCATTGCATGATGGTTCATAATCATGGGGAGAGACTTCTTGTTTCCCTGTTTGCCTATTTTTTCTTCTGAGTCTCCCAGGAAAAATTTGGTAGACCGAAATCTACCTATCAACCATGAATAAGTTAGATTCTTACCTCATTTACATTTTCATGTGGACCTAGAATTGATGGTCACTATCAGGTGGTTTTGAGTGTGTGTTTTGTTAGTGTAGAACTATGAACAATGAAAAAGTCAACAGGTGTTTGTATGTGCTTGAGAGGAAGGTAAGAAATGTGTTTGTCTACATCACTTACACACCAAAATACAGGTGAAATGCTATGGATTATGATTCACTTATCCGCAACTGAAAGAGTTAATATGAGTGATACAGGAACATAGAAAAGAAACATCTACCCTAGGGATTGTCTTACAAAGTATTTTAGACATGTCCTTTGCTTTAATTTAAAACAATAAGAAGGTTTCTTTACTCCTTTTCCACCCAACTGACTGAATAATTACTTTTCAAGCATTATGTGGAAGGTGAGGTCATAAATATCATAAAATGCCTTCTTGATTCACCTCTAAATAAAATGAGAACTGTGTGATTTGGAAAAGACAAGTCCTGATTTTGAACTAGATACTCAATGACAATTCATATCACTTAGGAACCAAATGACAGGTGCATGGAAATAAATGAACCTTTATTTCCAGAGCCATCTTCTGATGCCTGAGAGAGTGGGAAGATTGTTCTTGGTTGGAGAGAATTATGCACATTTCCAAAAGCCTACTCATGAGTGAGTTACTTCAGCCAAATGCCTGAAAGCACTAAGATTTAAAGGCATTTGCTTCTAATAAAGCTGTGATAACATCACCACATATAGGGAGGTTAATTCATAGGACACTTATTCTGAAAACATACACTCTGAATTCTGTGAATTATAGAAGCAGACACATTGATTCATCATCTTTTCAACAAATTGCAGCTTGTAAGTGCATTTTAACCTTTCTTCTCTTTACTTATTTTCCTAAAATTTACAGTTGCTTCCACAGAAATCTCTAAATTGCCTTTTAGATGCAGTATATATCTTCAGGATTATTGATTAAGATAGGCTGTCGGAAAAAAGTAGATCAAGAAATTATCTTCCACTTATAATTCAGCTGTGTGACCTTGTATTGGGGAGAAATATATGCTTTGGCCACTGTGAATAATTTAGGTAAGATTGACTTTAACAAGCTTCAATAAGAGCATGTGCTTTCATAAGAAAACAGGTGGAAATGCATCTACCCTAAAATGATTCTAGCTTTTTTTTCTCCTGGCTATTTGAAAGATCCCAGTACGGGTTGAGCATCCCTAATTCAAAAATACCATATCCAAAAGGATTCAAAATCCAAAACTTCTTGAGAGCCAGCATGGTGCCACAAGTGGAAAATTCCACACGTAAGTACTCAACACAAACTTTGTTTCATGTCCCAATTATTAAAACTATTGTGTACGATTACATTCAGGCTATGTGTATAATGTGCATATAAAACATAAATGAATTGCATGTTCAGACTTGAGTCTTAGCCCCAAGATATGCCATTACGTATGTGCAAATATCATAAAATCTGAAAAAATCCAAAATCTGAAACATGTCTGGTTCAGGCATTTTGAGTAAGGGATACTCAACCTGTAAGAATTTCAGTTTTTATTACTTATAGAGATATGGTATTGGCACATTCAAAGTGAAACATCAGGGATAGCAGAGTGGCCAAAATCATAAGGTATGTGAAGTTTGGTCCCTGCACCACTAGCATCTCTCTCTGTGACTTCTTTCTGTTGTCTCACCTTAGCTGTTCCTCTTTCCTTCTGTTTGAGTCACTCCTGCTCTCCAGTTCCTTCTTCCATGCCATAATCAAAGCTCGTCTGGAAAAATTCTGCTCTGTCATTATACTTAGAATGCTTTCAAGGCATGATGTTACCTTCCCCAGGGGTATTTGTACATAAGAGCACTTTTAATAGTTGTGGATCAGGCATCCTTTTACCCTGAAGAAAGTAGTTCTTAAGATTTGAAACTTCTTAATTTCTGATGAAAAACAAACCACAGCTTAAGTATAAGACTTCATTATGAAGTCAGTTTAGACCCATGCTCAGGCAGATATTGGATAATAAAGGGCAGAAGCAGCAGGCATAATTTTTCTTATTTCTTTAAGATGCTATGCATTGAGAATTGGGCTTAATAGAACAGTGATATAAGCATGTTAGTGAAGTATTTTATTATACTGTTTTCACTTCTATGCCAAGCAAGAGCTGTTACCTGAGCCCAGTCCCTTGTAGGAGAAGATTAAAATAGTTTCTTCCTGGGTCTGTGGCATCAAGGAAGGTATTTGGCAGCAAGAATTGTGTCAATGTATGGGTGAAAAGGGGAGGTCTCTGAGGTTGCCCCCAAGTGTTCTGATACATTAAAGTATATATGATTGGAAAGAGAAGACCACATGTTTCTAACAGCCTAATGAGGTTGTATCTAATCAAAGAAATTAGAAATGGAAGTAGCTGAGAATGTGCCACAAAGCTCCATCTGGAACACCTCCAAACACAAAACACGGAAAGGAGTAACTACGCATAGGATGAGTGCCAGTCCCATGCATAGAAAGAAGTCTTCCAGAAATGGATAGACAAATGCTCAGTTTCTGCATCATAACGCACTGTTGCTCTTTTTCTTTTGTGTCTGCGATGGCTTTTCTCAAGTATCGTATTTCTTGGCAAATCAGTTAATTTTTTTATTACAGAAATTTTCAAACGTATCCAAATGTAGAGATAATGGCATAATGAACTTTCATGTAACCATCACCCATCTCTAATAATTACACTTAGCACTGCAAGACCAATCTTGTTTCATCCGTATTCCTACTTAATTTCCCTTCTGTTGACACTGGATTATTTTGAAGCAAATCCCAGACATCAATTAATTTCTTCGTCCACAAATGCTATGGTATATATTTCTAAAATACAAATTATTTTAAAAGCAACATAACATCATTATATGGTATTATACCATATACCATTATAACATACAAAATTAATAATTCTTTAATATTTTCAAATATCTAGTCAGTGTTTAAAGTTTCCTGATTTCTTCACAATGTTCTTAAAAGTTGGTTTTAATCAAGATGCAAATGAAATCTACATATTACATTATATTTGTCTGCTAATTTTCTCTCATGATTTAAAAAATATTGCATATAACTTACATGCAACAAAGTGGTAAAATGTCCATCTTATGTCTCTTTTAATTCCTCCCTTTCTTTCTCTTCTTCTGTTTCTGTTTTCCCTTCCCTTTCCCTCCCTCCCTATCCTCCCTCCCTCCCCTCCCTCCCCAAAAAAATCAATCCGAAGAAGCCCTCCAATCCCTCCCTCTCCTCCCTCCCCCTCCCGCCCGACCTCCCTCCCTCCCTTCCCTCCCCCCCTCCCTCCCTCCTCTCTCTCTCTCTCTCTCTCTCTCTCTCTCTTTCTTTCTTTCTTTCTTTCTTTCTTTCTTTCTTTCTTTCTTTCTTTCTTTCTTTCTTTCTTTCTTTCTCCTCTTTTTTACAACTTCTTTGTTTCCTGAAATCAAGTTGTCATGTTGAATATCCTGCATTCTGGGTTTTGCTCATCCATCTCTATGATCTCCGTGATATTAACACATCCTCCTCAATCCTTATGTTTTCGGTAAGCTCATTAGATCTAGACTCCAGATTTTAGAGGCTTAATCAGATTCACTCAGTATTTCTGACAAGTTTTCACAGGTGATAGCAAGTCCATTTTACAATTTGCGTTGGAGGATTGAAATGCTGTATTTATGGAGGCAAGATAAGGGCATGTCTTTATTGTTAGCTTTTACATATTTATCATCTGAATCAATAGCAATTGGGTGTATTCTCTCCATTGTTCAAGTTGATTCTGATGTTAAAGCAAGCATTTAAAGAGGTCCCTCATTTTCTCTCCAGTCATTCAAGGTCTAGTATTGCACTTCCATTGTCATTAGATTAGGCTACCATTCAGGTGCTGCAGTGAGCTTACCAAGATGTGCAGTGGACCCTATTGACTATGAGAATCATTTTGGGTAGAAAAGTTTGCCTTCTGGCTATTCTGATTTTACATTTGAGTATCTTTGTATTCTTTCAATTGTGCTGAAACTCCACTGAACTTACCATTTGTGTTTCCCAAGCCTCTTCTCTAAATGGCATTGTTAGTCACTCAGTTGCCCAAGGAGGAATAAAACATAGCTGACATTCCTGATTCTTTCTTCTCCCCACTTTCTCCAATCTCCAACAAGTCCTGTTGGTTCTTCTTCATCTCCCTCAGGTCCATCCTCTTCTTTCCATCTCCGCTGATGGAAAGGCCATGAGCATTGCTTTATTGTTTTTCTACACTATTACAAATGAACTTAAATTGTTCTCCCCCTCCTACATCCTGTATTTTCCCCTTTGGATCTATCCTCCTTGCTCCAAACATGATGAGATTTTTAAGGAGTGACTGACCATATCACTCCTTTGCTTAAAGTTGATGATTGTCTTACAACTGCTCTTGTATTCAAACACAAACTCTTTCAGGTGAACCACGTCCTTTGTGAAATCACTTCTGCTTCCCTCCCCAGCCTCTACTGTTGCCATTTGGCCCTCTATGCATTTATAACCTTAGCCATAACAGATCTTTTTTAGTTCCTGGATGCTGTTGTATACTTTCATGTTCATTTTTTGTGCGTGATGTTCCTTCTGCCTGGAACTCTGCCTCCATCTGCTTTGATTAGCTAAATGTTCAGTTTCCCAATCCAGAAGTTACTTCTTCTGGGAAGACTTTCCTAGTCCACCATACCTGGATTAGGTACCCCTTATCTTTGCCTCTTTAGATCCTATTTTTCTATATCACAGCACATATAATAATGTATTCTACTTGTTTATTTACCTGTCTTTCCAACTGTAAGCTTTGTGAAGACAGAAACTGTATCTGTCATGTTCATTATTATACCTGATTCAGTGCCTGGAACAAATGTAGGTATAGTACTTTATAAATATTTCTTTAGAATGCATTTTTAAAAGTTCCTACTGCAATATTATGTTTTGGTCATAGATGCTACTGTCTTGAATATACTATTGTATTATCTCTTAATAGAAGAACTAGAGGGCAGTGATGGTGTGATTGATGCCTTAAATAATAATAATGTTATTTTCTAACTTTCACTGAGTGCTAAGCATTTTACAGACTAGTTGGAATTCTCATTGAAAGGTGCTCTTCTCTTGGCACCTGCGCAAAGATTCTAGCTCTAGGGAACTGAGAAAAACACTTACCAGCAGCAAAGTCTCCTGTGGTCTCCTTTCAGTTGGTTCATCCAAGCAGGAGTAAATTGAAGCTGGATGTGACCAGGGTTTAAGGAGAAACCTAGGAGGGAACCAGGATTCAGAAAAGTGCTGCAAAATTGATAAATATCCCCAATAGAAAAAGAGCTCTACTAAAAGGCAAACTGTACTGTGAGACCGACAAGGTTGCCTTCTTAATTTTCTTACTGCCAAAGTATTCCATTTCCTCTTCTCTTCCCATAAATGTTAATTTTCATTTCTTAATGCCAGAGGCAGCATAACATAGTGGTTAAGAGCCTGGATTTTGGTGCCCAGGCAGCTTGAGGTTGAATCCCAGCTTTGCTACCTACCAGATGCATGATCATTAGCAAATTGCTTCCATGTCTCAGTTTCCTCAATTGTAAAATGGAGAGGATAACAATAGTACTTGCCACATAGAGTTGATATGATAATTAAATGGGTTGATATATAGAAAGTGCTTAGAACAGTGCCGGACACCCAGTCAGTGCAATAGAAGTCTTAATAAATATGAGGCCTCTGGGAATACTGGCATGGATGAGACATAAGTGCTTCCTTTAAATAACATATGCGATTCTTTCTAATAGTCCTTTTGAAAACTTTGCCCAGTTTATTGATGTTAACACAGGTTAAAACAAACAAAAAATATACAGAAGTCACTTTATAAGAAGTTTTAGCTATTTGTTATAACTGAATCTGAGGTAAACCCCTTAAAAAGCTTTGAATTCTATTAACTCTTTGCTTCATTCTGGTTATTCCACAATGGAAGTGATTAATAGAGGGTTTCCTCCCCCCATCCCTCACCTTGGTTTCAACCTGTGGCTTTTCGGAACCTAGAGTAATATACGATGGAATTAAAAATTAAGAATATAGCTTAAATTATATATCTGATTACTGCAGAATTAGAATAACCAGCCTAGAGAGTATTCCCTCTCATGGTGACAGAAAATGGTTATTGAGTATGCCACTGACAATAGGATCATTGAAATTGCTCCAGAAATGAAAACAAGACATTTTGCTTCACACTGTGAGTAGCTGTGCTATGTGGCATTCAAAGGAAATAAGAATGCTAATGGGGTGGGAGACTGTTACTATGTGACCCATTCAAAAACTGCCCCATGTGAAGAAATTCTTACTTCTCTCCTTTTATGCATCAGTTCCACTCCAAAGAAGAAAGTTAGAATAATTTCCTCAGTCAAATTTACAGCAACTTTTTATTCTGAGTAAATCGGATGTAATCTGATTAGGAGTTAGTTGTACTGATGAAAATAGAAAGTAACTAATTGAACATAATTTGGTGGCAAAGTTAAGAGACTCTCAGCTGCGTGCGGTGGCTCACGCCTGTAATCCCAGCAGTTTGAGGGGGCTGAGATGGGTGGATCACCTGAGGTCAGGAGTCTGAGACCAGCCTGGCCAACACGGGGAAATTCCATCTCTACTAAAATTACAAAAATTAGCTGGGTATGGTGGCGGGTGCCTGTAGTCCCAGCTACTTGGGAGGCTGAGGCAGGAGGATTGCTTGAACCAGGGTGGTGGAGGTTGCAGTGAGCCGTCATCATGCCACTGCACCCAGCCTGGGCCACAGAGTGAGACTCCGTCTTAAAAAAAAAAAAAAAAAAAACCAGAGAGAGAGAGAGAAAGAGAGACTCTCAGGCTATTTTAGACAACATTGTGGACTGTCCAGGTCAACAATGAGAAAATAGAGAAAAGGACAACTAAGCTCTGGTAGTGGTAACTTTTTTGTAAAGGGGACTCTGGAGCAGCAGAGAAATTTTAGTAATTAGACTAAAGAAAATTAGGCATGTCGATATTAGAGTGTGGCAGAGGCATAGAATTAAAACCAAGGGATTTATCTTGACTTAGAGAAGTGTTTCAGAGTTCTGAAGATACCCCAAACAGAGAATGAGCTGGATCACGTTGAAAAGCACATCAAGCACTGGTCAGGCATCACTGCTAATTTTCGTACAGCTTAAGCACTCATTTACATCAGTTAAAGACATTTTCCTATGGGCATATGCCTGCAAAATTACACTGTAATTCAAATGGAAAATAGAATCCAGTTTTCACTAATTTTCTTTCTAGTCAGCTAGGTGAGATTTTATTTTTTTTCTTTTTTTCTTAAACAGAGGGATATCTGTGTGGAGTTGTTCAATTTTGTCAAGCTGCAACAAAATAAAATTTGTTAATTCCTATTTGCCCAATAAAAGCATATCCTAGAAAATGAGCAGTTTCACTTGGCTTTTCTGAATAGATGTTCCTTTGGGACAGAGAGGTAATAACTGATAATATAATGTGTGATATTTTCAACAATTTTAGGTCAACTTTGGATGCTCTAAAATATAAAATATTTATTTGGAAAGGTGTTATTGCTTCACACTTATTGAGGACCTGTCTTATGTGAAGTACTTTTCTGCAGGCCTGTTCAGTTAAAATGGGTAGAAAATGTCATATCTGTATGCAAAGAATCAGCATTCTGATTCACCAGCTCTTCAAGTTAATGATTTTCTAGTACTTCTCCACAATCTGCCAGGGAAGTGATTAACAATCTGCATATACTTCATTGATTGGAAACTGCAAGCACTTCAAACCTTCCTTCATCTGCATCCTTACATACAGACCAAAAAAAAAAAAAAAAAAAAAGGGTAATGAAGTGTAATTTTATTTTCTTACACACCTTGACATCCTTTCAACAGAATGACCTTCTTTAATAGGCAGATTTAGGTCTAGCCTCAGTTACTCACTGAGAGTTCTGTTTACTACTTTCTGGGCACGTGAGTAAATGACAGGCACCGTGACCTTGCTGTGCCCTTTGCTCTTGTGTGTGTTAGGTTCCTCAACATCATCCACCACATGCAGTGGTGGGCTCTTATACGTCTTCTAGAAATACCTATTGAACACCTACAGTGTGCCCATGATTACATGAAGCTCCAATAATTCACCTGTGAGCAGAAGCATATGGTCAGTGTTGTCATGGAGCATATGGTGTAGAAAGAGATTACAATAGTAAATGGGAAATTTCAATCTAGTGTGATGAGGAAGTATAAACTGATATGAAGATAGAGAGTTAGCTCCTAGTCTGAACTTGGGGTATCAGGTAATGAAAACTGATTTAATGTTAATACTTAGAGAGGAGAAAATACTTAAATCTTTTTTGCATTTTTTGACTTTCAGACACTAGCTGGTGGATGGGGTCATAAAAGTTATATCCTAGGAGGCTTAGGAAAACTTTAAGATTATTAACAATCTTTTTATTTCTGATTTAGATTTTTTCCAGTGGTAGCTGTGCAAATGATATTATTAATAGTTATGCCAAGAACCAACATCATATTTTTTTAACTCTTGAGGTTTCTCTTCCATTCAAACCCTTGTCTTTTAAAAGTGCTTATGCCAAATCAGAGTCCAAATGATAATCAAGATAAGCAGTAATTGATTTTGAGTACTTTATATTTGTAGTCTCCTTTTATAATGATTATCAAAGTGATATATATCATTATTATTAACTTTAACTAAACATGACTGATTTACCTTGCTAATCTCATGCACAAATCATCTGCAGCAACTACTACAGTGCTGAACACTCAGGAGGTGCTCAGTAAAAGTTTGTGGAATGTATGAATAAATTAATAATACCACATTTTAAAGCGAGGAAACATGAAATGTAAAATAAATGAGATTTGCCCTCATTTTACTTGCTACTTACTTTTAATCATGAATATACCCCATGAGTGACAGTAAAATATGGTTGAATACCCTAACAGCATCAAACCCAGCCGGATAAAAGCCTTAGTTTGGTTACTTCCTATCAGAGCATACTTGGGCAAGTGTCTTTTCTTCCTAACACATCGGATCACTTCCCTCCACATAAAAGGGGGATGAGGAAGCTTCTTTCATGGCAGTGTTGTGAGAACTAAACCAAGGTCAAGCCATCTTGTTAGCTTTGTTCTCATCAGTAGCCAGGCATTTTATCTCCGAGCTCTTTTTTTTTTTAATTTTTTTTTTTTTTTTTAATTTTTGAGTCTAGCTCTGTTGCCCAGGCTGAAGTACAGTGGCATGACCTCGGCTCATAGCAACCTCCGTCTCCCGGGTTCGAGCGATTCTCCTGTTTCAGCCTCCCAAGTAACTGGGATTACAGGTCCCCCCCACCACATCCAGCTAATTTTTGTATTTTTAGTAGAGACAGGGTTTCGCCATGTTGGCCAGGCTGTTCTCAAACTCCTGACCTCAGGTGATCCGCCCGCCTCGGCCTCCCAAAGTGCTAGGATGACAGGCATGAGACACTGTGCCGGGCCTTTTTTTTTTTTTTTCTCCAGATGGAGTCTCGCTCTGTCTCCCAGGCTGGAGTGCAATGGTGCGATCTTGGCTCACTGCAACCTCCGCCTCTCAGGATCAAGCGATTCTTCTGCCTCAGCCTCCTGAGTAGCTGGGACTCCAGGCACCTGCCACCACGCCTGGCTAATTTTGTAGTTTTAGTAGAGATGGGGTTTCACCGTGTTGCTCAAGCTGGTCTTGAACTCCTGACCTCAGATGATCCACCCGCCTCAGCCTACCAAAGTGTTGGGATTACAGGCGTGAACCACCATGCCCAGCTTGTCCCAGCTCTTTTAATTCATCTTACAAATGTTTGGACCCAGCAGGAGAAACTGAGAGCAGATGGACCTGTTAGAGTGATGCTGCTTGCTGCCGAAACAGAAGTGCTGCAGCTACCCACTGGTCTAACTCTGCACTGTTACTACACATACTTCATGGCCCTGGAGACAGAAAAAACATATCACAACTCACATTCCTTTAGTTCCTCTGGTCTGCTCACCTCTCCTGCCCCTTCTTTAGGCACTCATTCGTTACACTGGCCTTTTGATGGTTCTTACAACAGGCCAGCCTCTTTCCCACCTCGAGGGATTTGTCTCAACTCTCCCCCAAACACTCATCCCTTCCACTTCTCATTTTTCTGAGACCTATTTATTCTTCAGGGTCAGGCTTCAATGGGTTTTCCTTGAAAAGGCCTTCTGCTGCTGTCCCAGCTGAAGTAGCCAGTGTTTTCCTAGTGATGTCTATTCAGTACCTTGTTTGTTTCCATCCTAGTACTGTTCACATGTGTAACCATTTGCTTGATTTACTTGTTTATTCTCTCTGTATATAAACTGTAAGCTTCCTGGGGCAGGAGCTATATTTGTCCGAATCTGTTGTATCCTCAGCACCTAGTATAGTGTCTTATACATAGTAGGAACTCAATAACTTATTTTTTTCCCTTCTCCCCACCTCATGATGATAAATTATAATAATAGAATTTCCTCTCATCATGAAGGCAGCAGGTTATATGTATATTTATGTGTATGTGTGTGTTTATACATACACATGTACTATATACATGTATGTAGGTGTATATAATAGCTGGTGTGTTATAGAAATGAATGAGAGATAAAAAAGAAAAGGGCAATTTAAACCTTGAGAGAGAGGATAAGAGATGTCGACAGGAGTGGGGAAAGCCACTTTGCTAAGTCAGGTGCCTTAGGTACCTCTGTTGTATGACAGGGATGGTAGATCTATGTAACTGCATTGTAAGACACTGAGTAGCAAATAATACCACATATGTAAAGTGACCATGTTGCTTATTAGATGTCTGCTATTAAGGCAGATTTTATGTTAGTGTGAGTGAACATCTAGAGAATGTCTTAAGGATGGGTAATGAAGAAGAGAGACATTAAATCTGCTTTATTCTTCTTGTTATTATACTTTAAGTTCTGGGATACATGTGCAGAACGTGCAAGTTTGTTACATAGGTATACATGTGCCATGGTGGTTTGCTGCACCCATCAATCCATCATCTACATTAGGTATTTCTCCTAATGCTTTCCCTCCCCTTGCCCTCCACCTCCTGACAGGCCCCAGTATGTGATGATCCTTTCGCTGTGTCTGTGTGTTCTCATTGTTCAATTCCCACTTATGAGAGAGAATATGCAGTGTTTGGTTTTCTGTTCTTGGATTAGTTTGTTGAGAATGATGGTTTCCAGCTTCATCCATGTCCCTGCAAAGGACATGAACTCATCCCTTTTTATGGCTGCATATTATTCCATGATGTATATGTGCCACATTTCTTTATCCAGTCTATTATTGATGGGCATTTGGGTTGGTTCCAAGTCTTAGCTATTGTGAATGGTGCTGCAATAAACATACGTGTGCATGTGTCTTTAGAGCAGGATGATTTATAATCCTTGGGGTGTATACCCAGTAATGGGATTGCTGGGTCACATGGTATTTCTGTTTCTTGATCCTTGAGGAATCACCACACTATCTTCCACAATGGTTGAACTAATTTACACTCCCATCAACAGTGTAAAAGCCTTCCTATTTCTCCACATCCTCTCCAGCACCTGTTGTTTCCTGACTTTTTAATTGCTGTTCTAACTGGCATGAGATGGTATCTCATTGTGGTTTTGATTTGCATTTCTCTAATGACCAGTGATGACTAACTTTTTTCATGTGTTTGTTGACCACATACATGTCTTCTTTTGAAAAGTGTCTGTTCATAACCTTTGCCCACTTTTTGATGGGGTTGTTTGTTTTTTCTTGTGAATTTTTTTAAGTTCTTTTTAGATTCTGGATATTAGCCTTTTGTCAGATGGATAGACTGCAAAAATTTTCTCCCATTCTGTAGGTTGCCAGTTCTAACTGCTTTTTTTAGGGAGTTGCAAAAGCATTTTTATATCAATGGTCAAAATAAAAAATAAGTATTTTTAATGGGCAAATACATTTCTATTATTTAAATTATTATAAGATTATCAATTAAAGAAAAAGTAATCATGTGATGTGGGATATTAAACATTAAAGTAAGATGCATAACAACTATAATCCAAGGGCCTGGAGGGGAACAATGAAGATATGCCATTGTAAGATTCTTATGTGTGCAAAGCAGCATAATATCACTTGGAATTAGATAGTAGAAAGTTAAAAATATATACTACAAATTCTAAAGAAATCACTAGTGTAACAAAACACAGATGTGTAGCTAATAAGCTAATAAAGAAATAAAGAAGATAAAATGAAAAATAGAGTTTAATAGAATGGTAGCATCAGCCCTATATTTTTATGAAGTTGAGTACCATACATCCAAGATATGGGTACATTTGGATCTCCTCGACTTGTGTAATAATTGTACCCTTATGGTGTGTAGGTCCTAGGTCCTAGCCAAACAGATGAAAACAAATCCCTTATCCAAGTCCTGTAAACTGCAATGCTGGATGAAAGTGTGAAGTATTTTTTTTTTTTAATTTTAGGCTGCGTACTTTATAAATTCAACTTACTTTATAAAATTAGAGCATCCGAGGTGGAGAGGGGAGTAAATCCGTGATTTCGTGATTCAGTTTGCTGACTTTGAGTTGCTAGGCTGTAAATGAAGTCTTAGGTAGAAGACAACATATAGAAGCTTTTAAAGTGGTGCTGTTTCGATTGAAGTGAGCATTAGGTAAGGTGTTTTTCCCTGTTCCCCATTTCTTCCTTTTATCTTGGTGGTCCTTGGGACAATTCCAGGAAACCTAGGGCTCAGCGTAGGTGTTTAAAAAAACGCCCAACCCAGATATTCTAAATAAAAGGTGAATTTCCCTCTCTTGAAAACTTGGCTTTTTGCATTTTTGTTCAGGTTCGTAGTAGTGTGTTCATTTTTATTTGTTTTATTTTCCCTTGGCTTATATTGAGTACTCAGAACAAGTCTACATAAAGGTAATTATTAGAAACATTAAATGGCAAAAGCAAATTAATTTTGATTCTATCTTTTGGATCTTTCTGAGAACGTCATCTTAATTATCCAGTTTACTTTTTTTTTTTTTTAATAACAACACAAACAATAGGAGTTATTTCTATTGAAAACAGAGTGTGGAAAATGGTTTCTACAACAGGTTTTAAATGCTTTCTACCTAGTAGTTTGGAATTATTGCTATATTGTAAATAAAACCCAAGGTTGGTATATTATTATATTGGATCAATATAATGTGTTTTTTTTCCCCCTCCAAAAGGCTTAGGAAACTGTGGTAAAATCTCTGGTTAAAGTGATGCTTTCTATTCTGACATGAAGAATTAATGGTAAACAAAAAAACTATTTTGGGTGTGTTCACAAATAATCCCTCATACCAGCCCTATTCTTCTGTATGAACACAGCAGGAACATTTTCTTTTTATCATAGCTATATTTTTATGTTTTTTATTGTCTGTAATTTGCCTTGGTAATTTGCTTCTTTTTATGAGAAAACAAGTTTTCTTCCAAACAACCAGATACAATGTAGTCAAATAATTGCTGTCTTAACTTGCTACTGAAGTCCTCCTGACTCTAGAGAGAAATAAAGTATAGGTATGCTATGGTATGTATTTACGTTCTGTGATGTTAGCAACAATCGTAGCTATCCTTACTGAACGCTATGTCCTGTATCAAGTGTTCCTCATTTAATTCCCACAAAACCCCACAATGATAAACTGGGGCTCAGAGAAGTTTAACTTAACCAAGATCACACTCTTAGGGGCTGCTTCAGAATTTCTACATAGTAGAACCCAGCAGTATCCATCTGGCTTTAAGTTTAAAAAAAGTTCATAGGTTCATATTAAGAATGGGGGTAAGGGTAGACTGATGAAGATCAGGGGTTGGAGATGGGTCTGAACTTTAAAGTAATTATCTCTACCCCATGGACTCACATCAATTCCATGTAATATAATAATTGGTACAAGCAGAATTCAAAACCCCAATTGCCCTGACCCCGAATTCTGGCATTCTTTACCGTCATGCCATACCACAGAAATACCAGATGGCAATGCTATCTTTTTCGAACTGCCAAAGCAGAGCTATTCAAGGGAACCACCTCACAAGATGAAATGAGAAGCCCACATAAAGCCTCTAGTAGGGTGTGTGGATGGGAGAAGGTGCTTAACATGGCTGATTTTTTTTTCTTCTTTTCCTCTTCAAATTTCAAGTTTTATGAACACAATTTTCTCATGATACAGCTTTAAAAAAATTGAACCAGATTGGGCCGAAATCTGACAATCTGTCCTCAGTTACCCACACAGAACTTCTGGGATACAATCTCTTCTCTCAGTGACTCCTACACAGCATTATTTTTAAGAATTTGATTTCCTAGGTACCACAGATATGAAAAAGCACAGAATTTCATAGTACAAAAAAGACATTAAAAAAATTTGAAATAGAATAGGGAGAATTTATCATTTTCTTTCTCTACTCCACCAAATACCTAAGCAAAAATAAATAAATAAGTGTTTGTGTGTGTTTAAAACTAAGAAGTCGTATTAGTGGTTTCTGGCTCTAGAATCACTCACTAATATGAGTGAAGTAGTATTAAACAAGATTAATCTTGGTGCCCTAGCAGGCATTGTTGGTCCCTAGAGAAAGGGTACATTTAAGCATGAAACCTATAACTAACCTGAAACTCTGTTTAAACAATAAACTATTCAGACAATGAGCTTCTTTTTTAGTATCTTGCCTAGTTTTGCATTTGGGGAGAGTTATTTGGGCACATAATTTTGTTGTAAGTATTTCACGTTAATAACAGCTTTCCATTACTTTAGAAGCCTAGCTATTATAACAGCAAGCTTGCAACCGAAAAACTAGAAAGAAAAACTTATTCTTTGTTTAAAAACTAATTGCCTCTCTCAACTTCTTTTTCTTCTGAATCTTGATGAGAGTCCTAAAGCCCTAGAGACAGGGAAGTACACTACTTTTGCTTTTCCTCATCTCTTATGGTTTTTGTTTTTCTCCGCTTAACTTTTTACCTTTCTCTGAAATGAATTATAGATGCCACTGATTGAGTGCAAGTCACCCAGCAGATACTGTGATAAGTGCTTTGTAGATGTTGTGATGTTTTCTGTTTAGAGCACTAAGATTTCTCATTAGAATGATTAGGAGGTGGGGATTATTTCCCCTATTTTACAGATAAGAAGACTGAGACCTAGGAAGATTCTTACTGAAGATCATAGCTAGTAAACAATAAAATCAGGATTCAGACTCTGGTCAAGTCTTTCTGATATCAAAGACTATACATGCTTTTTAATTGCTAAGTTATATTGGGTTATCCATAGAGTACAGAGTTTTCCTATCCATGAGATAATATTTTTAAAAGATTTAGAACAATCTGTGGAATATAGTATGAGTTCGTTAAATAAAATTGATTATTGCTTCTTCAGTTGTTCACATAAAGTTGAACCTGAAGTGATTCTATGTTTGACTTTGAGAAAAAAAAAATGTATGTCTTCTTTTTTTTTTTTTTTTGAGACAGGGTCTCAGTTTATTACCCAGGCTAAAGTGCAGTGGCATGATCTTGGCTCACTGTGACCTCTGCCTCCCAGCTTCAAGCAATCCTTCCACCTCAGCCACCCGAGTAGCTGGGATTACAGGCATGTGTCACCACACCAAGCTAATTTTTGTATTTTTAGTTGAGGTGGGATTTCGCCATGTTGGTCAGGCTGCTCTCAAACTCCTGACTTCAGGTGATCTGCCCGCCTTGGCCTCCCAAAGTGCTGGGATTACAGACATGAGACACTGGCCTGGCCAAATCTACGTCTTTATGAATACATAATAGCCGACATTTGAGGGTCGTTTATCTTTGCCAGGCTTTATGCTAAGGGTTTTATGCATTATTAATTTATTTAACTATTTTTATTGAATAGCTAATATATACGAAACAGTGTTCTAGGCACTGAGGAGTCAGCATTGAATAAAACACACATAGTTGTCTGCCTTCAAGGAGCTTATATCCTAGGATGTGTGTATATGTGTGTCTGGAGAGATGGATAATGAACAGCATAAATAAGCAAAATATAAATTATGTCACAAGGATACATTGATAAACACTATGGAGAATGAAGCAGGCTGGGTTTAGGGTTGTGTGTTGGAATTTTAGGTAGAAGGTAGGGATGTCTTCACTGAGGTAGTGATATTTAAATAAAGGCTTGTAGAAGATGAGGTTTCAAACGATGGGGAATCTGACAGGCAGAGGGAAAAGCACATATCAAGGTCCTGAGGTTGGAGAGTGCTGGGTGTATTGGAGAAGAAGCTTAGAGGGGCAGTGTAGCTGGAACTGGTAAGGGAGGAAGAGGCTGGGAGAAAATGAGATTAGAGAGATAAAAGAAAGCCAGATTCTGTAGGGATTTATAAGCCTTTGTAAGGGCTTTGACTTTGACTCTGCTGACATGGACAGCCATTGTTGGGTTTTCAGCAGGTAAGTGACAAGATTTGGCCTACTTTTAAAAGCTGCCTGCCAAATGATGTCAGAAATTTGACATATATTTTAACAAGGTAGCTGTTGTATTCAACCCTGGCTGCTATTTTGAGAACAGACTGATGAAACCAAGGGAAGAAGTGTGGCAATCAATTAGACAACTATTGGAATAATCCAGTTGTGAGGAGTGGATGGCTCAGAGAAGGTCAATAGGAGTGGAAATGGTGAGAATGCTCAGATTCTGAATATATTTTGAAAGTAGAGGCATCAGAATATGCTGATGTCATGGGTGTGTTGTATGGGCAAAAGAACAGTGTCGAGGATGACTTCAAGAATTTTAACTTAAGCAATTTGGAAGAATAGAGTTACTACTAACCAAGATAAAGAAACCTGAGGAAAGATTGCCTTTTTTAGAGGTAATATTGAAACTCAAATTCAGGACATGTTAGTTTGGAGATGCTTGTTAGACATTCATGGGAATAATCAGAGTTAGATATATGGGTCTATGATTGTAGGGCAGAGTTCAGGCTTAAGATATAAAGCTGGGAGTCATCACCATGTAGAATGTATTTAAATCTGAGACTGAATGACAATACTAAGGAAGTAATACAGTAAAAAAAGAGAGTAGGTCCAAGAATGGAGGCCTAAGCACCTAAGTGTTAAGACCTGGGAGTTGAAGAGGAACCTACAAAGGAGACTCAGAAGGAGTGGCCAATGAGGTAGGAAGAGAACCAGGAAAGTGCAGTGTCCTGAAAGCCAAGTGAAAATAAAAATGCTTCAAGTGGGAGGGAATAATTAACTGAGTCACATACTACTGAAAGAGTAAATTTTTTGCAAATTGATAGTAATGTCTATTAGATATACCAAGGTGGAGGTCATTGGTAACTTTGACAGCATCAGTTTCCATGGACTGCTTAGGGCAAAAGCCTCATTGGCATGTATTGAAGGGGAATCGTAGCAGAGGAACTAGGAAAAGTGAGTACAGACAGAACTTTCAAGAAGTTTTGCTAAAAAGTGAAATATAGAAATTAGGTGGTAGAACAGAAAGTGAGAGAAAAAGAGATTTTTTTAGACATTAGAAAAAAACAGCATGCTTGTATTTTTATAAGAAAAATTCAGTGGTTAGAGAAAAAAATCAACAATTCAGGAGATAAGTGGGAGGCAGCTGAAGTGATATCCTCGGATAAGTGAGAAGGAATGGGATAGAGTGCATAAAGAATTTGTTGTAAGCCTTGTCAGTTCATCTATCTTGATGGGATCTATGAGTATTGAATAGATATGTAGCAAATACAGTACATATAGTAATATGTACATGTAGTACCTACATATAGTAATATAGTACATGTAGTAATATGTATACATGCATACCTACATATATGAGGAAGGAAGTAGTTGAAGTTTGAAGAGAGAGGATCACATAAAATAGTAGTCCAGGACTGTGGGAGAGTGAATAAACTAGGGAAATGTGTTATTGACCAGTGGCATTGAGGACTCACTTGAAGCAAATGGCCATGAATGTAAAGTGAGCTCATTCTGCATGGTTGTTTATTTTTCTCCAGCTATGTCCAGTTGCATGGGGGCAGGTGGGAGTAAGCCCAGATTTTAGCCTCACCAGCAGGCATGAGGTTTTGTAAAGTCAAGGCAGAAGAGCTCAAGGTGTATGCAAGAGAATTGTTTAAATGATTGGCCATTGCATTTAAGTGGGTTAAGAAATTCAGTGAAGACATGAAGGAGAGAGGTGACAATGAAAAGATATAGGACCAATGGATTGAAGATCTCTCTGGGGTTAAAGGGTTTTTGGAATCTAGTACTGGAAGAAATGAGATGGAAACCTAGGAGAAGATAGTGTTGTTTGAAGTTGAGCTTATGGCGGGTCAATGAATGAATAATGACACACTTCAGGGAATGGCCATAAAGGGGATGACTAAAGGAGGATGACATTTTTGGACGTTAGGAGTTAGGAGTACTCAAAGATCACCTGTGTATGTATTGAAAGCGCCAGAAATTATATTATTTCATCTTAATAATGAATCTTTTGTCCACATTTTAGAGAGAAAAGCTGAGGCTAAGAGTTGGGAAATAAGTCCAAGGTCCCCGAACTAGGAGAGGGTAGACTAGGATTTGAATCTGGTTGGTAAGATCATCTCTCTTACCCACTGAGCATAATGGCTCATATATGGTATGTTCTGCTGCCTCTGTGCCATGGCCAATTAAAAGGAGTTAGGAGATTTTCAAATGTTTTGTGTCATATGCTAACCAAATCTGTCATTCACCAACAAAGATTTATTAAGCACCTACTAAACAGCAGTACAAGGCTGGGTGCAGTGACTCACATCTGTAAGCACAGCACTTTGGGAGACTGAGGCAGGCTAATGACTTGAGGCCAGGAGTTTGAAACCAGCATGGCCAACAAGGCAAAACCACATCTCTACTAAAAATACAAAAATCAGCTGGGCATGGTAGCATGTGCCTGTGGTCCCAGCTACATGGGATGCCGAGGGACAAGAATCACTTGAACCCTGGAGGCGGAGATTGCTGTGAGCCAAGATCACGCCACTGTACTTCAGCCTGGGTGACAGAGCAAGACTCTGCTTCAAAAAACAAAACAAAACTAAACTAAATCAGCAGTGCATTGCACTGTTTCATGTTCCTGGGCTACAAGGATGAAATGTATTGTATGGAATTGCAGTTGAGAATTCAATCTCAGCTGCATTTTCATCTTTGCCAGTATAAAAGTGTTTGAGTAATTATTTGAATGTTTTATTGTATCTTGCCCTTATTATCTTATAAAAATGGGTAGAGAATGGAAAATGAAAGTGGTGATATTGGTAATAAGAACCATATATCTCATAAACTTAATGTAATTCAGGCAAAGATGGAAATCTTTAGGCATGCTGAAAGGTGTGAATCCTCAGCCTTAAGTGGATATCACTGGATTTATGCCAGTTGAGTGAGTTTTCAATTAGGAAAGAACAAATGCATGGTTAAAAATGTATAAAATGTGGGAACTATATTTCAAAGATACTGTCTAAAAAGGCAGGTGTAATTAGGCATAGTTTTTTTTTCTTTTCTTAATTGGGAATGCCAATTATATAAGGTGTAAATCTATGGTTTGCCTTATGCAGCGAGAGCATATTTATACATGACTTCAGGGATGTATAATGTATGAATATATGGAACACTTTGATAATATAAAAGTGATACCAGTATTAGGAAAAAGTAGAAGAGAAAGTACTTAATTCTGAATGGAATGATCAGGGATATTCTCCCAGAGATGGCAATTCTTAAGCAATGTCATATAGAATAAGAAGTTTGTCAGGCAGACAGCACAAGGAACAGCATTCTAGGCAGCAGGATGAGCAGATACTGAAGTCTGGAAGTCAGGCAGAGCATGGCCTGTTCTCTGAGCCTCATAGTGAGAGCACAAGGGCAGAGAGCAGACAATGACTTGGCACAGAGAGCCAAGCAGAGAGCAGATGGTGAAGGGCCTTAAGTGACACACTGAACTACTGGACTTTATCCTGGATGGTGGAGAGACTTGTAGACACCTAGTAACCACAGAACATTCTCCTCAGTGTCTTCCTTCTATTTTCATTGCTAATTCGATGTTAGTTAGATTCATGTCACTGTTGTTTGATGCTTGAATAAAATTTTGTGATATCTAATTGTAAGATTTGGGGTATTCTTTTCTGGGCCCATTTTCATCCATTTCTTCCTTTCAGCTAACGCCTTATGGAGTCTTTCTCTTCATCCATGTATTTGATTGAAAATATAGTGAGCACATACTCTCTATCAAGTATGCTCTAAGCACTAGGGATTGAGGGTGAAAAAAATTTATCTTCTCATGAAGCTCACATTCTAGTGGAGCATATAGATTGATAGGCACATTAATAGAAAAATATTATGTTAAGTAGCTATTTTACAGTAATATTGTTATTCCCTGTCTATGTCTCAACTTTCCAACTAAGCTTTAATCTAGTGATAGTCCATGATACTCCATACCATATATAGAATGTAACTGATATGGTTTGGCTGTGTGCTCACTCAAATCTCACCTTGAATTGTAATAATCCCCACTTATCAAGGGCGGGACTAGGTGGAGATAATTGAATTATGGGGGTGTTTTCCCCCATACTGTTCTCGTGATAGTGAGTTTTCACGAGATCTGATGGTTTTATAAGGGTCTTTTCCCCCTTTTGCTTGGCACTGCTCCTTGCTGCCACCACAAGGACGTGTTTGGTTTCTCCTTCCGCCATGATTGTAAGTTTTCTGAAGCCCCCAGCCATGCTAAACTGTGAGCCAGTTAAACCTATTTCCTTTATAAATTACCCAGTCTCAGACATGTCTTTATTAGCAGCGTGAGAACAGACTAATACAGTATCATATTTCATATATCTATACTATGTCACTGGAAGAACCAAAACAGTATTTATTTAAAGTACTGTCCATGAATACTGCCTATAGGACTTGCCTTAGGCAGAACTGTGAATTGATAAGGCCCCTTCCCATTCTATAATATACCTTTGCTCCCTTTTGACATTAAGAGTGTTCCAGAAAGGGAAGCACCACACAATGAAAGGACAAGACTTTCCAATCATACTATTAACTCTTCATTAAGAACAAAGAACTATTCTCAAGTCGTTAGTGTTCCTGCTACTTGATAGTTTGCCAAAGGGTAGACTATTTTTCCCTTGTAAATCATAAATATGGTCCATAAGATCACAATATTTTAAAAATTTGATTTTGAAATTCCAGATATTCTCCTAATGATGCTGAAATAACAAAGCTGCTAATTCTGACAACAGTAATAGTTAGTATTTTTTGAGCACTTACTTGCTAAGTATATTAGACACATTATTTGAACGTGTGAAAAAGTGGACTCAGAGTGGCTAAGCAACTTGCTCAAGGTCACACAGCTGGTGAAAAGCAAATCTGGGAATTTAAACCTGAGCTGTGTGTTTCCAGAGCCTCGGCTCTCAGCCTCTATGTGATACGTGACCATGCTGCCAGAAGGCCAAGCTATCAAATCATCTTTTTCTTTCTGGCAAATAAACATCTTTTAATGAACTGTGAAGTTGATTCCTTTCTAAGGTAGATTCTTTCCCTAAGGTAGATTCTGCAGTTTTTAGAGCAGTACTGTTCAATAGAAACATAAAATGAACCATGTATTTAATTTTGTTTTGTAATAATCACATGAAAAAAGTAAAAGAAAACAAAAATTAATTTGAATAAAATATTTTAACCCACTGTATCAAAAATATTCAACAGTATTTCCAAATATTTTCATTGCTTCAATTTTTAAATTAAAGTCATTAAAACTAAATAAAACTGAAAAAATGGAGTTCTTGAGTCACACCTGCCATATTTCAAGCGCTCAATAGCACATGTGGCTAATGGCTACTACCCTGAAAACTGTGGTTTCCTAGGGTTGCATTTTAAGGAGTCTCATGTTGCTCATGGACATCCTTTATTGATTCATTGGTAGACCTGGGAATTGAGGTTATTCCTTAATGCAATATTGGAAAACATGGAATTTTTTTTCAGTTAGATCAATTGTCCCTCAATCATGGTAGAACTGTGTCTTCTAGATTTTGATAGTTGCTCTACAGGTATCTGACATATTTTCAGCTTGAGTGGGCCTGCAAGCTCATAAAGAAAGCCATATCAACTGTTAAATAAAAAAAGGGTCTTCCATCATAAGTTAACTTTTTCTGGTTGTTGTTATGGTAGGCACCAGCTGAGTTGAAGGCTATGATCCTTGTCATTTCCTTTAACACCAGGAAAAATTCTGATTCTACCATTTTTAATTCATTGGCTTATCATTCTGAAATCTATATTGTGAGGGCTTGATACCATCAAGGTCGACTCTGTTTCCATCTGAGTTTTGTAACCTGTAAGGAATCTTAACTGCCAGAGCTTTCTTCCTATGCCTGGAAAAAAAAAAAGAGGAAAGAAATGTCTGAGAGTTGCGTGACAGCCCTTCTTACTGTTCTTTTATTCCCCCCACATCCCAACCCTTTTTGCTAGTATTTTCTCATAAAAGGCAAAGAGTTTAGTGATAATGACTTTAAGTTCTGTCCATCATAGCCCTGTCCCCAAAAGACTGTGCTATTACATTATTTGCACTTTAAATGGAATCCATTGTTAGAGTTTGGTTTTTCTTGTTTTACACCCTTTAGATCTTCCATAAACAGGACAGATATTGAATATAAAAGAATACAGCTTACCTAGCAAGATAAGGCAGAATTGCCCAGGTGTTTGAATTGTGCTGACTGGTTTTATCTGGTTGCAATAAATTCGCTTCTGCCCTGGCAGTCAATCCTAAGGAAGGAGAGGGAGAAGAGGGAGGGATCAAAAAACACTAATTAGTACTGGGCTATTTAATTTCTGCGGTATCTGCTTTGCACCTAGGAAACCATACTATTTACTAGACAAAAGTCTCCCAGGATTAACACACAATTGTAATATTTTCTGCTTAGAAAAAAGAATGAACAGCAGGAGGAGATGATCCATTGTGAAGAATATAATCTTCAATTATTTTACTTTGGTTTTGTACTGAAGCGTTTGCATTCCTAATCATCTGATGCCAAACAGGTGCTGTATTAGCAGCCAAGTTTTAGTAATGGGGAGGAAATGAGTTATTTTTGTTTTCGATGTTGCCTTTGGATGTTCCAAATTCAAAAGTCAAGACAAATTGTTCAAACCTCCCTATTTGGAAGAGACACAGGCCATCTCTCTCTAAACATGGTGCTCCCCAGCCTCACTTCATAAGAGAAAGTTCAGATTTTAATGTTCTTGTAAGAATTGAAATATGTAATAGTTTCACACATTTTAAAAGATTCATTTTGACTTGGTCAAATCACATCATGTCTATCACCTATACCCTTCCTATTCCAGGGATTACAAGTTATTTAGGTGATATCTGAGGCGTTGAATCAGTAAAGTAATTTGTAAGCAAGTTCACTCAAATCCTGAACAAATGAACACAGTGGCTGTTTGGTGAAAAGCCCTGAACTTGAAATTAGAAGGCTTGAGTTTCATACCCCAGTTTTGCTACTTGTCAGCTTTATGAGGCTGGATAAATCACTGGGCAAACTGAGTTTCAGATTTTCTTACAAAAAATGGGTATAAATCTTCCCACCCCGTCTGTTGGTTGTATGCCTTAAATAAAATGATGTCTATGAGAAAACACTTGGTAAACTATAAAGCATTGTGGGAAAGAGTTGTATATATTATGTGTACATGTATTATGTTATAGGTTATACATATATATGCATATATGTATATATGTGTGTGTGTATCACAGTCCCGTCCCTTTCCACAGAAAAAAGTTACTGTGATCAAAAATGAGTTGCTGAGATGAGCCGAAAACCAATCTCTCCCTAAAGAGATCTCAGCCTTTTCCACAATCTCTTGATGAAACAGAAATGCATCATTAACTCTGTCTCTTCTAGATGAAAGCTAAAAGCCATCCAATAAGCAATAAATAAATAATTTCCCAAGAAATACACACACTAGCTTCACTAAGCTGAGCTCAATTTCTACCCAATGAAAATACACAAGCACATGCGGTTGATGGAATAAAATGTTCTCAGCTTATGCTTTTAGGGAGAATCATTTCGCATGGGTGATAATCTTGTTTTTATGCACAAAGTGTGGTGTACTGATTCAGTGATTTCAGCCTTTAACAATCTATTCCTTTAGATTAATACACATTAAAATCTAATGCCTTTCCTTTTCTTGGAGGTTCTGTGCCTCTCCCAAGGGTGTGGCTTCCTTATTCATAGCTAAGAGAGGTGAAAGCACTCTATCTCCTGCTTAACCAGGGAGTTTGAATGAGTTTGCTGAGCTCTTTTCTCCATGGTTTGCGTTTACTCAGATCAGGGGCTGGAGTCAGTTTGACTGAGTTCAAATCCTTATTCTACCATGCATTTCTTGCTCGACCTTGTGCGCACAAGTTACTTAAACTCTTGGTGCCTCGGTTTCCTCATCTACAAAATGAGGATTTGACAGTAGCTACCTCATGGAGTTGCTGAGAAGGTTAAATGAAATAATGAATGTAAAGTGCTCAGCAAAGTTCCTAGCTCATGGTAAGCCCTCAGTAAATATTACTTTTTATTATTATTACTAGTATAGAAATGAAAGATGAGAGATTTGAAAAAGCCTTTTAGATAGAAAATTATATTATAATGTTCTCCATATCTTATCAAACTTCAGATACTATTGAAAATCCATGCCCATGGGATTAAGGCTTATGCCCTTTGAAAACATTTTAATAACTGATTCTTACTTTAAAGGGCACAAAACCCACCAAAATAATTTACATAACTTGAGAATATGAATGTTCTAATTTCTTCTCTGTTCTCTGAAATCTTATCACAATGCCTGCTTTAGGGGTATTGGTCCAATACTTACTGACTACAAGAATATTTATATGTAAGGGTCATTGTCAGTGTATGAAGTCTAGAACTACAGAAATGACGTAGATCTTGGCAATGATTCTGTTATAGCATTGACGTCATTAGACAACAAAGCATTTCCCAAGGTTTTCCTGCATGCGAGGAACTGTTAGATGCTGAAGATAGACAAAAATTGTCTCTTTTCATGAGGTGGTGATAGTCTAGTGGAGACATAACCATATACAGGTAGTTATCGGATAGTAAGTGCTATATGTGCAAAATTAAAATGCAGAGGGAGAGATAAATTCTTACTATTGGATGAAGTTAAGAAAAGCTCTGAAGAAGAAGCAACATTCGAGCTGGGCTTTTAAGGATGAGCAGCAGTTGGCCTGATGAACTGGGGTCTGTAACAAAGGGAGGGTTTCCCAGTCAGAAGGAACAGCATATGCAGTGGCATGGAACATTGAAGGGATGATTCCACAGAAATTCATGGAACTGGTGGGTAATCTGTTATGTCTAGAACAAAGTTTAGTAGGGACTCTGTTATTAATTACACCTACGAAAATTTATGGTTATAGCTCTCTTATAGTGATATTGAGATAATATAAAATATACACAACTCATATTTTGTGACACAGACTAAAGATTATGAAAGGTGCCATCTTAGATAACTTGCTATTAGGATAGTAAGGTAGGCAGGGTAATTTAGGAAAGGCATCAGAATGAGTGGCTTGGACAGCACATGACCTTAACTGGCAAGGAAAGGAAGATCTATGCAAATGCATTTAGCCCTGGGACTCTGGGGAGGCATCTTGGGATAAACATTGGTCTGAGAGAAAGGAGATTTTTCTGTTACTCACTGGATGGTGATTTGGGGAACTTAACCTTGTGGGCCTTAGTTTTGTTATTTGTAAAGTGAGGGCTTTGGGCTGGGTGGTCTTGAGTCTCAGAATTTAAGGATTCATCATATTGGCAATGGCTATCTTAGCACTGGACTATATTTGAATGGCCTGCCTGCTTCCCAATTGAAAAATGCCCCATGGCTAGGGTACACTGGTAGGTCAAGTGGTTGGACAGGTACCAGTGATTAGTTCTAGATGATTGGAAATATAAAATCTCTGCTTTGATTCTTTACCTCCATTGTTCTTCTTGTAAGTTCTAGGTTCTTGGGCATTCTGGGTCCCCACCCAGAATGTTTCTCCTACTCTGAAAGTCTGGTTGCTTGTGGCTTTGCCAATTACATGCCTCTATTTGCTCTTAACCTATGGTGAATATGAAGCACTAAAATAATTTCCAGCTAAGTTGGTTTGGCTCTAGTTTCTTATCCCATTAAAGAACAGTCACTATTTAGATTATGAGCCATGAGGCTGCTGTCCTTGCTATCATAATTATAATTTGGCATATTGGTATTATTAAAGTTGAGCAGATGGTGCCAGAATTTAAACCTGTGTTTATTAGATGCAGATGGCCCAAAACAGTGGCTTATCTATTGATAATTTTTATTTAGATCAGGTTAAACATAAATGACTTAGCATTGCTTTTTGGTCACTTTTTTCCTAGTCATTTCAAATGGTCTGTCTTATTTCTCATCGTTTTTTGGACAAAATTTTGTATTTTAATTAGTACACCATTTCCTTCTATATTGACACAGATTATTTTCCCTAAACCTGCTACATTTGCTTTCCAGTTTTTCTGGAACAGGGGAAAAAAACAAACAAACAAAAGGCACTAACCACCAACAACAGTCCACATCTTTGATTAGTCTTGAAGAAAATGGCTTATGCTTGCCCAGAGTTCCTAATCATGTTCTCCTCCTACCCTCCGCCTCCATGTAAGTTGTCAGTCCCACAGCAGAACTTAGCACAAGGGATCTGGAAGACCCACACTTGGTTCAGAGATGAGAAAACAAAACAGAGTACCAGAGAAGCTGAGTGATTTATCTGAGGTCATATTGAAGTGTGTGGAAGAGTCAAAGCTGGAACTGTACCTTCAAATTGCAGTTTGGTCCTCTTCTCAGACACTGCACAGCCTTCTGGAACCGCTCTGGTTGCTTAGCATCAGACACTGTTACTAGTGACTGGCATTTTTCCCACATGGGGAAGTTGATGCCATCACTGTGGAGAACAAACCCTCTGCCAACTTTATGAAAAACCACAAGTTCTGCAAGCATTTCTAGTTCTAATTCTGAAGGTGGGGCTTGTGCAGCCAGATGGTATGGCTCGAGAGAAGGAGATATTGTTGCAGTGAAGGAGGTAAGAGCAAATATCAAAATGTTGACTTTGGATGTAGGAGAACAGGAGAAGTAGGTCATAGAATCTTACAGGTAACAAAGATTCAGGAAAGAAAATATTTTAGATAGGTTTCTGTTGTCCTCTTGAAGATTTCAGGGACTTCTTTCTCAATGTCCCTTAAAATTCTAGTCCTGTAAAACTGGAGAATCAATGAGCTCCTTTTCCTTTCATTTAGGAATATTAGATTCCTTTAGTTTGGTAACTTTAAGTCAAAGTCTGTCACTTCTATACTTTTCCTTGGTGGAATTGAGAGCTGCCTAGGAAGTGTAGCAGAGTCAGGACTGAAACTTCTACAGATAAACTGCCTTCTCTGGAGATTGTGATGGTTACCGGGCTTTATCTTATCACACGCCTCCATGATCACCTGATCTTGACTCATTTCAGTGTAGGCTTTGCTCCTTAAGAATGCAGTGTATTAATCTCTTTCACAGCTGTGTTCTCTACTGGGATCTGGGTTATAAAATGCTAAGATATGGAAAAAGGATGCTGTAATTTGCATTTATCCAAAACAACTCATTTGAGCTTTTTTGGCACATCCTTCAGCATCATTTTTTGAGCTACACCCATTCATCTATTCACAAATGATTATTGAGCGCATCCTTAGCAATAGGGATACAACTAGGGAAAGACAGGTGCATGCCTGCAAGGAGCTTAAAGTCCAGGGGAGAAGACAAACAAGTTGGTGGATGATTATAATCCTTTGTGATAAGCACAGTGCTCTGACAGGAGCCAGCATGTGGGCTTGAGAGCACACAGGGGAAGCCCACGAGAAAACTCAATAAATGGTTGTTGAATGAGAGAAGAGTCCTCAATGGCCACTTACTAGTTGTGTGATTTTTAGCAAGCCTGGACCTCAGTTGTCTTATCTGCAAACTGGGGATAATAATAGTTTCCAGATAGCATCTCAGAGATTCTACGAGAATCAATTGAAGCAATACATTTAAAAGCCCTTAGGAAGCCATAATGCTATGTAGGGGAATTGTGAAAAGAAATAATGTGCTCTTCCTGGTGCTGTGTAGCCATGATATCTTTGTTAGAATTTGAATGTTATTAGGAAATGTGGGTAAGTTTTTGAGAGAATAGATTTCAGCTAAAGAAATGTGTCTATTGAAATCCCTGAAAGGCTTTATTTTAAATTGTCTTCCTTACAAGACAAAAACCACATGACGTAGGCCCCAGAGACAGTTGCAAAGAATCTAATTTAGTTTGCATTTGGAGTGAAGAAGATTCTGAAAGACTTTTATTTCTTCTTCAAAGGGCTTTTAATTATGTTTACCTCTTTAAAACCTGTTTTGACAGGCCTCTAAATTCCTAATGACTACATCCACGGTGTCACCAGATTATCCTAGAAACACGTAAAATAGCATAGTTATAAACTATCGTGACTTTTCAAATGCCTACTTTGTGCTCAGCATTAAGGAAAATATAAAAAGAAACAAGGTTATCCCTATCATCAAGGATCTTATAGTCTGATGAAAAAACAATTACTACACATAAAATAATAGTGAATGATAACTATACACACGTAAACTATATGCAGAATTTAAGGCTGGAGAGCCTATTTGGGTTTATGGAGGCAGTGGGATTCCATTGGTATCTGTTGAAGGATGAATAAGATTTGGATACGGCTGAGTGCAGTGGAAAATTATTAATCTCTACAAGTGAGAGGAAATGAATGAATTTTGGAAATGTAAAATGCATAGTATGAGTTTCTGGGATAATATTAATTGCTTTCGTTTGTTTAAGTGCTTTGTATATGCCAGACATAGGCTAAGATCTTTACATGGATTACCCCCTTTAGTCCTCATAACCACCCTATGAAGTGGGTACTATTAACACCTGTATTTACATGTAAGAAAATTGAACTTCAGAAAATTAATGTGACATCAGACACATAGCTAATAAGTGGTAAAATCAGATTTCAAACCCAGATATGTTTGAGTCTAAAGTTCATGGCATTTACCATGATATTATGTCACTTTCTGACTCTGCATCAGAAAACTTTCAAATGAGTATCTGGAATCTCCTGAGGAATCAGTCAGCAATTATGAAACCTCTCAATATCTCTTTAAATTAGAATTGTGCTCCCTTCTTTTGTTCCTTCTTCTTTCTCTTCTTCATTCCTTTCTTTCTTCGTCTCAATATGTGTTTTTTCTTTGTTTTTTACTTTTTAAAATTTTGAGATAATGTAAGTCTAACAGAAGAGTTGAAAAAGTAGTACAGAGTGCCTGTATACCCTTCATCCAGCCTATTCTTTTGTTAATATTTTATACAACCAGAGGGTTTAGCAAAACTGAGAAGTTAATCTCAGTATAATACATTAGCTAAAGTATACAGCTTAACTTGAATTTCACAAATGTTTCTACTAATATTCTCTCCCTGTTAGAAAGTCCTGTCAGTTTTTCCCACATTACATTTAATCATCACATGTCCTTAGTCTCTCCTTCAATCTGTGAAAGTCCCCCAGTATTTTCTTATCTCTCAGGACCTTGACACTTCTGAAGACTATTGGTCAGTTATTTTTTCCAATGTCTTTCAATCTGGATTTTTCTGACGTTTTCTTAAGATTATATTGAGAGTATGAATTATTGAACAGGATACCAGGGAGGTGTTGTGCTCTTGTCAGCGCTTCATACCAGGGGTACTTGATCACAATGTATGGTTTTGAAACATCCTTCAATGCTCCTAGATTGTTTAGGCTGTTGAGAGATACAAGAAGAAGTATATCTCTGAAGTGAACAAGGATGGGATCAAGATACCACAACTGAAGAGGGAGGTGGCAAGCTCTCCTCCCTGTATCTTATCTTTCATGCTTGGAAGCTACTGCAATGTAGAAAAGGGCAGAATTCTTCTGTGAAATCATGCATGGTGCTTGAGGTACTCCTCTTAACGCTTAAACTCACTCAAGGGGTCTTGAGCTTTAGTCTGAATCTGATTTTCTGCTTCTATACCCTGGGAATAATGACACTGGAAAGAAGGGCACTAAGTAAAAAACACTTCAAGTAATGCAATTCCTGACTTTACTCATGTTCTCAAAACATTTTTCAGGAGCATTAAAAAATAATGTTGAAAACACAGCTTTCATGATGGGTGGGGTGGAAAGTTTACATTGAAAGCGCACATCATGTTTGGGAATAATAAAACGTTGTAATAGAGCCACTCTTCTTCTCACAAGAGCCTTTGGGTTTTACATAGACTGTAGACTGGAAATTGCAATCAAATCAATTAAAGGCACGATATTTTGTATTATTGCCTTAGTCACTGACTTTGGTGGATATTTTAATTGTATTCAAGGAGGCAAATAAGTCTTGCATGTGAATAAATATGAAAGGATTGTAAGTATAAAGACTTTATTGCTATCACTTCCCTGTTGAATACAGTGATTTTCTGGTTACCTGATCTGAAATGAATTGTAAGTAAGCATTAGGAGAGAGCACAATGCAATAATTCAGGGTGCCATGTTTTGCCTATGAAGCATAAATATTTGAACATTTGCATTATCATTTCTGAATGAGTGGATTAGTAGCTATGAAAAATTAACTCATGTTCTTTCAAGTATGATTGAAATATTACATTCAATCTTAACCCCCCAGGAAAAAACAACACAAATCCCTGTGTTTCATGAAACGTGAAAAGAATCTCATTTCAATATCTTGCTCCATTTAACTGGTGCCACATCTATGATACAAAATGGCAACCATGGTGTAGTTAAGAATCGAAGACTCCCGTTCTGTTCTTGAAAGGAATAGCGTACAAGTGTATCCTACTTTACTTACTTTCTCTGAAAGTTGTTTGTAAGTTGAAATTTATAAATTCAGAAGCAAAGCTGACAACTGAAAGAGGCTTAATTTTATTTTATTTTTTGAAGGGGAAAGCTCTTTTTGAAATGTTTTGGTTTTAAGCTTATTATTTTTAAGTATGAAAAGATATTAAAGCAAGACACATCGTTTGGATTTTTAAGTCCAAGAATTCCTTAATTATCTAGGGACCATATACTGACATTCTAGTGTACAGACAGAGGTCATGTTAATCTTGTCCATAAAAAGATGTACTTCTTAACAAGTGTCTCTTTGTAGAAAATGATAAGCATTTCATCATATAGTAATAACATGTTATTGTTAGTATTATTGGATAAGTAACAAACCATAGAAAACTATATACTTTTTCCCTCTGTATAATACCTTTACCAAGTTCCCAACTAATATGTTATTGTTGTCACATATTTTAATTCTCTGTGCATTTTATATTTCACCAGACAATATAATTAATTTGTACAGTCAATACTCATTAATGTATTAATATTGGTACATTATTGTCTTAGTCCATTTTATGTTGCTATAAAGAAGTACTTAAGCCTGGGTAATTCATACAGACAAAAAGGTGTATTTTGCCCATGATTTGGCTGGTTGGAAAGTTTATGATTGGGTATATGCATCAGGTGAGGGGTTCAGCCTGCCTCCACTCATGGCTGAAGGTAAAGGAGAGCTGATGTGTGTAGAGATTGCATGGCCATAGAGGAAGCAAGGGGAGGAGGAGGCCCCAGGCTCTTTTTACAACTAGGAACAAATAGAGCCAGAACTCATTTAAGCCAAAGGGAAGGCATTAATCTTTTCATGAGGGATCTAACCCCATGACCTAAGACCTCCCATTAGGCCCATCTCTAATACTGGGGATCAAACATGAGGTTTGGAAGGGATAAATATCTAAATCGTAGCAATTATTATTAACTGAAGTCCATAATGTATTCAGGTTTAGTTTTTACCTAGTATCCTTTTCCTGTTTCAAGATTCCATCCGGGATAACATATTACATTTGGTATTTTATTTCCTTAGGCTCCTTTGGCTGATGTTTTCTCATAATTAGACTAGGGTTATGGGTATTTGGGAGGAAGACCATAGATGTAAAGTGTCATTTTCATTACATCATATCAAGGGTACACATTATTAATGTGACTTATTACTTTTGATATGGATCTTGATTATTTGATTGAGATAGTGGCTGTCAGGTTTCTCCAGTACAAGGTTACTCTTTCTTTCTCTTTTTCATACTGTACTCTTTAAGAAGAAGTCACTATGCATAGTCCACACCTAAGAAGTGGGAAGTTGTGCTCCTCCTCAAGGGCAGAATATCAGCATAAATTATGTGGAATTCTATTATCTCTTTGTATGTGGTAAAATAGTCTATGCCTGATGACCTTATTATTTGGATCCTGTGTGTATTTGTTTATATTGTATATCTGTTCTATCTTTTTGTTACCATTTTTTCTTATCTTTTCTTTTGTGTAGCTTATTTCTACTAAATCCCAGACATTTATTTGAAAAAACATCAGAGTAAAGTGAAGTCTAAGATGATTTTCCTCCAGAGAGGATTTATTTTTACTTATAGCGGGAGACTAGGGTACTAGCAATCCTGGGTTACCTCAACCGAAATTCAAAGGTCGAGATGACCTGAAGAACTTCTGTCCCCATGAATACTTGTTTGTTTGTTTATTTATTTAATTAATTTATTTATTTTTAGAGAAAGAGAGTCTCATTCTGTTACCAGGATGGAGTGCAGTGGCATAATCCTGGCTCACTGCAACCTCCACCTCCTGGGTTCAAGCGATTCTCCTGCCTCAGCCTCCTGAGTAGCTGGGACTACAGGTGCGCGCCATCACGCCCAGCTTTTTTTTTGCATTTTAGTAGAGGTGGGGTTTCACCATGTTGGCCAGGATGGTCTCGATCTCCTGACTTCGTGATCTACCCGCTTCAGCCTCCCAAAGTGCTGGGATTACAGGTGTGAGCCACCATGTCTGGCCCCCCATGAATACTTTTCTGTTTGTGGCGTGTAACTCTTTGGGAGTATTCTAACCAAAACATGGGGAGTTTCTAAGACTCCCCACTCTTGGGGGATTAAGGACTGCAATTTATGTTTTTGTGTAGCTCAACACTCTCAAAATCTCTTCTCAACATCTTGGCAATTTATTTTGGGATTGTCATGCTTCTATAAAAAGAGATGGTTTGGTCAAATGATCTCTAAGATGCTTGATTATGACATACTGAGTTATGCTAACACATGGTTTCTGCCTACTTCTATTTTAGTTGTGATTCCAAAGGTATACACAGGAAACATTAAGAGCAAATTTGATAACAAAGTGCTAAATTGCATTGTATATATAAATAGAGAATAGGAAAGTCTATTTGAAGTTGGCTGTCATGCAGTAGAAAGAATAATCACTATATATATATATATATATATATATATATATATATATGACAAATTGGTGAGGGTTGCTAAGTCAATTCCATGGAATTTGACTGTTTTTCTTTTCGTTTTTGCACTTCCATATCAGATATACTTTATGGTCAGGTCGATGTCTGATCCAATATATCTCCATATTAACAAAATAACCTCTTTAATACATTAAACCTGTGTTTTTGCTTGGGGTTGGAGAGATCTCTATTTTTAGATATCTTTCCCAATGTGGCTTCAAAGTGGACCCAATTCCTAGTTTCTCACTTTCCCTAGACTGATCTGCCAGGAGCCTTTTGTGGTCAGAATTCTAACCTTAACTTTGTATCATTTTGAGCTTCAGATTCTTTATTGGTAAAAATGAAGCCAGTAACAAATCCCTTCCTAGGATGGTTTTGAGAATCAAATGTAATGTAGTAGTGACTATGAAAGCTCCTTGAAAGGTGAAAATCATGTGTGAACTGTAACATCATTAGGCATTATTTTGGCTTGTCATCAGATGTAAACCTTGGAGATTATTAAAAGATAAGAAAGCTCCGGATATGAGAAGACAATGATCAATATTCTATTACAAGCTGATCATGACCCTCAGAAATTTAAACTGTATTTTTTGTTTATTCCATTGCACGTTTATTTATTTAACAAATAATTACTAAATATCTTCAATGAACCTGGCATTGTGCAGGGTGCTGAGGATTAAGGAGAAAATATACACACAATCTTTGTTTTTAAGAAGCATACGGTCTAGAAGGGAGATAAAAGTTAATCAAAGAATCAAACTAATAAATAGAAAGATACAACTGTGATAATTACTTTGAAAGAGAAGACTATTTTAATATAAGAGTGTATAATGAGGGAATAGAGGGTTTGACCTCATCAGAGAAGTCAAGGAAAACATCCCCAAGGAAGTTATGGTTGTGGTGCGACTTTAAGTATAGGAGTTAACAAGACACATGGAGTAAGTAAGAGTATTCTAGGCAAAAGTACTAAAATATGCGAAAGTATTGAGGTAGGAAGAAGAATGACATGTCTGAAGACCTCAAAAGGGTCCAGAATGGGAGGAAAGCAGAGGACAAAGAGGAAATGGGGCTGATGTGGTTAGGATCTGTGTCCCCATCCAAATCTCATGTTCAACTGTAATCCCCAATCTTGGAGGTCAGGTCTGTTGGGAGGTGATTGGACCATGGAGGCTGTTTCTCATGGTTTAACATCATCCCACTTGGAACTGTTGTTGCACTAGTGAGTTCTCATGACATCTGGTTTTTTAAAAGTGTGTGGTACCTCCCCCTCTCTTCATCCTGCTTTGGCCATGTGAAGTGCTGGCTCCCCCTTCACCTTCTGCCATGACTGTAAATTCCCTGAGGCCTCCCCAGAAGCAAAGGCTTCCTGTGAAATCTGCAGAACCATGGGCCAATTAAACTTTTTTTCTTTATAAATTACCCAGTCTCAGGTATTTTTTTATAGTAATGTAAGAATGGACTAATATGGGGGCACAAGATGGCATTGAGAAACATGCCAGATTCAGACACTACAGGGCTTTTTGAGCTATGGTAAGAATTCTGGTCTTTATCCTAAGGGCAGTGAGCACTCTTGAGGTGTACAGGGCAGTGATGTTATGAGTAAGGATGCTACATCACAGAGATCAACTGATGTTTGGGCAGAGAGTTGGTCTTAATCAGGCTTCATATTAGTCAGCTGAGTCCTCCATTTTTCAATTATTATGTTTATAGGGAAGAGTAATTTAATGTGAACTCTTTAATCCTGAGTGGGGTTTGTAAGTTTTTGTTTAGGAGTGCATTTATCGAAAAAGCACTACATCTAATTCCAGGTAACATTAAAAAATTATCAGGCCATATCCATTTGTTCAATAAATGGTGACTATTTTGCAGAAGCCATTAGGATACAAATAAGGGAAATCTGACTGAGTTACATCTGATAAATATTTATTTAGGGGACAAAATATTGGGAATATCCAAACAGTAGAATATCTTGTTTCATTCTGTTTAAAATCTAATAGAATAAAATAATTAATATAGAACTTTTGTGGCATGTAATTTTTAAATTTAAGTTTTAAATATTTGTTGTGTGTTAACTTAGGAGAAACTGGATATAGGATATTGTCTACCCTACCTCCATATTGCCTCAAGTAAAACACAACAAATCACCAAATGGTAATTTAACATTGCCAGGGTACCATCACTGACAAGGTACCAACATTGACAAGGTACCATAGTCATTAAAATCAAGACTTTATTGATTTCATCCTCCTCCTCTTCCTTCTCCTCTTCCTTCTTCTTCGTCATTGTCATCATCACTGTCATCATCATCTCCCCTTTTCAGGCCCTCTGATTTCTGTGTCATTCCTTCAACCTCCACATCGAGTTCTTTCTTGCCTATTTAGTATTTCCTTCTCTAGCTATGGGGAAGGTGTATTAGGAAGAACTTGAACTTTGGAGTCAGTTATACATTGATTTGGCTCTCAGCAACACCTGTCAACAGTGTGATCTTGAGCCAATCATTTTAGCCTTTCTGCAGTTCATTTTCCTTTTACTGTAAATTTAGGATAATGGTATTTCTCAGGGGTATTGTGAGAATTAACTTAGTTTATTAGGTAAAGCACTTATTCTAGTTTCTGTGGGATTATGTTTTTTAATGATGGTGGTTGCAGTAGCTCCCATCCTATACATTATTTTACAGCGTGACCAGCTAAGCTAATTTCCAAAGTTAGGGCTTATTTCTTCTCTGTGACTTGTGACTGCTTTGACCACGTAGTATGATAGAAATGATGACTATGACTTCCAAGACTGGGTAATGAAAGACATTGAAGCTTCTGCTTTGTTTACTGAAACACTTCCTCTGGGGGCCCTGAGCTGTCATGTAAAATGTCTGATCACCCCAAGGAAACTCAGGCACACAGAAAGGCTACTGGGAGGTTCTGTCAGCAGCTTCCGTTGAGGTACCAGCCACCAGCCAGCATTAGCTGCCAGTTGTGTGAGGGCAGAGACCTATAGATGATTTTAGTTCCCAGCAATCAAGTCTTTCCAGCTGTGGCTCCAAACATGGGAGCACAGATAAACTATTCCCACTGTACTGTCTGAATTTCTGGCCCATAAAATCTGTGAATATGATAAAATAGTTGTTTGAAGCTGGTTGTGGTGTAGGTAAGTGTTGGTAGCAACTGGAACAGTTTTCAATACATTCTAGTAATTAATACCATGATCATGATTATTATTATTACCTACTTTACAGGATAATTTTTATGTAATACATTACCAGAAAAGTAAACCAACCAATACTGCTGATTATGGACACACATAAAGCCTAGAAGATGTTGTAGACTATTTCTTAGTTTTCCCTCTAAGTCATTGTTTTCAATGGGCATCCAAGAGTGTCTTCTCTCTCAGGACTTGCTCCTACTTCTCTAATTTCCCAACCATCTTGTCTGTCCACTGTTCTTCCCTGCAAACAACACTTGGTGAGCAGGTCCTGGGCTATTTTTCATGCTCAGTGACTCTGACGTTAGGAGGAGGCATGTGATTTCAGATTCTTGATTTATGTCATAAGTATTTACTGAGCTTCTCTTATGTAGCACAGGGAAAATGACAATGACTGAGACAGATAACCTTGCCCTTATGGAGCTTTCTTTCCATTTTGGGGAATTAAACAATGTGTCAGATAAATAATCAAAATATACAAGAAGCAAACACCTTGGAGGCAGAGACTTGAGAAAGGGAGAGTAGGGGGCAGTAGTGCCATTTAAGAGAGAGTTACAAGGATGATGTCATTGAAAATTCAGTAAAATCTTGAAAGAGGCAAGAAAGAAAGCTTTATAGATATCTGGAGATTGTGTTTTGTGCAGAAGAACCAGGAAAATCAAAGACCTGAGGTGGGGCATGGGCACGAGTGTTCAGGGAACACCAAGAAGGCCAGTGTGGATGAAACAAACTGGCAGGAACTGTGGGCAGTGAAGCAAGTGAACTAAATACTGTCCAGCCTCGTAGGACATTGTGAGGAATTTGATTTTGTCTCTAAGATGGGCAAACAATAGAAGATTTGGGCAAGAAAGAATATTATCTGACTTTCATTTTAACAGGCTCCCTCTGGCTGCTCTGTTGAAAATAGATTGTAGAGAGATGTGGTTGGGAACAGGGAGACCCGTTAGGAGGTCATTCCAACCATTCAGGCAGGGAATGAGCACTACTTGAAGCCATGATAATAAGAATAAAGAAGGTGAGAAACAGCCTCTGGCTTTGCTGATGAATTGGATGTGTCAAGGATGATGTTATGGTTTTTGTTCTGAAAACTAGAAGCCTATAATGACTATTTCTGAAAGAGGGAAGGCTTTGAGGGCGGTAGGGTTGGGGAGAAATCTTAGTTTGGGACATGTTGAGTTTGACATGCCTATTAGTTTCCACCATGGAAGAATCTTTCAAAGCTAAATATTTCCTGCTTCTCTTAAAAGAAAAACTCAGGGTGCTGATATAACAAAAACTCCGCCTCTTTACTTGGTCTTAGCAAAGATCCTGATCATGCAAATCAGATCAAGTCACTCTCTCCTTAAAGCTATCCAATGGCTTCCCACTTCATTTAGAATAAAATATAAATTCTTTATTATATACTCTAGGACCCTTCCTATATGATTTACTTGTCCAGCCTACCTTGTAACACTTATATCTTCATTTCTTATGCTACTTCTATAAGGACCTTATTTCTGTTTCTTGAACATGCTAAGATCATTTGGTCTTAGGGACTTGCAGTTCCTGTTCTCAGTTTCTGTAGTATTCTTATACTCTTCCTGTTTTTTTTTTTGTTTGTTTTTTTCTGTATCAGAGGCTCCTTGTGATTATTCAGATTGCAGCTCATGTGTTCACTCCTTAGAATGCTCTTTTGTAATCATTATAATTATCTCCCTATTACTTCTCATCCTCTGAAATGATTCATTTATTTATTTATACATTCATTGATTGTCTCCTTCCCCTCCCCTCTCCCAGAAAGTATCTTATCTGACTTGTTTGCCACTGTTTACCTAATACATTGTCAGACACATCTTAAGCATTCAGGAAATATTTATTTAATAAGTTAATGGGGGTGGGAAGGAAAGGAGTTGGTGGAGAGAGAAAGCCTATTCTCTTTTATAATAAAATCTTTAAAAATTTAATATTGTCTGTATGTTGGCTACAATTTTGCCTCCATTGCTTAATTAATGCATTTTATGTTGTAGAACATACAGGTTGCAAAGTATTTCATGTGGGTTTTTGTATTAACAATACAAGATGAGTAGGTCAGGCTATCCACATTATACATATGAAAATGAAGCTTACAAGAACCAGATAACTTTCTCAAGGTTATTCTGCTTTTAAATGACAGAGCCTGACTTTGAACCTATGTCCCATGACTTTGAGTCTGATGTTCTTTCCAAATAACATGCTAGGTCTCTATGCTATCACAGGCACTGATAGTGTCAGAAGGAGCAGCATTTAACTAAATGGGTCAGATAAAATTAGAAGTAGTCTCAAATTTTGCTGACTCAAGTCTTTGCCCACTTTTAGAACCAAATCAGATTTATTAATATCTTCTGACTCTGGTATATTTAAATAACTTTCTTTAATTTACATACATATTTCTCAGACTCCGGCTGCTGGCAGTGTAACAGGGAATATAAGAAATCTCCCAGGAAATATGCCTGTTTTCAAATTTTTACCAAATTTTAGAATCTCTGAGAAGCCTGAACTAATGGTTGATTCTAATACGTTCCACGAACCACAGCACTTTCTACAGTCCTCATTGTAAGGTGAGGAATTGTGAACCATTTTCACGTTGGGTTATTTCTGGCAGAGCTACACAGAAGGGGACCCAAGACACTCTAGCTCTTTCTGCAATCATCTGCTTCTGTGTTAACCTAACCATGGTCCAGAATAATGCACATTTGAACAGAAGTGGTGCTTGGAGATGAGTATGGGGAGGGAAGTGGGGTCCTCCCAGAGTATCTGTAGCCCAGATGTCACAAAATTGACATTTTACATGGGAATTCTTTGCTTTACTTGCTACACTTCCAGAAACGTTTTTCTCAGAACTGTGGGGGATACAGAAATACAGAATCTAGCCTTTGTTCCAAGAAGTATACAGTTTAGTGGGAAATTTGTATTTGCTCTCAAATAACTATAGTGCAAATTAGAATTTAGAATAGATGTAGCCTAGAGTGTAGGTTAAAGGCTTACTTTTTGGAGTCAGACATACTTGGGTTCAAATTGTGACTCTACCACTTATTAGTCAGGTTTTTGGGATAAGATATTTAACCTTGCTAAGGCTTAATTTCACTTTGTAACATGGGGCTAATAATATCTATATGTATTATTATGCATTATTGCATTCATGATATATTTATGGAAGTGGATTAACACAGTTTTTAGCAAATGGTAATTGAACAATAAATGCCAACCTTTACAATTATTATATATATGTATATATGTTTTAAAATGGTATTGTTATCTAGTCTCCTGCTCTCAATAAGTAGCTACATTTTTACTTTGAGGAAATACTATTGGTAAAATTTCAAAAGAGAGAAAGTTCAAGATGTATGGGGAAGTGGCCAGTCTCAGTTTGGCCAGAGTATGGAATCTGTGTAGAGAAGCCTTGAAATATGAGAGGTAAACCTGGTAGGATCAGTTAAGGTGAAACTTGAAGAATTAAGCTTTTTTGAAGAATTTTAGCTTATCAAGCTAAAAAGTCTGCATTTAACAGATATGGAAAGGTAGTAGAGGGTGATGTGTTTTTAAAAGGGAGTTCTTGAGGCAAAGTACCTGGATTCTCACTCAGCTCCACTGTTTACTGCTACATAACTTTGGACAAATTATGTAATCTCTGCCTCAGTTTCCTCATTTATAGTAAGATTATAAACATCATAGGCTTATTTTGAGCATTATGAGATATTACATGTTCATTAGTAGCTGAAAGCTTGGCAAAGCATTAAATCAATGGTAACCATTATTATTACTTGAACATTACTAAATAGTTGATTTAAAAGTAACAGAAACAACAGACAACCCTTTCAATGCTATTATATAACTAACATGGACATGCTGATGAATTTTGAGCAAGGCAGCAATAAATAGTGACATTTTAAATCTACCCTCCAGTCTCCAAAGATCTGGCTTTTCTTCAGGAGTTTCCTGACCATTTTTGCGGTCATCTTCTGACTGGAGGTAACCATAAGAATTTCTATGCAAAGTGGAAGGTTCAGATGCAATTTATATATACAGGCATGCCAATGGCAGCTTATGTTCATGATGAATCAATATAGTATATGTAGTAAATCTATTCTTGAAAAGTTAGGTGTCCATTAGTTTTTCATAAGTTGAACATCTTCAGTGCATAAAGAAGTCTTTAGAAAAATACTATCATTAATTAATGTTTAAAATGTAAAAAAGACAACCATCCCATTTATCATCTTTCCTTCTTTTTCCCACATCTTTACTAAAGTATAATTAACAAATAAAAATTGTGTATATTTAAGGTGCGCAATGTGATGTTTTGATATATTTATATTGTGAAATGATTATCACAATCAGGCTAATTAACATATTCATCACTTTACATAGTGATTATAAAATATTTTATGTGTTTGTATATGGTGAGAACATTACAGATCTCTTAGCAAATTTCAAGTATACAATATGGTATTATTAACTATAGTCAGCATGCTGTATATTAGATCTCCAGAACCGATTCACCCAACGTAACTGTAACTGTTTACCCTTTGACCAACGATAAAATCCAAGTGTTCATTTATTTGGATGAGTTTAAGACTGAGTCAATAGTACTTACTAAATAGCCCCATGTCTGGGGCTATCTAAAGCCAAAGCAGAGTTAATCTTTATTATTTTTTCCTTTTCAGGAAATCCACAAATATTTCAATCTGCCATTATTAATTTTCAGTGTGTCACTTTTCTTTCAGTGCAAACATGTGACAGGTGGCCTTAGCACTTTTCATTAGAACTCAAAGTAGATGAATAATAAATAGAAATGTCACTTCCCTAGAAAAATTCAAAGAACCAAAACTGTTCGCCTTTGAATAGTACAGGCTAGGGTGACAATTGGCATCTGCAGTCTCACAGGTGAACTTTTTTTCAGTAGGGATTCAACCAGATCACTAAGAATCATTCCACTGAGTTAGTTGGATTTCAGGAAGATAATGAGGCTCATGTCAGAAAACCTTAATGGAACATTTTGCTGGAAACAACTGTGCAACTAGGTTATGTACATCAGAGAAGTCTTGGGATGGACACTGGTGTCAGGAAAGTTTCATCTCTCTCTAAGTATCTTTAACTCAGTAATTAGAGCCTGGCTCTATCACATCACAGCCTAGAGCAGGGTGGTTGTTGTTTTTTTTCTCTTTCATCTTGTCTTGTATTTTTTTGTTTTGTTTTGTTTTGTTTTTATTTTTTTTTTAACTCCTCCCCTTTGTCTCTTTTCCCTTTTCATGAATTGATTGCTTTAAAATCAGTAACTCTTTTGGATTTCCATGACCTCTTGTTTGAAGCCAGACCTGCTTGGAGCCATTTCTGATTCTCTTAATAAAATGAGTGGTGTTAAGAATATTATGATTTAGATATATCCATTTGGGAAGGGATCACCAACTACATTTAGAAGATTTTATGCTTCTCCCAAATTAAGCCCCTTTCATTGTCATATTTATTCCTAGGCCACCATGTTGTCTCCTCCTAGCCCACCATTTGCAGGTAGATACACATCTACCTGAATTACGTATTTATATAGTGCGTAATTATATGTTACAGATAGATATCCCATGTACCTCTTTTCTTCTAGTCATGTAATGTTGGAATCTGGGCTTCCATAAAACATCTTCTATTATGAAAATTCTCAAATGTGTGTAAAAATTGAGACCTCATAGACTTATCACAGGCTATGATATTTCCTGTGTTTTTGTATCTTCATGATGCCAAGAATTGTTACTAGCACAAAGCAGATACTTTATACATGTTTTCTCACCAAGCTGATTGCTTATTTAGCAAATGTATTCCTTCTTCAAATATAAGGACTAGCTTTGTATAACTTTACTACTTGAATCCCCCTTTTTGGGGGGTTCAGAAATAAACTTTTTGCAGACCTGTTGCTATAGAAAATAATGGAATCATTTAAAGAAGAAGATCATTTTGGGCACCTTTGTGTAGTTTTCTAAAGATGTTATACCTGTTTGGTGGAGAGAGACTTAAAACAGGAATTTTTCCGCTACTGAAGTATGTCTTCTATTAAAAATTGAAATTGTGAAGGTACTTAACCCTGAAGGAATAAATGCCTCCAAAAGAGAGAAAAAATACATATACTTAGACCAAATCAAGTGCTAATAAAATCTGAAACCATGTTTTATCCTTAGAACTTTAAAAAATGTGTTTTTCATATAAAAGTTTTTAGACATTTTTCCAGAGGTAAAAAATAAAAGGTTGTTGTCAGCTATATTTTTACTAAATCACTGTCATGCTGATTCCTGCATGGGACTTGCAAAAGAAGTAGGCAGCTGATTATGAGTGTCTCTAGGGTAACAATTTGTTGTCTCCTGGCCCGTGTATCTAAGGCCCGGATAGGTCTTTGGAGAAAACTAATCTGGTTGGCAAATGCATATTCTCACTCTCATTGCATTATCTGGGAAATGCTTTCCTTGTATTTGAGAATAAGCTGATCGCCCAACCAGAAGACCTTCTTCTTCCCTTTTTGAAATATGCTGTATTTTATTGACTTACATGCCTTTAAAAAATGCTAAAAACACTTAACATGAGATCTACACTCTTAACATAGTTTTAAGTTTACATTGTTGTTGCAGACAATCTCTAGGGCTTATTCATCTTATTTGAGTGAAACTTTATGTTCATTGGTTTATAACTTTTAATTACCCCTCCCACAGCCTCTAGCAACCGCCATTCCACTCCTTGATTCTATGACCTTGACTGTTTTAGATACCTCATATAAGTGGAAGCATGCAATATTTGTCTTTCTTTTTTACAATCACTCTGTCACCCAGGCTGGAGTGCAGTGGCGTAATCACAACTCGCTACAGCCTCTACCTCCTGGATTCATGCAATCTTCCCACTTCAACCTCTTAAGTAGCTGGGATCACAGGTGTGCACCACCATGCCTGGCTATTTTTTTAAACTTTTGTAGGGATGAGGGTCTCACTATATTGTCCAGGCTGGTCTTGAACTCCTAGCGTCAAATGATCCTCCCACCTTTGTCCCCTAAGGTGCTGAGATTATAGGCATGAGCCACCATGCCCAGCTCAGTATTTATCTTTCTGTGACTGTCTTATTTCATGTGGCATAGTGTCCTCAATATTCATCTATGTTGTTTAATGGTGTAGAATTTCCTTATTTTTTAAGGCTGAATAGCGTTTCATTACATGTTTGTGTTTACTACATTTTCTTTATGCATTTATCTGTCAGTGGACATTTAGATTGTTTTCACATCTTGGCTATTGTGTATAGTGCTGCAATAAACATAAGAGTGCAGGTATCTTGTTGAGAGCCTCAAATTGAATTGATTTCAATTATTTTGGACATCTTTATTTAAGTTTTAGGGGAACCTCCATTCGATTTTCCATCAGCTGCACCATTTTGCATTCCTACCAACAGTGTGCAGGTTCCAATTCTTCCACATCCTCGCCAATACTTATTATCATTTATCTTTTAATAATATGCATCCTAGTAGATGTGAAATTATGTTTCATTATGGTTTTTATTTGCATTTTCTGAAGTGACATCTTTTTATATACTTATTGACCATTTGCATATCTTCTTTGGAGAAATGTCTATTTAAGCACTTAGCCCATTTTCCCTGTCTAATTTTTGATATTGAGTAAAAGGCCAAAGTGCCTTTGACTTTGAAAAAATTTTAGTATCTGGGAGCTCAAAGCGAGTGTAATTCTGAAATTACTTCACTTTGGTTCAGACAATCCAAGGACATAAAAAACTGTCAGCATTTAAAAAGAAGAAATCCTGACATAATCATCAGATTTTAGAGAAAAGAAAACCTTAGAGAATGCCTGATTCTTTTATAGATGATAAAATGGAAATTTGGAGAAATTAAGTGACTAGTTGAGGTTACCCAACTACTTATGGGCAAACGCAATTCTAGAAGCAATGTCCTGGAGCATATTGAGTCACTTGGGGAGATAGTATTAACACTTTAAATACTAGGTCAATACTGTACTTGTGCTTGTTCTCAAACATTGTAGCGGGATGCTCTCAAGTCTTCATTGGATAAAATGAGATTATGACTGTCATGTTGCTGTTTTCTGGGTTTGAATTCAGGCACTTTGGATCTACATACCTTCTTTCTTAAACTAAACTCCCTTCCTCACGAACTGGGCATTGCCTGTGGGAATAGATGCAGCATCATTTGGACAAAACAAAAAAGGTGCAATGATGATTCTTTGTACAGATATAAACATCACATTCTACTTCTTTTTCTATTATTTGGAGTCTAAAACCAAAGAAATTCTTCCACTATTGTAAACACTGTGACTTCAGCCAAAATTATTGATTGCTGTTTGCTTCTTTTTTTCCCATTAAAGAAAAAATTTGCAAAGTCTCTTGCTAAGAGAAAGATGGTCAAAACACCTGTATAGTGTGACTCTGTTTGAAGTGTGTCAAACAGAATCACCCATAGGTTAGCTTTTTAGAACAAAGAGTAAACATACCCATAAGGTTCATTACTTCTTGTGCTGAATTAGGAAGGACAATATCAAGAAAGACTAGTAGCTGATACCTCCAGAAAGTCCCCAAGGAGTCTTTTTTTTTATGTTACAGTCTGCCTGACTTCCCCTGGGGCTAGCCCAAGAGGGGTGCCATCTTAATGGCACTACAAAAGCAACAAGACATTCTGGAAGATCTAGTGACCAAAATGGGAAGCTTGGGAGTCATTTATCATGTTGCTAAAGGAAAATTATTGTATACCAAAAACTTTAGGACTTTAATTTTTTCGCTGATTTCAAATATGAGTAATCAGCATGATGATGTATTAGGTAAAGTAGAGGATCAGATAAAGTATGATCAACATATTCAATCCAGAATTTGAAAAAGTGGTTTAGTAATATCTTAAAAATCTCTACCCCCTTAACTGTCTTTCTGAGAGGGGAGTAGTAAAATCAGAATGTGGAAGGTAAATAATGTGGCAATATATTTTTTCTTTTGCAAAGTAATATGTATGTAATAATCTCCAAGATACTTTTTCTGTATCTCACTTTTTCTGGTTTATGTTTGCATTACTTATGTATGTATCTGTATCCCTACTAACTGGTGAGTTTCTGGAGGGCAGTGATTTGTGCGTTGTTTACCTTGATATCTCCCAAAGCACAATACTTTGCACATATTGAACAATTGAAATCTGGGACTCATTTTTATTCTAGAACGCTCTTGTCGCCACCATAGTAGAAGAATCTCAATTTCACATAACTGTAAGAGAAACGTTTTTTGTAAATGCTCAAGATGGCAAGATCAATCACTTTTATCTACAAGGTGGGACCAATCCAACTAAGAACTAACTCTTACAGCTAGTGAACCACTAAGAAAGACACATTTGTTTCAGGCTTGCAAATTCTGAAATAATTCCAAACAATGGTGTCTCTTCTTCTCACTCAACCCATGGAGTTAATCAGCAGATGTTTAGTCATGGTTTCTTTTCTTTTCTTTTTTTGAGACGGAGTCTCTCTCTGTCGCCCAGGCTGGAGTGCGGTGGCGCGTTCTCGGCTCACTGCAAGCTCCGCCTCCCGGGTTCAAGCCATTCTCCTGCCTCAACCTCCGGAGTAGCCGGGACTACAGGCGCCCGCCACCACGCACGGCTAATTTTTGTATTTTTAGTAGAGACAGGGTTTCACCGTGTTAGCCAGGATGGTCTTGATCTCCTGACCTTGTGAGCCACCCGCCTCGGCCTCCCAAAGTGCTGGAATTACAGACATGAGCCACTGCGCCCGGCCAGTCATAGTTTCTTAGTAGATTCTTGGTGAATCAGCTTATCATAATGAGTGGTGCAGTGTTTGGGACTGACTTCTGGGTCAACACAGCATTGACTACCAGTACCACCAAGCTCCAAGCGTTCAATAAGACCTAGATTGCCTGGAGCTATTTAGGTAAGTTATAAGGATATTTCTCCCTGGACAATATGTATATCCATTTTAATTCATAGAGCTATACCCCAATCTTTCAATTTCACCAACATTTGTATTATTTAAGACTATTTATTGTTGTATACATCAAACGTATGAACCATTTTCTAAGTGCAAAAAGACACCATGCTAAGTCCTAGGAATGCTGAAATGAGTAATATCAAGACTATCATAGCAAATTAGATGAAAATAACATCTGTATGAAGACAGTGTCCTACATATTCTAAGTCTTTAGTGAGTATCAATGCGTTGTAGTTCCTGCTATCAAAAGATTATTATACTATATATTATTGTACTATGTATGATTATTACTAGACAATATTTAGTATAGTAATAATTATATATAGTATAACATAGAGTATGGTTATCTAGTAATTATTTATCATGGTATTCAAGTTAGTCATTGAAAAAATGGAAATTGAACATTCTAAATGTACCTTAAAAAGTGAATTTATAAAAGTTGCTAACAGGCTTTGTGCTCAAGGATCTTTTGTTCAGCTGAAGAGACAATGTTTAGTGTGGTTAAATATATAACCAAAGTGTAGTGTGATTAAAACATTACATAACACAAGAGATGATACATGATTGTGTACAGTTACGATGGAATTTGAACAGACCTTAAGCACAGTATGCACATTCAGAACAGGAAGAGATAACAACTACTGAAAGTCATTGGGTCCTTCATTCACTGACATATACACTTTAATTCAAACAGAGGAGAATACAAAAATTTCTCATTTCTCTTGAAAACGTACTATTTTTTCAGGCTATCTGCTAGTATGTTGTTTTTATAGTTGATCTAATTTCTTTTGCACAGCTGTATGAATTCAGTGCTGTTATGTCATTTTATAGATGAGAAAAGGGAAACAAGCTTCATTCGCTTACTTGCAGAGAGATGACTCTCAGTAAGTGGTAGAACTGGACTCAAATGTGTGTCTGTCTCAAAAGCCTACTTTCTTGCCACACCACACTCACACCTGAAAATTTTTGATGAGCCATAAAAAAAGGGACGAAGCATGTCCTTGGGAGAACAATGAGTGAGCAGAGCAGACATGAACATAAATGCTACCTGATTAGTATCAAATTGAAATGTTCTTCTAAACAAATAGTACATTTTATTTCCTTTTCAATAGGCCTTGCAGGATTTTGATGCCGTTTCTAAATGTATGGCATTTGAAAACAATTACAGAACCGGTACCTGGACTCAAAGATGTGCCCATTTGCAGACCATGTAGCTGGCTCCCTTTATACAGTCCAAATCTTTCTGTTTTTATTGTACTCAGACAAGTGGCTAAAGAAATGGGTGTTTTCATTTGTTTGGATTCATCATTTCTTTGCAGAGAAAGATATGTTTTCTTAGGGTATATTGTAACATGCTTTGTACTCAGTGGATGCTCAGTAAATGTTTGATGTTGGCTGACTAGGTGATGGTGATGATACCCTGAATTTCTTTCTTTCAAGTAAAGACTGTCAGGCTCTTTCTTTGGCAAACGGATGCAAATAGGTGACCTGTCGAAAGCTAGCAAAAACCCTGTGGCCTTCAAGAAACCACTTATTTTGAAATAGCAAACATTTTCTTTATAGCACCTTAATCTCTATTTAGGATGCCTTGCCCACAGGAATTTAATGGTTCAACCCTTTTCTATCATATCATAATGTTCAATACTCTAGTGTCAAGGTGATGAATCAGAGAATGGGGCAAGAGTTTGCAAATCAGCCCCTAGGCAGGCTGCATTTCATCTTTCCAGCCTGCATGCAGTGATAGGCATCTCTTAGGATAATTAGCTCAAAAGCTAAGCAAACTTTGGCATAAAAAGGGGAAATATGAGATAGAGCAATGGTTCTTACTCCATTCATGCAGTGCATGTGTGAGCAGATAAGAAAAAATCCTGAGAACTAAGGCTGTTTGTGGACAACCTCTCTTGTGGCTCCACATGCAGTATTCATGTAACTGGGATTGTGGATGTGGTCTAGGATGCAACCAAGAATGAGCTGGTGTGTGCTCATTGACAGCATGCAGGACTTGACCTGGAAATAATTAAACTCTGCATGGCCTCTGAGCAGCTAGAAGGGGCCCAGCTGTCTGCTGAGGAAGAAGATATTTCAAGGGTAAAGCAGTTAAAGAAAATTCTGAAAGATATGATGGAGAAAGAACACGAAGCTCTGCAGCCTTCTGAAGAAGCAATTTCCTAGGACAAGTGTCCTGTCTAGATCCACTGAAAGGGACAAGGAGCTTCGGCCCTCTTCAGTGAAGAGCAAGGCACAGTAAGGCAAATAAATTCTTCCTGTTATTTCTGAGAGCAAGTAATAAAGTTGTTTATTGCTTCCTCCCAAAGAAATAAGAATTATAAGATCAAAAAAGACATAAAGGAAACTATAATGGGAGATTTATGGTCATTTGGGCAGAATCACAAGTGTATAATTGGTGTAGCATGTTGAAAAAGATGGTTGCCTGTTTCTGTTTTTATTTTATTTTTTTTTAAAGCTTGGCTTTTGCCTTGACAGTTTTAACAATTAATATCTTATCTTTGAGTATCTATTTATCTTGCTGAAACAGACTTATTCTACATTTTTTCTATTCTATTGGTATTATTTCTTAAGTAGCTATTAATATCATTTTTTATATAAATGGATATAATTAACTCTTAGCCTGGCAGCTTTCTTTGAAATTCTCTCCCTTTTCTCCTTACTAAGCTTACTCTAATATCTGACTGTAACTTGTAAATATCTGTCTAGAATTGATGAAATTACCCCAGTTGGGTCCCAATTAGCTTAGCAACAGAGGCTATCATGCTTAAGAATTGAGTATCACTGATATAGGCTAAAAATGAACAAATGAAAGAAGGAGTTGTATTTCAGCTCTTTGGAACTTAAAAAAAAAAAAAAAGAAACAGTTGTAGAGGGAAAACCTCCCTATAAAAAACCCTAAAGATTTCCTAAAGCTGGGACTTAAGGAGAAAAATGTTAAAGGAAAATAATTACCAGATTTGTATCTTATACATGTATTTAAAACATTAGATGTACTGAAAGTAGGGGGTTTTCTTAGAAGATTAACTTGAAAAATAATGTGGCAGAGGCACCCCTTAAGTCACCTCAAATGTGCTGTGCCCTCTCTGCTTTATAAAAGGGTAGAATTTGACCCAGCATGTTACTTCATCCTTTGTACCTCTCTGCAGCAATTCTTTCATCCAGAGATTTCAAAGTGTTTTTACAAATGTAAATTAACAAGCCTCATCACCTCTCTCCATAGAGATGGTTCAATTAAGTAACTGAGAAACGTACCTAAATGGCTTATTCAAGGTCACCTGAGAAGTCCTCTGTGAAATCTGGAAATGGATATTCAAAGTGTAAAAATTCTTTGCAGTCTCATTGCACATCCAGGCTTATTGCAACCCTTGGCAAGTGCCACTGGTGGGACAATTATTTTTCTTCTTTAATCTTTACAGTGAGTCTTTCACCAGTTGGCCTTCTCCCAACCTCATCAAGTACCCACAACCCATGTACCTGCAGCTTCAGTCCTTTCCTCTTCTCACTTATCTGTCCCAAAAGCTGAATGAGGACAGACTATGGCTGCTTTTCTTTTTTTATTTTTTTTTTAAGAATCACTTTGATTAAATAAGTACTTCGCATACTTATTTTCTCTCAAACTCTTCTATTTATCCATTTCATAAATATTTATTGAATACTTCTTTTGTTGCTACTCACTGTGCTAGACACAGGAAATGCTACAATCATGTTCTTCCCTTTCTGAGAAAGAACGAATAAAAAGAAATAGATACCTAGTGGTCAATGCTATGAAGATGACAAATGTGGCAAGCTGGATGAGGTGGGTAAGAATTAATGGATCGGGGAAGGCCTCTCTAAGCAGGGAACATATGAACCAAGACCTGTAACCTGAAAATATATCAGACTTCTAAAGTACTGGGAGAAGAACGCTCCAGGCAGAGGGAACAGCAAAAGTAAAGACAAGAGCTCTGCTGGGAAAGAACTTGGCCAAAGTCTTGTGCACCAGGGTAAGGAGAGCAGGAGATGAGACTGCAGAGGAAGGACAAAACTTGTGGGCCATGGGACAAGGTGTGTAATTCATTGATAAAACAATAATCAACCTATGAAGGGTTTCAAGCAAGGAAATAACATGACTGACCTGATGTATGTTTTAAAACTAGCAAGTGGTGAATAATATTCTTGCTCTGCAAACATTTTTTATGTTTATCTAATATCAACTGATTTATCAGGTTGGACTGGTTTTCCTATACCTTATAACCACTTGAAGAAATATAAGTAGGAGAACTATGTGCTTTTCTCATTTTAATCCTTACCACACCAGTTCTTTGAACTCATGAACACAAAGTAAAACATTGTTTTAAAAGAGAGAGACCTCCCTATTTCTTTGGAGCTGATTTGGTAGTTTTTACATTACTGATGAGTTAATATTCATGCCCTACTCATTTAGAAATCTTCAGTTTATTTGATTCATCTGTCCTTCTCTGTGATCCCAATAGCACAGACCTCTGTGTGACTCTTATCACTTTGTTTTGTCATTAAGTGGTTCCTCTTGCCCTGCCTATCTGTTCATGAGCTCTCTGAGGGCTGGGAACTGTCTTACTCACTTTAGTATTTCTGGACATAATTCAGAGCCAGGTCCAGAGTAGGTGCTGACGGACACCTTCTAACTGATGGACAGATGAATGATGACCTGGTGACGATATAATGGATTTTCCCAAGTCAGAACACATTTGAATGTGAAAATGGGTGCTATTAATGATTGTGCTAGGGCAATGGGTATAAAGTTGGGCTTGCCCTGGCGAACTGGGATATATGGTCACCTTAGTAATCATTATAATGAATTATCAGAAGAATTGTAAACATTCTAATTCTGGAGGCTTTTAGAAGGCAGTATTATTCTATTTGTCCAAACTGTTTTAGAGCAATAGTTCCCACAGCATGGGAGATGTAATGGTATAGGAGATGTTTTTCGGTGGCAAGGGCATCAAGATTAAATAATACAGATTCACATTCTCATAACTCAATTCTCTGCTTGAGTCTTCTTTATTCTAGTTATTATAAAAAGAAAGTATCAGTGTGGTGCTAGATTACCTTTAACTCCTTAAACCTCTGCTAATCTTCCTTTTCTATGAACAAATGTTGGAATCGGAGCCTTTGAATAGAAAATGGTATCTGGTTAGAAGTCAATATTATTAGGTTAATTATAATTTTTTTAGTCTTTCCTTCTTTTCATGACTAATTATAGTGATTTTCCAGGTAGAATTGGGATATAAAATTCAATATTGAATGTATCTTTAAAAATAAGAATTAGAAGATTAAAAAATATGATAAATGTTGCATACAGATTTTGGCAAAACACATGAAGTTCATGTAGAAATGACTGCAGTTTGGGAAAGTAGTTTGGACCAATTATTCCATCTGTTTTAGTCAGCCCATGCTGCTTTAACAGAAGACCATAGACTGGGTGGCTTAAACAGCAGACATTTATTTTGCACAGTTCTGGAAGCTGGGAAGTCCAAGATCAGAGTGCCAGCATGACTGGGTCCTTGATGAAGGTTCTCATCCTTTCTTGCAGGCAGCTACATGATGAAGAAGAGGGAAAGCTCTGGTGTCTTTTCCTGTACTTATAAGGGCATTGATTTCAGCATGGGACTCCACCCTCATAAACTTCACCTAAATCTAGTTACCTCCTCCCAAGGGCTCCACCTCCTAATACCATCACATTGGGGGTTAAAGCTTCAGCATATGAATTTCAAAAAACATTTAGACTGTAACACAAGCCTTATTTCTGAATTTTAGCTTTGGGGTCCCCATTGTTTTGAACATATTCGTATGAAATTAATTTAAATTAAAATAATTTATATACTTCCATTTACTTTTATAATCTTTCTCTGTGTAAAGTTTATGCATGCTTAGAGTTGCAATATGATCCTGGAAAATACATAACAGAATAACCATGAGAATTTAAATCACACAATATTATAATTCAGGGACAAACGCATTTGATATATGAGTTTCACTTTTTTCAGTTTGTACTTTTAGAAATGTAAGGATTTTGGATCTCCAAATGTTAATACATATGTAAATTTGGATTTACATAAAATACATAAAAGAGTTGTGAGTTTTCTTTAAATTAGAAACAATGAACAGGTCAGGAGCCGTGATAGGCCTGGAGTGAATAATTCCAACACTTTGGAGGGCCGAGGTAGGAGGATCTCTTGAGCCCAGGCGTTTGAACATAGGGAGACCCCATCTCTAAAAAAACATAAAAAATTTAAAAAGTAAGCTGGGCATAGTGGTGCCCGCCTGTGATTCCAGCCATTCAGGAGACTGAGATGGGAGGATTCCTTGAGCCTAGGAGGTCAAGAAGCAGTGAGCCGTGATGGTGCCACTGCACTCCAGCCTGGGTGATAGAGTGAGACACTGTCTCAAACAAACAAACAGAAATGTTTAACAACAGGATGACTTTAAGTCTCAAACCTTTCCTTGTGTACTCAAAAGTTTAATTTACTCAAAATTTATATGCATGGAATATTTAGCACTAATCACATAATTTAAAGCACATCTTTACTAAATAAAACTCCATGCAATTTCAATCAGTTATAATGAGATAAGTGCAAGAGAAATGAGTAAAGCTTCCTTTGGAAATTTTGCATTTAAACTCTTGCCAGAGACATACACTTCCTAGCTGTTAGCAATCTTACCTCTCTACTATAGAAGAATAAAACTATAGCAGATTGAGTTGTGTTCTAATTTTCAATAAAAGGAAATGATTCCATTACCTTATCAATCCAATAGTTGTAAGGAGAAAATTGTCTACTTATGAGAACTTTACAGGTGTCAGAAATGTGTATTTACATTTTTTTCCGAAACAGGAGGACATCAGCATGGTTTAATATTATTACCTTAATCACAAGCAGGCAAGATAGTTAAAAACAATGAAAACAAACAGCAAAAATAAGAACCACTGCATGCCAATATAATATCCTGCTTTTCCACTGACAGTTTTATTTTCATCTCCCCATCTAAGGATTTCTTTATTCATAAGGAGAATGACTATACCATCATTTGATTTTATATTATGAGAGTTGTTGGAATAATCTGATCTCCTTGTAATACTTTGTTAGAAAACACACTGAAGTTAAGGAAACAACCCAGAATCTTGAAACAAACTTCTGCCCATGCCTCTGGCTTTATTCAACCTAAATGCTAATAATTTTAAAGACTGTAGTCTCCAAGAAGACTAGGAATTCACAAAGTTGGCTATATCCTCTGTGCCCAAAATTGTGCTTGGTTCTTAGAAGACTCTTAAATATTGTTGAATGAATGAACCATCATCATAAAAGCTACTATTTAGAAACATAAATGTATGTCATGTGTGATAATCAAGATATATTTGAAACTGTCAGTTAGTATGCCAATTCTAGTTCTCACAGCAACTCTAATCTATGGTTACTATTTGTATTGTCTCATTGAGGAAACAGGCTCAGAATATGAAGTAATATGCCAAGTTCATATGGGGATAGTATTAGGAATTCAAAGCTATATATATCTAATATCAGTGCTTCATTTTTTTCTCCTATATATGGCCTCAAAAAGGGCATGACATATTAAAATGGAAAACTCAATAGTTTACATTCAAAATCAGGTTCTTTCATGTGGTCAGAGGATATTAACATTGCTTTTAAAAACATTGAATCTATTTGTGTTTCTGGAATTGTGAAACAGATTTTCCCAGTGTGTTGCCTCTAAGAGGTTGGGGACAGCCTTTGATGAATGATAACATTATTAATACTTTTAGGCTATGGTTAAAAAACAGCAAATATATGTAAGTATGTATGTGTGCATGCTTATATGTATCTGGGTACATTGTCTTCAATTTTCCTTTGTCACTGCCTAACTTTTCTCACCAATCTGGCACCTGGGGGAAATAAAGAACTGAGAGACACCTTGACTGAATAGCTCCTTTCCATACCCTATCTCTCTTCAGAAGCTGGGCTGCCTTTTGAGGTGAATGGGCAACTGTAACCAAAGAGAGCCCAGAATATCTGAAGAAAGCAGTAGAGGGTAGCACCTAAACAATGCTCCGGGAGATGGGAGCATCCAAAAGATTTGTTCACCAGAATTTACAGTTTCCTGCAACTTTATAAATAATTCACTTGGGTAATGTTTCATCAAGAAACACAATTGCCCTGAAAGCCTGAGAATCTGATGGGCTTATTTAAAAAATGTCTAAATAGAAGCACATCAAGGCTTTGACCAAACACCCTTCCCTAACTTTGTTATGTTTTCTTCCTTCTTGGAGATAAATCTGTAAAACACAAATGAGTTTGTTGTAATTGCCCACCTAGTGTTTAAAATTACAGCTTCAGTGTCATGCTTAATAGGCAATGTGCACCAAGTATATGAACCCAGCTAAGCACACAGATTTCTATTTTTATTTTTCTTTATAGCAAGCAGTTGGACACTGTGCTCATCTCTGGGAAAAAATTCATTGAAGCAGACCTTTATTTTACCTCTTTGCTGTTTTATTTTTTTCTGTCCTAAGATATAGATATTTTAGGTCATCTGGTCCTGAAGCATGAATTTTGGCCAAAGCGTTTTATTAGGTTGGTGCAAAAGTCATTGTGGTTTTTGCCAAATAATGCACTGGTTTATATATATTTTTTCTTTTTTTTTTTTTTTTTTTTTTTTTTTTTTTTTTTTTTTTTTTTTTTTTTGAGATGGAGTCTTGCTCTGTCCCCCAGGCTGGAGTGCAGTGGCTGCATCTCAGCTCACTGCAAGCTCTGCCTCCCGGGTTTACGCCATTCTCCTGCCTCAGCCTCCCGAGTAGCTGGGACTACAGGCGCCCGCCACCTCGCCCGGCTAGTTTTTTGTATTTTTAGTAAAGACGGGGTTTCACCGTGTTAGCCAGGATGGTCTTGATCTCCTGACCTCGTGATCCGCCCGTCTCGGCCTCCCAAAGTGCTGGGATTACAGGCTTGAGCCACCGCGCCCGGCCTATATATATTTTTTCTTGACACACATACGTGGCATGAAGTAATTATAAAATTAAATCTTCTGGTCACGAGGTAAAATCGGCAGAAAAATGTGGATGATTTATAAAACTCTATCACCATTCTCAAGGATAAATCCTAAGTATTTGCCAAAGATGATGGTTCCTCACAGAAGACGAATAAGATTGACTAAGTGGTAAAAGTGTGAGATCTGTGTCAGATGGCCTGGTTTGAACCTATGCCCCACTGTATATGAACTGTGTGACATTGAGCACCTTCCTTAACTTTCTGTACCTCAGTTTCCTTGCTTATTAACTGTGGATAACGATTGTTCAAATCTATGGAGGTTACTTTGAGGATTAATTCAGTCAAAAAAAAAAAAATGGAAGGTACATAGGGAAAGACTGGGGCATGGAAAGCACTTTAAAATGCTGATTGTTCTTAATTATCCTAAGCATCATGTGAGACAAGCCTCACTTGCTATGTGAAGTTCTTCTTAGCCTGCAGAAGGCAAGCAGCAAATATTAATTTAATGAATGGGTGCTTTCTGGAGGTTACACCCCCCAAACTGTGGCTATATCCATTTTTTCTGATTTTCAGTCTGCTTTCCATCCCTGTAGGTTGTATTTAGGGGTCAACATTTTCCTTCCCTTTCTTCTTACAAAGTTTCCACAGAGGATCTCCTTGATCAATGGAGAAGGCAAAACAAAGAGACAATTTGTCAAACGAGGTACCATTCTTTCCCTCAAGTGACAAATCTTTGGTGATATGTTTGAGCTAACAAGATTTTGAATTTTCACTTTTCTGCTTGTTTACAGGTATCACTTTACACAAAAGCACCATTTGCAAAATAAACTCATCTGAAGGCTTCCACAGGGAATTTCCCCCAATAAAAGGAGGTATTAGTTATTTAAAATTAGATCAGTGGAGAGGATTCTGGGAATTCAATGGAGTAGTAAGCACCAGGACTCCATCGCCCCACCTAGACAATAATTGCACTGGTAGAATGTGTTTGATGTAATAATTTTGAAACTCTGGAGTCTATTGCATGCTTCAGACTTCTAAGGGAAAGCTTGGATAGTAAATTCTGGTTAATTTTAGTTAATTTCAGCTCTTAGCACAGTAGTAGCTATTCATCTCCCACTCCCAGCTCTGTGGCAGGCAGCTGTGCAGGTGTTACTGGAGCAGCTTGCACACAGCCTGATAGAGCCGAAGTGGGGAAAAAATATTCTATCCTCCAAATGTAGATCAGTGCTATGATTGCTGATTCCTGCTTCTGACCACAGAGGAATAGGCAGCAATATTTGCTACACATCGTGCTATTGTTGACAGCCCTTCTCCCTCCATCTGAGGTGACCTCTAAGGGATTTAAAGGGCTAGAGCACTCTTTCTTTTCTCCCCTCTTCTTGTCTCTTCCCAGTTGGGAGGCAGATATCACACACAGGACAGTCACAAACAACTTTATATACAGGGAAAGTTAGAAAGTAACTGCACTTGCGCAGAGGGAGGCACGGCTCAGAAAAGTTTTAAAGACCCTAGGTTTCCATTTTTAGGTATAGAGACTGTCTACAGTATTAAAAATAAAACCCCCAAACAATAATTTTAAAAAGTAGACTCTGGTTTATAGAATTAGAGTTATCAGTTTATTAGATTCGAATGTCCAGTTTTCAAAAAAAAAAAAAAAAAAATGACAAGGCATCCAAAGGAAAAGAAAAGCGTGAAACTTTCAGAGGAAAAAAAATTAAACAACAGAAACTCTTCCTGAAAAAGACTTCGTGGCAGTTCTATTAGACAAAGACATTAAAACTACTTTCTTAAAGGTGTACACAGAACTAAAGAAAGATGTTGGGAAAGTCAAGAAAACAATGTATGAACAAAATGAAAATCTCAATAAAGATGAGACCTAAAAAGAAACCAGGAAGAAATTCTGGAGCTAGCAATTTCCATATCTGAAATTAAAAATTCACTGGAGGGTTTCAAAGGCAGATTTGAGCAGGGAGAAGAAACAATCTGCAACCTTAAAGATAGGACAATGAAAATTATCAAGTCTTAGGACCAGAGTAAGTAAAAATTGTAGAAAAGTGAACAGACCACTAAGGGATATGAGGAATATCATCAAGCTGGCTGATTTACACATTGTGGGGCTCATAGAAGGAGAAGAGATGGAAAAAGGGGTAGAGAGAATATTTGAAGAAATGTCTGAAAATTTCCCAAATTTGGTAAAAGACATGAATCTAAACATCCAAGGAGCTCAAGAAACTAAGTAAGATGAATGCAAAGAGACACACACAGAGACACATTATAATCAGACTTTCAGGCTGAAGACAAAGACAGAATTTTGAAAGCAAGACAGAAGCAACTCATTGCATACAAGGGATCCTCCATATGATTATGAGCAGATTTTTAAAATCAGAAACTTTGGAGGCTAGAAAATAATGGGGTGATATATTCAAAGCACTAAAAGAAAAAAAAATCAGCAAATAATCCTATATCTGACAAAACTGTCCTTCAAAAGTGAGGGGAAAACCATTAATAATAAATTTCCAGTTAAACAAAAGGTGAGGAAATTTTTACTACTAGACCTGCTCTGCAAGAAGTGTATAAAGGAGCCCTGCAAAGTGAAGTTAAAGGACAGCAGACAGTAACTCAAAGCTATATGAAGAAACAAATACCTCAATAAAGGTGAATACACGGGCCATTATGAAAGCAAGTATTATCATAAAAATGGATTGTAATTCTAGTTTTCATTTTCTATATAACTTAAGAGCTTATTACATTGAAAAGAATTATTAGTTTATGTTTTTGAGCAGAGAATGTATAAGGATGAAATTTTGTGACCTCAGCAATTCAAAGACATGGAAACAGAGTTGTAAAAAAGCATAGTTTGTGTATGATATTGTATTAAACTGTTGTAAATTCAACATAAAGTGTTATAACTTTAGGATGTTAAATGTAATTCCTATGGTAGCTACAAAGAAAACAGGGACAGAATATACATGAAAAGAAATGAGAAAGATACTTAAACATTTCAATATTAAGGATCAACTAATTATAAAAAAAAAACAGTAATGCAGAAAATGAGGGTGAAAAAAGCCATAAAGTATATAAAAAATAAATAGCAAAATGACAGAAGGAAATCTGTCCTTATCAGTAATACCTTAAATGTAAGTAAATTAAACTTTATATTCAAAAAGCAGGTTAGCAGAATGAATGAAGACACATGATCCAAGTACAACAGCATATGCATTCTTCTCAAGATTGGGACGTGGGACATTTTTCCATGATTGACCATATGTTAGGATTCAGACTCAGTTTCAATAGATATTAAAAAATAGACATTATACAAAGTATATTCTCTGACAACAATGAGATTAAATTAAAACTCAATGACAGGAGTAAAACTGGAAAACTCAAAAATTTGTGGAAACATACAAGCAATGGATCAAAGAGGAAATTACAAAGAAAATTAGAAAATACTTAGAGACAAATGAGAACAAAACTACAACATGTGAAAACTTATGAGATACAATTAAAGCAGTGTAAGAAGAAATTTTATAGCTCTAAACACTTGCAATAAAAAATAAGAAATATCTCAAATCAACAATCAAATTTTACAAGTAAAAGAACTGAGAAAAGGGGGAATCTAAACTCAAAGCTAGCAGAATAAAGGAAATAACAAAGGTTAGAGAAGAGATAAAATAGAAAATAGAGAAAAATCAATGAAATAAAAAATTGGTTACTTAAAAAGATTAATAAAATTGACAAACCTTTAGCTAAGTGTATTAAGAAAAAAAGAATACTCAAATTACTAAAATCAGGAATGAAAGTGATAACATTACTACTGCTACTACAGAAAGAAAAAAGATTATAAGAGAGTACTATAAATAATTTTACACCAGACAACTGGATAACCTAGATAAAATGAAAAAATTTTAGAAACACAAAACTTACCATGACTAAATCATGAAGAAATAGAAAATTTGATTATACATATAACTAGTAAGGAGGTTAAATGGCAAATAAAAGTCTTCCAACAAAGAAAAGACCTGGACCTGATGGCTTTGCTGATACAGTCTACCAGATATTTAAAGAAGAAAAAATGCCAATTCTTCTCAAACTTTTCCAAAAACAAACTGAAGAGGAGGGAATAATTCCTAATTAATTCTATGAGGCCAGTATTACTTTAATACCAAAGTTAAACAAAAATACTTAAAAGAAGTATAGATCAGTATCCCTTATGGAAATTGATGGAAAAATCCTCACCAAAATACTAGCAAACAAAGTTTAGGATTGTTTTAAAAGACTTTGATCAAGTGTGATTTATTTTTGGAATGCAAGGATGATTCAACATATGAAAATCAATGTCATATATCACATTAAAATAATGAAGGAAAAAAGCACATGATCATCTCAATTAATGCAGAAAAATTATTTGATAAAACTTAGCACCTTTTTGTGATCAAAACTTTCAAAAACCTAAGAATAGAAGGAAATTACCTCAACATAATATAAGCCATATATGAAAAACCCACAGTGAACATTACACTGAATGATGAAAGACTGAAAGCTTTTTCTCTTAAAGCAGGAACAAGGCAAGAATACCTGCTTTCTTCACTTCTATTTAACATAATACTTGGAAGTTCTAGTCAGAGAAGTTAGGTGAGAAAAATAGATAAAAAGCATCTAAATTGGAAAGGAAGAAGTAAAATTATCTCTGTTTACAGACGATATGATCTGGTCTGTCTAAAAGACTAAAAACCACACACACACACACACACACACACACACACACACAGTTAGAATTAACAAATGAACTTAGTAAGACAGCAGGATACAAAGTCAACACACAAAAATCATTTGTATTTCTATATACTAGCAATCAACAGCCTGAAAAGGAAATTACAAAAGTAATTTCATTTATAATAGCATCAGAAAGAATAAAATACATAGGAATCAACGTAATCAATGAAGTAAAAGAATTGTATAATGAAAATTACAAAACCCTGCTGAAATAAAGAAGACTAAAATAAATGAAAGCATGTTTCATGTTGATCAATTGGAAGACATAATATATTAAGATGCCAATATTACTTAAAGCAATCTATAGATTCAATGCAATGACTATCAAAATTCCAGTGACGATTTTTGTAGGAAAAAGTCTTTCCTCACGCCTGTAATCCCAGCATTTTGGAAGGCCGAGGCAGTGGATCACCTGAGGTCAGGAGTCCGAGACTGGCCTGGCCAACATGATGAAACCCCATCTCTATTAAAAAAATACAAAAAATTAGCCAGATATGGTGATCCATACCTGTAATTTCAGCTACTCAGGAGGCTGAAGCAGGAGAATTGCTTGAACCCAAGGAAGTGGAGATTACAGTGAGCTGAGATTGCACCATTGGACTCCAGCCCGGGCAACAAGAGTGAAACTCCATCTCAAAAAAAAAAAAGCAAAAGAAAAGAAAGAAAAAGTCCTTCCTAAAATTCATATGGAATCTCAAGATCTCAGGAGACCCCCGAAAGCCAAAACAACCTTGAAAAAGAATAAAGCTGGAAAACTAATACTTTGTGATTTCAAAATTTACTACAAAGCTACAGTAATCAAAACAGGGTAGCACTGACATAAAGACAAACATATAGACCCATAGAATAGAATGACGATATCAGAAATAACCCTTGCATATATGGTCAAATGATTTTTGATAAGAATGCCAAGACTATTTTTTGGGGGAAAGGATAGTCTTTTCAACAAATGGTTCTGAGACAATTGGATATCCATATGCAAAATCATAATTTCTGGCTCTTCTCCAACACCATATACAAAAATTAACTCAAAAGGAAAAAAAGATCTAAATGTAAGACCCAAAAGTATAAAACTGTTACAAGAATGCATAGGGCAAAAGTTTTACAACATTGGGTTGGGCAAATATTTCTTAGGCATAATATCAAAGGCATAGGCAACAAAATGAAAAAATAGACTTTATGAAAATTTAAAAAATTGTGCACAAGAAGACAATATCAACAAAGTAAAAAGGTAACCCACAAGATAGGAGGAACTATTTATCAATCATGTATCTGATAAGAGATTATTATTCCAGATATATAGTGAACTCCTAAAACTCATCAACAAAACAACCCAATTTAAAAATGGACAAAGGACTTGACTAAACAATTCTCCAAAGAGGATATAAAAATGGCTAGTAAACACATGAAAATATGCTCAACATTCCTAAACTACAATGAGTTATTATATAATCCCCAATACAATGGCTACTATCAAAAACAAAACAAAACAGAAAAACAACAACTGTTCCTGAGGATGTGGAGAAATTGAAACCCTGGGCACTATTTGTAGAAATGCAAAAGAATATAGCTTTTGTAAAAAAACAGTATGACAGTTCATCAAAAATTAAAAATAGAATTACCATAAGGTTCGGCAATCCCACCGCTGGGTATTTGTCCAAAAGAATTGAAACCAGGGTCTCAAAGAGACATTTGTACAACTATGTTCATAGAAGTTATTCAGAATAGCTAAAGCATGGAAGCAACCTAAGTGTCCTTTGACAGATGAATAGATAAGCACAATGTAATTCTGACGCATGCTACAACATAGATGAAACTTGAGAACATTCTATTAAGTAAAATAAGCTATTCACAAAAAGATAAATACTTTATGATGATTCCACTTATATGAGGTACTTAGAGTTGTCTTAATTACAGAGACAGAAAGTAGAATGGTTGCTTTCAGGAGCTGGGGGGAGGGGGAAATAGGGAGTCACTTTTTATGTAAATGCAAAATAGTTTCAGTTTTACAAGATTAAAAGAGTTATAGAGATGGATGATGGTGACGGTTGCGCAACATTATGAATGTATTTGTTAATACAAACTTGTATACTCAGAAATGGTTAAAATGGTAAACTTTATGTTATGTGTATTTTAATATAATAAAAAATAGAAAAAAAAATCTACTTGGGCATTTTAAGAGAAAGGTTAAAATAATTTCAGGAGAAGGAATTTCTGAAATTTTTCTTCCTTCCCCTCTTTTTCTCTTTCTACTTATTGTCCTTTTCTCTTTTCTTTTCATCCTTCTCTTTTTCATTTTTACTGTTTCTCCCTCTCTTTCTCTGTATCCTTTTCCTTCTTCTTGTCTTCCTGCAACATAACCTGGAGTTTGTGGTATTCATGGTAGGAGGTCTTTGTAAACTTAAGTGTGTAGGAATAAAGGTAGCTTGGCTAGATTAAGGGTTACTATAGAGTAGAGCAATGAACAGTAGAAAAGTAGGTAGGAGATAGATTAAAGAGGGTTGGAAATGCCTTGCCAAGGCATGGTGATTCAGAGTCATTAAGAATGAGAAGGCAGAGGAAATAAGATATATAACATTTTTCATTATTCTGAATGTGAATTTAGACCTAATCAGTATTTCTCCAGAATTCAGAAGAACAGAAATATTTATTCTGGGTCATGACTACTCTTGTGAAAGTATCAAGTGATAATGGTGAGCAGTAGCATTCATGTTGTAAGGACTCTACCTGTGTCTGAATTCAGCCTTCAAATTCCAGTAGATAAGAAAAGGTGAGGTGGGGTGCTGGCAAGGGAGGATAAAGAGAATTGTACATTTCTATTTCCTCCTTGAGAGTATGTTCTTTTCTTATAATGAATCCAACCCAACCCTTGCTTACTCACATACTTCTCTACTTGGATTTTTGTACTGAAGGTATCAGTTCTATCTTTAAGGCTCCCATATCAGAAGGTTTCTTTTCTCTTTTGGACTTTCTGCCTTACAAAGAAGTTTTAGCAAAGTCCAACAAAGCCACGATGCTTTTTAAAGCCAGCTCTATTTAAATTGTGCCCAGGTAATTATAATTTCTTTAAAGGTGGCCATTCCTCTGGTAATATGTATTCACACTAAAAAAGATATTTTGATATTCTTTAACAGCATATTAAAATGCAAATCGGTCTTCCTATTAAAGATTTCTTGAAGTTCTCTGACAACACATTTAAATGCAAATTGCTAAAGTGTAGATGCTAAAATTAAAATGGAGAAACATAATACACCTCCATGAAGGGGCTGAAGTTTTTATAGGCAGAGAAGAAAGTGCCCACTGGTCTCCTGCATTCTCATCACTGTCAGGGGCAGTGACCAAGTCTGGACAACCACACACCTACAAAAACAATCCCACCTCCCACCTGCTCCTCCTTTTTTGCACTTAATTATGCAAAATGGATATGAGCAGAATAGACTCATTGCACCTAATAACCAGAGCGCATTCTCTTTCTTCCTCCCATGTCCTGTTGTCTGAACAGATATAGGAAAGCAAAGCTACAGACCCACTGGTACCATTTACTTCTGCAATGCTGCCTTGCCCTATTTACAGCACTTTGGAGAGTTCTCCCCTTTCTCCCACTCTCTCTAAAACTGTGTTGTTACAAGAGGCACATCCCCATGGCAACAACACAAGTGAACGCTTTCCCAGTTCTGCTTTTGTGACACCACAGGGTCCTTCTAATTATTCCAAAGAGTGTCATGGGATTCTCAAAACAAAATTAGTTTTAATTTACTCTAAATTTAAAAATAAATATGTGCCATTCTGGTTTGGGAACACTGAGTGGCGAAGGATGTGGGCTGTGAGAGGGTGGTGGTGGGAGTGAAGTTAAATAATGAAATGAGGATCTGCTCAAAAAACTTGAAAATTTAATGTTAGAGATCATTTCAGGACTGTGTGTTTTCTTAAGAATAACGTGAAGTGTATTCGTAATTCCTAAAACGTGGCTCCCAGATTAATATTCTTAAAACAAGCTGTAGCATGATGAAAGCCTTTCTTGACAAGGGTGGGTATTCTATCCTGATATTGTTATTCTAGGTTATGTGCCTTTAGGACTTTTCTAAGTGGCCCTGGGAAAATTTTCTGATGAAATAAACAGGTTTCTTTGGTGCTCTTCATTGGAACTTTTGTTTAAGAAGTAATGTTTAGTTATACAAATAATGCATGAATACATTTTCCCTTAAAGGCTCCTTTGCCTTAAACCCTTCTCTTCTCCCCAAAGTAAACCCCTATTATGAATTTGGTATGTATCGTTGCAGATAATTCTGAGACACATCTTAGGCAATATTATAAGAATTGTGTATTTTTTGTAAAAAGAATGATATCATTCTATTATATAATTTTGTCTCTCAACAATATCTCTTAGGAGGTTACTGATATTAATGTTTATAGCTTTAGTTCACTTATTTGCCTTTAGTATTATATCACAGTTTATTTAGCCAGTCCCTGAGGGGTAGACATTCAGATTACTTACAATCTTTCACTATTACAAATAATACCGCAAGGAATATTTTTGCATGTGGTTCATATTAGGGTAAAATCTTAGACATGAAATTATTATGATGCTAATTTTTAAAGGAATTTGTTTCTTTCTCCTAGTCTTCCAGTTCTGGCAGAGACCTAGAAGCATTCCTTTTTGACCACTAACTTCTGATTTACTGAAAAAGGTTTCATTCCCTGTTGAAACTCTATCTCACCAGGCATGGTGGCTCATGCCTGTAATCTCAGCACTTTCGGAGGCCAAGGTGGGTGGATCTCTTGAGGTCAGGAGTTCAAGACCTGCCTGGCCAACACGGTGAAACTCTGTCTCTACTAAAATACAAAAACTAGCCACGCATAGTGGCTTACATCTGTGATCCCAGCTACTCTGAAGGCTGAGGCATCAGAATCTCTTGGACCTGAGGGGCAGAGATTGCAGTAAGCAAAGATCAAGCCACTGCACTCCAGCCTGGGCAACAGAGCAAGACCCTGTCTAAAAAAAAAAGAAAAAAAAGAAACTCTATCCCATAATCTATGTAAATTAAAAATAACAGTATTGCAATAAATTATAACATAATGACAGTCATATCCTGTGTTTTATACACAGTATAAATGACAGGGTGTGAAGCAGAGCTCTGAGTGTAGAAAATATCATTTTTTTTAGTGTTGCTGCATATCCATAGATTTTATATTCTTCCCTGTGGGTGAAAAACTCACTGTTTTTCCCTGAAGTGTTTTATTTCTCTTTGAAAAGTTTGATGTAGGGCAGAAATAACAATTTACAATTGCATAGTTCTTTGTGCTTTTTGGTGAGCCTCCTAGTCTGGAAGTGTTGAATTGTCTTGTGAATGCAGGAAATGTAAATAGCTGAGTGCTGCTGCTGCTGCTGCTGCTGATGATGATGATGATGATGATGGTGATGATGGAGATGAGACTGCTCCATTGGACTGATCACAATCTTTGCTGAAGTAAAACATCACAAACTGCTAAATAACTTCCTTTTGTAGACTGCACACTAAGCTTAATTAGAGAAAAGACAAACATTTTCATGATATAATTTTGATTATTGACTGCTAAACTTGAAAAATAACTCAGACCATCTAACAACCTCATATTATATCCAATAAAATTGAGTATCAAAGAGATGGTATATCCTCCCCAAGATCACTTAGCAAGACAGTGGCAGGGCCAGCATTATCAATGTGATTTTTTAAAATTGATTTTTGAAAACATTTACATTGCATTTTGCAATCCTATCAGAATAAGAGATCTAGTTATCTCCAACCTTGTTAGTACTTGCTGTTGTTAGTGTTTAGATTTTAACTATTTTAATAGGTGTGTAGTCATAGCTTGTGGAGGTATTAGTTTTCATTCACCTCGTGACTAATGATGTTAAGCATCTTTCATGTGCTTATTTGCCATCTGTATATCCTCTTTGGGGAACTATCTGTTAAAAGCTTTTATCTAGTTTTAAATTGGGTTATTGGTGTATTTCTGTTAAGTTTTGAGATTTAAAAAATATATATTCAGAATATAAATATTTTGTTGGGTATGTTATTTTTGGCTATTTTCTCCCAACATGGAGCTAGTCTTTTCATTTGCTAAATTTCTAAGAGCAAAAGTTTTAAATTTTGAAAGTGTCACATTTATCAATGTTTTATTTTATGGGCTGTGTTTTTGGTAGTGTATCTAAGAACTCTTTGTCTAACACAAAGTCTCAAAAATTTTCTCTTATGTTGTCTTCCAAAAGTGTAATAGTTTAACATTTTCATTTAAATATAGAATTCATTTTAAGTTCACTTCATTTAATGTGAGAGGTAGAAACCTTTTTTGTATATAGGTGTTTAATTGTCAAGCACCATTTGTCGAAAAGGCTGTTTCTTTATAGACTTTCGTTTGGACTCATCAAAAAAAATTTGAGTGTGTTTATTTCTAGAATCTTTAGTTTGTTCTATTCTTGTATATAATTCTCTTTTATCAATACCACTTTGTCCTGTTTACTGTAGTGTTAACGTGTTTAAAAAAAGTGTGACTCTTCCAACTTTGTTCTTATTTTTCAAAATTGTTTTGACTATTTTTGTTTGTTAGCCTTCTTATTAAAAAATTAGAAACAGCTTGTCACTACCTCCAATAATAATCTGGCTGAAATTTGGATTTGTATTGTATTATATGTATAGATCAATTTCGGGGAGATTTGAGGAAAGTTAAAATTTTTAAATATTGTTTTCCAATTAATGAGATATCACTCTACTTAAGTTCTTCTTTAGTTTCTTTCACCAGTGTTTTTTATAGTTTTCAGCAAAAGATTTCCTTCCTTTCCTATTATCTGGAAGAGATTGTAAGGAATTTAAATTATTATTATTTTTCCTAAATGATTAGTAGAATTTACCAGTATAACCATCTGGGCCTGGAGTTTTATTTGTTGGAAGTTTGTAATTTATAAATTAAAGATTTTTTAATAGCGGTGTAACTATTATAGTTATCTACTGTTTCTAGAGTAAGTTTTGGCAGTGTATCTTTTAACATATTTTGTAAGATTTATCCTTAAGCATTTCATTTCTTCGAGACTTTTAAAAACTTGTTTTCCAACTGGCTATTACTTACTGTAAAAAAATGAGATTTATTTTTGTGTATGGACCTTGAATCCATGACCGTGTTGAATTCTAAGAGCTTTTCTTGTAGTCTAAGAGCTTTTTTTGTAGACACATTGATTTTTTTTTTTTTTTTTTTTGAGGCGGAGTCTTGCTCTGTCGCCCGGACTGGAGTGCAGTGGCCGGATCTCAGCTCACTGCAAGCTCCGCCTCCCGGGTTTGCGCCATTCTCCCGCCTCAGCCTCCCGAGTAGCTGGGACTACAGGCGCCTGCCACCTCGCCCGGCTAGTTTTTTGTATTTTTAGTAGAAACGGGGTTTCACTGTGTTAGCCAGGATGGTCTCGATCTCCTGACCTCGTGATCCGCCCGTCTCGGCCTCCCAAAGTGCTGGGATTACAGGCTTGAGCCACCGCGCCCGGCCGATATTTTTTATGTAGACAAATATGTTGCCTATGAGTAGAGACAGTTTTATTTATTCTCTCCTAATCTGTATGCATTTTTAAAAAATTTTGTGTGCCAATTGCAATGATGAGGAATTCAATTATGATGTTGAAGAGAAGTGGTAAAAGTGGATATCGTTACCTTGATCTCCATTTTAGGGAGAAGGTATTCGTTCTTTGGCTGTTAATTTTAATAGTAGCTATATGTTTTTATAGAGATCCTTAACCAGGTTAAGAAAGACGTTTCAGTCCATTTTGAGCTGCTAAGACAAAATACCACAGAGTGGGTAATTTATAAGAAACAGAAATTTCTTTCCTCATAATTCTGGAGGCTAAGTCTAAGATCAAGGCATTGGCATCTTGCAAGGACCTTCTTGCTGTGTTATCTTGTGGAAGACGGTGGAAGGGCAAGAGAGTGTGAGAGAGAGCAAGAAGGGGCCAAGCTCACTTCTTTAACAAATCCACTCTAGTGGTACGTATATTAATGTATTCATGAAGGCATAGCCCTTGGAACCTAATCACCTTTTAAAAGTCCTACTTCTTAACATTATTACATTTGGGATAAGTTACAAGCATGTGAATTTTGGGAGACACATTCAAATCATAGCAAGATCTCTTCTATTTCTCATTTGCTAAGAGTATTTTAATCGTAAATGAATCTTACATTTCCCCTCATCTATTGATATGATTTATATGACTTTCTTCTTTGGTGGATAAGTTAATTTATTTTCAAATAATGAATCTACCCTGCATTCCTAAAATAAACTTCACTTTTCTCAGCCTGTATTTCTTTTAATGTATTACTGGATTTGACTTTTTAATATTTTGTTGAAGATATTTTTGTTTATGTTTATTAGGGTTATTGGTCTGTAGATTTTGTTTCTTATAGTTTCCTTGTCTGGCTTTGATATATCAGAGTAATGCTGGCATCATAAAATGAGCTGAGTAGTATTCCCTCCTTTCCTATTATCTGGAAGAGATTGTAAGGAATTTAAATTATTATTATTTTTCCTAAATGATTAGTAGAATCTACCAGTATAACCGTCTGGGACTGGAGTTTTATTTGTTGGAAGTTTGTAATTTATAAATTAAAGTTTTTTTAATAGCTATGTAACTATTATAGTTATCTACTGTTTCTAGAGTAAGTTTTGGCAGTGTATCTTTTAACTGGTACATTTTATCTAAATGGTTGAATTTATGACCATAAAGTTATGCTTAGTTTTCTCCCATACTTCTTTTAATGTCTGTGGAGTCTATAGTGATATATTCTGATATTGATAATTTATGTTTTCTCTCTCTTTCTTTTTCAGTCTGGCTAGAGATTTATTAATTTTGTTGATCTTTTCAAAGAATCTACTTTTAGTTTAGTTGGTTTTAAAAAATGTTTTCCATTTTATTTTTATTATTTACTTCCTACTAATTAGTTTAAGTTCCATATGCTGTCCTTTTCCTTGTTTCTTAGGGTAGAAACTTCAGTTATAGATTTGAGAATGTTTTTTAGTTCTAATGTAAGCATTAAATGTATGCATCTTCTTTGAAGCACTGCTTTAGATGCACTCTTTACATTTTGATATGTTATCTGTTCATTTTCATTCAATTCAGAATATTTTCTACCTTTCTTCTAGATTTTTCTTTGGTTCATGAACTATTTAGAAGTTTGCTTAGCTTTTCAAATGTTTGGGGATTTTTCAGATATTTTTCTGCTATTTTCCTGTCCATTTTCTTTTATGATCAAAGAAAAAGACCTTGTATTATTTCCATTAAAATGTTTTGAAGTTTGTTTTTCTGACAGCATATTGTCTGTCTCATTGAATTTTCCATGTGTACTTGAAAAAAGCATGCATTTTACTATTGTTGAGTGGACTGCCTAAGGATAATTAGGTCAAGTTGATTGATAGTGCTGTTCAGGACTTCTATATTCTTGTTGATTTTCTTTCTACTTGATCTTTTGATTACTGAGAGATAAGTGTTAAAGTTTCCACCTGTAATTGTGGATTTGTCTATTTCCTCTTTCTGTTAATGTCCATTTGTGCCTCATGTATTTTGAATATCTATTATTAGATACAAATATACTTAGGATTTTTGTGCCTCTTTGGTGAATTTTATGTCTTTTTTTATCACTTCGTAATGTCCCTCTTTATCTCTGGTGTGATACTGTGAAATACATATTTGGTCTTTCTCTTAATTTTCTGGCCTATAGCTCCTAAAATCCTTAAAATTTCTGAAATGATAATAATGTATTTTGTAAGCTAGTGAAATAACTGGTGGATAGTGGCTGGTCACCAGAAAGACCAAGGCAAGATTAGAGGATTGAGACTTTCACCCCCACCTCCCAACCTCTGGGAAGTAGAAAGGGTCTGAAGGTTGAGTTGATCACCAATGGCCAATGATTTAATTAATCATGTCTATGTATTGGAGCCTTTATAAAACCCAAAAGGACTGTTTGGAGGGCTTCCATATAGCTAAACGTGGGAGATTCTTTGAGGGTGGCTCCCCAGAGAGGACATAAACTTCATGCCCCTTCCCACGTGCCATGCTTTACCCATTTTTTTTTCATCTGGCTGTTTATCTACATTCTCTATTATATCCTTTATTAATAAATCAGTAAGTATAAGTAAAGCACTTCCATGAATTTTGTGAGCCACTCTAGCGTATTAATCATATCCAAGGAGGGGGTTGTGACAATATTGATTAATAGTCAATTGATCAGAAGTATAGGTGACAACCTACTATTTGCTTTTGACATCTAAAGTTGGGGACAGCCTTGTAGGACTGATAGGAAGAAACAACCTCCACACATCTGATTTCAGAAGTGTTGAGTGTTGTCTTGAGTGGAGAGTAGAAAGCAGGAAAAGCACTTTGGTTTTTCCTATCTCTTATCTGGTCATTTTCCTCATCCTTAGTCTACTATGTCTAATATTTATGTAGCCTACTCTTATGACTGGGTCTGACTTAATGACAGGGGAGCAAAAGAGAAATAAGAAAGACTCTTCAAATCACGGGGACTTCTTTTTCCAGTTCTCTGGTAATAGAGAACTATATCCTCTCAGATTATATAAAAATCTGTACAGGAGTATAGGCTTATGCCTGAGGCTTGCCTGGGCCAAGCCAAGGAGAATAAAAAGGAAAATTGAACTAAATCATTATTCCCCTCACTGCATTCATCCTGCAGTGGTACCCTTTCCTGGTACCCCAGCCAACAAAAGAGTGGGAATTGGATTTCTCTTGTTTTCTAATTACATCTGCTGCATGGTCTTAGGATGCAGGCTTTTGTGGAGTTTAAGTTGGGAGATATGAGGTAAAATAAGTAGGAATGTCTCCACCCTGTTGGTTAGACCACCAGCTCTATTATTTACTTTTAGTGTAATCAGATAGTTGCCTTATGCGTGCTGTCTAACAGTTTTAGCCATAATCAGTGGGAGAGAAAGTATGGAGTGAATTTACTCCATCTTAGTTGGAATAATCATTTCAGAAAATAGCTTTTATTTTCATTTTATCCCATACTCTGGACAACTCAGAAGACTTTCCCACTACTGTATGTCCCTTTGGTCAAAAATATCTTCTTAACTTCTTCTGTTATTATGCCTGAAGTCCCTATATTATGTACTATTTTAAACAAATATAATTGATGCAAATGCAACACCCAAATATTTTCAGCCAATTGTGCCTTTTAAAAATTAGTTTAATAGGTAATTACTAGCATAGATCATAACCAAGTGATAACAAGAACAAAAACAAGGGACAGAAATTCCTTGATGGAAATGAGAAAGAAATCCTGGAGACTGGTTTTCCAAATACTACTGTTTGGTAAGGCATGAACAAATATATTCCTGAGCAAATGAAGGGCAAATAAGAACTTTCATTACTTGGAGGTTATAAATCAATAGGTACTAAGCTGTATCAGTAAATATCCATTTGGTTGTGATCACAGAAATCTAACAATATATTTGGTGTAAGCTAAAAAGGAACTTTATTTACAAACCCAAGGATAATATGGCCTCAAAAATGGCTGGATCCAGTTACTCAAATTATTCAGCCAGGAATCTGTCTTCCTCCTTTTCATGGCCTATGTAACTTTCTGTACTTTTAGGTGGATTATTACCATGATATGATAAAGTCACTAGTTAACTCCAGATTCCTAATCTCCCCTCAGAATAACTTTAGCAAATAGAATATGTTTCTGAAAATTGTAATTGAATTTCAAAGACTTGCCTTGATTGGTCTGGATTGAGCTATTTTCCCATTGTCCAGACCTAGGTCTGGAAACAGGAAGTGGATTCTGCTGTTGCAAATAGCATGGACAACTAGAGAGAAAAGGGCAAATGCTCCGGGAAATTTGAGGTCCTGCAGCCATAAGAAGAGAGAATTGATTCTGGAAAGACAAAACAAGAGCTATCCACTGTGTAGGCAATGTTGAAAGAAGAATGGAAAACCATGAAAAGAAATCCTTCCTATTTTGCAGTGTGACTTAGAAGCCTATTTTATGTTGGAAGAAAAGCTCAAAGGCTGGTTTTCTAAAATCGTAACAGTAACAATTCTCTCAAATCCAGAGGTGGAAGTGAATATGCTGAGTTTTTGTAGTCACTGATTTTAGCACTGGTATGTATAGTAAATGCCATTCTCCAGTAATATTGAATGGCATATACAAAAGACAGTCCGTGCCTCTTTTTTAAAACTAATTGCTACCTGCTATATTTTGTTACTTATAAAAACTGTAAGGAACATATTTCAAGTTAAATAGACTGCTTTTCAAGATGAAAAGTATATCAGATCCACTTTTTATGTCAAAATCTTTATAGCTAAGAAAAAAATCACTAGGAATTAGAAATAGAACATTGGTTAAAGACAAGAATTTGGAAGAAAAGGAGATTGGGCATTTCTAAAGTTATAGATGCCTCTTTTTCCTCTTCTAAAACAATCACCATAAACTGGTTTCCTCAGGATTCAGAGTTGAGGGTCACAACCAGAATCCCTAAGTGACCACCTGAAATATGCCATCACAGAAGCACCTCAGGTAAACCACCACCATTCAGCTGCCAATAGGGGCATGGAGGTGAGGAACTTGGCGACAGAATTTGCCTCACAAAAGATCTAGTCCCTACACATCAGAGAAGTTTGTAGGATGGTGTGAGAAGGTCTTGGCAAGGTGTCATATGAGATTGTTGCTGCAGCTGTTATATCACAAAACAATTTCCTGGGAACCAAGAAAGGGACCAGAGACTGAAGTAAGTTTCCTGCTGCAAATGCCAGGGTGACTGTTTAGCACTTGAGAAAATCTGAGAACCTAAAATTAGTTTTCAACATCTTTGCCATAAGAAGAAAAAGAAAAATAACAATGACACAAATGCTTCAACATTTTATTCAAAGTATGCCATATAGAGTAGTTGGCATAGCTATCTTTAACTGTCTGAAAGCATCTCAGAATGAAACTTACTTACCAGCCTCTTAATGTTCTCTCTTTTCATTTCTTCTCCAGCCCTTCCCGTTTTCTCTGCCAATTCCTTCTGTCACACAGCCCTTTTTTATCCATCTATCGCTTATGTAGCATCAAAGGGCCTTAGTGTGATTTGTATGCCCCAGATATCAATATGGGAACACATTGACTTTGCGTTTTTTGTTTTTCTATGCACAGCACAAATATACTGTGGGTCTTTCACTGGGGTCTATGTAAAACACTTTGATGATGCACATGTGCCATTTCACCCTACAAATACGGAACTAATGAGTCACGAAAGAAGCATTTCTATTTTAATTAAAAATGACATTCTACATTGCTGTCTATTTTGCAAATGTAGAGCTATAATCTCGAATGATGGTATTTTGTGATTGGTATTATGTGAGCTGACACTACAACACACTTGCAGTAAAAGATATTTGTCAGTTTTTGCCCATTTTTCCAAAACTCAAAATATCAGACAGAAGAATTCTTAGATGCACAGAATTTTTCATTTCAGCCACAGGCCCGAGTCTTTGAAAAATGTGTGATTTTAATGGCTACCATCCTAATCTTTTTTTTTTGTTTCGTTTTTTTTTCAGATAAAATATTTAAGTCATGGATATCGTGATGATATTTTGGCAGGAGGGTTTTTATTTTGTTTTCAATCATCACCAATTGCCCAGCAGAATTTATTTGATCTGAAACCTGGAGGTTTTGGGATTTTTTTTGTTTATTTTGCTTTGTTTTTAGATAGCTCTCTTTATTTCTTTATGTCCTTTGCTACTTTGTTTGAGATAATAGCAAACCTCATAGACATTACAAGTGTGTGAGTGAAGATATCTTGTTACTTTCTAAAAAATACCTTCATTTAATATTTTTTCTCCAACTTAGTGAGTTATAGGTGTGGGTGAACCTATAGATTCTCTGACAGAGGCATCATTGTAATTTCCACTGTCATTTTTGAGAATTGATCAGGCTGTACTTGATCTATAAAAGTGTGTGTCCTTTCTCAAAAGCCTCTAAGATTTGTGATGGAAAAAAGTCACTTAACAAATAATATATACTTCTACAGCTTATACTGCAAGCCTTAAATTGAGCTGCACTACTTAACAATTCAATTCAACAAATGTACGAACATTCACCATGACCCACCTACTGTGAGAGATGTTAGTACTGTGAAGTTGAATTAAACATTGTTTAGGAATGGGGGCTGGTGTCGAAGAAACAGACGTTATCACTTATTGGCATTCAGCATTGTATTTTTGAGTATGTCATTTATTTTTACTCTAAAATACTTTTTACAAGGAGGAATTATGCCCGTGTCTCTATGATTATTTTAAGAGTATTGCAAAGTCTTTCATACATATTGAGTTACCTAGAATTGCATTAATGATATCATGGTAAGTTACTGAGCATGTTTGGTGAGGAAAAAATCTGTCTTCTATGGTAATTGTAGTAATGACAGTGGTGGTAGCAATAGTAAGAACAATCGTAATAATAGGCCTGACACTTACTGAGCACTTACTATGTACCAGGTATGATTCTAAATACATTTTATGATTTACTTCACACAATCCTTATGTATTAGTTTGGGTTCTCCCAGAAGCAAATATGATCCAAGACAGAATTAAACATGTAAGCATTCTGTTGGGGGAAATGCCTGTGAGAGAGAATGGGGAGGAGCTGGGAGTGGCTGGAAGGTCTGTCTGGCCATGACACAAGTTTCACCTCAAGTGAAAGAGAGAGGGAAGGAGGTTAGATGGAAACACCCTAGATTGCCATTGGTCTGTGGAAGATTAGGCAAGATGGTCCGAAAGTCTCTGAGTCAAAACTGGCCATTGAAAAAGGCTCGTGTCTTCCACAAATAGGCCTGCCTTAATACTCTCCCTGTGTTTTGTCATCAGTGGGGAGAAGTCAGTGTGAGGCGGGACACCAGTGCAAATGCTGCTGTGGATTTCAGAGCACAGCTGCCGGGTCCCTTGGCCAATTGATCAGTTATGCTCCCTGTGATTGGAAGACTGTTCATGCATTCTTGCCGCCACCACACCTTACAGCAACTCCATTCTATAGACAGGCAAACTAACAACAGAAAAAGCATCAGCAAGTAATCCATCCAAGTTAACAGCTGATAAGTGACAGTCAAGATTCCAATCCATGCAGTTGGTTGTCAGGTTGTATGCTTTAATCTCAAGATCAACTCCCAAGGTAATACTTGATACAAGGTTATAGCCTTTAATATTATTATTATTATTCTTCTTTTTGAGATAGAGTTTCACTCTTTTCACCCAGGCTGGAGTACACCGGCGTAATCTCAGCTCGCAGCAACCTCCATCTCCTGGGTTCAAGTGATTTTCCTGCCTCAGCCTCCCGAGTAGCCGGGATTACAGGCATGTGCCACCTCATCTGGCTAATTTTTGTGTTTTTAGTAGAGACGAGGTTTTACCATGTTGGCCAAGCTTGTCTCAAACTCCTGACCTCGTGATCCACCTGCCTTGGCCTCTCAAAGTGTTGGGATTGCAGGTGTGAGCCAATGCCTGGCCCTTTAATATTATTAAAACAAAAACCTTTACAGTGATTTACAAATTGTGAAGTACCATATGAGGATATAGAGCATTGAGTTTTAAACTTTAGTGCGCGTACAATCACTCAGGCATTTATTGAAGGTGTAGAATAGCCCTCACTGTACAAATTCTGGCTTCACAGGTCTGGAGTAGGGCTTCAAAATTTACAGTTTCAAAAGCCATCCCTAGTGATCCTTTTCAAATGATCCTTGAATCAGACCTTTACAAATACTGCCCTAGAGAAAGAATCTGGTCTTGGGGACAGAAAAGAGTGGCTTAAATTCTGATTGTGCCAATTTCTAGTTGTAAGACTTTGAACAAATTGCTTAAATTTGTGAAACTCAAATTTGCAAAATTGTGAACAGGGGTGATGCTAACAGAGATAATTAACCCCATAGGGCTCATCAACTTGTTGTGGGTTCTCCCTGTTGCATGAGATGTGAGAGCATTGCTTGGCACCCTGGGGAGCACTGGACAAATGTAGGTGAGGATGGCCCCTGCTTGCAGGAGTGCTGTCACCAATGGCATAACCGGATTGCTTCAACAGATGGTTGGTGGACCCTGGCTATTTGTGGGTATGTCATGTACTTCAGATTTAGGCATATTTAGTACTTGTCCTTGAATCTAGGTGAGAAAAAGGAGGAATGACATTAGGCAGTCAATAAATCAGAGAATACATTCCCTTATTTCTGCAGTAAGTCACATTACGTGTCCAGAAAGCATCCTGGTTGGCTGGCTGCGGTGGCTCATACCTGTAATCCCAGCACTTAGGAAGGCCGGAGCAGGCAGATCACTTGAGGTCAGGGGTTCAAGACTAGCCTGGCCAACATGGTGAAACCCCATCTTTACTAAAAATACAAAAAGTTAGCTGTGGTGCATGCCTGTAATCCCAGCTACTCAGGAGGCTGCCTGTAATCCCATCATGGCACATGCCTGTAATCCCAGCTTCTTGGGAAGCTGAGGCAGGAGAATCGCTTGAACCCGGGAGGCGGAGGTTGCAGTGAGCCGAGATTGCACCATTGCATTCCGGTCTGGGCAACAATAGCGAAACTCCGTCTCAAAAAAAAAAAAAGCAAGCAAGCATCCTGGTTATGTGGGAAGCTCTGGAATGGGAACCTTAAAAAGACATTTCATTGGTGTTTTCTTCATGGCATGACTGCTGGTACCTTTAAAACTTAACGATGATAGTAAATTAGAATGCGGTGGAAGATGAAGAAAAATTTTCATTTATGGTTTGTTTCTTTCTCAAGCTTCCTATGGGAACCAGAATGTGCCCAGAATCTGAAGTCTATTGCATTTCACCCTGGAATATTTAATGTTCTGACACCCCATGAGAGCAAATTGCAGGGATCAGCACAAAAACCTGCCTTCTGGCCGGGCGCGGTGGCTCAAGCCTGTAATCCCAGCACTTTGGGAGGCTGAGACGGACGGATCACGAGGTCAGGAGATCAAGACCATCCTGGCTAACACGGTGAAACCCCGGCTCTACTAAAAAAAAAAAAAACTACAAAAAACTAGCCGGGCGAGGTGGCGGCGCCTGTAGTCCCAGCTACCCGGGAGGCTGAGGCAGGAGAATGGCGTGAACCCGGGAGGCGGAGCTTGCAGTGAGCTGAGATCCGGCCACAGCACTCCAGCCTGGGTGACAGAGCGAGACTCTGTCTCAAAAAAAAAAAAAAAAAAAAAAAAAGCCCGCCTTCTAAGGATTTAAGAGGACTGAGGTTTAAAACAGTGATGTGTCTGTCATTAATAAGTTTTACCTGTCTGTAGAGATTGCTTATCACTTGTCTCGCACTAGCTTTCTTTTGTCTGCCTGGGAAACACCAGCTGGTAGGAGAGGGCTGCCTGTTGAGAGGGTACTGCCACACACATTCTCTCTACTGATTCCATGCTTGTGCTTTCTTCCACTACCTTATGTTCTTGAGCCAAGAATCTTAGCAAAGCATAAAGCCACTTAGCCTTCCTGAGCTTCTGTCTCTTTATCTGTAAATTGAAGGTAATAACACATGCTCTATTTCTTTCCTTTTTCTTTTACACAACCAAACGAAAGCTGAATAGCCTATCTATTTCAATGAAAATCTGATAAGATAGAGGCAACCCCTTCCTTAAGAACCTAATTGGTACTAGATTATGATTATACATTAAGGTATCTTTAATACTGATCTCAATTTCCAATAGGCAAAATATTATAAATTAAACTTTTATTTCTGGAAATGCATCTTACACCACAAAATTAAGAGAGCTATCAAGAAGAAATGCAATTTAATCAAATCCAAGTGGATCTGTTAATAAACATTTATTAATAGACATTTTAAATGAACATTTATTAAGCATAGAAGACCAAACAATAGGCCAGGTATGGTAACTCATGCCTGTAATCCCAGCACTTTGGGAGGCCAAGGTGAGTGAATCGTTTGAGTTCAGGAGTTTGAGACCAGCCTGGGCAACATGGTGAAACCTTGTCTCTAAAAAAATATGTATATATATACACACACACACACACACACACACTTGCAAAAATTATCCAGGCAAGGTGACGCGTGCCCATAGTCCCAGCTACTTGAGAGGCTGAAGTGGAAGAATTGCTTGAGTCCCTGAGATGGAGGCTGCAGTGAGCCGAGATCGCACCACCACTGCACTCTAGCCTGAGCAAGAGAGCAAGACCCTATCTCAAAAAGAAAACAAAAACAAACAAACAAACAAACAAAAATCAATAAAAAATTCTATCATATTTCTTTTGGGAAAATTCTCTGAATGGACTGAAGTGGCTGAGATATACTAAGATATATTCATTAAAATTATTCTTTTTGTGTTGGAATCTTCCTTTTACAATGATAGGTAGTCTTCAATTTATTCATCTTAAGGATGTTTATGATTGAGTTGTTGTACTTAAATTCCTCCCAATTATAAGAAAAGTGAAAGTCCCTGGAAAGGCAGTTTCCATAATGACTTAATTTTTAAAGATCCCTTGCCCTTCTGTATCAATAAGATCTTTCCTTCAGAGCATCTATCAATTATGTCCCTTATTGACAGATATCAAAATTTCTCTTTTGGCAATGTAACATAGTCAAGACATTTGCTTCCCAACGAGTCCCATTTTTATTTTCTCTTAATGCCTCTCAAGAAGGATAGTTTTTACCTTTCATGATTTCAGCTGCTGTTCCTGGAAATCACATTTGGATCATTCCATGCAGCATCCCTTGAACTCTGACTTCATGAGAAGCAATTACCTTTCTATATGTAGTTATACGGAACTACAAGGATTTTAAAGATAAGTTATTAACTTATTTATAACCATCTTGGTTCAAAAGTATGTTAATACGGATTACAAAGATGTAACAGTGCAAGACATTAAAATAATCCAGAAAAAAAGAAAGAGAATGGTGACCATATGAAGTTGGGTGGCGAACGAAGACTTTGTATAAAAGTGTTGCATCTAAAGCCAGAAAGCACCAATATATGAGCTAACACAGGGGAAGGGGAATGGTGCTCTGAGCTGATGAAGCAGAAAGAGCAAAGACATGGGTTTAAGCTTGCCCTACCTAAAACCCTGCCTCCTGGGATAGCATTCTTATGTCCACAATATCTGGCTGACTCCAAGATCTCACTTTCATCTCCTGCTACTTTGTTAAAGCACTCTAAATTCTTACCATGCCAGTATCAGTTACTTTCATGCTGGTATACACTTTGACTTTTTGTTCAGATTATTTGTTCCCTGTGATTTCTTCCTCAACTCTCCCAGATCGATTTTATAGTTCTGTTCTCTGTACTTCTTTAGAACTCAGCATATACTACTAATATGACACACACCATATTATTCATATTATTTTATGACTTATTGAAAGATCTTTTACCCTCAGTTAGGCTATGCACCCTTTAGAGACAGACTGTATATCTCTAATATTGTCCTTTATATATGGTAAGTAGTTGTTCACTGAACATTTTCATTGAATTGAATTGAGCACATGTTTGAAAATAAAGGAAACACTTTAAAGAGGAAAGTTGTGTCTGCTTGAATGGCTTCCGATGAGGTACACCTAAAAGTCATTAAACCAGGGACTAGGAACAAGAGATAAAATTCAGGGCATCTGGAACTTGAATGAAAAAAAATTGCGTTTTTCTTATTTTTAACTACTATCTTAAATTACACATTTATTTTAATTATGAGTGACAGCTACCACATGCAGTGTAATATTAGCAGTATCTTTGTTTTTGGCATCAACATAAATGACAAATATTTGTGCATCATGTCAGTTATTTCAGATTCTCAAAATATTGTTAAAATTACCTTTTCAAAATTAGGGTAATCATCAGACTTGCTAAATCTTTTTTTTTTTTTTTTTTTTTTATTATACTTTAAGTTCTAGGGTACATGTGCATAACGTGCAGGTTTGTTACATATGTATACTTATGCCATGTTGGTGTGCTGCACCCATCAACTCGTCAGCACCCATCAATTCATCATTTATATCATGTATAACTCCCCAATGCAATCCCTCCCTCCTCCCCCCTCCCCCCTCCCCATGATAGGCCCCAGTGCGTGATGTTCCCCTTCCCGAGTCCAAGTGATCTCATTGTTCAGTTCCCACCTATGAGTGAGAACATGCGGTGTTTGGTTTTCTGTTCTTGTGATAGTTTGCTAAGAATGATGGTTTCCAGCTGCATCCATGTCCCTACAAAGGACGCAAACTCATCCTTTTTGATGGCTGCATAGTATTCCATGGTGTATATGTGCCACATTTTCTTAATCCAGTCTGTCACAGATGGACATTTGGGTTGATTCCAAGTCTTTGCTATTGTGAATAGTGCCGCAATAAACATACGTGTGCATGTGTCTTTGTAGTAGAATAATTTATAATCCTTTGGGTATATACCCAGTAGTGGGATGGCTGGGTCATATGGTACATCTAGTTCTAGATCCTTGAGGAATTGCCATACTGTTTTCCATAATGGTTGAACTAGTTTACAATCCCACCAACAGTGTAAAAGTGTTCCTATTTCTCCACGTCCTCTCCAACACCTGTTGTTTCCTGACTTCTTAATGATTGCCATTCTAACTGGTGTGAGATGGTATCTCATTGTGGTTTTGATTTGCATTTCTCTGATGGCGAGTGACGATGAGCATTTTTTCATGTGTCTGTTGGCTGTATGAATATCTTCTTTTGAGAAATGTCTGTTCATATCCTTTCCCCACTTTTTGATGGGGTTGTTTTTTTCTCGTATATTTGTTTGAGTTCTTTGTAGATTCTGGATATTAGCCCTTTGTCAGATGAGTAGGTTGCAAAAATTTTCTCCCATTCTGTAGGTTGCCTGTTCACTCTGATGGTAGTTTCTTTTGCTGTGCAAAAGCTCTTTAGTTTAATTAGATCCCATTTGTCAATTTTTGCTTTTGCTGCCGTTGCTTTTGGTGTTTTAGACATGAAGTCCTTGCCCATGCCTATGTCCTGAATGGTACTACCTAGATTTTCTTCTAGGGTTTTTATGGTATTAGGTCTAACATTTAAGTCTCTAATCCATCTTGAATTAATCTTCGTATAAGGGGTAAGGAAAGGATCCAGTTTCAGCTTTCTACTTATGGCTAGCCAATTTTCCCAGCACCATTTATTAAATAGGGAATCCTTTCCCCATTTCTGGTTTCTCTCAGGTTTGTCAAAGATCAGATGGCTGTAGATGTGCGGTATTATTTCTGAGGACTCTGTTCTGTTCCATTGGTCTATAGCTCTGTTTTGGTACCAGTACCATGCTGTTTTGGTGACTGTAGCCTTGTAGTATAGTTTGAAGTCAGGTAGCGTGACGCCTCCAGCTTTGTCCTTTTGACTTAGGATTGTCTTGGCAATGCGGGCTCTTTTTTGGTTCCATATGAACTTTAAAGCAGTTTTTTCCAATTCTGTGAAGAAAGTCATTGGTAGCTTGATGGGGATGGCATTGAATCTATAAATAACCTTGGGGAGTATGGCCATTTTCACGATATTGATTCTTCCTATCCATGAGCATGGTATGTTCTTCCATTTGTTTGTGTCCTCTTTGATTTCACTGAGCAGTGGTTTGTAGTTCTCCTTGAAGAGGTCCTTTACATCCCTTGTAAGCTGGATTCCTAGGTATTTTATTCTCTTTGAAGCAATTGTGAATGGAAGTTCATTCCTGATTTGGCTCTCTGCTTGTCTGTTACTGGTGTATAAGAATGCTTGTGATTTTTGCACATTAATTTTGTATCCTGAGACTTTGCTGAAGTTGCTTATCAGCTTAAGGAGATTTTGGGCTGAGACGATGGGGTTTTCTAAATATACAATCATGTCATCTGCAAACAGGGACAATTTGACTTCTTCTTTTCCTAACTGGATACCCTTGATTTCTTTCTCTTGCCTGATTGCCCTAGCCAGAACTTCCAACACTATGTTGAATAGGAGTGGTGAGAGAGGGCATCCCTGTCTTGTGCCAGTTTTCAAAGGGAATTTTTCCAGTTTTTGCCCATTCAGTATGATATTAGCTGTGGGTTTGTCATAAATAGCTCTTATTATTTTGAGATACGTTCCATCAATACCGAGTTTATTGAGCGTTTTTAGCATGAAGGGCTGTTGAATTTTGTCAAAAGCCTTTTCTGCATCTATTGAGACAATCATGTGGTTCTTGTCTTTGGTTCTGTTTATATGCTGGATTACGTTTATTGATTTGCGAATGTTGAACCAGCCTTGCATCCCAGGGATGAAGCCCACTTGATCATGGTGGATAAGCTTTTTGATGTGCTGCTGAATCCGGTTTGCCAGTATTTTATTGAGAATTTTTGCATCAATGTTCATCAGGGATATTGGTCTAAAATTCTCTTTTTTTGTTGTGTCTCTGCCAGGCTTTGGTATCAGGATGATGTTGGCCTCATAAAATGAGTTCGGGAGGATTCCCTCTTTTTCTATTGATTGGAATAGTTTCAGAAGGAATGGTACCAGCTCCTCCTTGTACCTCTGGTAGAATTCAGCTGTGAATCCATCTGGTCCTGGACTTTTTTTGGTGGGTAGGCTATTAATTGTTGCCTCAATTTCAGAGCCTGCTATTGGTCTATTCAGGGATTCAACTTCTTCCTGGTTTAGCCTTGGGAGAGTGTAAGTGTCCAGGAAATTATCCATTTCTTCTAGATTTTCTAGTTGATTTGCGTAGAGGCGTTTATAGTATTCTCTGATGGTAGTTTGTATTTCTGTGGGGTCAGTGGTGATATCCCCTTTATCATTTTTTATTGCATCTATTTGATTCCTCTCTCTTTTCTTCTTTATTAGCCTTGCTAGCGGTCTGTCAATTTTGTTGATCTTTTCAAAAAACCAACTCCTGGATTCATTGATTTTTTGGAGGGTTTTTTGTGTCTCTATCTCCTTCAGTTCGGCTCTGATCTTAGTTATTTCTTGCCTTCTGCTAGCTTTTGAATGTGTTTGCTCTTGCCTCTCTAGTTCTTTTCATTGTGATGTTAGAGTGTCAATTTTAGATCTTTCCTGCTTTCTCTTGTGGGCATTTAGTGCTATAAATTTCCCTCTACACACTGCTTTAAATGTGTCCCAGAGATTCTGGTATGTTGTATCTTTGTTCTCATTGGTTTCAAAGAACATCTTTATTTCCGCTTTCATTTCGTTATGTACCCAGTAGTCATTCAGGAGCAGGTTGTTCAGCTTCCATGTAGTGGAGCGGTTTTGATTGAGTTTCTTAGTCCTGAGTTCTAGTTTGATTGCACTGTGGTCTGAGAGACAGTTTGTTATAATTTCTGTTCTTTTACATTTGCTGAGGAGTGCTTTACTTCCAATTATGTGGTCAATTTTGGAATAAGTGCGATGTGGTGCTGAGAAGAATGTATATTCTGTTGATTTGGGGTGGAGAGTTCTATAGATGTCTATTAGGTCCGCTTGGTGCAGAGAAGAGTTTAATTCCTGGATATCCTTGTTAACTTTCTGTCTCGTTGATCTGTCTAATGTTGACAGCGGAGTGTTGAAGTCTCCCATTATTATTGTATGGGAGTCTAAGTCTCTTTGTAAGTCCCTAAGGACTTGCTTTATGAATCTGGGTGCTCCTGTATTGGGTGCATATATATTTAGGAGAGTTAGCTCTTCCTGTTGAATTGATCCCTTTACCATTATGTAATGGCCTTCTTTGTCTCTTTTGATCTTTGATGGTTTAAAGTCTGTTTTATCAGAGACAAGGATTGCAACCCCTGCTTTTTTGTGTTCTCCATTTGCTTGGTAGATCTTCCTCCATCCCTTTATTTTGAGCCTATGTATGTCTCTGCATGTGAGATGGGTCTCCTGAATACAGCAGACTGATGGGTCTTGACTCTTTATCCAGTTTGCCAGTCTGTGTCTTTTAATTGGAGCATTTAGTCCATTAACATTTAAGGTTAATATTGTTATATGTGAACTTGATCCTGCCATTAGATATTAACTGGTTATTTTGCTCGTTAGTTGATGCAGTTTCTTCCTAGCCTCGATGGTCTTTACATTTTGGCGTGTTTTTGCGATGGCTGGTACCGGTTGTTCCTTTCCATGTTTAGGGCTTCCTTCAGGGTCTCTTGTAAGGCAGGCCTGGTGGTGACAAAATCTCTAAGCATTTGCTTATCTGTAAAGGATTTTATTTCTCCTTCACTTATGAAACTTAGTTTGGCTGGATATGAAATTCTGGGTTTAAAATTCTTTTCTTTAAGAACGTTGAATATTGGCCCCCACTCTCTTCTGGCTTGTAGAGTTTCTGCCGAGAGATCTGCTGTTAGTCTGATGGGCTTCCCTTTGTGGGTAACCCGACCTTTCTCTCTGGCTGCCCTTAAGATTTTTTCCTTCGTTTCAACTTTGGTGAATCTGGCAATTATGTGTCTTGGAGTTGCTCTTCTGGAGGAGTATCTTTGTGGCGTTCTCTGTATTTCCTGAATTTGAATGTTGGCCTGCCCTACTAGGTTGGGGAAGTTCTCCTGGATGATTTCCTGAAGAGTGTTTTCCAACTTGGTTCCATTTTCCCCCTCACTTTCAGGCACCCCAATCAGGCGTAGATTTGGTCTTTTTACGTAATCCCATACTTCTTGCAGGCTTTGCTCATTTCTTTTTCTTCTTTTTTCTTTTGGTTTCTCTTCTCGCTTCATTTCATTCATTTGATCTTCAATCGCTGATACTCTTTCTTCCAGTTGATCGAGTCGGTTACTGAAGCTTGTGCATTTGTCACGTATTTCTCGTGTCATGGTTTTCATCTCTGTCATTTCGTTTATGATCTTCTCTGCATTAATTAGTCTAGCTGTCAATTCTTCCACTCTTTTTTCAAGATTTTTAGTTTCTTTGCGCTGGGTACGTAATTCCTCCTTTAGCTCTGAGAAGTTTGATGGACTGAAGCCTTCTTCTGTCCTCTCGTCCAAGTCATTCTCTGACCAGCTTTGATCCGTTGCTGGCGATGGGCTGCGCTCCTTTGCAGGGGGAGATGCGCTCTTATTTTTTGAGTTTCCAGCTTTTCTGCCCTGCTTCTTCCCCATCTTTGTGGTTTTATCTGTCTCTGGTCTTTGATGGTGGTGACGTACTGATGCGGTTTTGGTATAGGTGTCCTTCCTGTTTGATAGTTTTCCTTCTGACAGTCAGAAGGACTGTCTGTTGGTCTGTTGGAGATTGCTTGAGGTCCACTCCAGACCCTGTTTGCCTGGGTATCAGCAGCAGAGGTTGCCTAAGATAGAATATTGCTGAACAGCGAGTGTATCTGTCTGATTCTTCCTTTGGAAGTTTCCTCTCAGGGGTGTACTCCACCCTGTGAGGTGTGGGGTGTCAGACTGCCCCTAGTGGGGGATTTCTCCCAGCTAGGCTACTCAGGGGTCAGGGACACACCTGAGCAGGCAGTCTGTCCGTTCTCAGATCTCAACCTCCGCGTTGGGAGATCCACGGCTCTCCCCAAAGCTGTCAGACAGAGTCGTTCGCGTCTGCACCGGCTCCCTGCTACTTCCCCTGTTGGTCTTCAGCTGTGCGCTGTCCCCAGAGGTGGAGACTACAGAGACAGGCAGGCTTCCTTGAGCTGCTGTGAGCTCCACCCAGTTCGAGCTTCCCAGCGGCTTTGTTTACCTACTTAAGCCTCAGTAATGGCGGGCGCCCCTCCCCCAGCCTCGCTGCTGCCTTGCGGATAGATCGCGGCAGACTGCTGTGTTAGCAGTGAGGGAGGCTTCGTGGGCGTGGGACCCTCCCGGCCAGGTGTGGGATATATTCTGGTGTGCCTGTATGCTTACAGCGCAGTATTGGGGTGGGAGTTACCCGATTTTCCAGGTGTTGTGTGTCTCAGTTCCCCTGGCTAGGAAAACGGATCCCCTTCCCCCTTGCGCTTCCAGGTGAGGCGATGCCTCGCCCTGCTTCAGCTCTCGCTGGTCAGGCTGCAGCAGCTGACCAGCACCGATTGTCCGGCACTCCCTAGTGAGATGACCCCAGTACCTCAGTTGAAAATGCAGAAATCACCGGTCTTCTGTGTCGCTCGCGCTGGGAGTTGGAGACTGGAGCTGTTCCTATTCGGCCATCTTGCTCCGCCCCTCCGCTAAATCTTAATTGGACTGCACTAATGAAGGAACTCGTATTTCTATACAGATTTTTAAATGATTTTAGCTATTTTTCAATATAATTGGTTTCTTTTGTATTTTATTTTATGCATTTAAAAACCTTATTGTGAGAAAAACTTTGAGGGCTCTTCACTGATTGCTGAAGGGATATTTGACACAAAAATAGTTAGAAGCACTTTTGTTTTAAGCTCAGCAGGAGCAGGGCCTGTGAGAGCACTAGGAGTGTTCCTGCAAACCCAGTTCAGGGGAGTGGTATTTTGGGACATGGTGAGAATGTCCTTGCTATGAAAATGAATGGAGGGCTGAGTAACCCAGGATACTACTAAGCAGAGCATGGTTTGGTGAAGTCATTTTTGTAGTGAAACAGGTCTGGCTATTCTGTATAGGGTGGGGTGAGGGTAGAGCTTACGTAGGAATTTATTGTAGCCCGTGTAAGAGATGAGGAGGCCAGGTCAAAGGTGGTGGCCATTGGGATTTAAGATGATTTTTTTTCCACTGCACATAGGTGAAATGAAAGAAATAGTTAGAGGTGAGCTCTAGATGTGTTGTTTAGTGTGGGAAAGAGAAAAGTGTTCAATATGGATTACACCATGTTTGAACTAACATCAAAATTCTGTAAGTTTAGGTGCATATTTGGAGATTCAGCATGAAGCTAGGAATTTGAAAGCCATCACTACAGAGAGATGAGACAAAATCAAAAGAACAAAGTGGTTTATCAATGGAAAGAGCTGAAAGGGAGAAGAAGTTGAGAGTTAGGGAGAAAAAACTCAGGATCAATACAGAATTCTCAACTTCCCAGCCCTCAAGAGCAACCAGTGATCTTTGCCTGGTGTTTACCCTCTGAGAAGCCAGAATCCGCAGAGAGAGAGCTGGGATCCTGGGTTGCACATATTTTAGAAGAGAGTTGTGCTGCCCAGGAAGGGCCAAAGTTCAGCAGTGACCAAGGACCCGGGTTGACTTCAAGCTGTGAAGCACAAGGCGTAAATTCCTTTGCTTTTTTGTACAGAGACTTGGTGACACTGAAGGCCAAGTCTGGTGCAAATTGTTACTTCATTCATGAGAAACTTGGTAATTTATCTTTACTGAACTTTGCTTCCCTCAGTTCTCACAGCATCCAAATTCTACTCGTCTTTCCTCTAAGGCTGCTCTCTGACTGATAGCTCATCTTCCTCTTTCTCTTCTCTTGCACTCTCCTCTCGGAAGTTTTCCTTTCTCTATTTGATGGTTTGTGGCTCTTTCCAGCTTGTCTACTTTCACAGTCTTATCCTAATTCTTTGAAGTTTTTAAAAACTTGTGTTATGATATGGTAATCCTCAAACCTCTGAAATTAGCTTCTTCCCTAATTTGTTCCTATTTTGAATGTTTAAGGAACTTTACAGATGTCTACTATTTAACACTTTCCCAGTCATTTAATGGTCCGTGTTCATTGTCTCTATAGTTCTTTTTTAAAATTATGGCTTTTCTAGAAATTTGAATTATTGTTTATAGAGAGTTTATTCTTATAAAAATGCACTGGGGTTTTATTCTTATGGCATTACTCTCTCTGACCATATCCATTGCTGAAATTCTATTTTGAAATATCTTATAATTTTTACTGAAACTTAATCCATCTATAGAGACCTTCAAAAGCATTCATATTAAGCAGGAAAGATGGTAACCTACTTAGCAAACTGCATCTGGAATTCCAATTCCCCTAGGTCCATGACAATTTCAATAATGAACTAACCACAAAAGCATAGTTTAATAAGACAAAATATCCATTTCATTTTATTAGTCAGTTTTTGATGTAATTAAACGAGAAGCCAGTTACATTTTGCATATAATGTTGAATGCTTTTTAGAAAATTATTTAGTATTTTAACTAGAGTGTAAACCATGCATTCCCTTGAATTAAAACTGCAGGGGCTGGGCGCTGTGGGTCACACCTGTAATACCAGCACTTTGGGAGGACAAGGTGGGTGGATCACGAGGTCGGAGATCGAGACAATCCTGGACAGCATGGTGAAACCCCATCTCTACTAAAAATACAAAAATTAACCAGGTACGGTGGTGCACACCTGTAATCCCAGCTACTCAGGAGGCTGAGGCAGGAGAATCACTTGAACCCAGGAGGCGGAGGTTGCAGTGAGTCGAGGTCGCCCCACTGCACTCCAGCCTGAACGACAGAGTGAGACTCTGTCAAAAAAAAAAAAAAAAAAAAAAAAAAAAAAAAGCAACAAAAACGCAGTGTTTTTTGAATAAATGCCAGTAAATCATATCTTATTTTGCTTTTGCTGACACTAAAATGAAAATAATGGTAGAATAATTCAAAACACATTTTAATGAATTTTTAAACAGGTATTGACTTACTTTCAGTTGATACTCATCAAAGATATGGTGGTAACTCTATAATTCAGTACAGTTTGCTTTTTAACTAGATGTCTAAGGTGTATCTTTTCTAAGATGCGTAGAGATGTTTAATGGTGCCCATGTTCCCAGATACTCTCTGGGTGTATGTGAGCATTTTGTACGTAAACTGATTTATTTTCCTTATGGGAGAGATTTTTTTCTGTACTTATTACATTAGCATGTTATTTGACTCATAGTTTGTGTATCCACCAACAATGTATAGAGTTGTTGTTATAAATATGCTTGTTCCTCATTCCTTCCATGTAGTGTCTTCATCACAATGTTCTTTTTGGATTGAAACAGTGAATTTAGGCGGCAAAATAGATCAGTTAGAGCATGGGACAGAATTGAGTGGGCAGAACGAGGTTCTAATCATTGCTTCAATATTTACAATGTGCATATGCCAACTTATCCCCTCCAGACTTTTATCAGTAATGTTTATTCCCCCATTAAACTACCAATTGTTGAGCATTACTGTATGGAAGTGAATTTAGGTGGCAAAATAGCTCAGTTAGAGCATGAGCATTTGAATGGACAGAACTGGGTTCCAATCACTGCTTCAATATTTATAATGTGCATATACCAACTTAGCTTATCTAGACCTTTATCCATACTGTTCATCCCCTCATTCAACTACTAATTGTTGAGCATTTTCTATGCAAAAGGCAGTATGTAAACTGCTGGGGATAGGCCTGGTCTTTGACTTGATAGAGTTAACATTATAAAGGGAGGATAATAACAGTATTTGTCACATAAATTTATGCAAGTTAACTGCTTTTAATCAAATAAAGTGCTAAGCAAAGTGTCAGATGCCTAGAAAGGGCTCAATAAGTGGTAAGCGTTTTAGCAGTAGTAGTAGTATACATAAGTGTCCTGTTTAACGGTACATGAGTGTCTTGGATCCACCATTTGTTTGCTCCAGTGCCTAGCGTACTGCCTGGCATATGTAAGGCTCTTGTCTTAGGTAGGGTTCTCTACAAACAAATTCCAAGATAAGAATGTGTGTGCAGATAATGAATTAAGAGTTTTCCCAGGAGAAACTTGTAAAGAATCAGAGAAAGCAGAATAAGAAAGCAGAAGAAACCAAGCAAGGGTGGGATTCAAACAAACTCCAGGGGAGGCAGTGTGACCCTTCAGGGGTTGCTGGAGGGTAAATTACCTCTCAGAGCAGTCTGAACCCGAGACAGGAGAGGTAGGTTTTCACACCTCTATACCTGTCAGTCATTGACTATGGGCCACCATTGGGGATTTTGGTGGGCAGAATAGTGGTCCCCAAAGTTATCCATGCCATTATCCCTGGAACCTGTGAATACATTACCTTATGTGGCAAAGGAAACTTTGCAGATGTAATTAAGGGTATAGACTTCTAGATAGGGAAATTATTCTGGATTGTCCAAATGGGCTCAATCTAGTTACATGAGTTCTCAAAAGTGGAGAATCTTTCCTAGCTGGCATCAGATAGATAAATGACACGGCTGACTTTGAAACTGAAGGATGAGAGCCATGAATCAAGGAATGTGTTGGAAGTCTTTAGAAGCTGGAAAAGACAAGGAAATGAACTCTCTCCCCTATAACCTCCAGAAAGGAACTTAATCTGGCAATATCCAGTGAGAACCATGTCTGACTTCTGACCTATAAAGACCTGTAAGGTAATACATTTGCATTGTTTTAAGCCACTAAGTTTGTGATAATTTGTTAACGTAGCATTAGAAAACTAACATAGGGACAAACTCCTAGGTACTTCAGAGTCTCTGCTTTCTGCTATTGCATGCAAAGCAACTTCAGTAGCTCATGGAAACTTCTCTACAGAACAGTTACAGGTACAGGAATTGGAGGCAAAAGTTCATTTGAGTAGAAAGAGCCCAGAAATGGTAATAAATAAATAAATAAATAAATAAAAGGACCCCAGGAGGTCTGGGGAGCCAGCAATAGCATCTTCTTCAGTGCTCAGTAAGAATTTATTAACTGAATGAATGTGTTTATGAATGAATGAATAAATACATTTATGTAAACTACTGGAGTTGAAAGATTATGTAAGAAATGGCTTCTAATTAGAGGTAGGCATGTTGGCAACTCTCATTCAAACAGAGCATTTGGCAATCAAGACTTTCGGCCTCGTTCAATTGCTTCTTTCTTATTTTCAGGTTCTCTGGGGGCCAGTGCATTAGAAAAATAAGAATCTTCTATAGATATAATAAAATAAACCTTAAAGCTGTGTCTATGCTATAGGAATCCTTTAAAAAAATTCAACAGTTCTTTGGAGAACTTCACTGTATTCTAAGTGCCTGAGTTGTAAACTGCTGTAACTAACTAGCTGGAGAATTCATCATCCTCTGGAACATTTGGGTGCTTAGCAGAAAAACAAAACAAAACTACTAGATATGGAAAAAGATCAGCCTTTAGAAGCAAATGTTTTGAGAAGTCAAGGCAAAAAAAATAGGCTAAAAATTGTTCTCATTTTTCAATTACTAACTTTCCTTCTCACTTTCTCTTCTCTCCCTATTGTACCTAGATGAATTGTCCTTCTTGTGGTTAACTTAGAGGAAAAATTTACATATGTGAATAATGGATTTCACATCTGTCTATTTAATATCCAAGGAAAAACAACTGATTAGAATATAAAAATAATTGAATTGAATTTGCTCATGTCCTGAACTTTGAAGCCTGATTTCTGTATCTTATATGGTTTCAGATCACCTAAACACAAGATGTGCTTTAAAAGTAATAGGAATGGAAATGAGATTATAAGAACCAGTCTGGAAGATACTATTAGATGTATAAGATCAATATTTCCTTTGATTCTAGCTCCCCTTCTTTTACACATTTGAGTTTCTTCTTCAGTTTTCCTTCATAAAGTGTTTAGTAATACTTTTCTTGCTGTAGGAAAAGTAAAACTATGCCACCATGGGTGTCCCCCTCTTTGATTTAAATGCTGCATTAGCAAGAACGTGTTTGGCTGCAAGTAAGAAAAGATATAACCAAAACAGCTTTAAGCAATTAAAGATTTATTAACTCTAAGAAGAAGGTCTAGAGTCAGTACAGGTCCAGGGTTGGTTAAGCAATGCAATCAAGGACAACTCTACAAGGCCAGATATCTCTCCTTATAGTCCCAAGTTGGCTACAGAGGTTCAGACATTTCGTCAGATATATACTACATATGTTGCAGAAGAATTATACTTCAGTAGGTTAATGTGGAGTAAAACACTGTCAAGATATTCCTACCATATCCCAGCATCCTTCTCTTTGGATCACATTGGCCGGGAATACATCACCTGCCATGCTCAAGAAGTAAGGCAAGCTTGAGAATTGTTCGTAGCTGCTATTTTCAGCCTTTATAGTGAGAAGCTAGTTCTGTCAGCCAGAAGAAAGGTTAAGGGATGGTGGTGGCTATTGGACACACAGGCCTAGGCGTAGGTACTCAATTGTGATAGTGAAATGAAATAATATTGGTAAGTGAAGCGCTTAGTACTGTGCCTGTAAGTTAACTGGTCTCAAGATGCCTTTGGAGACATAATTCCTTGGGAGGTGGTTTTCTACTGTGTTAGCATGTTTAAGGCCCCACAGTAAAACCAGTCTAACATCTAGACAAACATGAGAACATTTAACAAGTCTCTCAAAGATGACGCAAGGTAATTGTTTCATGTGCGACTGAGAAATACCTGAAACTTCTTCTTTACTCATTTACCTTCATCTCTCTGAAATCCTCTCATCTTCACAACTTCTTCCAATTGCACTTTGGTCCCTTCCCAACTCCAGCTTATTCTAAGTCGTTTCTCTTGACCTCCTTTCAGATGGAACTCTTTATTATCATGTAGATCACTTTAGCCTCTCCAGGCTTCTTTCACCCAGTATCCTGATGAGCACAATAAACTCAGGAATGGGGCAGGTTAAGAAAGAATTCTCTAAAGAGGCTGGGAATAAAACAAAATGCTATGAATAAGTAAAATAGATCAGTATATATATCTATTTTTAACCTGTCACTGAGCTCTTTAGTGTTGCCCAGAGCTCCTATGCAATATACCACTGACACTTTGGCAAAAATCTTCAACCTCTTTCATTTTCAACCTTTTCCTCAAAAAGAACCAAGAAGAGAAACAAGTCCACTTGGCTGTACATAATAAGGATCCATCTTGCTTTGCTGAAAGCATTTCTCTATCAGAATAACAACTTACGACATACATAAAAATAGTTTGACAAAACTGCGGAGAAGGAAGAGGGCCCCTGATCTTAAACATACTCTGTTTTCTATCTTTCATTCATCCAAGACTGTGTCTGCTTGAAAGTAATTTTCCATGGGAGGAATTGGGAAGTTCTCTCCAATATTGGAATGAAAAAAATAGGTTTTGTTTTATTTTGAGTATAGGCAAAGGTGATAAAACACACAAAAATTTGATGTGCTAAGCATTTCACATAAATTATGTCATGTAAGCTTAATGCAAGCCTTGGACACTGGCCTTATTATTATTTTCGTTTTATTGTTTTGGTAAGGTAGAGCATTTTGCAACTGAATGAAAGTAATACAGTTGGTACTAACTGCTACATTATTTGGCCTCTTTAACGTGATTTTAGGATTTTTAACATCTTTATGGAGGGTAAAATCGGAAAACCTGTAATTAAGTATGAATAACCTTACTTTTAACAAATTCATTGTGTAGGACCAAAGCATTCACATATCATTAGATTATCTGATTCACCAGAATCCTTTACAAAAAAGCAGAACAAAACAAAACAAACAAACAAAAAGGCCTCGTTTTCTTCTTCTGGATTGCAACCCAGAAAAACTTGTCAGTAATCATTTATAGCTGTCTATCTTAGAAATCAATACAGATTATCTTATAATCATTGTAACTGCATTGCTTCTAAACCAGTTGAGCCTAGTAGCTGTGGTTGACTCTAAGGGAATTATTCTGCCTCACTCAGATATGACCTTAGCACATGTTTGTATTATTAATATTACCAGAATAGTTTTTCACTTCTCGGATGGAAGAGCATTGAATCAAAAGAGATATAGACATATTCAGTAAAGTGTGGGAAGTAAATCTCCTGAGTCCCTGATGTAGCCAGTTACTCTTTTGCAAAAATAGATCAAGATATTTTGTATCTGGCATCACAAAGCATTTTTGCTTCACTGTCACCCTTCAAGTTCTCACTCTATATCTCTTTTCCCAAATTCTTGCAATCTGTCCTAAATGCTGCTGCTAATTTTGAAAACCCACTTTTCAGAATTTACCAGCTGTACCATTTAATAGGGTGCAAATTGTCTCATATTATTTCACTGAGACAGTGTAGTAGAAAGTATCTTGTAGCTCGCAGGGTATTTTGCAATGGGATTTATTATATATATGCACTATACAAGTTATAACTGACCTTATACACTAAATCATGCAGTGAATACTTGTTGATTATCCAACTCATCACAGAGATCATGGTAATTATAGTGGATATGAGATAAAGAGGATATGCCCCACTAGTGAAGACATAATGAGGGAGGAGAGAGACCCTCTCATATTGTTTTATATTGTTTTATGCTCAGAAAAGGAAAGAGAAGCGAAACTCAAGACAGGTAGCCCGGTGCCTAGGAACCAGACCCGAAACCAGGCCTGGGCCTGCCTGACATAAGCCCGGTAGTTAAAATTCAACCCCTGACCTAGCAACTGATGTTATGTATAGATTCCAGATATTGTATGGAAGGACATTGTAAAACCTCCCGTTCTGTTCTGTTTCACTCTGACCACTAGTGCTTGCAGCCCCTGTCAGTACCCCCTGGCTTGCTCAATTGATCATGACCCTCTTACGTGGGCCCCCTTACAGTTGTGAGCCCTTAAAAACAAGAGAAGTTGAGCACCTGAAGAGCTCAGATTTTAAGATGCTAGCCTGCTGATGCTCCCAGCTGATTAAAGCCACTCCCTTCACTATCTCGGTGTCTGAGGGGTTTTGTCCGCAGCTCATCCTGCTACAATAACACTCTGTTGAAGAGTACAGCCATATAAACTCATGATTAATATACAATGTGGTTGGGTGAAACAGAAGAGTCCACCCAAAGGATCTCACATTATTAAATACCTTGTCTTAGGCACTAAGTGAGAGTTTGCTAGGATAAGAGGAGAAAGACATACTCAAGTGGTATACCTCGCAGGTACAGAGTAAGGACAAATCATACCAAGAAATGGCAGGGAGTTTGATTGGAGTACAGGATGAAAAGGATGGGAGAAGACAAGCAATTAAGGTAGAGTCATAAAGATTATTAAGGGCATGGCACAGTGGCTCACTCCTGTAATCCCAGCACTTTGGGAGGCTGAGACAGGAGGATCATGAGATCAAGAGATCAAGACCATCCTGGTCAATATGGTGAAACCCCGTCTCTACTAAAAATACAAAAATTAGCTGGGCGTGGTGGTGAGCACCTGTAGTCCCAGCTGCTTAGGAAGCTGAGGAAGGATAATCACTTGAACCTGGGAGGCGGAGCGTGCCGTGAGCCGAGATCACACCATTGCACTCCAGCCTGGGTGACAGAGTGAGATTTCATCTCAAAAAAAAAAAAAAAAAAAAAAGATTGTGAAGGACCTTGAATGCAATGCTATAGGAAGTGGGATTTTTTGGAAGGCAGTGGGAAGGATTTTAGGCAGAGAAATGAATTAGAAGCTGCATAGAGATTGAATTGAGTAAGACCAGAGGTAAGAAGAAAAACTGTAGGCTATGTAAGTAGGGAAGAAGAAAGATGGTGAATTCTTAAATAAGACAAGTGTGTATGCCCTGACTCCTCAGCAAAACTCTAAGCTCCTTGTGGGGTATTAAACATAATTTATGTTGTGCTTGTATCTTTCTTTGTTTCTAGCAAAATTCTATGTATATAGTAGGTGCTTGGAAAGTTCTTGCCTTAAGAGTGGATTAGGAATCCATCTCTACTTTAAAAATTCACTTGCACGATGTTGTCTCGACATAGTGAGCAGGATATCTTTGGTAACGCTCTGTCATTTTTAACAACATGGAAATTACCACTTTGTTAATCAACCCATGAACAAAAAAGTATCTTGATGCTTCCCTTAGCAACCAAGTGCTCAGCAGTTTGCCCGTCCAAAATCTTATATTTTTGGTTCTTCAACATAGTAGCTTTTGATGTTTTAGATACTTTTAGCATTCATGAAAGTGGAAACAAGAAAATTCAGAAACAGTATTTTATTTTATGTTTATTTTATTTTATTGTTTCTAATGATAAGAAAGATTTCAGTTATTGAATACTTATTCTGTGGCAGTCACCCTTCTAAATAGTTTTGGGGTACTTTATTTTTTAAATTTTACACAAAATTAAGTAAGTTTTGTGCAAAAATTAGGTTTTATTACTATCCCCTTTTAAAAATGAGAAGATTGTGGCAAAGACAGTTTAAGTTGCTCTTGCCCAAGAGCAAATAGCTAGAGGCAGTAGAGCTTCAAACCCAGCTTTTCTGACCCCAAAGCACATTCATAGGTGATCATTATAAAAAGTGAAGAGACAGGCAGGTTTAGCACTGCACAGTGGTCAAACGTCTTGAAGCTTAATAGTATCACTTTATGGATTTCAGAGTACTCTGGGCAGGCATCAGGGAGAAGAAAAAAATGAAAAGAAATAAAAGGAGAAAGAGAAATAAGTTTAAAACAAGAACATATGCTGTCACAGTAAGTGTGTAATAAATATTTTTGAATGGAGTGAAATATGAAAGACAAAAACAAAGGAGGATTTTATGGCAGGTGGTAAAAGATGGTGTTCAGCCATGGCTTTGGGTTCTATCTTTGGTATAGAAGAACTAAAGACTTCAAGTGTGATTGCTTTTCTAGGTTGCAGCTTCATTCACCCCTGGCTATATCTAGACTTGTTAACAAATTTATAAATCTTCACCTACTGATTTTTCTTTCTGGTTAGAATCAGCCCAAATGACTTTTAGCTTCCTGAATACTTATTATCATACTTCAAATACTGTATCAAAGAAAGAATAACTTAACCGTAAAACAGCTCGTTTTTCTGATTCTAGCTCTGACATTCACATCCTTGGAAAAATCAATTGCTCTAGTGTGTAGAATGTTTTCAAATTACATGAGAGATTATGCTACAGTTGTATGTGATGAAAACATTTTTTAATAATTTGATATAGACAGAATGATTAAAAAGCCCACTCGACCTCTTCTTTCCTCATTGTTCTGTCTCTTTTAATTTGGATCCCTTTGAGTTGGCTATAAGCAGTGGAAAAGAAATGCAGCCTATAGAATGAGCAGCAGGATATTGTGTAATATGGAAATCATTTCTATATTGTACAGGGGAAATCTAATTACCTCTATCGATCATTCATCCAGTCTTTCCTCTCTTCTGTTTTGTTGAGTATTTGGTTGTATAATTGACATTATTAGAGCATTAGTGCCTCCTTTCAGAAGGCCTGTGGTTTGCTGGTCATTAGCAATCTTGATAGACGTGTCAAGGACAGCAGACCTCCAAATGCGGTCAAATTTTCTTTACACAGTAGGGTGGCTGGCTGTCTCTAGTTAACTCATGTTTTCTGCAAATGTTATTAGAATTATATCACTTCATATGCAAGCCCTCTACGTTTCAGCTGACTCAGTTACCTAAACTGGGAAAGTGATTCTTTTTCTAGACTCGGGAACAAAGATGAATAGATGTATAGGCTTCTGAGATCTCTGTAAGATCTATTATGATTTGTTAAAGATCAAGTATAGCACTTTGAAGATTCTTTAGGACCTTGAGGTTGGGCTGGGTTGTTCAGAGATGGAAATAGAACCCTTGGCTTTTGTGTGGCAAGAGCAATGGAAATGGCCAAAGGTTCAGTCTCTTGTCAAAAGTTTCAACAATGATTAGGTTTTTTGTGCTCATTATCTCAGAGTGACCTGCAACTGTTTAGTTGTTATCAGAAATAGCATTTAAAATATCTAAAACTCTTCATTATTAACTCTTTATTTTTCAGGCCACTATAAGGAACCAAAAAATACGATGATGCAAGGACTAGATGGGGGTGGGAAATGAAGTGAGGAGATACAGGTTGGGGCTCAGACTCTCCAGTAAGTGGCTCTGTGAGGCTGGGGAGGTCATTTCTCCTCTCCTGCCTTCACCTTCTGTTTCATAAGTTGGTTGGATTTGGGAGTTTAAACTTAAATGCCATTAGAGGTCTGGATAAGAGTTTAAGACAAAAGGCAGGAATTAGTTCTGTGGTAATTGGAGAGTGTGTGTCAACCTGGCCTGTAGGTGTCACAGCTTTAAACACACTTAAAGATATCCTGACACAGAATATACATCTATGACGCTTTTTGGCCCATAGTTGCCATTTTACTGCTCCCATCTACATAAACTAAACTCCTCCCCTTCTTTAGGTATACATTTTCTGAGTCTATAAAAATATTCAAATAAAAAGAGGAAATGAAAGACCTAAATGAAATGTCTTATAGTAAAGTAAAAAGGAACAAGTAAATCATGTGAGGATAACAATTCACTTATTTTAGATAGAATAAAAAAAGACCCGGGTGTCATAGTTAAATCTAAGTTGCCTATGATGAGTCAGTGCGGGTAGTATTGCTGTGGGGAAAGGAAAGGACAATATGATCCTGAAGTGCAGCATAAAGCACATGTGACATAGCAGCAATAAGTCATCTTTCTGCTGCACTTAGCTTTGGTCTGACTCTCATTCCAGGGGAGTCCAGATGTGGTCAGTGGCCCTTAAAAGGGATGTGAAGAATCTGGGAAGCACCTAGAGCTTAAGAGAATGGGAAATTCTTTCTTTGGAGGAAAGCCTAAAAGAATTTGAATTGATCAGCCTGGAGAAGAGAAGGAAAGTATGTGGCCTAATTACTCTTCACAGACAGGTTGCATTTTTTCATTGAGGATATAAAGCAGTTTCCTTTCTGTCTGTGAGTAAAAACAGTATGTGGAAGGAGTGAGTTCAAAGGAAAGTAATGGAGACATGACTGAGGATAAGGCAGAATAATGACTTGCACAGTCCAGTGGCAAAATGCTAGGATGATCTACTGAGAGATATTGGAATGTTTTGGTCCCAGGAGATCATCAAGTAGAGAAAAGGCAAGTGATTGCGCTGTTTGTCCTGAAGGTAAGGAGGGACTACTGTGCAGTGTGGATCTTTCACTGTCCTAACTAATGTCATTATCATCAGTCTTCTCATCACCACCTTTTGGTTGCCTCCCTTAACCATAACAGGCAGATATCACAGAACACTAGGACCAAAGGCCCTTTTGTGGTACTGGAAACAGAAACCTCAAAGCCACTGAGAATATCAAAATCTTTTTTTTTTTTTTTTCTTTCTGAGTTCACTTTCCTGGGCCTTTGCCTCTTTTTCAGTCTCCTGGCTGCCTACTTTTTCTGATTCACGTGACATGTGGGACACTTCACATTTAGAGCTTCTTAGAGTGAGAAAGAAAACTGATGGACCCTCTGTTAACCTCAGTTCCAAATTCCCATGTGAGATTCTGTCATATATTTTTTAGAGTAAGGATTCACCTCAATCCAATGAACTATTTCTTGGAGTAGGGTGGGAGTTACTTGGTTCAATGTTGATAGGAAGATCTACCAGCAAAGGTGGTGTTATAAACTGCAGAGTGTCCATCTAAAACCCATATGGTGAAGCCGTAACCCTCAATGCTTCAGAATGTGACTGTATTTGGAGATAGGATCATCAAAGAAGTGACTAAGTTAAAACGATGCCATAAGAATGGGCCCTAATTCAATCTGCTTGGTGTCTTTATAAGAAAAGGAAATTTGAACATACAGAGAAACCGGAGAGGCATATGCTCTAGGAAAAGACCACATGAGGATAAAATAAGAAGTAGGCTGGGCGCGGTGGCTCACGCCTGTAATCCTAGCACCTTGGGAGGCTGAGGCAGGCAGATCACGAGGTCAGGAAATCGAGAGCATCCTGGCCAACATGATGAAACCCTGTCTCTATTAAAAACAGAAAAATTAGCTGGGCATGGTGGCGTGTGCCTGTAGTCCCAGCTCCTCAGGAGTCTGAAGCACGAGAATCACTTGAAACCAGGAGGTGCAGGCTGCAGTGAGCCGAGATCATGTCACTGCACCCCAGCCTGGAGACAGAGCAAGACTCTGTCTCAAAAAAAATAAAATAAAAATAAAATAAATAAAAAATAAGAAGGACTGCCACCTATAAGCCAAGGAGAGAGCCCTCAGAAGAAAGCAATCCTGTCGACATGTTGATCTTGGACTTCTAGCCTCCAGAGTGTGAGAAAATAACTTCTGTTGTTTAAGCCATCCATTGAATGGTGTTTTATTATGGTAGCCCTAGAAAATTAAAACAGATGGTCAGTGTAGCTCTTGCAGCAATGAGGTTTGTTGTGAGCCAAGCAGATACCCTACAAAATCTGCTATTATCATTATCATGACCTACATCAACAATAGCTGATGATTACACAGAGATTTATGCAGCTACAGTCCTCCCATGCTCAGAGTTTATAAATGGATCCAAGTATTGTACCTTTTTAGGGCTTGAGCAGAGAATGTAGCAGCTCAACCTCACTCCTAAATCATTCTGTATATTTCTCTTGTGTACTTGCCTGGGGCAAAAACTTCAGGGAAGGGAAAAGTCATAGCAGTTTGTCCTCTTGCAACCCTGGCTACTGTGCTAGGAGAACTCACCAGAACAGTCTCTACTGTGAAACCTCCCTTCCCCATGACCCACACTGCCTGCCCCAGCAGCGGCCCAGCCACTGCAAGAGTTGTTCTTCTCTTTCTGCTTTCCTGCCTTTGACTACCACTGGTGGAGCTAAGCTCAAGGACCAGGAAGTTCACATCCCACTTTATGCCAGTGATTGCTTCTGAGAATGTCTTTATTGTGCAGTGGGCTTTACAAACTCCTTGGTAGATGTTAACGTCTAAGGACTAAGTGACTTTTCCCTGGGCCTCATTGGCCCACATTAACTCTTCAATGCTCTGTTTGACTTGGGCTCTGAAGACCTAAGACCTACCTTGGAATCACCTGGTGGTGTAGAGAGGACTGTGAGTGTTAGCAAATCTTATCTGATAACTCTACCACCCCTCAGGATCTCTTTCATTGCTAAACAATCCTTTCTAAATTCCTAAAAACAGGATTAGATACTCCAGCTATTATGCATGGAGGTCAGAGTTTCTTCCTCCTGGGAACTTCCTTACTGTACTGTGGGACAACACATTCAATTCCATAGTTACTGTTAACACATACCAGAACCAAAGAAAAATTCTCTCTCCTCTGATCTCATCTGGACAGGTAACTTATTTATCCTGAAATAGTTTATGGCTTTCTACCACTTACAGAATGAGGCCCTAGTTTTTTGTTGGTTACCCAAAGGTTTCTGATCTGACACTAGCCCACCTTTCTGGCCTTCTCCATAGCTGCATGCCGTTTTCCCACGTCTTCTTGCTGCTGTTCAATCATTCTTTCCCATGCCTTTGCTTTTCCAGGGTGCCCTTTCTTCTCATCCACATCTCTCTAAATTCTATTCATCTTTGAAGGCCTAACTCAAGTGTGATCTCCTCCATAGAAACCTGCTCAAACTCACGAATTGGAGTAACCCCTTCTCCTTGAGTTACCATTGTATAGTCTTTGTAACTCCATTAGAGCAGTGGTCTCACTTACAGCAGCATTATCATCATTAAAAGTGTTTCCCCAGTTGGAGTCCTCCACTAAACTTCTTGAGGACTGAGACAGCATCTTGCTTTCCTCCATTCCCCCACCCTCAGCACCCATCTAGTGCTTTTAGAATAATAATGGTCATTTACTGGGTATGCACTATGTGCCAAGTGGTATGCTAAGTGCTCAACATACATTATTTCATTTAGTAGTCAATGTTTATCAAATGAAGTAACTAAGGCTTAGAGGTTAAATAACTTCCCAAGTTTGCAAATGATGGAGACAGAGTTTGAACCCATTTCTCTATAACTTCAAAGTCCGTGCTTCTCATCACAAGTCTAGAAAGCTGCCACCAGGCATTCAGTAGATGTATGCTGAATTGATTCAGATTACATAGCCATTCAATTTTAAGAATTTATGTACATTAAGGTGAGCTCATGGACTGTTGCTGCTGCTGCTGCTACTACTACTAACTTCTTTATGAAATTCTTAGCCAAGAAGATTGCCTAATAGAGGCTCAGGGAGATTAAGAGCCCCAGAGTGTCATTAAGGATCAAGGTACATCGCTGATCTTGGCCCAGCCATGTGGTAGCTGAACAAAGGTGATGTGTTGGATGCATTTGCCATGCTAAGGAAAGAACAACCGAATGTTAACCAGCACATTAATCATGCTGACAGATGGTCTGCCTGGCTTGGGCTCTTAAACAGGCTCTTTCTATCTCACAGGCTTACTGCTGTGTACCTATTAGTTTGAAGGAAATAATATAAGATGTGGGCTTGGTTGTGGTACCAGGGCAGCCTTATTAATAGCTAGAAGAAAAGAGGAGGCTCTCTAAAATTTTAATTGCCTTTATCGTAGCTTGCCCAGGACCTTGACCCTTTCTTTCTGTCACAGCAGCCCACTCCTGTTAGTGCAGTTAAAATATATGCTCACATTCTGGTTCCACACCCAGGATGGTTACAGTTTCACACATAGCACTGAAAATGGCTACCGCCAACCAGTCAGGTAAGTGCTCATTCTGAGGTAATTTGCTGTCCCTTGGGCTTTATTTTCGTTGGCTCAGTGGGCAGATTCTAATTTGAACTGGGAAAAATTTAGCCTGCCTGAGGCGGGTGGGCAGGTGTTGATTTTTTTGTGACTGGGCTGCTTGAATTGCTAGGACATCCAGATTTTCCAGGCTAACATTACCTCAACAGGAAACTCAAGTTCCATTTTATGGGGATCTGGAGTCTTGATGAATCCCATCCTGTGCTGGTTTGACCGACAATGCCTTGACCTATCATTTGTGGAGACATATGTCTATATGTTGGTATTGATATCTATGTATCTATTTGTCTGCATTGCTGAGGCCCACTAAACTTAATGGGCAAACCTAGTCAGACTCAAAGATAGATAAACCTGCCTCCATCCTCAGATTGTGGGGTGGGGTAGGGTGGGTGCAAAAACCTTTTAATAAAATAATAGTGAAAGCAAAAGAGGACAAAGTGTGATGGTTTCTCCCTCCCTCCCACTTTTTTTTTTAATAGGGAAGAGTATTATATTGAGCACCTACAGTGTTGAGCATGGGGTCTCACACCTCACACGAGGGCTTTAAGATAGGTTTCACAGCCCCTTTTTACAGAAGAGAAGACTGAGAGCTGAGCAGGCAACAGAGCCAAAACCACAGATTGTTAAGTGGTGTAGTTGGGATCTAACACAAGCTAATTGGATCCTAATGCTCACCTACATCTGCTGTGATGAACTATCACATTTCTTATCACATTTCACGCTGCTTTTTGTCGGAAACAAACCAATTAGCAGTGAGAAGAGGTAAAAGGTTAGACAGAATCAATACTTTCTCCTTTGTTACTGTGTTTAATGGACAGCTCTGTGCCAAATTGCCCAAAGCATTTTATGCACTCTTAGAATACTCAAATTTGAAACTCTTGATCAATACATCCTACAACTCCAGGAGGAAGATATCTACTCAGAGTAACATTTTCTTGACTGGGACCCAGGGCATTCATATCTCCTCCACATTTTTTTTTTTTTTTTTTTTTTTTCAGGCGGAAAAGATAATGGCAGTTCAAGGTCAAGCCAATTGCTTGTAAAACTCAGGAGGTGCAAACTGAGTTGACACTTTCTTGGCGTATTTGAATGAAGTCTTCATTGGTTGTTAATATTTGAGTCTTCCAAGCCTTGTGAGATTGGGAAATGGGCCAGGGCAATTTGTAATCCTAATGAGAAAGACCAGACAAACTTCTGTTACTGTTTGGGGCCAAATATTAGGATTCAGTCCCTTGGAGTCCTGGATACAGATGGCAGAATAGACCTCAAAGGCATAACCTAGAGGCTACATATCTGCTTAGCCAGTCCTAAAACAGTAGCTTCTTAAATAACTCACACACTGGCCCTAAGTTTGACAGACTCCCAAGACAATCCTATGATAGACGGACCATTTTGGGACATTATTAGTGGGAGATGCAGAGACACAGTTACTTGAACGAATTTATTTCCTTGAGACTTACTGAGGAACAGGGAAGCAGAAGAAGGGTGGGAGGAGAGAGGGGGCCAGCAAAATTTGTATACAGTACAGTTTATTTTTAGTTTTATATAGTGTCATTGTGTATATTTATTAAAACATAATTTGTGAAATCTTTTTTGGTCTCTTATAAATTTTTTCTTTCTTTCCAAGTATGTTTTGTTTTAAGCCAGCAGAAACATGAGTGTTTTTTTTTTAATACTGTGTTGTCTTAATGATTAAAGCTAGATATTATTCTCCTCCCTACCTCCATGAGATCCACTTTTTTAGCTCCCATATGAGTGAGAACATGCAAAATTTGTCTCTCTGTGTCTGGCTTATTTCACTTAACATAATGACCTCCAATTCCATCCATGTTGCTACAAAAGACAGGATTTCATTCTTTATATGGCTGAATAGTATTGCACTGTGTATATGTACCACATTTTCTTTACACATTCAAATGTTGATGGCACTTATGTTTATTTCATATTTTTGCTGTTGTGAATAGTGCTGCAATTAACATGTGAGGGCAGGTGTCCCTTTGATGTACTGATTTCATTTCCTTTGGACAAATACCCAGTAGTAGGATTGCCAGATTGTATGGTAGCTCTATTTTTAGTTATTTTGAGAACTCTCCACACTGTTTTCTGTAGTGCCTATGCTAATTTACATCCCTATCAACAGGGTATGAGTTTATTATACAACCTATGTATGCAACAAAATATAACCTATGTAAAATATTATATATCAATAATATTAATTTAAAAACCCCCAAACAACCTAGATAATAAAGTCTGATTCATGATTGATTTCCCAAACATACAGAGCAGTTCTATAAACTTAGAGCTCATTGAGTTGGCACTGTTTTTTTGTGCTTCCCACTTTGTGTAGCTGTGAGGGGTTAATTCTTAATTGGCTGGTAAGAAAAGAAAATTACCCAAACTGAAATTCACTGGCAGACCTCAGGGTTCTATTTACTTCTTCCCACCTTTGTTTCTGTTGCCCCTCAATGCTCATTCCCATCAGGCAGCTCTGAGAAGTGAGAAAATACATTATCCACAGTGCTAAGTTTCACCCTTCCTCATAGGACGGCGGTAGTAACTTTTTAGAATAGTGTAGGGTGGATTGTGCTAGATTTCCCAACGTCCATTGAAGTCTGACCTTTACCACTCAAGCCAGTCATGATAATTCCATCTCCTTTATCATCTCATTGGTTTAGGTGTGGACAGGCTAGACCAGTTTGGTCTCTGAGATTTGCCTGAAGCTCTTGAGATACCAGTGTCTCTGAGACTCAATTGCCCCACTTATAAAGTGGAGACAATAGTAGTAGTATCTAACTTATTGATTTTTGTAAAGAGTATGTGAGTCATTACTTAGTAAATACCTGGTATATAGCAAGCACTCAGTGAAAGGATTGTTATTGTTCTTTAAAATTCGCCCAACTTTTGATCCAATCTCTCTACTTCTAGGAAGTATGCTGAAAACATTAGAAATAGATGCAAAGATATGTAGATATAGATATCAAGAGGTATTTGTTATACTATTACTTATCATCAGAACCCTAAATATCCAAGAATATGGGAATAGTTAACAATGAGGTCTTTACCTCAAAGAATACTCTGAAGCCATTACAAATTATGTGGTAGAATTTTATTTAGTGAAATGAAAAGCAATTTATGATATATTCTGTCATAAGCAGCAGATTGTTTTCCATAAATATAACTACAAATAAAAACATAAATGCAAGTATGTGAAGTCAGGCAAGGTATCTACCAAAAGTAGCAAAAAGATGCTTTATAATATTATAGACTTTTAAACACTCTGCCATACACAGTTAACTGTACTTTTTAATCCAGGAAAAATACAGATATTAGAGAAGGAAATAAAATCCTCTCTAATGTTTCTAACAAAATTTAATGAATATTCTGGATAAGTAACTTTCAAATCTTAAAAGGTGATTTCTATTTTCTTTTTTCTATTACTAAGCATTTTAAAACTTCTTCTCTCTGAACATTGTTAAAGTCATTTGCTCCAGATTTCCTCTGAGACTCTTTTTAGCTCCATTCAGCAAACATTTATGAAAGGCCCTGCAGGTGCCAGACACTTTGCTAGATGGCTCACAAAAACATATGCAGACTGCTCTCTTAGAATAAAGACTGCTCCAAATCATCCCAAATCAAAGAAATAGGAAATACATTTGACTTGGGTGTCCCCCTTGCCATGGGTAGGAACTGGAGATTCTGTTTATATGTATTACTCTGCCGTAGAGACCATGGCACACAGACTGTGCAGGACAAGTGCTCGGCCCCATCAGTTATGTCTATGAGCCTTCATGCTTGGCATTCATCACTCTGATTAAACATATATATATATATATATATATATATATATATATATATATATATATATATACAATTGGAGGAAAAATAAAAGTGACTTCCAATGCAGCTTCAAGATAAGCTCCCTACCTCCCTTCCAATCTGATGGCTGTCCCTAAGCCCCTCCCATATAGAAATTCTGGAGCTGCCTGTTACTTGTGGAAGGAAGCCAAGTCTATTTTAAATTAACTTAAAATAAATGAAGAATTTAACTGAAGCAAAGTAGTTAACTTAAGTATATAAATTCAGTTTGTTCACTACAAGGATGTGGTCTCAAAACTGAATGCCACTTGCAGTCTAATTTTTTAGAATGAGCACATAAAAAAGGAGAAGAGGAAATTCTTTCTTGATTTTGCTCTTCTTCAAATGAGAAGGTGTCTGCCACAAAGGAAAATGTAAAATAATGTATTGTTGGCAAAGTGCTAGAGGAACCTCCACTGGAAAAGGATGTGAAGGGTTCCTTTTTATCCCTTTCCCTAGCACTTCTCATGGCATTTGGAATGGTGTTGAAACTCCCTGTAAAAATACAATGGCAACATCCTGTAAGGGGAAGTGACAAGGCGAAGAAAACTTGTTTGATTAAGAAAAACTGTCACGGCCGGGCGCGGTGGCTCAAGCCTGTAATCCCAGCACTTTGGGAGGCCGAGACGGGCGGATCCCGAGGTCAGGAGATCGAGACCATCCTGGCTAATACGGTGAAACCCCGTCTCTACTAAAAAAAATACAAAAAACTAGCCGGGTGCGGTGGTGGGCGCCTGTAGTCCCAGCTACTCGGGAGGCTGAGGCAGGAGAATGGCGGGAACCCGGGAGGCGGAGCTTGCAGTGAGCTGAGATCCGGCCACTGCACTCCAGCCTGGGCGACAGAGCGAGAGTCCGTCTCAAAAAAAAAAAAAAAAAAAAAAAAAAAGAAAGAAAAACTGTCACATATGTGTCTCCTAAATAGTCTCTAAAGAAAGTTTTTAATAACTATATCTCCACTAATCGCCTTAAGTTGAAAAGTGTAGGTAGGAAAGGAAGAGTGCTAGTGGTAGTAAAAGATGGAAAAAAAACAAACAAAGAGTGAAGAAAAAAGTTATTAAAAGCCTAGCAGTATAGTTGCAGCCTATATTCAGGGCATTTTTAGGATATGGAGAAAGATTGACAGAATATTATCTTAAATTGGCAGTAAAAGTGAATAGGTATGTTTTGGGGTTTTGTTTTATATGACTGTGATATGAGAGATCAGTATAAAACAAAAAGCAGAAATGTCAAATATGGTAAGACATAACCAGCCATTCATAAAGATCTCAACTTTTGCCAGCTTCAATTTTCCACCAAACACACCCTATTTGCAGCACTTTAAACTATAGATGAGCACTTTTACTGTGAGGAGACATCTTGGAGCCTCCTGTTTCATGAATAAGCTTTAGACTGTCACCTGTGATTGGACATGAAAATACTAAAATATCGTTAAGGTTTTGTTATCAGAGAGTAGGTTAGAGTTTAGAAAGTGCAGCTACAATCTTTTTAAAACTGTGAGAATACAGCAACTGATTCTTTAATTTAATGGCACTTAAGATGTAGTTAAATTTTATAAACAGTACTACTCTCCTCTGTTTATAAACCATGGGGTGATGTTTGCCTTCTTTACAATTATGCCTTCATTACAGTGATGAGCTGACAATTTATAGGATAAAATTTATATACATGGGTAGTCAATCTGGAATATCCAGAGCCCCGTAAATATTTTTGCTCTTAGTAGTAGTTGCAGTGGTGTTATCAGTATTAACAATACTAGTATTAGTAGTAGTAATAGTACTTATTAAGCCTGCAGTATGCCAGGCACTGTCAATTATTTTCACATTGAAAAGACTCTGGATTTAGTATATATCATCATTGATGAATATACCAGTATTATTTCTGCATTTTGGAGATCAGAAACTGAGGTTTAAAGAGGTCATTTAAATTAAGACCATATAGTGCTAAATAGTGGATTTGACTTAGAAAGTCTGCTATGAGGCATTGTATAGCTAAACCCCATTTACAAGAATCACACAACAGAATGGAATTGTCTGAATAATTTCTTCCTCACTTTCATTTCACTTAGAACAAAAGAGACTTGACAATTAGCGGGTTTATTAACCAATGCATGAGATCAATACAAATATTATAACCATACCCCAAAGTATTTGAATGGTAAGGGAAGTAGATTGTTCTTTTTAAAATTTTTATTTTGTGACTGGGAGATATGAATTCCTTGGAACATTGGGGAATGTTCTGCCACAGCAAATTGAGGTAAAACATAACTGTCTTGGGAGTAATGAAAGCTCAGGCAGGGGAAATTTCTCACACAATGAGTTCCTAGGCTGTATCATTTGCTGTTCATGGAGTCTACATGCTTGGCAAGAAACTACAAAAGTGTATGTTCTTCTCTAGTTTAGGAGAGGTTGTTCAGGTAGCCCAGTAATAAAGCTTTGGCTAAAGCCTGGCTCACAAAGCAGAGAGCATCCTGTGTCCAGACCTCTGTTTATCATCTAGCACAAATCATGTTAAGCACTTCAGGATTTTTTGGGGGTAGGCTGGGAGGACTGGAGGATGGTAGGATGTCAGGATTATGTATAAAAGGAATCTGGCTATGTTCTTCTCTTAGTTATACTTCCTTAAAAATAAGGACTTCATCATTTTATTTGAATACACAAAGTTTTATTATTACACTTATCCACCAAACTGCTCTTAAAGCATGTAAAGAAGTGCACACACATACACAAAATGGAAAGCAGACAGCACATTTAAACCTTGAAAACTTCATGCCCCCAAAATCCGATGGGCTAATAAAAAGAGCTAAATCACACTTCTTTGCCTATATTTACTCCTCAGTCTCACTTTACTGGTCAGACTTCTGTCCTGCTAAAGCTTCAGTAGAGACTGTGATAAACTGCAGTGGTGTTTCAGGATGTATGTTCTAAAAGATCAAGGTGGTCTTTGTGGCTAAAAGACAGGATCCAACCATTGTCCTTTATTAGACTAATTGCTCTGCACTTTGGGCTGTCTTTCTGGGTTTCTGATATTCAAAGCTATTTTAAAGACATAGCATGCCCACACTATGAGATGCTTTGATGGCAAGATCCATGTTTTGTGAAGACCAGAGAACTGCCTCTCACATCATGCCATTGACCTTGGAACATTAGAGTTGCACCTAAGCACCCTCTCTCAAAACTTTCTTCCAGTAAGTCCCACTGTGAGTGATCATCCCTGAACAATCCAACGGCGTCTAAACAGCAAATTTATTTCACTTTTCTCACATTTCTTCTTCTGAAACAATTTCCTAAAGTGCCCTAAACATTTTTATTTATCTATGCTAAAGAAACATTTCTTTTTTTACACTTATTTCTAAAATATAAATACTTTTATTTTTGCCAAGCATAAATGATATACTTCTTGTTTTAAAAGTTACAACAATGGAGAAATACATAAAGTAGAAAATGGAAGTTCCCTGGAATCTCATCCCAAATACAATGATGATTATAATAAAAATAAAAATAACATCTCATCTCTAAGTGTTATGGGCCAAGCTAAGTTTTTCATATGCATTAGCATATATATTTCTCATAATAGTTCTATGAGATGGGTACTATTATTTCCCAGTTTAGTACGTGAGAGAACTGAGAGATAGAAGATTAAGTTATTTATATAATGCCATACAGGTAGTAAATAGAGAAGCTGGATCCTAATTACTATATTCAAATAGCAAAGTCTTAATTACTATATTTAACTAGATCAGGGCTGATCACTGGAAGCACTTTTTAAAAAATAATTAAAGAAATTATGAAAGATGAATTACACACGACTTAAAATTTTATTTTAACTTAAAATGTACATTCATAAATTCATTCCTTAACCATTGATGTAACACCAAGACACACCTGTAATATAAATTTCAATTGCTGTAACTTTATAGTGGGGTAAATAAATTCTTCAAAGATTTTTTTATTTAAGTCAGCTTTATGGAGTTTTTCTAAAACAATTTTGTTTTCATAGGAACAACTCTTTTTGTTCTTATATTTTACTAGTTGTGTAATTTTAAAAGAAACTGGGTCATTACAACATCAGGTACCAAACTAGCTTTAACTAGTTTGGGGGCAAAATCCATAGACTCTTGGTAAGCAAACAATGCAGCAGGTGAAGTTGGAAGTGCCTGGGACTTACTAGGCTCTAAGCATTCAGCACTGCCCTGGGCGTCTGCCTAGACTTCTTATAGAGGGAAACAGTCTGTAGGTGAATTGATAAAGTCAAAATCAGTGAAGAGAACTCTACCTACTAGGTACGGTGGAGTTGTCAAGCATGTGAAGAGGCATTCATGCAGACGTCGCTTGCCAAAGGGAACCTGTTTCTTTCTTTCTACGCGTCAGAGATATCTAAGAGCATGTATTATCAAAGACTACCGCCCTGCATAATGTTCCCCCATCTTCCCCCCCTTTTTTTTTTGTCTTTTTTTGTTTTTTTGAGATGGAGTTTCGCTCTTGTTGCCCAGGGTAGAGTGCAGTGGCACGATCTCTCCGCTCACGGCAAACTCCTTCCTGGGTTCAAGTGATTCTCCTGTCTCAGCCTCCTGAGTAGCTGGGATTACAGGTGCCCACCACCACGTCCACCTAATTTTTGTATTTTTAGTAGAGACAGAGTTTTGCCATGTTAGTTCGGCTGGTCTCAAACTCCTGACCTCAGGTGATCTGTCCACCTAGGCCTTCCAAAATGCTGGGATTACAGGCGTAATCCACTGCACCTGGCCCTGGCCACCATCTTTTTTTTTTTTTGTTTTTTTTTTTTTTTTTTTTTTTTTTTTTTTTGTTTGAGACGGAGTCTCACTCTGTCTCTGAGCTGGAGTGCAAAGGCGTGATCTCGGCTCACTGCAACCTGCACCTCATGAGTTCAAGCGATTCTCCTGTCTCAGCCTCCCCAGTGGCTGGGACTACAGGCGTGCACCACAACTCCCAGCTAATTTTTGTGTTTTTAGTAGAGATGGGGTTTCACCATGTTTGCCAGGATGTTCTTGATCTCTTGAACTTGTGATCTGCCCACCTCAGCCTCCCAAAGTGCTGGGATTACAGGTGTGAGCCACCAAGCACGGCCCAGCCAGCATCTTTTTAATGTAAATTCATATACCTGACTAATTGCAGTTAGTTCTGGCCATCAAGTCTTCAAAACATAAACATTAATTAAGGAGTGCAGTGACTTCCCCAGGAAGGAAAAAATCTAAAGCCACTCGATTGAGACTGGGCCGGCACTAAAAAAATGAAATAGAACTGAATATAAACTGCTTTGGAGGGAAGGTGCTGTTATTTTCACTGGTTTTATCAATAGCAGTATTTCTCAAAGTGTGGTCTATATACCACCTGCTGTCAGAAATCACCTAGCTACTTATTCAAAGGCAGATTTCTGGGCCTCAGACTCCCATGAAATGGTTCCTGGGAATCAGCATACTAGTGTAGGCACAGTAAAATTTATGAATCATTGGTCAACCGGAGAAAACCCAAACTTATTAATGTGGTCTATAAGGTGTCATATAAGCTGGCCCTGCCCCACCATTTAGCCAAACGAGCATGCCATTTTGTTTCTAGTGTCAGTTCCTCTGCCCTTATTTCTTCTTCTAGGAATGCATACTCTCACATTTCCCTTTCCTATCCTACTAAGAAAATCTCTTCAAATCCTTGCTTGGGTTTCCTTCTTCTGATTCCCTCCTGGATGGCTTATCTCCTAAAGCAGAGCTGGGGAGTTCCTCCATTCTGACTTTGTTGTCACTCCCTCTTCCACTGACATGTACGTTGTATTTCTATCATAGTATGCATCACCTGGATTTGCAATTACATTTTTACCTGCATGTTGCTCCTGTTACACTGTGAAATCCAGGAGTGCAGAGATGGAGATTTATTCATCTGTATTTCCCCGGAGTCTATGCCCGCACTGGGCAAATAATAATGGTAACAAATATTTGCTGAACGAATGAACAAGTGATTTGGGGGAAGCATGCTTTCCACTTAGTCTCCTACCATACTGAGCCTGGAAGCATGAATGTTCTCTTGCTGTGATGCATTCTTCTGGCTATGCAATGTTTCCTTTCAATTCCAAGTTGAGGAGACTGAAGGAGAAGGGGGCCTCTTGCAGTGACCATTCTTGCAAATCTCTTTCTGTTATTGAAAGAGGGATCAGAGGCTCAGCCCCAAGTGGCCTGTTCAAGCCTTTGTTACTACTTCCTTTTGCAGCTAGGGACTAAGAGCAGGAATGTATGTATATATTAGTACACACTTTGATGTACCTTGGTTGATGTGCAAGGTACCTTGCTCACAGTGGTTACCAGTGAGACTATCACATAATGCAATAAGGAAATGTCTGTGTGACAGCCAGGTGATGTTGAAGAAATGTATGGGTTTATTTCATTAGGAGTAATGTATTCTCAGCAGATACTGGTTTGCGTGCATAATGTGATTCTTACGGTGCCACAGCAGATACTCTTTGTTAGGATAAAATAATTGCATTACTTTGCTACTTGCAGATTCATTAATGAAAAGCCTGAGATCTCCCATCAGTTTTGTTAGTCCTTTTCTCATTCAGGATTATTTCCCTGAGGTCACCTTTCATCAGGCCATGTAGCTCATCGGCCCTGCCTGACCGCTAGATCTTAAATGCTTCTTAGCAAGTGCCTAAGCCTGCCCTCTGTGGCTGCAGAATTACTTGACAAAGAAAGAAAAGCTCTTTGGGGACAGATAGCTTGTCTCTATGTTTCTCACTGGAATGTTCCCCGAAATGAGGTGCCTACCACTGAGATGGGTTTACATGGTTCACATTTTAATTGCTACATATTTATTTTATTAAACATAACTAAACTGGCATATAAAACTTGTGATCTAATGTTTAAGGGGAAGTTAAAGTAGGAATACAAGTTTGAAAGTGACACAGTTTAAAGGAAAGTTTTAAAAATTAGTATTAATAATAAGATGAGGAAATGACTAAAATAATTAAGGCAATATTCAAATAACTAATGCATGAGAAGTACTATGATATAGTATAGTTCCTGATACATAGTAAGTGCTTACTAGAAATTTAATGGAATGAATAAATAATAAAAATAAGAATAACTAAATTTTATTATATGGTTGTTTTGTGTCCAGGTATTTTTCCATAAGTTTTACATGCAATATTATACTTGATTCTGATTTTCAGTAGTCAGAATCCATTGGAAAAAGTTCCATTTTATTTTTAGTTTCTTTTTTTTTTTTGAGATGGAGTCTCACTCTGCCGCCCAGCCTGGAGTGCAGTAGCGCGATCTCGGCTCACTGCAAGCTCCGCCTCCCGGGTTTACGCCATTCTCCTGCCTCAGCCTTCCAAGTAGCTGAAACTACAGGCGCCCGCCACCACGCCAGGCTAATTTTTTTGTATTTTTAGTAGAGACGAGTTTCACCATGTTGGCCAGAATGGTCTGAGCTCCTGACCTCGTGATTCGCCCGTCTCGGCCTCCCAAAGTGCTGGGATTACAGGCGTGAGCCACCGCGCCCGGTCCCATTTCATTTACATTTTGTAGATGAAGAAACTAAAGAATAGAAAATCACTTACGCAGGGTCACACAGCTAGTTGTGTGAGGTCTACTCTCTGCTACCAAACCGATGCACACGAATGTACTTGTATGCATCTCAAATATTAAAATTTAAAATGAGTTTTTTATTTCCAGTTCCACCTGGCTTCCCTAAGGTATTAAAAATATTACAACATGTTAAAGGTTAGCTCAATTAACTCTGCTGTGATGAGTGTGCTGCCAATATTTTGCATTTGATAAATTACGTTGGAGCTTGCCTGGTTAAACAACATGCATTTAGTGAAGCCTTAAGTCTTTGCACAAGCCTAATTTTTGGTTCCTTGTTTTGTCTTCTCATCAAGAACTTTTCTTCAGTTTCACTGTCAATGTTGTAAGAATATCATGTCATGGCTTAAGATACGATTTCCGTGGAATTTATCATATACCAACCCAAACCGTAGACTTTCTAAACTAAGTCTAATGGCAGTGACTATGCTCTATTTTGGAAAACTGGAGAACTGTGTTGCTTGAGTAAAAATGGCTCTGACAGTCATCAAGACATGAATGCCAAAGGTTCTTGTGAAAACTTTGACCTTGAGTGAATTGAGTTTTTCAAAATTGCTACGCTATTTTATGTTGATAATTTTATATAAAAGATATAAATATACTTATAAATATTATAAATTGATATTGGTCTGGATCTCCTGACCTCGTGATCCTCTCGTCTCGGCTTCCCAAAGTGCTGGGATTACAGGCTTGAGCCACCGCGCCCGGCCAAATGCCGCTTCTTGATGAAAACTTTGCTACTGTATTGGGAAAACCAATGATCTCATCATTAATTATTAAAACTGGAAGGGTTCTTTGGAAACCTTGTTTTCTAGAATTTCTGAAAATGTAGGTCATGAATCACCTGCTTCAAAATCACCTAGGGTGTTAAAAATGTATATTCCTAGTCTCCATTCTGCAGCATGATATCTCCAAGAGAGACCAGAGAATATAAATGTTTCAGAAGCTCCCCAGGCAATTCTTATGAACCCTAGAGTTTGGTAATTACTTCAATCCCCTCGTAGTACATAGAAATTGAGGCATGATACAGTGAAGTGACTCGTCAATGGTGAACTAGGCAGTTAATAACAAACTCCTCTGCTTTGCTGTTTAAAACCATCTAGGTAAGCTGCAATTTTTTAATTCACTTGACATGCATCTTTCTGACTCAGCTGTGTAGTTATGTAACTTAATTACTTCTTAGTTTGATTTGACGGCCTTATTCTATTAGATAAGATGTGTTAATTACCCTGATGGCAATATGTGATAATAATGGCTCAGTGTTACATTAATAATTTCAAGATCATGAATAATATGCAACACCTCTGTGTCTGAGCCATTATTAATTTGTTTCACCAGTGGTGAAGTGTTTAAAATTCAGTTTCAAGCATGTCTTCTCAGAGGCAAAAAGAATAATACATGTATTGAAAAACCTGCCCTTTATTCTCTTCTTAACTCTGTCCTTGCTATCAAAATTAGCTGTATATTTTACCTAAATAGTGAGGTAAAAATTAAATTTATCTATTTTTTAAGTACAGGTAAATCGAGGGTGAAAGGAGTAAAGAAAAAATACAGATAAATCAAAATGAAGTATTTGCTAACACAGATGGAGAAAGTGTAGAAGCAATATAAGTTTTGTGGAATTATATCACATGATTGATCTCAAGGGATAAGAATAATTCTATAAGCAGATTTTTTTTATTAGCCTGAGTTTATGAGCAGCCTTAAAATCATAGTTCCTCACCTAAAAATGTATACCCTGCTCCTTACTTAGATTATGATTAAGCAGTTGGTAGCTAGGCAGAAGAGAATGTAGTGGACACCTGTTCTATCTACCTGCCTAGCATCCACTAGTCTATGAGGGAACCACCTTCAATGTCTGTAGTTGTGCAGTCAAGTCAGGATTGACCAATCAGCATCTTCCATCCTACTGGGAATTATGATTGGTATAAAGATGGCATGTGATATAAGTTGATTTAATCAGAGCTAATCCTAGAACTTTCTAGAGCAGTTGGGAAATATATGTACTGAGAATAGGGTTCATGAACTTGTGACTGACATCCAGCTTGCCACCATGAAAGAAAAATCTACCGTCACAGAAAAAACAAAACAAAACAAAACAAAACAAAACAAACAAAACAAAACAAAAAAAAACAGGGCCAAGAGAGGGTTTGTGTGACTGACTCATGTTGAAATAATTTAAATCTCTGAATCTAGCCATGCCTAATGTCACCTAATACTGTTTTATTTTTTTAAACCACTATGCAATCAAGATATTCTATATTTTGCTTAAGCCATTGTGGATGGTGCTTCTCACAATAACAACAAAAGGACATAAACTTTATTAAAAAACAAAAAACAAAAAACTTCTGAACTCATGAGCTTCCAAGAATAAGAATGAGTTTGCATTGTTGTGCGTGCATTCTCTCAAGTCTCCATTGTGATCAGTAAAACAGATTTGCGGCTGGTTTGGGCCGGGGGTAAGGTAACTATAGAATGCATCTTCCAAATTAGAAGGCTTTTCCTTCTTATCCTTTTATTATGGAGAATTTTAAACTGACACAAAGGAAATAGAATGATATAATGAACTCCTATGAGCCCATTGATCCATTGGCCAATTCTTCTTCATTCACATCTCATCAACTCCTCCCAGTATTATTTTGAAGTGTTTTCCAGACATCATTTCATTGAATAAAACTAACAGGAAAAAGGAAGCGCTATTATGATAGAACAGCAAGTGCAAACTAAGACTGCTCCAGAGACAGTGAGACTAATAGTGTGAAATAGATTGAAAAAGCAATGGATTAGCATCCATAACCTCAATACTATACTTTTACCAACTGAGACAGTGGACCAACTGGGGTGCTAAAAAGCCTTGAGATATTTTTCTTTTCTATCAGCCTTTTTGGTTATAAACATGTTTATTGAATACCATGTAAGTCTGGGTTCTCCAAGAAACAGATGCCAAACAGGATAAAATGTGCAAGTTTCATTAGGGACACATGCCCATGAGAGACAATTGGTAGGAAGCCAGGAAAGGCTGGGAGAACATTAGATCATGATGCAAATCTGACTCCAAGTGAAGGGGAGAGAAAGAAAGAATGGGTAGACGTGCACTAGGTTTTGCAAGGCTACCAGGAAATCATTAAGCCAAAGTCAGGCATAAAAGGAGTCCTATGTCTCTTAGGAATCAGTCTGTTCTAGTATGGCAGCTGACCTCAGTCCTTGACTGGGAGAAGTCCTGTGGGAAGTATGACCTCATTGCACAAAAGAAGTGGTAGATTTCAGAGGGTAGCAGCTGGGCCTTTGGTTAATTCTGCTCCCCATAATTGGAGGTCTGTGAGGCACATTTTCACAGCCACCACATATAGAAAGATGTTCTTCTAAATACTATCAATTTAGTGTACCGTAGTAGTAAAATCATAGACTTGGGAATTAGATCAGTCCTATTAAAACCTTAGCTCTACTGCTTAGCTGTGTGACTATAAACAGATCACTAGAATTTAAGATGTAGGAGCTGCTTCACTAATGTTTTACAATTGCATCTTCATGTACTGTGACTGTGAGGACTCTCTACTATTGAAATGAAAGCAGTAGCATTTGGAGATTTAAGATACTTGGTTATGGCTCTAAGTTGCTACCTGGCATTAGTGACAAGCATATTCTGTGTGCCTTTTGTTTTTCACCTGCTTCCAAATTCAGTCTCTTCCCATTGCTTGAAATTTGGGAATAGTTTGTGGAAAAAAGGTCACAGGAAACACACTATCTTCTCTCTCAACTGCCTCTTTCCATCTCCTACATTTACCATGATATAACTAAATAGTACCCCAGACTCCAGCCAGTATTTTCTGAGCAGCTTGAGAGTCATTGTGCATGTTTAATTTCTACCTTTGAAGCAATCTGATAAGTATATTTGCCAGCAGTAACCAGTCAAATGGACTTTTAGAGAATTCACCAAAAAGGCTTTAGTTTTTCAGAAACTGGCTTTGTCTATGAGATACCGTCTTACACCAGTCGGAATGGAGATTATTAAAAAATCAAGAATCAACAGATGCTGGTGAGGCTGTGGAGAAATAGGAATGCTTTTACACCACTGATTGGAAGTAAATTAGTTCAACCATTGTGGAAGACAGTGTGGCATACCTCCAAGACCTAGAACCAGAAATACCATTTGATCCAGCAATCCCATTACTGGGTATATACCCAAAGGAATATACATCATTCTATTATAAAGATACATGCACTTGTATGTTCACTGCAGCACTATACACAATAGCAAAGACATGAAATCAACCCAAATACCCATCAATGATAAACTGGATAAAGAAAATGTGGTACATATACACCATGGAATACTATGCACCCATAAAAAGGAATAAAATAATATCCTTCGCAGGGACATGGATGGGGCTGGAAGCCATTATCCTCAGCAAGCTAATGCAGAAATAGAAAACCAAACACTGCATGTTCTCACTTATAAGTAGGAGCTGAATAATGATAACACATGGACACAGGGAGAGGAACAACACACACTGGGGCCTGTGGCGGGGGAGAGGGGAGGGAGAGCATCAGAAAAAAGTAGCTAATGCGTGCTGGGCTTAATACCTAAGTGATGAGTTGATAGGTGCAGCAACCACCGTGGTACATGTTCACTTATGTAGCAAATCTGCATGTCCTGCACATGTATCCCTGAGCTTACAATAAAATAAAATAAAAAAGAAACTGTCTTTGTGTGCTATCCATGATGGCAACAAAAATGTTTTATAGATTAGATCTCTTCCCTCTGATTATTCGGACAAAAAATGATGGCTATTATAATCATGCACAGACACACACATACACAAATCTTTTCACCACCTGCCACTGCAATAGTTCAAGCTACCCTTATCTCTTATCAAGATTTCTGATGGACTCCTTTCTAGTATGTTCGGCTCTAGAAGAACCTGCCTGTGTCTAATAGGAGATCTAATCATGTCACAAGGCTGCTTAGAGTCCTGCATTGATTTCTCATTTCCCCCAGGATATGGTCTAATTCTTCAACAGGAATCAAAGGCCTTTCATGCTCTCTGCTTCCACCTCCTGACGAACCCTCTGTTACTTCCTCACTTGCCCTCTCCCCTTCCCCTTAGATTTTACCCTCAACCTACACTGAATATCATGTCATGTGCTCTCCCAGTTCTGGGCCTTGAACAGATTATTTTCTTTGACTGGAATCTTCTTCCCTCTTTTCTTATTCTCTCTTCTCCTTTCAGCCTAGCTATTTATATTTCTCTTTCGAGTTTCAGCCTAGGTATGACATGCTCTGGAAGCATTCATTGGCAGTACATCCTGAAGAGGCACCTTGACCACGAGCTTCTAGAGCATCAGTACCTTTCTGAGCAAAGCCCTCATCATTCTGTGTCCTAACTGCCTCTTGACTTGCCTGTTTCCCCTTGCCCCTTGACTGTGAACTTAGAAACTGCCCCTGTGCACTGCCAGATCTTCAGTGTCTAGAACAGTGCTTGGTACAGAGTAGGCATCCGATAAACCCTGTTAAATTAGTAAAAGATTCCATGTAGGGGCTTTGCAATATATAAATATGTTAATGTGTATTCCATTTCATTTTTATAAAACACCTTATAGGGAGAAGATTAATAATTAATGATAATAATAGCAGACTCAATAAAAGGTATTTTTAATGTGATTATTTTAATTATGTGGTAAAATGTCTTCTTTTCTCAGAGAACTCAGGTCACCCATGAAAACAATTATATTTTATGAAGTATTTGGCAGTTGTTAAAGGGAAGACATGAAAATGAAACAAATCGGTGACTATTTTTCCCCATCAGTTACTATGGGATGCATCCCTTCAAGAACACCATCTCTAACATGGATGTCTAAGTCTGTGACAATAAAGTCCATGAAGTAAATTGAATGAGAGGGTAATAGTAAGTGTAGAATATCAGTGGATGCCTGAAACTAGCAGGTGAAAAATCTAAAATAATTATCTCATCGAGGAACAAAGAGATCTATGAATAGTATAAATTTTTTAAAAATGTAACCTTTTCCATTAAGTGTACTAGTTTATGATGAGTTGAAATATTTGCCATCTACCTTATGAAACTCCACTCAATGTGTGCAACTCAAAGTATTAAAATGGAAACAAAATAAATACTGTGTCACAGATAAAACAAATTGGACTAATCATTTCTTCTCATTTCAATACCTCCCACTATTCTCTTTTAACTGAAAATAACTGCAAGGAGGCTTTTATGGGGAGTTGGATTTTCACGTAGTTGAAAGATCAGTTTGTAATTCACACACACACAAAAAAAAAAAAGGCCGAGGGCGGAGCAAGATGGCCGAATAGGAACAGCTCCAGTCTCCAACTCCCAGCGCGAGCGACACAGAAGACCGGTGATTTCTGCATTTTCAACTGAGGTACTGGGGTCATCTCACTAGGGAGTGCCGGACAATCGGTGCTGGTCAGCTGCTGCAGCCTGACCAGCGAGAGCTGAAGCAGGGCGAGGCATCGCCTCACCTGGAAGCGCAAGGGGGAAGGGGATCCGTTTTCCTAGCCAGGGAACTGAGACACACAACACCTGGAAAATCGGGTAACTCCCACCCCAATACTGCGCTGTAAGCATACAGGCACACCAGAATATATCCCACACCTGGCCGGGAGGGTCCCACGCCCACGAAGCCTCCCTCACTGCTAACACAGCAGTCTGCCGCGATCTATCCGCAAGGCAGCAGCGAGGCTGGGGGAGGGGCGCCCGCCATTCCTGAGGCTTAAGTAGGTAAACAAAGCCGCTGGGAAGCTCGAACTGGGTGGAGCTCACAGCAGCTCAAGGAAGCCTGCCTGTCTCTGTAGTCTCCACCTCTGGGGACAGCGCACAGCTGAAGACCAACAGGGGAAGTAGCAGGAGCCGGTGCAGACGCGAACGACTCTGTCTGACAGCTTTGGGGAGAGCCGTGGATCTCCCAACGCGGAGCTTGAGATCTGAGAACGGACAGACTGCCTGCTCAGGTGTGTCCCAGACCCCTGAGTAGCCTAGCTGGGAGAAATCCCCCACTAGGGGCAGTCTGACACCCCACACCTCACAGGGTGGAGTACAGCCCTGAGAGGAAACTTCCAAAGGAAGAATCAGACAGGTACACTCGCTGTTCAGCAATATTCTATCTTCGGCAACCTCTGCTGCTGATACCCAGGCAAACAGGGTCTGGAGTGGACCTCAAGCAATCTCCAACAGACCAACAGACAGTCCTTCTGACTGTCAGAAGGAAAACTATCAAACAGGAAGGACACCTATACCAAAACCGCATCAGTACGTCACCACCATCAAAGACCAGAGACAGATAAAACCACAAAGATGGGGAAGAAGCAGGGCAGAAAAGCTGGAAATTCAAAAAATAAGAGCGCATCTCCCCCTGCAAAGGAGCGCAGCCCATCGCCAGCAACGGATCAAAGCTGGTCAGAGAATGACTTGGACGAGAGGACAGAAGAAGGCTTCAGTCCATCAAACTTATCAGAGCTAAAGGAGGAATTACGTACCCAGCGCAAAGAAACTAAAAATCTTGAAAAAAGAGTGGAAGAATTGACAGCTAGACTAATTAATGCAGAGAAGATCATAAACGAAATGACAGAGATGAAAACCATGACACGAGAAATACGTGACAAATGCACAAGCTTCAGTAACCGACTCGATCAACTGGAAGAAAGAGTATCAGCGATTGAAGATCAAATGAATGAAATGAAGCGAGAAGAGAAACCAAAAGAAAAAAGAAGAAAAAGAAATGAGCAAAGCCTGCAAGAAGTATGGGATTACGTAAAAAGACCAAATCTACGCCTGATTGGGGTGCCTGAAAGTGAGGGGGAAAATGGAACCAAGTTGGAAAACACTCTTCAGGAAATCATCCAGGAGAACTTCCCCAACCTAGTAGGGCAGGCCAACATTCAAATTCAGGAAATACAGAGAACGCCACAAAGATACTCCTCCAGAAGAGCAACTCCAAGACACATAATTGCCAGATTCACCAAAGTTGAAATGAAGGAAAAAATCTTAAGGGCACCCAGAGAGAAAGGTCGGGTTACCCACAAAGGGAAGCCCATCAGACTAACAGCAGATCTCTCGGCAGAAACTCTACAAGCCAGAAGAGAGTGGGGGCCAATATTCAACGTTCTTAAAGAAAAGAATTTTAAACCCAGAATTTCATATCCAGCCAAACTAAATTTCATAAGTGAAGGAGAAATAAAATCCTTTACAGATAAGCAAATGCTTAGAGATTTTGTCACCACCAGGCCTGCCTTACAAGAGACCCTGAAGGAAGCCCTAAACATGGAAAGGAACAACCGGTACCAGCCATTGCAAAAACATGCCAAAATGTAAAGACCATCGAGGCTAGGAAGAAACTGCATCAACTAACGAGCAAAATAACCAGTTAATATCATAATGGCAGGATCAAGTTCACACATAACAATATTAACCTTAAATGTTAATGGACTAAATGCTCCAATTAAAAGACACAGACTGGCAAACTGGATAAAGAGTCAAGACCCATCAGTCTGCTGTATTCAGGAGACCCATCTCACATGCAGAGACATACATAGGCTCAAAATAAAGGGATGGAGGAAGATCTACCAAGCAAATGGAGAACACAAAAAAGCAGGGGTTGCAATCCTTGTCTCTGATAAAACAGACTTTAAACCATCAAAGATCAAAAGAGACAAAGAAGGCCATTACATAATGGTAAAGGGATCAATTCAACAGGAAGAGCTAACTCTCCTAAATATATATGCACCCAATACAGGAGCACCCAGATTCATAAAGCAAGTCCTTAGGGACTTACAAAGAGACTTAGACTCCCATACAATAATAATGGGAGACTTCAACACTCCGCTGTCAACATTAGACAGATCAACGAGACAGAAAGTTAACAAGGATATCCAGGAATTGAACTCATCTCTGCACCAAGCGGACCTAATAGACATCTATAGAACTCTCCACCCCAAATCAACAGAATATACATTCTTCTCAGCACCACATCGCACTTATTCCAAAATTGACCACATAATTGGAAGTAAAGCACTCCTCAGCAAATGTAAAAGAACAGAAATTATAACAAACTGTCTCTCAGACCACAGTGCAATCAAACTAGAACTCAGGACTAAGAAACTCAATCAAAACCGCTCCACTACATGGAAACTGAACAACCTGCTCCTGAATGACTACTGGGTACATAACGAAATGAAAGCGGAAATAAAGATGTTCTTTGAAACCAATGAGAACAAAGATACAACATACCAGAATCTCTGGGACACATTTAAAGCAGTGTGTAGAGGGAAATTTATAGCACTAAATGCCCACAAGAGAAAGCAGGAAAGATCTAAAATTGACACTCTAACATCCCAATGAAAAGAACTAGAGAGGCAAGAGCAAACACATTCAAAAGCTAGCAGAAGGCAAGAAATAACTAAGATCAGAGCAGAACTGAAGGAGATAGAGACACAAAAAACCCTCCAAAAAATCAATGAATCCAGGAGTGGTTTTTTGAAAAGATCAACAAAATTGACAGACCGCTAGCAAGGCTAATAAAGAAGAAAAGAGAGAGGAATCAAATAGATGCAATAAAAAATGATAAAGGGGATATCACCACTGACCCCACAGAAATACAAACTACCATCAGAGAATACTATAAACGCCTCTACGCAAATCAACTAGAAAATCTAGAAGAAATGGATAATTTCCTGGACACTTACACTCTCCCAAGGCTAAACCAGGAAGAAGTTGAATCCCTGAATAGACCAATAGCAGGCTCTGAAATTGAGGCAACAATTAATAGCCTACCCACCAAAAAAAGTCCAGGACCAGATGGATTCACAGCTGAATTCTACCAGAGGTACAAGGAGGAGCTGGTACCATTCCTTCTGAAACTATTCCAATCAATAGAAAAAGAGGGAATCCTCCCGAACTCATTTTATGAGGCCAACATCATCCTGATACCAAAGCCTGGCAGAGACACAACAAAAAAAGAGAATTTTAGACCAATATCCCTGATGAACATTGATGCAAAAATTCTCAATAAAATACTGGCAAACCGGATTCAGCAGCACATCAAAAAGCTTATCCACCATGATCAAGTGGGCTTCATCCCTGGGATGCAAGGCTGGTTCAACATTCGCAAATCAATAAACGTAATCCAGCATATAAACAGAACCAAAGACAAGAACCACATGATTGTCTCAATAGATGCAGAAAAGGCTTTTGACAAAATTCAACAGCCCTTCATGCTAAAAACGCTCAATAAATTCGGTATTGATGGAACGTATCTCAAAATAATAAGAGCCATTTATGACAAACCCACAGCTAATATCATACTGAATGGCAAAAACTGGAAAAATTCCCTTTGAAAACTGGCACAAGACAGGGATGCCCTCTCTCACCACTCCTATTCAACATAGTGTTGGAAGTTCTGGCTAGGGCAATCAGGTAAGAGAAAGAAATCAAGGGTATCCAGTTAGGAAAAGAAGAAGTCAAATTGTCCCTGTTTGCAGATGACATGATTGTATATTTAGAAAACCCCATCGTCTCAGCCCAAAATCTCCTTAAGCTGATAAGCAACTTCAGCAAAGTCTCAGGATGCAAAATTAATGTGCAAAAATCACAAGCATTCTTATACACCAGTAACAGACAAGCAGAGAGCCAAATCAGGAATGAACTTCCATTCACAATTGCTTCAAAGAGAATAAAATACCTAGGAATCCAGCTTACAAGGGATGTAAAGGACCTCTTCAAGGAGAACTACAAACCACTGCTCAGTGAAATCAAAGAGGACACAAACAAATGGAAGAACATAGCATGCTCATGGATAGGAAGAATCAATATCGTGAAAATGGCCATACTGCCCAAGGTTATTTATAGATTCAATGCCATCCCCATCAAGCTACCAATGAGTTTCTTCACAGAATTGGAAAAAACTGCTTTAAAGTTCATATGGAACCAAAAAAGAGCCCGCATTGCCAAGACAATCCTAAGTCAAAAGGACAAAGCTGGAGGCGTCACGCTACCTGACTTCAAACTATACTACAAGGCTACAGTAACCAAAACAGCATGGTACTGGTACCAAAACAGAGCTATAGACCAATGGAACAGAACAGAGTCCTCAGAAATAATACCGCACATCTACAGCCATCTGATCTTTGACAAACCTGAGAGAAACCAGAAATGGGGAAAGGATTCCCTATTTAATAAATGGTGCTGGGAAAATTGGCTAGCCATAAGTAGAAAGCTGAAACTGGATCCTTTCCTTACCCCTTATACGAAGATTAATTCAAGATGGATTAGAGACTTAAATGTTTGACCTAATACCATAAAAACCCTAGAAGAAAATCTAGGTAGTACCATTCAGGACATAGGCATGGGCAAGGACTTCATGTCTAAAACACCAAAAGCAACGGCAGCAAAAGCCAAAATTGACAAATGGGATCTAATTAAACTAAAGAGCTTTTGCACAGCAAAAGAAACTGCCATCAGAGTGAATAGGCAACCTACAGAATGGGAGAAAATTTTTGCAACCTACTCATCTGACAAAGGGCTAATATCCAGAATCTACAAAGAACTCAAACAAATATACGAGAAAAAAACAAACAACCCCATCAAAAAGTGGGGAAAGGATATGAACAGACATTTCTCAAAAGAAGATATTCATACAGCCAACAGACACATGAAAAAATGCTCATCGTCACTCGCCATCAGAGAAATGCAAATCAAAACCACAATGAGATACCATCTCACACCAGTTAGAATGGCAATCATTAAGAAGTCAGGAAACAACAGGTGTTGGAGAGGATGTGGAGAAATAGGAACACTTTTACACTGTTGGTGGGATTGTAAACTAGTTCAACCATTATGGAAAACAGTATGGCAATTCCTCAAGGATCTAGAACTAGATGTACCATATGACTCAGCCATCCTACTACTGGGTATATACCCAAAGGATTATAAATTATTCTACTACAAAGACACATGTACACGTATGTTTATTGCGGCACTATTCACAATAGCAAAGACTTGGAATCAACCCAAATGTCCATCTGTGACAGACTGGATTAAGAAAATGTGGCACATATACACCATGGAATACTCTGCAGCCATAAAAAAGGATGAGTTTGCGTCCTTTGTAGGGACATGGATGCAGCTGGAAACCATCATTCTTAGCAAACTATCACAAGAAGAGAAAACCAAACACCGCATGTTCTCACTCATAGGTGGGAACTGAACAATGACATCACTTGGACTCGGGAAGGGGAACATCACGCACTGGGGCCTATCATGGGGAGGGGGGAGGGGGGAGGAGGGAGGGATTGCACTGGGGAGTTATACATGATATAAATGATGAATTGATGGGTGCTGACGAGTTGATGGGTGCAGCACACCAACATGGCATAAGTATACATATGTAACAAACCTGCACGTTATGCACATGTACCCTAGAACTTAAAGTATAATAAAAAAAAAATAAAAAAATAAAAAAAAAAAGAAAGAAAAGAAAAGAAAAAAAGAAAGAAAGAAAGAAAAATCCAGTTCATTTTATTTGCCTCTAGGACCTAATTCTTTGACTTTTGGGAAATAAATTATCCTTAACAAAGTGCTTCTTAAAATTCTTAACCTCAGTAATGAAAGGCTCTTCAAAACAGATATGTTGTATTTGTAATTAAAAGTTTTCCTGTCCCTGTATTATAACATTATGGCCAGCCTTCAATATATTTGAAATAATTAGAGTGTAACTTCAGTAATTGAGCATTCTGAGAAAATTCTGAGGAAATTGCAGAGTTTTGGGGAAAATTTAGCATTTGATAGAGTGTGGGAATTAAACCATCCATTTGGAACTTATTTGTATGGAAGCAAAACTATTTACCGCTGGAAGCTGTGGTGGCAATGCTGGCAATGGGTGAAGATTTTGCCTCTAGGTGCATGTGTGACAATATTTCCTCAGACAGAAGTACATAGTATTTTTTGAGACTACATAATATTGGTGACCTGCAGCTAAGAGCCTATGTTCTAGTGATCTATGGAATTTGGATATTATTTCTAATTAAGCCTTTCTTACTGTGAGTTACATATACCTACTAGATTTGAAGATTCAGTCAATTTCCAAAAATGCATCTTTTAGAATAGCTTTGTGCCTTCCTGATTGCTCCTCCAAGTCTAATGTTGGCTCTCTCTTCAACTATTACCTTTTTTGGATAGTTTTCCTGATCTTGCCTATCTCTTCCCATTAGAATTCATGAACCCTTCTTCCTGTTTCCATGGTATCCAATATAGAGCTGTGTATGCTTGCCACACAGTATTTTTAAATAATTAATTTTATTTGATGTTTTTATATATGTACCTCAGTCTCCCTTTCTACAGATAATCACTGTTAACAGTTTTTTGTGTTTCTTTCTATAAAACAGAAATGTTGCATTTTCCAGTGCACATGTGACTAAATACATACATGGATTTAAAAAATCACCCACAAAAAATCATATTTTTGGAAATATTTTTCATTCTGCTTTTTATTTAACATATGTAGGATGTACTTCTATGAACACGTGCAGGCTTGCATTATTTTTAAAAACAGCTATCTAATAATTCCATTTTATGGATGTTTTATAATTTATAATTATTTGGGTTCCTAATTATGAACACTTTGCTTGTTTGAAGCTTTCTGATTTTATAAACATTGCAGTGAAGGATCCCTGGTGAACGTCTGCAAGTATATCTTCAGGATACATCTAAAACAGTGGGATTTCAGGGTCTGAGGGCATGTGTTTATTTAATATTGGTAGATTAACTCTACAAAATGTTTCATCAATTAGCCTCCCACCAACAACATCACACTATGTATAAAAATTGGTTTCCTTTCTCTCCTCACTTAGAGAGTGAGAAAATTGCATGGAGAGCAGTGCTTTTTATCTCAGGATCCCCACTGCACCTAACACGGTACTCAATAAATATTTTTAGAAAGGAGAAATAAAGAATGAAAAGTTCTGCTCATATTTTAGCCTGTGTTAACACCATTAGAGTTATGTTGGAGACAATATTAAAGTCATGCATTAATATGATACTCAGACAAGTTTGACAGTTCATGGAAAGGTGCATATGTGGTTGTGAATTCACTAGGCAATTCCATAAACCTCCTCATTAATCTTATTTAGAGGTCCAGGAAGAGGAAGAAGAGATCTTTCCAGAATCAATCTGTATCGCCTCTCTTTCAGAGTAGGCCTTCCCCTGAGACTAGCAATTTTTCTGCCTGGTGATTTGAGTGTGTGGGATAGGACCAGGAAGTGAATATTCTCTCTCTCTCTCTGTCTCTCTGTCTCTCTCTCTCTCTCTCTCTCTCTCTCTCTCTCTCTCTCTCTCTCTCTCTTTTGGGCAAGCAGAGAGTGTGTATTCCTGCCAATTAAGTGCTGAAACAATTTTATCCTGTTGTTTTTCATGTGCATTACATCATCTATGTGTAAACTAACTGTGGCTCCTAAGAACCTCTATACTCTCTAGCCTGAACATCAAGCCTCTAAACTCTCTAGCCTCTAAACTCTCTAGCCTCTAGACTCTCTAGCCTGAACATCAAGGCCCTCTATCACGTGCCTCCAGTGTGTGTCCAGCTACACCCTGCTACTCATAGCTGAAGACCTACTGTGGGTTTTGCCCACCTGCTTTATGGAATCATTCTGTCCTGCTCCACTGTGAAAAGTGCTCTCATTTTCCCCACATCATATGGCTGGGAAAGCCTTTGCTGTAGCTTTTTTTTTTTTCCAGCATCTGATTTCTTGTTGCCTGATTCATTGATGCCAATCGTTCTTAGTTCAGATTGGCTGCCATAGTGATTTTTAATCTGTACCTAATTTTTTATTGAATGGACTGTAAATATGATCACCCATCTATATCCCTGGCTTGAGGCTCAGGGCAGTTTTTTAAAGACCTATAGTGCTTTTCAAGGCAAACTTATTTGAAATATTGTTTGCATCCCACAATGTTGACACCCTTGGGAGGAAAGAAGGTGAATCTTAGAGGTATTTACTTTCTCCTGCACACTCACTGGCCTGATGCCTATTTGGCTGATGAGGCCTGACTGGCTCGACACAGGTGTAATGAATGTCTTAGATTACCCAGTGACTTTGAACTTTAATTTTTATTCGCTTGGTTCACTCAAAGAACACCTCTGTGCCACTGTAATCATTAGGATGCTTCATCTCTGCAGGCTGATAGAATTTATGGCCCCAGGGTTGGAAAAGCATAAAGAGGAGATGGTCCTCCTGAGAGGTTTGTCTCTTCAGGTTAGTGTTAATGCAGAAGCTGTATTTACCCACTGGATCCCAAGACCATAAAAAGTAAATCCACAGCAGAGTGCTAAAAGATGGCTCTTGTTTGGAGCCATTGCAGCATCTAAAAGTGACACTGCAGTCAGTGAAAGCATTTTATTGGCCCCTTGGATTTTACTACAGGAAATCACAAAGCTCTATTATGTACCAAAACAGCAACAGATTTTGTTGGTGGCCTTGAATCAATCTGTTAAATATATTTGAAGGAATATGGATATTAGTAAAGTTGGATAGGAATTCTCAGGTGGTGCCAAGAAATAATCTTCTACAAATAAACAATCAATGCAAACAAACAGAAACACAAGTAGTTGCCTAGTTCCCACAAGTTTGCAAAATACTTTCATATATATCATATGTTCAGTCCACCAGCCTTAGAAAGAACATCAGGAAGTCATGATTTGTAGTCATTCTATTTTAGACATGAAGGTATTTGAGGTGCAGAGACATTGAGTCATGAGAGGTTGAAATTCTCATAGGTGGTTTTGATGTCTCGTTTGTGTTGCATCCCATGACTTCAAAAATTACCAGGAAAGCTATAGTTGCTTCAATTCTAAATTCACCAAGTCCATTAAAGTAGGCTGAGTATCTAGAGTACAAAATAAAGTCACAATTTGTAAGATATTCAGCTTATTGAAATAATATGTATATTCCACATGGACAGTTCAATCATCACTTTAAAAAAGACATCTAGGCCAGACGTGGTGGCTCACGCCTATAATCCCAGCACTTTGGGAGGCCAAGGTGGGTGGATCACCTAAGGTGAGGACTTCGAGACCAGTCCAACCAATATGGTAAAACTCCATCTCTACTAAAAGTACAAAAATTAGCCAGGTGAGGTGGTATGCGCCTGTAGTCACAGCTACTGGGGAGACTGAGACAGCAGAATTGCTTCAACCTGGGAGGCAGAGGTTGCAGTCAGCGGAGAACATACCACTGCATTCCAGCCTGGGCAACAAGAGTGAAACACCATCAAAAAAAAAAAGACATCTAAGGCTTTATTTACTGGGATTATAAAAACAATCTGACTCTTAAATATTACCCATTCATTCATTCATTTGTTTAAAATGTATTGAGTATTCTCTCTGTACCAGGCATTGTGCTACAATAGATACACAAATGAGTAATATTTAATTCCTACTTCTTAAATACAATAATAATAATACTAGATATTATTTACTGATGCTAGCTTCTGATATGTCAAGCAATGTGTTAACAACTTAAGGTATATTACAATATTGATTCCCAATAGCCCCTTATGGTATAGATTCTCTTAGTATCCCTATTTTCCAGATAAGGTAATAGAAGCATACATCCAAGGTAGGCTGGCAAATGGCAGACTTGAACTGCATTCAAGATCTGGTGTGATCCCGAAGCACATAGTTTTTTTAATCTTTCTGTATCTTTTTCTTCCCATGCTCTGCTCCCTGGCTCATGGTCTGGGGTACACAGGCAAGGAAACAGATTACTTAGTAATAAAGTGGAGGGACTTTAATAACAAAGGAATAAATGAAGTTCTGTAGGAATGTAAAGTGAGGAAAATTAGAGAGAACTGGACTTAGTAGATGGAACTGAACTTGGGTCTTAAAATAGCCATAAACTTTTTCTAAGCAAAGAAAGAGAAAAGCCATTCCAGGAAGAAAGGAAAATAGAGCAAAAGCATGGAGTTACATCTAAGAATTTCTGCTTTAGGTGGCATAGAAAGTATTCTTTGGTTGCCAAAAGTTTACTGAGTCCTTGTAGAGTTCCTGATACTGCATCAGTTACTTGAGGCACTGACTATGGAGTGGGCCTGGTCTTGTGGGCATGGTCTTTTGCTTTAAGCTAAAAAGAAGTCCTCAAATTTGTATGACAATCAGATGTCAAGGTGCAGCACCATCACAGGACTGGCTGTTTCAGTAACACAGAAGTATCCTGAGCTCTGAATTTCAGAGCATTGGTCTTAGGTTTTATTAGCTCTCAACAATGTGAGGATTGCTACTTAAACATGCAGAAAGACTTCAAGTCATCATTTAATTCACACAAGAGACAGTAGCATAGGTTGAAAAGCAGGGAGTGTTACCCTAGACGTGAAGCATAATTATGGATGGGGGATGGGAGTCTGTCCATTTCCCTATAGACCTGAAGACTCTGAGATCTCTTAATTGAAGGTACAATGTTACTGTCACTCACCAATAGTAGTATCATGTTATTAAGAGTCTAAGAGAATTCTAACAATATCCTAGGAAGACTCTCTATCCTTAAGGAGCAGTGGAAAGGTCTCAGAGCTTACTGGAAAATGAAGAAGGATGCATTGAATGTGATTATCCATAAAAATGCTTTGGTGCACTTGAATTCCACTCTTATTTCTAAACTGGAACTTTCCTGACCCCTGAGTTCTACCCAGGAAGTAAGTAAGAAAGCTCCTTTATGCTATTTAGGGTTAAAAAATAATTCTTAAACTCAGAGCATTCGTAATTGTGACCCTCTTGACCTTTGAGATTATAGAAAGATGTCAGGAATTCTTAGAAAAAGCCCATGCATGTTAAAAAGCAAAGGAGAGGGCCTGTTGGCAAAAGACAACAGATTAAAGCAACAGGTTTCATTTTCCCCCTCTGATTCCTATCAAGCACCTCTAAAATGACAAAAAAGGAGTAAAATGTCATAAAAATATAAAAACCAAAAAGGTCTGCAACATGACATTGGATGAGAAACATCAACATGATTTTGAAAGTTAGAAAGTAGATGCACAAGTAATGACTGACTTGATAAAGAAGAGAAAACTGAACCCAAAAAGAAGGGAAAGACAGCAAAATGAGGCTGAGTCTATGACTCAGGCAAGGCGCAGGGGGCCTGGAGATTCCGGGTTGCTGGATACATTGGAAGGGAATAGGGCTGTAAACATAGGCATCCTCTGAAAGCCCGCATAGGAAGCAGTTAGCTACCTGATAAATCACCTACCTTGTGCAGCCAAGCAACCCACCGTCTCCACCTAGCAGTAGTAGAGAGGCTTGTCTTCAGATAACTGAACCAGGGACAACATGCCCAACAGGGGGCAATGCTGAAATACTTTACTGGAAATAGAAGGATTAATTTAAAGTCTACACATTGGCTGACAAGTCCCTGAACTTCTGTTCTCTGCATATCTCCTAGAACTCCAAATAGTTCAGTAAGAAATTGAAGAAGTTTTATCTAGAGAACCAATATGCCCATAAGGAGTTGGGGGTTGTGGAGGGGCACTAAAAATACTAACACTTGGCATCCTTCAAAGAAACAGCGAGATCTCAATTTCATCTTATGTATTAGTTCTCACCCTGCTAATAAAGACATACCTGAAACTTGGTAATTTATAAAGAACAGAAGGTTTAATGGACTCACAGTTCCACATAGCTGGGAAGGCCTCACAATCATGGTGGAAGGCAAAGGAGGAGAAAGACATGTCTTACATGGTAGCAGGCAAGCATACGTGTGTAGAGGAACCATCAGATTTCATGAGACTTATTCACTGTCATGAAAACAGCATGGGAAAGACGCACCACCATGATTCAATCACCTCTCACCGTGTCCCTCCCACAACTTGTGGGAATTGTGGGAGCTACAGTTCGAGATGAGATTTGGGTGGGGACACAGCCAAACCATATCATCTTACTATTGTAAAACCCATCAGTAAATATGTTATAATGCTACTTGTGCTTTTTTGCTAAGCAATGACATTTTAAAAAGTAATTGCATTATGAGCTTTAGGACTTCCAGGGTGAGATTATTAATATAAGAACATTTTAGTAATCTATTCTATAGCATTGTAATCACTGAACAATTGAGCAAAAGGAGCTTTCACTCCAGTGGAAAGCTCTTGAAAAATAATATATGTTTTTACAATGTGGCTGTTCTTCTCACTTGGCCCCTTGTATATCAGTTATGTATTTCCACAATAATGCTGAAAAGTATCCACCCAGATCTCACTAACTGAAAATAATAAGCCTTTATGTAGCCTGAGAGTGTGTAGCTTGGCTAGGTAATTATTCTGGTGTTGCTGGGCTCACTCAGCTCATTTGTTTGTGGTCAGCTGCAGGTGGTCCTGCAGCTTTCTGTGTGTGTCTTTCTGTGTATTGGGGGGTCAGCCAGATGTTGGCTGGGCTAATATTGTTCAGGCTGCATAATTAGGGACAACTCAGCTCTGTTTCATGTGTCTTATTCCCCAGCATTCTTGTCTGGGCATGTCCATGGCAAAGGCAGAGGAGCAAGAGTGAAAGCAAACCTCAAGATGTAAGTGATTTTCATGCCGCTGCTTACATCAACATGCTTGCTAATGTCCCAGTGTCCAAAGCATGTCACATGGCTGATTCCAGAATCAAGGATAGATGAAGAACTAGGTCCATCAATGCCATCAGTTTACCACATCTGGCTCCCTTTTTTCCCCCCATCTTTTCTTTGTGTCTGGAACCTACTCTAAAATTCAGGGAGTATAATATTTTGGCCTACCATTATCCAACAATTTACTCTTGACTTAAAGGTTCCCAAGCTGTATACTTTTTATCACTTTATTAAATATACAACTCAGCTTGAAACCAGAGTATATTTGCCTTAGAAAGCTACTGACATAAAAATAAATCCCTCAGAGGTTGAAGGGAATCAGTTTATACAACAGACTCTGTGTTCTTTGAAGTGTGGTTATGAAGGGTTTCATCAACATGGGACTGAATTTATAAATCTCCACTCAGAGTTGACATGATAGAATCACTTTGGCGCTTCCTCTGATGTGTCTTGGAAGTTCAGACTCTTGAACACATAAGGGATGGTGTCCTGGTGGGGTAGATATGTTAGTTCTTGGTTTTGGGACTCAAGGTGGATTATCTTGACCAATCACGTGACTTCTGCTTCCTTTTCTGAGAGAGACTGGTAATTATTCTTTATGAAGAATACCTGTCTCATAGACTAAAGGATTAAATGGCACAAATGCATGCTGATACTAATGTAAATGTATACAATTCTAAACCAGTGAACAATTTTTATAGTGTTCTTATGACAAAAAGTTGCCCTTCTGGTGGCATTCACAGTAATAATAGCTTTCAATTGCTGAGTGTGTGCTATGTGCCAGGCACGATGTTATGTACTTCGTTTCCATAATTTAAATTAATCTTCACAGAAATGCTATGGAAATTAATATTATTCTTGTTTGACAGAAAACTGAGTGTTAGAAAAGTCACCTAACTTACCGAATTTCACATGGTAATGAAATTAGTGTAATGAAAGGAACCTGGCTGCTACATTCCAGAGCCTTGCCTTGCCTTGCCTTTTTGTTTTGTTTTGTTTTGTTTTTAGGCAGGGTCTCACTGTCACCCACATTGGAGTGCAATGGTGTAGTCTTGGCTCACTGTGGCTTCAAACTCCTAGGCTTAAGCGATCCTCCCACCTGAGCCTCCCTAGTCACTGGGACTACCGGCATGTACTACCACACCTGGCTAATTTCTTTATTTTTTTTAGAGATCTGGTCTCACTATGTTGCCCAGGCCAGTCTCAAACTCCTGAGCTCAAAGGATCCTCCTGCCTTGACCTTCCAAAGTGCTGGGATTACAGAAATGAGCCACCATGCCCCGCCCAGATCCTGTTTTCTTAATTACCTTTCTTGTGCTGTACATGGTGTCAATCTTTAGCAATTGTGAGCGAGCCTTCAACACTCTCCAAAGTATTCACCCAGAATTAACTCCCATGATGTAACATCTTACCTTAACTAGAAGAGATGTTACTATGAATGATCTTTATTAAGCACCTACTGTGTACAGCATACTGCTAAAAGTGAGGGCATAAGAAGAAGACAGAAAAAGACTCTTTAGAAAAATGTACCCATACCCAAAGAAAGTAAATAGCTTATAGCCAGGATGGGTGGAGGACAGCTGACAGGTGGGACTGAGTGAAGTCTGGAGAACTATATATGTGATAATGACTTCTAATTGTTTGTTCAATGACCATATATTGGAACTCTACTATGAGAAAGATGCAGGGGGTAGAAAAATGAGTAAAGCTGTCCTTGTCCTAAAGGAGCTCAGGTTCTAATGAAAGACACATACACACACACACACACACACACACACACACACACACTACAATGACACAGCCTGGCAAAGGGCTCTAATAGAACTTTGGTTTGGGTGTGGGGTCGGGGACAGGTGCTGAGTCCAGGGAAGGCTCCACAGGAGGTGACAATTGATTTGAATCATAAAAAATGAAGCAGAACCTCTCAGAAACAAAAATCAATCATGAAACAGAAACAGAAAAGGCTATGTAGTGTGAGCAAAGCACTGGGAGAGGAACAGTACATGGCAGGGGCGAGATAGAGTTGGAGGGTGAAGGCAGGTGGGAAAAGAGCATCAGGAGGCGATTAGGGGCCAGATCATGAAGAGTCATGCTGAGAAAATGGAGATGTAGCTTAGAAAATGGGAGCTGCTGATTTTAAGAACCTGAAAATCCCTCATTAAGTTAAAATGGTAAAATGCTTCAGTACCCCTATTGGGCAGGGTTTGCTCGTGCTTTTTGATAGGACTAGCAGAGGCACATCATGGAGATGCCCCATGTCCAGTGCCATCCATCTTGTTGAAAAGGCCTTCCTATGAGACCACATGACCTCCCCACTGACAGAATCCAGGCAGACAGGCTGTGTTGTGCACTGACCCTTGGAAAAGCAGAGCTGCTACAAAATCTGCTTCTGAAAAGTTCTAATTCATTTTCCCCTTTGCCAGTGCTGGGAGGAGCTGGGATGCCAATAGGGCAAGTTCCAGACACAGCTTCTGACCTTACTCTCTGGTGCCTGTAACAGCAGCACAAGCAATGAACAAAGCATGAAGGTGTGTGCAAGCCTGAACTCCAGTCCACAATTGTACACAAAGTCTGCTAATCCAAAACTGGGATGGGCTGTGCACAAATGAGGCAATTCGGAAGCCAGGAAGAGCATCTGCATGTGCATGCTGTGAATTAGTAAGCAAGCTGCCACTGTGGGTTCCCTCTAATGTCATCTTTTACTTCTATCAGCTTGAAAATACTTCAGAAACCTCTTTGCCCCTGGTCCCATGCCTGTGGTCATCAATGCTATGCTCTGCTCACATCCAGGATATTATTTTAAAACTCTCCATGTTTCCCACCTTTTGTAATGAAAGAAGTTGCCAGATTTCAACAGTAGGCACTTGGTAAGCCTGTTTCTGTGATTTCTGGGTGAAAAAGACAAATTGTTCTACCAGAGTTCCAAGAAAGAAAGTGCTTATTCACATCCTATGAATCCACTTCCATCCATATGCTCCCTCCTTCCCTTTGAAACCTGACCTGCTTACTCTGATACACACATCATACCCACACACACAAACACACACATACTCACACATGCCTCTCATATTCATAAAACTACATGGAAGGTTGCTGAGATCCCAGTAATTCAAAATTATATAAAATCCAAGGGAGAAGTCTGTGTGAATGGGTGTCAATGTTCATATTAATACATAATGGTAGTCATATATATAGTATATATAAATATATATAGTATATATATAATGTTATGTTTTGCTATATTAACATACTATTCATAAATATTTCCCAAGTTTCTTCCTTGTCTTTGTAATTACTGTCTTAGTAACTACTACATAATATTGCAATGGGTTGATATATCATATTCACCTTATTTATGGTCAAACTTCAGACATTTTAATTTTAAATATTTATGATTATAACTAAGGCTATATTGGACATTTTTGCATTGCTTGCTGTAGAATGATTTCTTTGGGATACATATCATAGAGTGAAATTATTGGGGAAAAGGATATGAAAAATGCTATAGTTCCTAACAGTAATTTTCCTGTTGTTTTCTAAAATAGGTGATACAAACTTTTTATATCATTAGGGCTGTGAACATGCCAATTTCACAAGAATTTTCTCAGTAGCATGTTATGATTTTAATGTATGCTGTTTGTTCTACTAATCTGTTGAGTGTAAAGTGTTATAGAAAATTTTCTTAATTTGAAATTTTGTGATTGGTAGGAAGCATAAACATTTTTCAAAGAATTTACTTAATGTGATGTAAGTGTTACATTTACTTTTTATGTGATGTACATTGTTTATAGTCTTATATATTTGGTGTCTGTGGATTTTTCTCATAAATTTAATGAATTCTTTAAATATATATTATTAACCACTTATATGCAATATTAGACATTTGTAGACTATAATAATTTGCTTTCGTGAAATGTTCTTTACCCAAATCTTGACAAGACCTACTTATCATCATCATTCAGCTCTCTGTTCAATTACCATTTTTTTAGAGAGAGTAGCCCTGATCTATCTATATATAGTCAAGGGAGAAGAGTGGGTGAGAACAAGACCTTTAGAGCCAGAGTATCTAGGTCCAGATCTTGGCTTACCACTTACTGTGTAGCTTTGGGTGACATATTAAATGGGGAAAATGATGATATCCACCCTTTAGGATTGTTGTGAGTATTTAAAAAATTGATATAAGCAAAGTGCTTAAAACCATGCCATCCAAAAGGAAAAAAAGTAAAGACATAGCTATTTTTATTTAGGAGTATAATATCAGAAGGCAATGGAACTGAGTTTTTAATGGGTGGAGAAGAGATGAGAAAGTAAGCTTGGACTTTCTTCCCAATCTTTTCCCAGACCTAGCCCTGCTGGGATGGTTCTTTTTGATGCTTCAATGAACATTGATCAAGATCTTCTACATTAAGTGACTATGACAAATTATTGTGTCCAGGGAAAAAATGTTCTTTAAAAATGAGTCCTCCAGAGGCATTGATTTGGGGGATAAAATATAAATATGCGTATTAAATAATAGCATGGCACAGTGGAAAGAACATGAATTTTGGAGACTGGTTGACCTGGGATCAGATCCTGTCTTCACCGTGGGCTGGTTGTGCAGCTTTGATCAAGTCGTTCGATCTTTCTGAGCCTCATCCGGGCCCTTCTGGCTTGACAGGAGAGTTAAATAAGTTGACATAAGTATGTAGTGCATGTGGATCATAGTAGACATTCAATACTCTATAATAATTGTATCAAAAGGAGGGTGGGGTGATTATTCTTTGAGAAGTGGAATTTCCGTTACTGCCTGATGAAAAAAAAAAATCCTGTGGGTTCAGACAACAGATGAGTTTGAACAGATCCTTAAGTGACAGATTTAAGGGTTAGAGAGAGACCCTCAGTTGGGATAGCATGACATGAACCTACTTGATGGGTATATGCAGGCATATGGAGAACGTGGGATGAAGATCATGTACTTGGAGTGAAGTGGATGGCTGAGGCATAGGAGTGATGGAAAATGAGATGAAAAGGGAAGGCTGAGCTATAATGGTGAAAGGCCAAAGGGTTACTCTCAGAGATGCATTACAGTTATTCAGATTATCCTCACTTTTATTAGATCCGTTGGAACCAGAGAAAAGGGACATTTGGAAAGCACAGAACGATTTGCTAGTGGTTAACATAAAAGATGCTAGCATTGTGCTTTATAATGCATTGAAGAGAGACCATTTTAATTTATCCATCCCCTGGAACTTGAGGCAAGAATTTTTCCAGAGAAATGCTTTGACACATCCATGGGACAACTGTTTGAACTACCTAGATTAGCAGCATCACATTTGTTCAGCAGCATCATCACCTATTATTTATCAAGCCCTTACTCTATACCAGGTACTCCGCCTAGTGTATTCTGTGCATTACCTCATTAAATCTTCTCAATAACCCGAAAAGCAAATGCCAATTTTATTCTCATTCTACAAGTAAGCAAACTGAAGCTTAGAGACATTCCATAGCTAGAAAGTGCTGAAGCTACCTTTGAACACAGGATTGCCTGTCTCCAAAATCACTACTCTCAGCAGTCTCTAACACCGGCTTTACTATCTCTTTGTGCAACTATTATTCAATCACTGCCCTCTCTCCTTTTTTCCCCATGTCCTCAAATGCATTGCATTTTCTTTCTGTCTCTCTCCCCTTCTACTCTTGCCCTTGCCCAAGCTTTCATTTTTGAACTCAATGCCTCAACGTTTATGGAACACACACAGTGTGCCAAGTGCTCTATTAAGTGATTTTACTTCTCCATGTTATTCTTTCTCCGTAATGCCTGACATGGTACTAGAAATGAACTCAATAAATACATAATCTTGTTATGTGTGGTCTAGTGCCTCAAGGAATTGAATAAATACAGGACATTTTAACTAAAATTCCCAGAGTTGGGATGCACTCATGCCTGCTTTCCTTCCTCTCCTTCTTTCCCTCCTTCCTCTTTTCTTTCCTTCCACAAATATTTGTCATATGAATGTCTATATCAAATACTTTGCTAAGTGCTAGGGCTACAATAAAATACACAGAAAGGCAAATAAATTTAATTAAACACGTTTATGATCCAGGACCGGGCTGCAATGGACATCTCCTGGAGGCTGTCGCTAAATACTTGCCCCTCTCTCAATAGTGAGTAATATAGTGCTTGTCACTGCTGCCCTTTAAAACTCCAAATAGAATCAACTATGGACAAGAAGGGCAACACCAAAGATTAAATGAGGGGGAAAGGGAGGGGGCCTGTGGGTAAGTCTCATCCATTCCATTCTATCCGGTGATCAGATATTTTGAAGCAGGGGGCAGGTAAGATCCTGTGGTCATCCTTAAAAATCATGATCTGAGAGGCAGAGTTGGAGAGGGTGAGCTTTTGGAAAACCATGGGAGCTGGATGAGACAGTTCTGGTAGTAAAGCAGTGTCTGAGTGTGTCCAAGTGTTATGGAAGAGGCATTTGTGTCTCCCCAAATTTCATATGTTGAAGTCTTAACCCCTAATATGATAGTATTAGGAGGTAGGGCCTTTGGGAGATAATTAGGTTTAGACAATGTCATAAGGGTGGGATTAGTGCCCTTATTAGAAAAGACACCAGAACTTCTCTCTCCACCCTGTGAGGACACAGCAAAAAGGTGGCTATCTACAAACCAGGAAGAGAGCCCTCATTAAGAACTGAATCTGCACTGAGCGCAGTGGCTCATGCCTGTAATCTCAGTACTTTGGGAGGCCGAGGCAGATGGATCACCTGAGGTCAGGAGTTCAAGACCAGCCTGACCAACATAGTGAAACCCCGTCTCTACTAAAAATACAAAATTTAGCCGGGTGTGGTGGCTGGTGCCTGTAATTCCGGCTACTAGGTAAGGCAGGAGAATCTCTTGAACTCAGGAGGCAGAGGTTGCAATGAGCCAAGATTGAGTCATTGCACTCTAGCCTGGGCAACAAGAGCGAAACTCTGTCTCAAAAAAACAAACAAAAAAACAAAACAAAACTGAATCTGATGGCACTTTGGCATTTTGATCTTGGACTTCTCCGCCTTCCAAAACTGAGTTATAATATTTGTGTTTAACCACACAATGTATGGTATTTTGTTACAGCAGCCTGAGCTGCCTAAGACACCAAGTTTCTCTAACAACATGACTAAATGGCTTCTGTGAATGACTGACAGGAGCAGGCAGCACCCTTTTTACCTTCTGGATGGGGTGGTAGAAGATTAACAGGATGCCATCCCACCTTGCTCACTTGGGGAGAAACAGTGTTTTCCAAATAAGACATAAATATGCGGGGAATTTCTCATGGAGATTAGGCAATGGATCTAAAAAGGTACTCTCCTCATGCCTGACCTTAGCTCATCCCATGGAGCCCTCTCTATTGTGAATCTGAAGGCTTAGCAAAAATCCTCAGATTCACAATATTTTCTCAATATATATCAGAACATCTGCAATGAACAGGTTTCTATGTTAGACAAAGTGGATTAATTTTATTATAAACAAAAACCACCTTCAAAAGAGTATTCATTGCTGGTTTTTTATTTTAAAAAGTAGAACCGCTTGCATGAGTTCACCAATTCCCAACTGGTTGATTCAATGCATTACAAGGGAGGAACTCAGCAACCCTGGCTCATATTTTATCAGCCACGGCAGGACATGGAGTTTGGATTTGGGGGATCAAGGCACTTTCAATTTCCAGTAGCAGAAACTCATTTATTTATTAAATGAACAAATTGAATATGCTTAGCCCCATAGGAAATAGAAATGTTACTTTCTCATTCTTTGTCACCCATTAATAAATAGTGCACATTTGTGTAACAGTAGGATCAGTAAGTTAGTTTTGGTCTCTTATGTAAGCCATTTCATGGAAGCTTTTCAGTAGTACATTATTGCTTTCACCTTATTTTCAGAGATCTCCTGGGAATAACTGAAATATGGGACTGTTTTATTATGTTAAAAAGTTTAGTTAGCAGAAAATGCAATATAACATGTATGTCACACAAGTTTATAGCATGCCTACATATTAGATATTGATAATTCCAGGGTAATTTCAGTCTGTAAGTTTGTTTTTCTCAACCACATTATTTATCTTTTATTCTTATTCAGGATGAATGTAAACCTTTTGGGTTTTTCTTCCTCTTATCCGTTCATTCAGAAGATATTTACTGAGTACCTATCTATGCCATGCAGTCTCTTAGAGAATGGGAATACAGCAGTGAACAAGAGTCCTGCTGTTAGGGAACTTAAATTCTAGATTAGTGCTGTCCTGCAGACATTAAAAAAATTATTTTTTATTTTTGTGGGTACATAGTAGGTGTGTCTGTTTATGGGATACATGAGATGCTTTGATACAGTCATACAATGTGAAATAAGTACATCATGGGGAATGGGGTAACCATCCCCTCAAGCATGTCTCTTGTGAGTTACAAACAATCTGATTATACTCTTTAAGTTATTTTAAAATGGACAATTATTATTGACTATAGTCACCCTGTTTTGCTATCAAATAGTAGGTCTTATTCTTTCTTTTTTTGTTTGTTTGTTTGTTTGTTTGTTTGTTTTTTGTAGCTGTTGACTACCTCCACTTCCCCCCCTAAGTCCCTCATTACCCTTCCTAGCCTCTGGAAATTATTCTTCTACTCTCTGTGTCCATGAGTTCAATTGTTTTGATTTTTAGATCCCACAAATAAGCGGGAACATGCAGTGTTTGCCTTTCTGTACTTGGCTTATTTCACTTAACATAATGCTCTCCAGTTCCATCCATGTTGTTGCAAATGACTAGATCTCATTCTTTATATGGTTGAATACTACTCCATTGTGTATATGTACCACATTTTCTTTATCCATTCACCTGTTGATGGAGACTTAGATTGCTTTCAAACCTTAGGTATTGAAAACAGTGCTGCGACAAACATAGGAATGCAGATATCTCTTTAATATACTGATTTCCTTTCTTTTGGGTGTATACTCAGCAGTAAGATTGCTGGATCATATGATATCTCAGTTTTTAGTTTTTTTCAGGAGCCTCTAAACTATTCTCCAAAGTGGTTGTACTCATTTACATTCCCACCAACAGTGTACACCAAAGATTCCCTTTTCTCCACATCCTCATCAGCATTTGTTATTACCTATCTTTTGAATAGAAGCCATTTTAACTGGAGTGAGATAATATCTCATTGCAGTTTTAATTTGCAATTCTCTGATGATCAGTGATGTTGAGCACCTTTTCATATGTCTGCCATTTGTGTATCTTCTTTTGAGAAATGTCTATTCAAATCTTTTGACCATTTTTGATTGGATTGTTACACTTTTCCCTATAGAGTTATTTGAGCTCCTTATACATTCTGGTTCTTAATCCCTTGTCAGATAGGTAGTTTGCAGATATTTTCTCCCATTCTGTGGGTTGTCTCTTCACTTTGTTGATTGTATCCTTCACTGTGCAGAAGCTTTGTAACTTGATGTGATCCCATTTGTCCATGTTGCCTTTGGTTTCCTATGCTTGTACCTACACTCAAGAAGTGTTTGCCCAGACCAAAGTCCTGGAGATTTTGCGCAATGTATTTTGTAGTAGTTTTATAGTTTGAGGTCTTAGATTTAAGTCTTTAATAATTTTGACTTTTATTTTTGTATATGGTGATAGATAGGGGTCTAGATTTTTTCTTCCAGCAGAAGTTTCTTTGATGATGGAAATGTTCTAATGTGATTAGATTACATTAGGAAATGATTTACTGTTCAATGTAGTATCCTCTAGCCCCATGTGGCCATTGAGCACGTAAGCTGTGGATAGTGGATAGAATTATTTGACTTTAATACATTTAAATTTAAATAGCCACATGGGACTAATGGCTACTGTATTGGACAACACAGTTTGGTAGGAGAGGCTGACATTAAAGAAGTAGATGCAAAACTGGCTGGGCACAGTGGCTCATGTCTGTAATCCCAGCACTTTGGGAGGCTGAGTCAGGAGGATCACCTGAGGTCAAGAATTCGAGACCAGACTGGCCAACATGGTGAAACCCCATCTCTACTAAAAGTACAAAAATTAGCCAGACATGATGGCAAGTGCCTGTAATCCCAGCTACTCAGGAGGCTGAGGCAGGAGAATCCCTTGAACTGGGGAGGCGGAGATTGCAGTGATCTGAGATCGTGCCATTGCACTCCAGCCTGGGGGACAAGAGTGAGACTTCCTCTGGAAAAAAAAAAAAAAAAAAAAAAAAAAGCAAATATAAAACCAAGGCAGGTACTGTGGAGGAAATAAACAGGTGATGTGATGGGAGTGGTAGAGGAGGTTGGCTTCAGGGAGGGGTGTCAGGACAGCCTCTAGATGAGAAGAAGCCAGACTCATGAGAAGCTGAAGGAAGAGGATTGCAGGCAGAGGAAACAGCAAGTGAAAAGGCTGAGCCTGGGATTCCTTGGAAGTGCACTGAATGCACTGACAGCTGTCCCTTTCCAGGCCCACATCAAGGCTGGAGGCTTCTACTTTGGGATGGCAAACTTTCTCATCTGGGGGGACCTCTTCTGCGTGGGAGCATGCGTTAGGCTCAAGAGTGACCAAAACGACCCTGCTGAGATCTGCCCCAGGTGAGCTGCCATCTCTTCTCTGCACAGCAGCTGATGCAGTAGCTGACTTCATGTCCTGGTGCCTCCAGCCACATTCCTTTTAGTTATCGTACCCTAGGTATACACAGGCAGCACAGTAACTGTTTGCTGCCTAACCTAGTTTCTGAATGTAAACCTTTTCTGATTTCTCTGGGGATAAAACTTACTTCCACTCTTTGACTCTTTTCTTTATCCATATTCCGATGACTGACTTTCCTGTCTTTCTACCTCCTTTATCCAATTTGTGTCCTCTCATTTGTTCTGCTCACCAGTTTGCTGACTCTTCTCCCTTCAGCATCTCCCACAAGGCATATATGTGTTTCTCTTTCTAGTGTTATCTGTCTATAGCACCACAAAGCACTTGAAATATAAGACATTTGATATTTGAGATATGGCTGGCCTTATTATTATTACCTCTGTCATAGTTGTTATCATCACCATCATCATTCCAACTTTTACAGATGAGAAATAAAAATGAGGCCCAGGGAGATGTAGTACCTTGCTTTAAGTCACCAGCTGGTAAATAGCCCAGCCATGATGTCTGACTGTGAATTCAATGCTTTTCCAAAGTACTCTACCCATCTTCCTCATCATGTTACTTCAGCCTATTGAGCTGGTCAGTAATTGAACTGCCTTTCAAGTTTGAGAACTTGAGGAACTCAAGTAAATTGTTTCTTTTCCCTGTTTGAGAAGACCTGCAGCTTCTCATTTTTCCATACTCACTCCTATGGCCAGAGTCAGTTACAAAGATATTGTATTCTGAATAATTAAGAACATGCTTTGTTATTTTCAAAAATTTTAACTGAAATTAAGACACACACACACACAAAAATCTCCTAGAGGATTCTAAGATCTCAAAATATATTTTTTAATAGACTCCTTGAGCTTAAGAAATATTGACTTGTGTTTGTTTATTCTAGTTCACAATCCTGTTTAGAGAAGGCCGACCCTTGCTGCAGCGATCTTGACTAATACCTACCAGCCCCACTATCTCCTATTGTAAATGCAGTTTCCAGAATTTGGAAGAGTAGGTTCAGGGGACTAAAAAGAAATCCTGTGGGAAAGGCAAAAATGGGTCTGTGGAGGTGAGGGCTTCTAAGTTTTTTGCTTTTAAGCTGGGCTGTGCCTGACTTTTCTTCTCCACATTGAAAGCCCGTGGTTCACAGGAAGAGGATTTAGGATTATGTTAATCTGGTCTGTTGGGCCTCAGATTGTGGACCTTAAGAATAAAATAAATGAAATATTTTTATACATCTCTCCTAATTCTTTCATAAACTTTGAAACTGAAAACCATCTTGGGAGGAAGGCAGTGTCCTGTAAGCCCAAGAGGTGGTGCTTTGCAGGGTTTACATGTGTGGCCTCTGTAATTCTGACCACCTGGATTTGAAGTCTGACTCTACCCCTTTGCCAGCTACGTGACCTTGGGCAAGCTCACCTCTCTGTGCCCCCAGTAATGGCATTTAGCAGGTAGAATTTTTCAATATTAAATGTAGTGATATATGTGAAATACACAAGTAGTTGACAAATGGCTGCTATGATTTTTATCATTCCTGAAAAAGTTATAGATGCTATACAGTGTAGGAATGTCACAATCATTTCTTTTTTCTGAATTGAATTAAATCTGGTGTTAAGCCCTCATTCACTAAGATAGGCAAATTTGTCCAATAGTAGGCAATTTTATGGATCTTCTCACCTCTTTGTATCCTATACCTACCTCCAGACTTAGCCCAGAAGATGGAGAAGGGCCTGGTCTTCAGTCTGTGCTGGTCCCACTGTTTGCCTGCCATGCTGAGAGCTGGGCCTTTCCTGTCTGTCCGGTACTGCCCTGGGGTCCTATCGCCTGGCCCAAGGATCCCATGCTGCCATCCCCACTTGAGCCACTACCTTTCCCCATCACACTGTATCACATTCAACTGAAGTCCTGCTCTCTGTGACCATGGAATCCTAAAACCCCAATCTTGGACCCCCAAACTATCTCCTACATGATTAACACCTTGGCCTTCTCTAACCTCAAAACCAGACAGCTGCCAATCCCTTCCTGTAGTGCAGGCAGCTTTATTCTCTTGATGAGACTCAACACACTCCAACCAGGAACAGAATGCCAAATTCTGCACATTTTATTAGGAAGGTTATGGTAAATATTTGAGCTTGAGTCCTTTAAGACAGAGATTGGACTCCCCAGTTTGGGCCACAGGCTCACTACAGGATTATCCAGAATAATTCACACATTTATGTAATAGCCCCTGTAGGTATTTTAATTTTTAAATACTAACATTAACAAAGCCCTGAGTGGAGGTTTTCTTTAAGCTTCAGTGCTCTAGTTACCCTACATTCTCATGGTAATGCCTGTTTTTAGGTTTCAAGACACATAAAAAAATTAATTACTTTCCAGGGCAGGGAGTCCATAACTGTAAACACAAGGCCTGGTAATTTATCTTAAAAGAAGATAAAGGAAACCCTTGCACACTCTTCATGGAAAAGAGTATGGAGATTCCTTAAAGTATTAAAAATAGAACTACCATGTGACCAAACAATCTCACTTCTGCTTAATACATATCCAAAGGACATGAAATCAGTAAGTGGAAGAGATATCTGCATTCCCATGTTTATCGTAGTGCTATTCACAATAGCCAACATATAAAACCAACCTAGGTGTCCATCAATGAATAAATAAAGAAAATGTCTTATACTGTATATACACAATGGAATACTATTAGCCTTAGTAAGAAAGAAATCCTGTTATTTGCAACAACATGTATGAAGCTGGAAGGCATTATGTTAAGTAAACCAGACTCATAAAGACAAAAACTGCAGGATCTCATTTATATGTGGACTGTGAAAAAGTCAAACTCATAGAAACAGAATAGAATGGTGGTTACCAGAGGCTGTGGGGTGGGGAACTGGAAAGAAATTGGTCAAAGGTCACAAAATTTCAGTGAGATAGTAGAAATAAGTTCAAGAGATCTACTGTACATCATGGTTACTTCTATTAATCACAACATATTTTATATAGAAATTGCTAAGAGAGTAGATTTTAACTATTCTTGTCACAAAAAAATAAGTATATGTGTTCATGCATGTATTAAATACCTTGATTTACCTATCTTACAATGTATATATCTATCAAAACATCATGTTGTATACATCACTATATGCCATTTTTATTTTTCAATTAAAAAATAAAGAAAATAAAGCAGAGGCATAATATGATCATGTCCACTTCTTAGGATTGCAATAATATCAATGGCAAACAAACCAGGATTGTTGATTCTCTAGGCTTTGGGACTGGTACCAAGGATAAGAGAAGAGAATAAGGGCAGACATATGAAGAAACCACAGGTGACAGGAAACTGTGAGATTCATATTGAGTACTAAGTGGGGATGTACTGGCAGAGAATGATAGCTGAATACTAGGGAATAAATGGTGTCAGCTAATACTCCTCCCACCCCAAACACTGGTGACACACATATTCTCTTTCTTGTTCTCTCCCCTGAAACTGGTGCTACTTGGAAAAGGCTTTCATTCCAGCTTGTCTGCCCTGGAACTCTTTGTTCTCTGGTTTCCGTGGTTGCAGAATCTAGCAAATTGAACACAGTCCCTACAGAGCACTGAATTGTGGATGTTAAAATTTACGATGGAGCAATTTGGTTGTGCCCTGTTCCAGAAGAAATGGAGACACTTAATTTTTCACGTGCTTCAGTGGCAGCTACTTGTTATGACTTCAGACCAAAAGGTGGTGCAAAGTTAGTTTTAAATTATTTTAACATGTGCAATCGGAACATTGAGATGATTTATGAAAACAAATGATCTGAGTTGGCACCAAGGGGTGTTGAGACTCATTTTTCAGCCATTTATTTTTAATCTCTCTGAATATCTTCGGCTCTGCTGATACCAACACTCACTTCTGAAGTCAACAAGCCGTCTGCTTATAAATACTGAATCAACTGGTAAATCACATTAATTTGATTTTGTTCATTCCACTCAGCTTCTAAGAAGGTAACATGCCTTTTAGGCTGCACAGACCTTAGTAATCTAAATAGGAGCAGACCTGTCAAAATCTTAATTAGATGTAGACCAGGGCTAACGTTTGCCACCCCTTGGAAATAGTGTTGTTCCCAAGGGGCCCTACCCAGACGCTGGTGCATTCTTGGGGAAGTAGGGCCTCATGAGCCCATTTCCTTTTGAGAGACCTTACAATCAATTCCTTACAGGGGTCTCCTTTGTGTTACTGCTCATTCTTCTGTCTGGGGAATACTCTGGCTTAATCACAGGTGAACTTCCAGGTACATTTATACTATTTCCAGGTACATTTATACTATTTCTCTGATCAAGGGACTGGAGCTAGAAGAAGTGAAAGAGAAGCAGTACAGTGGTTAAAGATGAACTCTGAGATGGCAGAGATGGGTCAGATTCCTACTACTGCTTTAAACCAGCTATAGACTCAGCCTAATTTTTAATCTTCAAGCCTCATTATCTTTACTTGTAAGTTGAGCTTAATATACTGGATTTATTTTATGTCATTATTGTAAAAGCTAAGACAATGTATAAAAAGTGCTTAGGCCAGTTCCTCACATATTATAAGAACTCTATAATAATGTACATATTATCATGTATTCCTGTTCATGTGACGTTATTTGAGAGGTGACAGAAGGCTTTCTACTTCCAACATTTCTTGTTAGTGCTATTTTAACAATAAAGAGCTTTCCTAGGTTTAAGGAACTAGCATTTAATTATACTGAGTGATATGTAAATATATGCAAATAATGAATTTCTATAGGTAGATACACATTCCTGAGACTGACTTTATTTGAATGTAACATGGAATCCAGAAAAGGGGCTTAAAACTTATCAACTCTGGGGCCGGGCGCGGTGGCTCAAGCCTGTAATCCCAGCACTTTGGGAGGCCGAGATGGGCGGATCACGAGGTCAGGAAATCGAGACCATCCTGGCTAACACGGTGAAACCCCGTCTCTACTAAAAAATACAAAAAAAAACTAGCCGGGCGAGGTGGTGGGCGCCTGTAGTCCCAGCTACTCCGGAGGCTGAGGCAGGAGAATAGCGTGAACCCGGGAGGCGGAGCTTGCAGTGAGCTGAGATCCGGCCACTGCACTCCAGCCTGGGCAACAGAGCGAGACTCCGTCTCAAAAAAAAAAAAAAAAAAAAAAAAAAAAAAACTTATCAACTCTGGTGTTTTTTTTTTTTAAGTCACAAAATTGTTATTTACTAACATGTATACATATCTTTTATTTGAATTCACCCTCAATTACAAGACTTATATATCACTGAGAGTTTTTTGAAGAGAGAACAAAGAAACATTTCACTAGATGCATATTTTAATTATAAGGTAAATTCTGATTTCGTAAATATTAAAATATGGGAGAAACCAACTTATAATTGAGGAACGATCTGTCTACTTAGAAATACTGGCATTTAGTATACATAAAAATATGTACCATAAACATGATTCTGCAACTCTAAAAAAAAAATCTGTAACTTCCTTTTATCACTTAATACATCATAGACTTTTGTTCGATTCTATATATATATATAGATCTACCCAACTATAAGAACTACTACTCATAAGTTCATAAGTTTAATATATATGTACCATGTCGATTTGATCATTCTCTTATTGATATTGTTCAACAGATATTTTAAGCTTTTATTGCTGTGGACTCCTTTGAGAATCTGTAGACCTTTTCCCAAAAGGTTTTCAAGAGCCCAAGATTTGTATACATTTTCAATGACTTCATATTACCCCTGGGGTTCACCCCTAGGACCTTCCACCCTCCTGTCTAGCCTAAGATCCTTAGAACCTCCACCTGTGGTCAGCCTAAGATCCTTAGAGCCTCTAAACTCTGCAATTATTATCTGCCATAAAGAAACACACATGAAAACAATAATAAACTGTAAAACAGAGCTTTATTTTATGTTGAAATTAAGATATTTTAGTTCTAAACATTCCGATTGCAAAATTCTTAATACATTCATTGAATAAATGATATGTCATTTATGAGGATTCCTGCTTTGCTGAGCCTGAAGCATGTGTATAGTCTGTCTATTCGTTAATATAAAAATAAACTTTATGTGTTAGCTAGAAAGCAAAGTCAGTTGCTAAGTGAATTTCATATGAGACATACAAATCAGTACAGACTCTGCTATTCTAGGGTTTAACTTTCTTTTTTTTTTTCCCTTTTTTTTTTATTATACTTTAAGTTCTAGGGTACATGTGCATAACGTGCAGTTTTGTTACATATGTATATTTGTGCCATGTTGGTGTGCTGCACCCATCAACTCGTCAGCACCCATCAATTCATCATTTATATCATGTATAACTCCCCGATGCAATCCCTCCCCCCTCCCCCCTCCCCATGATATGCCCCGGTGTGTGATGTTCCCCTTCCCGAGTCCAAGTGATCTCATTGTTCAGTTCCCACCTATGAGTGAGAACATGCGGTGTTTGGTTTTCTGTTCTTGTGATAGTTTGCTAAGAATGATGGTTTCCAGCTGCATCCATGTCCCTACAAAGGATGCAAACTCATCCTTTTTATGGCTGCATAGTATTCCATGGTGTATATGTGCCACATTTTCTTAATCCAGTCTGTCACAGATGGACATTTGGGTTGATTCCAAGTCTTTGCTATTGTGAATAGTGCCGCAATAAACATACGTGTGCATGTGTCTTTGTAGTAGAATAATTTATAATCCTTTGGGTATATACCCAGTAGTGGCATGGCTGGGTCATATGGTACATCTAGTTCTAGATCCTTGAGGAATTGCCATACTGTTTTCCATAATGGTTGAACTAGTTTACAATCCCACCAACAGTGTAAAAGTGTTCCTATTTCTCCACATCCTCTCCAACACCTGTTGTTTCCTGATTTTTTAATGATTGCCATTCTAACTGGTGTGAGATGATATCTCATTGTAGTTTTGATTTGCATTTCTCTGATGGCGAGTGATGATGAGCATTTTTTCATCTGTCTGTTGGCTGTATGAATGTCTTCTTTTGAGAAATGTCTGTTCATATCCTTTGCCCACTTTTTGATGGGGTTGTTTGTTTTTTTCTTGTATATTTGTTTGAGTTCTTTGTAGATTCTGGATATTAGCCCTTTGTCAGATGAATAGATTGCAAAAATTTTCTCTCATTCTGTAGGTTTCCTGTTCACTCTGATGGTAGTTTCTTTTGCTGTGCAGAAGCTCTTTAGTTTAATTAGATCCCATTTGTCAATTTTGGCTTTTGCTGCCGTTGCTTTTGGTGTTTTAGACATGAAGTCCTTGCCCATGCCTATGTCCTGAATGGTACTACCTAGATTTTCTTCTGGGGTTTTTATGGTATTAGGTCTAACATTTAAGTCTCTAATCCATCTTGAATTAATCTTTGTATAAGGAGTAAGGAAACGATCCAGTTTCAGCTTTCTACTTACGGCTAGCCAATTTTCCCAGCACCATTTATTAAATAGGGAATCCTTTCCCCATTTCTTGTTTCTCTCAGGTTTGTCAAAGATCAGATGGCTGTAGATGTGTGGTATTATTTCTGAGGACTCTGTTCTGTTCCATTGGTCTACAACTCTGTTTTGGTACCAGTACCATGCTGTTTTGGTTACTGTAGCCTTGTAGTATAGTTTGAAGTCAGGTAGCGTGACGCCTCCAGCTTTGTCCTTTTGACTTAGGATTGTCTTGGCAATGCGGGCTCTTTTTTGGTTCCGTATGAACTTTAAAGCAGTTTTTTCCAATTCTGTGAAGAAACTCCTTGGTAGCTTGATGGGGATGGCATTGAATCTATAAATAACCTTGGGCAGTATGGCCATTTTCACGATATTGATTCTTCCTATCCATGAGCATGGTATGTTCTTCCATTTGTTTGTGTCCTCTTTTATTTCACTGAGCAGTGGTTTGTAGTTCTCCTTGAAGAGGTCCTTGACATCCCTTGTAAGTTGGATTCCTAGGTATTTTATTCTCTTTGAAGCAATTGTGAATGGAAGTTCATTCCTGACTTGGCTCTCTGCTTGTCTGTTACTGGTGTAGAAGAATGCTTGTGATTTTTGCACATTAATTTTGTATTCTGAGACTTTCCCGAAGTTACTTATCAGCTTAAGGAGATTTTGGGCTGAGACAATGGGGTTTTCTAAATATACAATCATGTCATCTGCAAACAGGGACAATTTGACTTCTTCTTTTCCTAACTGATTATCCTTGATTTCTTTCTCTTGCCTGATTGCCCTAGCCAGAACTTCCAACACTATGTTGAATAGGAGTGGTGAGAGAGGGCATCCCTGTCTTTTACCAGTTTTCAAAGGGAATTTTTCCAGTTTTTGCCCGTTCAGTATGATATTACCTGTGGGTTTGTCATAAATAGCTCATATTATTTTCAGATACGTTCCATCAATACCGAATTTATTGAGCGTTTTTAGCATGAAGGGCTGTTGAATTTTGTCAAAAGCCTTTTCTGCATCTATTGAGATAATCATGTGGTTCTTGACTTTGGTTCTGTTTATATGCTGGATTATGTTTATTGATTTGCGAATGTTGAACCAGCCTTGCATCCCAGGGATGAAGCCCACTTGATCATGGTGGATAACCTTTTTGATGTGCTGCTGAATCCGGTTTGCCAGTATTTTATTGAGGATTTTTGCATCGATGTTCATCAGGCATATTGGTCTAAAATTTTCTTTTTTTGTTGTGTCTCTGCCAGGCTTTGGTATCAGGATGATGTTGGCCTCATAAAATGAGTTAGGGAGGATTCCCTCTTTTTCTATTGATTGGAATAGTTTCAGAAGGAATGGTACCAGCTCCTCCTTGTACCTCTGGTAGAATTCAGCTGTGAATCCATCTGGTCCTGGACTTTTTTTGGTGGGTAGTTTTTGGTGGGTAGGCTATTAATTGTTGCCTCAATTTCAGAGCCTGCTATTGGACTATTCAGGGATTCAACTTCTTCCTGGTTTAGTCTTGGGAGAGTGTAAGTGTCCAGGAAATTATCCATTTCTTCTAGATTTTCTAGTTGATTTGCGTAGAGATGTTTATAGTATTCTCTGATGGTAGTTTGTATTTCTGTGGGGTCGGTGGTGATATCCCCTTTATCATTTTTTATTGCATCTATTTGATTCCTCTCTCTTCTTTATTAGTCTTGCTAGCAGTCTGTCAATTTTGTTGATCTTTTCAAAAAACCAACTCCTGGATTCACTGATTTTTTGGAGGGTTTTTTGTGTCTCTATCTCCTTCAGTTCTGCTCTGATCTTAGTTATTTCTTGCCTCTGCCAGCTTTTGAATGTGTTTGCTCTTGCCTCTCTAGTTCTTTTAATTGTGATGTTAGAGTGTCAATTTTAGATCTTTCCTGCTTTCTCTTGTGGGCATTTAGTGCTATAAATTTCCCTCTACACACTGCTTTAAATGTGTCCCAGAGATTCTGGTATGTTGTATCTTTGTTCTCATTGGTTTCAAAGAACATCTTTATTTCTGCCTTCATTTCATTATGTACCCAGTAGTCATTCAGGAGCAGGTTGTTCAGTTTCCATGTAGTGGAGCGGTTTTGATTGAGTTTCTTAGTCCTGAGTTCTAGTTTGATTGCACTGTGGTCTGAGAGACAGTTTGTTGTAATTTCTGTTCTTTTACATTTGCTGAGGAGTGCTTTGCTTCCAATTATGTGGTCAATTTTGGAATAAGTGCGATGTGGTGCTGAGAAGAATGTATATTCTGTTGATTTGGGGTGGAGAGTTCTATAGATGTCTATTAGGTCCGCTTGGTGCAGAGATGAGTTCAATTCCTGGATATCCTTGTTAACTTTCTGTCTCGTTGATCTGTCTAATGTTGACAGTGGAGTGTTGAAGTCTCCCATGTTTATTGTATGGGAGTCTAAGTCTCTTTGTAAGTCTCTAAGGACTTGCTTTATGAATCTGGGTGCTCCTGTATTGGGTGCATATATATTTAGGAGAGTTAGCTCTTCCTGTTGAATTGATCCCTTTACCATTATGTAATGGCCTTCTTTGTCTCTTTTGATCTTTGATGGTTTAAAGTCTGTTTTATCAGAGACTAGGATTGCAACCCCTGCTTTTTTGTGTTCTCCATTTGCTTGGTAGATCTTCCTCCATCCCTTTATTTTGAGCCTATGTATGTCTCTGCATGTGAGATGGGTCTCCTGAATACAGCAGACTGATGGGTCTTGACTCTTTATCCAGTTTGCCAGTCTGTGTCTTTTAATTGGAGCATTTAGTCCATTTACATTTAAGGTTAATATTGTTATGTGTGAACTTGATCCTGCCATTATGATATTAACTGGTTATTTTGCTCGTTAGTTGATGCAGTTTCTTCCTAGCCTCGATGGTCTTTACATTTTGGCATGTTTTTGCAATGACTGGTACCGGTTGTTCCTTTCCATGTTTAGGGCTTCCTTCAGGGTCTCTTGTAAGGCAGGCCTGGTGGTGACAAAATCTCTAAGCATTTGCTTATCTGTAAAGGATTTTATTTCTCCTTCACTTATGAAACTTTGTTTGGCTGGATATGAAATTCTGGGTTGAAAATTCTTTTCTTTAAGAACGTTGAATATTGGCCCTCACTCTCTTCTGGCTTGTAGAGTTTCTGCCGGGAGATCTGCTGTTAGTCTGATGGGCTTTCCTTTGTGGGTAACCTGACCTTTCTCTCTGGCTGCCCTTAAGATTTTTTCCTTCATTTCAACTTTGGTGAATCGGGCAATTATGTGTCTTGGAGTTGCTCTTCTCGAGGAGTATCTTTGTGGCGTTCTCTGTATTTCCTGAATTTGAATGTTGGCCTGCCCTACTACGTTGGGGAAGTTCTCCTGGATGATATCCTGAAGAGTGTTTTCCAACTTGGTTCCATTTTCCCCCTCACTTTCAGGCACCCCAATCAGACGTAGATTTGGTCTTTTTACATAATCCCATACTTCTTGTAGGCTTTGTTCATTTCTTTTTCTTCTTTTTTCTTTTGGTTTCTCTTCTTGCTTCATTTCATTCATTTGATCCTCAATCGCTGATACTCTTTCTTCCAGTTGATCGAGTCAGTTACTGAAGCTTGTGCATTTGTCACGTATTTCTCGTGTCATGGTTTTCATCTCTGTCATTTCGTTTATGACCTTCTCTGCATTAATTAGTCCAGCTGTCAATTCTTCCACTCTTTTTTCAAGATTTTATTTTCTTTGCACTGGGTATGTAATTCCTCCTTTCACTCTGAGAAGTTTGATGGACTGAAGCCTTCTTCTCTCATCTCGTCAAAGTCATTCTCTGACCAGCTTCGATCCGTTGCTGGCAATGGGCTGCACTCCTTTGCAGGGGGAGATGCGCTCTTATTTTTTGAATTTCCAGCTTTTCTGCCCTGCTTTTTCCCCATCTTTGTGGTTTTATCTGTCTCTGGTCTTTGATGATGGTGACGTACTGATGGGGTTTTGGTATAGGTGACCTTCCTGTTTGTTAGTTTTCCTTCTGACAGTCAGGACCCTCAGCTATACGTCTGTTGGAGATTGCTTGAGGTCCACTCCAGACCCTGTTTGCCTGGGTATCAGCAGCAGAGGTTGCAGAAGGTAGAATATTGCTGAACAGCGAGTGTACCTGTCTGATTCTTATTTTGGAAGCTTCCTCTCAGGGGTGTACTCCACCCTGTGAGGTGTGGGGTGTCAGACTGCCCCTAGTGGCGGATGTCTCCCAGTGAGGCTACTCAGGGGTCAGTGACCCTCTTGAGCAGGCAGTCTGTCCGTTCTCAGATCTCATCCTCCATGTTGGGAGATCCACTGCTCTCTTCAAAGCTGTCAGACAGAGTCGTTCGCATCTGCTCAGGCCTCTGTTGCTTCCCCTGTTGTTTTTTTTAGCTGAGCCCTGCCCCCAGAGGTGGAGTCTATAGAGACAGGCAGGTTTCCTTGAGCTACTGTGAGCTCCACCCAGTTGGAGCTTCCCAGCGGCTTTGTTTAACTACTTAAGCCTGAGCAATTTCGGGCGCCCCTCCCCCAGCCTCGTTGCTGCCTCGCGGTTAGATCTCCGCAGACTGCTGTGTTAACAATGAGGGAGGCTCTGTGGGCGTGGGACCCTCCCGGCCAGGTGAGGGATATATTCTTCTGGTGTGCCCGTTTGCTTAGAGCGCGGTATTGGGTTGGGAGTTACCCGATTTTCCAGGTGTTGTGTGTCTCAGTTCCCCTGGCTAGAAAAAGGGATACCCTTCCCCCTTGCGCTTCCCAGGTGAGGCGATGCCTCGCCCTGCTTCAGCTCTCGCTGGTCAGGCTGCAGCAACTGACCAGCACGATTGTCCGGCACTCCCTAGTGAGATGACCCCAGTACCTCAGTTGAAGATGCAGAAATCACCGGTCTTCTGTGTCGCTCGCGCTGGGAGTTGGAGACTGGAGCTGTTCCTATTCGGCCATCTTGCTCCGCCCCGGGTTTAACTTTCAAATTTTCGTTTAGAGTGTCATGTATTTGAAAATATCATTAATAATAGGTAACATTTATTTGATGGTATTATAGCTAAGAATAGCTAACATTTATGGAGTACTTGATATGTGTTAGACCCCTTACTAAGTACTTTAAATGCGTTGTCTTGTTTGGTCTTCACAACATCCCCAGGAGGTGGGTGATTTTATCAACCTCATTTTACAGATGGAGGAACTGAATTTCATAGAGATGAAATAAGTTACCCAAAGTCACACATCTAGAACATTCTGGAGCTGAGAAACAGACCTACTACTGCCATGTTTATAGCTTGCCCTCCAGTCATTATACAGATAGGAATTTTCAGATGACAACAATATCAAACACATTTTTTTGAGATTTTGTTATCATGTTAGCTGCTGTCCATAAGGCCTTAACTTTGCAGATTAAAACAAAAATATGAACAGATCAAAAAAGAAAAATAAACTCCAAAATTTGTCTTCTTGCTTTTAAGTTCAGAGACCTTCAGAAGGAATATTCAGAAGATAGCAATTTACATTTGAGGGATGTCAAGTCTCTGAACTCTCAAACTAAGTTTTGATGTTAGGAAAGGTGAAACTTCTGGAGGAGTACCACCCATTGGAAGAGACAGAGACAGGTAGTGGGAACATGGTGGGCTAGCCTGAAGACCCTGCCTTGCATAGTGTCTCTCACCTCTGTGGGCTTTAGTTTACTTCCATAAAATGGCAGGCAGGGAGAAAATTCAATATCCACTCATAGTTCTCAAACTCACATCTCCTCCTACCTATCATTTCTTTTTCTTTTCTTTTTTTAGCCTACCATTTTACAGATAGTTTCTGACAGTTGGTCCTTCATTGCTAATCTCCAATCTGCTTCTCGCTTTGCTTTCTCCCACACTTGTTCAAGGCATTCTCAGGGATGTATTAGGAAGACAGCAGAGTGATTTCTGGCTCCCTTTTTCTTTTGCTTTAGCTACTCCCCTTGCCCAGAATGTCCTTTTTGCTCCATTCTTGCTATAAAAATCCTATCTATCCTTGTAAATCAGCTTAAATCTAGTAAGGTCAACCCTTTTGGGAGAAATATCTGTGTAGCTTCCGAGACATTGAAGGGAGAAATTTTAGCCCTTGTTGACCTCCCTTCTCTGGAGCTTGTAGAACACAATTAAGTTGTGAATTCTACTGAGTTTATTGCACTCTTGTTTCATATGTGATTGTCTTATTCCTAAGAAGATTACAAAATTTTTAAGCCAGGGCCATGTTTTATACTTATAACACCCACATAACATGGTTAAAAGCTACGACAGTCTCACTCAATGAAATATATATGCTTGGCTATCTTTACTTTACACTGTCCATATTTTAACTTTTATACTTTTATGTGTCATATGAGAAGTCTGAAAAAAAAAACTCTCTGAATATACAACTCAGGAAATTTTAAGGAGTATACTTTTTCTCTGAGTAAGTATGTGTCTATTTACATATATAAGTATATACAGGTTGAAAAGTCACTCATTCAAACAAACCTTTAATCTCCTTTGTATATTTGCAATATAACAAATGGTCTTCAGTTTTTTCATGAAACCCATCTAAATTTCATTGTGTAAGGAGAAAAAGAAGACAAGGGGGACAACCATACAGAAAGATTCTGAAAGGTCAGTTTCAGAATTTTCACTTGAATTTCAGTGCTGGGTTTACTGCCCATTGGAAGAAGGGCTCCAGTTCCTAACGTGTATTTGTCTGCATCCCAGGAGTTTTTATTTACTTAGGCTGCTTTCTTTGCAAATGGTGATTCATTTAGCTTAATCCTTGTCAAATCACTGGAGATAGAATTGAAATGTAAATTTTCTTCCTTTATTCCTCTTTCTACCTGTGGGGAGAAAGGCTAGGAAAGGACAACATACTTTCTCCCCAACACCTAATGCTGAAAACAAACATGACAATAAGCTCCCCTCCCTTTTCTGCTTCCTTTCCTTCCTTTTCATGCCCTTCTCTCCATTCCCTTCCCTTCTTTTTTCCCTTCTCTTCTCTTGCCTTCATTTTCTTTATTTTATTAATAAGGCACACAGTCACATTTCTTGCATATTAAATGACTCAGATCAAAGAGATTAGGTAACAACAGTCTTTGAATATGATTTAAGCTCTCAGTGGCTTTTCCATTTCATGGAAACAGTAATACCTAGAAGTTTACTGCTTCTAGGTATTACTTTGAGTATCCCTTGGCCTTTTGAACCTAAGGAAAATGACCCTTGGATTAGGAGATGAGTTACTCTTTTAGGTCACAACTTCTTATACTCATATAGGTTGCCAACTTCAGCTTTGCCCATGTAAGGAAAAAAGAGGTGCATCGCAAGGCTGCCAGTCACTTGTGATTTTTCAAGGTGTTCCCTGCTTACTGGCATTCAGCTAAAGAATTAAATAGGGAGGAAATCCAGCCCAGTGCTCCATGTGCAGCCACTGCTTCCTAGTATGAGGGGATGGAAACCAAGGTAGGTAGGGGTGAGACCTTTACCTTTCCATAGCTCGAGAGCAATTCCTGCTCATCTCGGGTGTTGCTCCAGAATATAATCTTAGGCGATGTAGAATCAGAATCTATGACCTTTTCTTGAAATCTGGAGTCTTCTGGGATGAACTGTAACAGGGAAAAAAGGTATAAAATAAAAACACTTTAGCCATCAAAGATATTGAATATGCCTGGCGCTGTAGTAGAGTCTGGGCAGACAGAGATAAATTAAATATAACCAAGGTATGCTGTCTCCAGAAACTCACAGCTTAGTGGATGGTGCAATAACTGATGAATAGAAGACTGTCTAAAGAACGGAGGATGTAACATTTGAGCTGGACCTCAAAGAATAGGCAGGAGTTTGCTAGGTGGAGAAAGAGGTGAAGGAAAATATAGCTTTAACTCTTCAAATATGCACAATTCTCTGTATTTCCTTTTGTGTAACATCCTAGGAAAGGTATATTTTTCTTTCTTCTCTTTTGAGCCAAAGCCCTCCTTGTTAAAGTGTACCCCAAGGACACCTGCTCATCTGCTCAGAATCACATAGAATGCTTTAAATTAATTAATTAATTAATTTTTATTTATTTATTTTTTTTTTTTAGAGATAGAGTCTCACTCTGTCACACAGGCTGGAGCACAGTGGTGCAATCATAGTTTGCTGCAGCCTCGAAGTCTTGGGTTCAAGTGTTCCTTTTGCCTCAGCCTCTAGAGTAGCTGGGACTACAGACACATGGCACCACACCCGGGTAATTTTTTTTTTTTTTTTTTTTTTTTTTTTTGCCGAGACGAGCTCTCACTGTGTTGTTCAGGCTGGCCTCAAATTCCTGATGTTAAATGATCCTGCAGCCTTGGCCTACCAAAGTGCTGGGATTGCAGGCATGAGCCACTGTGCTTGACTGCCTAGACTGTGCTTTAAAATGCAGAGGCTTAGGCCCTGTTGAAGACCAACTGAAATGGAATTTACAGGGGTTGGGTATAGGTATTTGCAGAAATGCAAAGGTGGTGAGAGGTTTAAGCTATGTCCATTTTTTTAAAGCTGTTGTCATATTGAAATTGAGGAAATGTCACCAACAGAGTAAACAAAACTGACTTTTGGTCAGGTGGTACACTAAATGTCTGCTCCTCTTCCCCAGTGGCCCTGTTAGTAAATTCCACAAAAGTACTGTCTCAGTCCTTTCAGGCTACCAAACCACAGTGCCACAAACTGGGGGCTTATAAACTACAGAAATTTATTTCTCACAGTTTGGGAGGATGGGAAGTCCAAGATCAAGGTGCCAGCAGATTTTGTGTTTGGTGAAGACCTGCTTTTAGGGCTGTCTTCTCACTGCACCCTCAGATGGTAGAAGGAACTAATGAGCTCCTTTCGGCCTCTTTTATAAAGTCACTAATCCCATTCATGAGAGCTCTGCCTCCCACAGGCCCTACCTCCCAGTTCCATCACCTTGAGGGCCAGGATTTCCCCATATGAGTATAGGGAGTGGATATAAACTCTCTGACCATAGCAGGTGTCCTGTGCAGCTTATCAAGTACTAATCTGCAGGCCCACTCTTGAGACTTGCTGTCTAGCTGCCTACTCTGAGTACACAGAGGACACTGAGGTTCAGAAGGTTCAGAAAGTGGCCACTCCCTTATTTTTCAAAAAAGAAAAGATTGACGATGCAGTCATACCCAGTAAATACTTACTGCATCGGAAATTACATTTCTCCAGGTGCCTACTGTGCCCGGTCTCTATAGGACTGATTATAAATGGAACAGCCTCCCAGAATGTTTCTCACAGTTTAGGTTATAAGTTCTCTGCATTATAAACACTTTAGAATGTTTTCTGTAGAAGCATTTCCGCTCAACACCTGTCAGATAGTGGCATGAAGTGGTAGGGACTCTTCAATGGAGCCAAATTGTCCTAAGTAGGTCATCATTAACCCTCTTTTGTGAAGAGAATGGCCATATCAGTAATGAATTAAAGTCATAGACAGATTGAAAGGGGAGTTTTGGGGATTTTTACATTGCATGACCATTGCTTCTTATACTAATAAGAAGTTTGCTGTGTGTTGTATCACAGTAAGTTATAACTGCTTTTTAATGCTTTACATGCGATTTTCATGCTTCTATCTCTACAACAGTGATTTCAAGTGGGGGCAATATGACCCCTCTAACACTTGGCAATATCTGGAGACATTTTTGGTTGTCATAACTGGGGATGGGGTGCTATTAGCATCTAGTGGGCAGAAGTCAGTCATGCGGCTAAACATGCTACCTTGCACCTTACAACATCCAATGACAAAGAATTGTTTGGCCCCAAATGTCAATAAAGTCATAGCTAAAAACCCTGCTATAGAGTCAGGATTCTTTATCTAGGGGTCTTATTCTAGAGGCTAGAAGTCAATGGATGTGCCCCTCTGAAAATTTGTGCAAAGCCTTGTGTGTATGTGCATTGTCTAGTAGAGAAGATCTGTGATTTTAATCTGATTCTCAAATTCCTCAAAGGTGACAAATCACAAAACTTCTGTCTTGTCCTGGCCCATGCCCAGAATGTCTTCCCCATTGATTTTTGGAACCATATCCCTTACTTTCAATGAAAACCTAGTTAGCATTCCTGTGTAAATGTGAACAGATAAAGAGTGTGACCCTCTATCTTTTTTTTTTTTTTAATTATACTTTAAGTTCTGGGATACGTGTACAGAACATGCAGGTTTGTTACATACGTATACACGTGCCATGGTAGTTTGCTGCACACATCAACCTGTCATCTACATTAGATATTTCTCCTAATGCTATCCCTCCCTTAGCTCCCACCCCCCGACAGGCCCCAGTGTGTGACGTTCCTGCCCTGTGTCCATGTGTTCACATTGTTCAACTTCCACTTGTGAGTGAGAACATGCGGTGTTTGATTTTCTGTTCCTGTGTTAGTTTGCTGAGAATGATGACTTCCAGCTTCATCCACGTCCCTGCAAAGGACATGAGTTCATCCTTGTTTTTAATGGTTTTTTTTTTTTTTTTTGAGATGGAATCTTGCTCTGTTGCCCAGGGTGGAGTGCAGTGGTGTAATCTCGTCTCACTGCAACCTCCGCCTCTTGGGTTCAAGCGATTCTTCTGCCTCAGCCTCCCAAGTAGCTGGGACTATAGGTGCGCACTACACCACCCCGCTAATTTTTGTATTTTTAGTAGAGATCGGGTTTCACCATATTGGCCAGGCTGATCTCAAACTCCTGAGCTCGTGATCTGCCCACCTTTGCCTCCCAAAGTGCTGGGATTACAGGCGTGAGCCACGGTGCCCGGCTGAACTCATCCTTTTTTATGGCTGCATAGTATTCCATGGTGTTTATGTGCCACATTTTTTTAATCCAGTCTATCACTGATGGGCATGTGGGTTGGTTCCAACTCTTTGCTGTTGTGAACATTGCTGCAATAAACGCACGTGTACATGTGTCTTTATATCAGGATGATTTATAATCATTTGGGTATATACCCAGTAATGGGATTGCTGGGTCAAATGGTATTTCTGGTACTAGATTGTTGGGGATGTTATAAGGTAGACAGTCTTCTTGTGGAAGACCACAAAAGGTTAAATATTTGCACAAGAAGACCATCTATCTTATAACATCCCCCTTCACTTTCAACTGTGTCCTGGTCCTGGTTTGAATGATAAGTTGCAAAGTAATGATTCAGATATATTATGTCCACTTTGAGTCTCTCCATGATTTCAGGAGTTCCTCACTGCTGAGGCATAAACTCTGTGTTTCAAAAATAAATCCATGCATGAAAATATACAAATATACAGAACCCCTTCGTTGCTAACTACCACCTCAGGCTATGCAATCCTTTTGGGGTATAGAAGGAGAAAAGACTGTATGACAAGTGCCACAATTATGTTAAATATTTTACTCAGGATGTCTTTATGTACTAAAAACAGATAACATTTAGAAATCTCATTATGGATACAAAACACTTGCCAAATTAGGGTGTGTTCTCATCACAATCTGCGGCCTATATAGCTAAAAAAGTCCCATAAAATATTCAAAATGTATCTAAAGTCTGGTCCCAAGAGAGTCACATTTTATATATTTTACTTTGTTGTTATGAGGCTGGCGTTATTGTGTGTGTGTGTGTGTGTGTGTGTGTGTGTGTGTGTGTGTGTGTATAATATATTTATCTAGCACTTGTTTCTGGGAAAGTCAGTTAACATTTCTCCAAATCCAGGAAAATAATTCTGTAAAATGTGGTAACGGTAATCAATTTTCTCTAAAGTGCCTTCCAATCTAGAATTCCATGCTTGTTCATTCATTCATCCATTCACTCATTCTCTCATTGATCTCTTCAAACTAATAGAGCAACTGCTCTCACCTAGGTTCTGTGCATGGCCCTGTAGGTACAGAAATGAGAATTACCCTTTTAGACCCCAAGAATTTCAGGGCCCAGTAGGCAAAGTTGATATCCATGTTACCATGGGTGTATGGAGCTGAATCCCTAGCATAGCTGGAGGAAAAAGAGAAGATAGGTGATTCAGATATGGAGAGGAAGATATGTTCATTTACTGTGTGAATATAATTCAGTAATGAATTCCTCTGGGAAGGCGATAGATCCTCCTCTAGATATAAACTCTGTTCTGGCAGGAAATCACCTCTTCCCTTTGGATCTCTGGTTTTAAGAGTGGAAGAGTGGGGTGATTAATGACAGAGGCTTTGCTATTAGCTCTGGGTTTGAATCTCAGCTTTAGGGCTTACTGTACCATCTTAGGCAAGAATGATCACTGCCTTGAGATTCTAAGTTTCCTCATCTTTGGACTGGGAATAATAATATGATTACTAGCAATTATTTTAAAGGGTTATTTAAATTGATTGAAGAAAATGATGTGTGAAAAGCACCTGGCACCTAGTAAGTACTCCTTAAAAGTTAGTTTAGGGTGTTGTTGGGTGTGGTTGTCGTAACTGAAAGAGCATAGGCAGTACTGTCCGACACACTTGAGCTCAAACCCAAGTCCTGCCACTGACTAGGGGCATGATAGCAGGCAAATGACTTCCTCATCCCAGCCTCAGCTTCCTTATCCGTTTAATGTCAATAATAAAACACACCACACAGAATTCTTCTAATGATTTAAGAAGACAGTGTATGTAAAGTGATTGGCACATAATAACATCTACTTTGGAAGTCATTTCTCTTTCCTTAAGTTCTTTCCATTTGTTTTACATTGTTCCTCTCTGAAAACTTCTATACAGTCTCTCATTTGGTCACTCATTTGTTCATTAAAAAATGGTTTTATATGCCAGGCACAGTGGCTCATGCCTATAATCCCAGCACTTCAGGAGGCAGATCACTTGAAGTCAGGAGTTTGAGACCAGCCTGGCCAATGCAGTGAAACCTAATCTCTACTAAAAATACAAAAATTAGCCAGACATGGTGGCAGGCACCTGTAATTCCAGTTACTCTGGAGGCTGAGGCATGAGAATCACTTGAGCCCGGGAGGCAGAGGCTGCAGTGAGCCAAGATCGTGCCACTGCACTCCAGACTGGGTGACAGAGGGGGACTCCATCTCAATATTTTTTAAAAAGCATTTGTGTGTGTGTGTGTGCTAAAGTGAATCCAGATTTCAAAGTCAGTCTTCAGGGAGGCAAGGACCAATACTGTATCTGATTTATCTCATCACCGTCCTTCCGCTTATGGTGGCCCCATTTTAGCGACTGGAGCTCTCTAACCAGGCACAGGTGCTCTCTGCACCTGCCTCTTCCTGTTTCTTTGTGACAGACTCTCCCTTAGGATATGAATGCATGATAAGTTCAAATGATCTCTGCTTCAGGAACATCAGAGTCAAACTGGAAAGGAGGGAGTTTTCAGGGAGAACAATTGCCTCTGGAGAGGGTGGGTGCCCGAGTGTAGGAAATTGGTGCTAAATTGCCTACTGTCATTTCATTCTCATCTCACATGTGCATGTCAGGATCTTTGTCCCCAGTGTGACACCTCCCAAAGATCATCAGTTACTGCTGAGAGAGCCACTATCTTTTCCCTTGTCTTCTGCCTCTTTGAAGCTTTTCCCTGGCATACATTCCCTGCAACTATTTGTCCTGCTATTATGATAAATGTGCTATCTATTGTTCTCAAATTTTGGGTAGTGGTCAAGGTGTAATGCAGGTTGATGGGCTTTATTTAGTTTGGTGGTGACATATTTATTTTATTCACTTCAGATTTTTTTTGTGTGTGAAATTTAGTTCTATAATAAAAGGGACTTTTTAATGTTTGTTAGATGATTGCATTCTTAAGCCTTTTGTTCTCAGACATTTGATTTCCTATGGTCACTTTTGGAATGAAAATAATATCCTAGAAACATAAACAACAAAATCATGGTCCAAACCAAATTCAAGCCCTTTCCATGCTTTTGAATCCAGGCATTTTGCGTACAATGACTAGGTGAAGGTACGGCTCTGGTGGCACGGTCAAGCTTCTGCACCTGCAGTTCTTGAATCTAAGCCACAATTGCTGATGTTCCACTGGAAAGGACACATGTTAGAAAGGAGGGTTAGAAAAAAAAAATGTTACTTTTCATTGTTTGTTTTCTCTCTGCCTTAGTGAGTGTACTTGGATGAATTGAAAATGGGTGGGCAATGCCAAACATATATTGTAGTCCACTGGCTTCCAGAAAGCTGAACAGAACAATAAGCGAGCATGACTGCACAGGTTATCACATCGAAGTAGATCCAATGGCATTTTATGGTACGAGATTCTGTAAAATAAAGTGGGACTTATTAATGTGTAACTACATAGTCATTATATATTTATACTCTGTAGCATATATAATTAGAGTTATACTGACTGTATAATTTATGGTTGGTAGGCACAGTTAGGACTGTTCAGATAACCATGTACTGCAATTATGTAGTAATTGCTATTCTTTGAGTAAAAGTAGTAACCAATAAAGTGAAAACTGGCAAGTAATTGCCTTATAATTATTTTGAGAAAGGAATTGTTCCAAGTAACACAACTGAAGATAAACAAATGAACCTTTCATTTGATAGGTGATGCTAGCGGGTTATCAGAAGCTCTGCAGTCCTATCAAGACAGGTTCCATGCTTTATTTTTTTTTTTCTGTTCTTTTTTTACTTTAAGCAATCTGGGTAGTACATTGATTTCATAGAATCTAAATGAATCCTACTTATGGCTGTTTTAGTAATTATCATTAGAGATTGCTTTCAAAATGGGGTGCAGGTTAATACAGAGCAAAGCAAATCCTCATTTTTTTTTCTTTTTTTTTTTTAGCTTTTATGTCTCTCTTGTTTCTTTCATGACAAGCTGTCATTGCAACAAGCACAGAAGTGAGCTTATCTATCTCGGAAGCCTTTCCATTTGTTATTTTTAATAATTTCCAGGACAACTCTTTTTATACTCAGACTTTCTTGTTGTGAGATATTCTTTCTAGAAGCGGTCTTAAAAGATTTCCCTTGGGGATATTCTGATTTGCCACAGCTAATATTTTATTTTTTACTGGAGTGGGTTTGGTAGAAAAAGATAATTCATTTATGCAGTCAAGTCCTCTAAATGGTCTTACGTTCAATTATGAAGCTTATTTAAATAACATTTATTTATTTATTCAATCACTCTTCTAATTAGATCAATAGGGAACTTTTTTGTTCTCAAGTTAGTGAAAGAGAGAGAGAAAGAGAGAGAGACAGTTGTAAACTAATTAAGCACATGTTGCTTGAACATTTTTTTCTTACTTGCTTCCTATTCCCATTTGAAATTCAGGTAACCTAATTACATGCATCTTCAGGAACAAAACCAATAGGGATCGATACTCTTTATTCGTTGCTTGAGGTTACTTTAATCTGTTGTTTTCTTGAAAAATCCTTGTGTTTCAGGTAATGGAAAAGGCAATGGGATGTGAATAGCAATTAGACAGAATGCTGAATTTTCTCATGATTCAAATGAATGTTTTTATCTGCACCAAGTTGCAATCAATGGACAACTCAGTAAAGGATTAGAGTTTGTGGAGCAGGTGAAGGCATATTAGAGAATTTATTTATTTCTTTGTTTGTTTGTTATAAAGACGTTAGCCTATCTATGTGTACCAAGTTGAACAATTTTCAGATTTACTATTAAGTAGAAAAGACTGGTGAAGAAATATGTGATATTGTTCTGCCGTTGGTATAAAAATTGTGGGCTATTTATTTATGCTTATTTATATAAACATTAATGCTAGAAAGACACTTAAGAAACTGGTAGCAAAGTTTGCCCTTGGGAAGGGATCATGGGGTTGGGATGAGAGGAGGTATACTTTTTACTGTTTTATTTATTTACTTTCTACATTTGCATATTTTGCGTACTTGGAATGTATACTTATACATATGTATGTATTTCCCTAGATTAGAAAATTACCTGATACGAAGAAATGCTTGGTAAAAATGAGTTATTATGGTTGTTGTTAGTCATCAAAAAGCTGGCCTATGACAAAAACTATGATAACACCTGCAATCTGAAGTACACTGTCGAAGATATGCCTGCTAGAAATTACTGATGCTCAAAAAACTCCCCTTCAGAGTCTTGTTGAACTGTGGATCCCAAAGTAGGATGTAAGGATATTAAATGGCCAGCCACTGATTTTTGCGCCACACATTACATAAGCAAGCCTTTTCTCCCGTGACATCCTTTGCTATCATTTTTTGTTGTAAAGACAGCATCAAGTTGTGATCGGTTCTCGTAAATTCCAATAACTTTTCTAAGATAGTGAATTGGAAGAGTAAGGAGTTTGGAATTCCAAAACCTGGAGTAATGACCCAGCTCAGCTATTAGCTAACTCTATGTTTGCAGGCAATCTATGAAGCTTCAAGATGCTGCTATGCCTGTGATCCTCTTCTACGGAGCCCTGAGGTCATCTTTTAAGCATAATCCCTAGGGTCCACACTATGTATCCAGAAAAAAAACAATACTGCTATCCTAGTCACAAGTGACCGAATAGGTGTGCAAACCAAGATCAGCCATATATGAGCTGGGTGCAAAGGAAACCCAGTCACCTCAAAGGCTACTTAGCACAAGTTGGTGGCATAATACGGTCACTTAGATGGATGGTGGTGATCAGATCTAATCAGACTCTCACTTATAGGAAGTGGAATTGTTCACAAAATGTGCAGAGAGAATGGATCCTTTTAGCTCTGGCCTTATTGAGCAGAAATCTGAGAAAACCACTTTGGCAATGTCTAGCTAGCTCATGGCCTCTGCCTCCCTAAGAGGAGGGCTATTAGCCCAGAATCAGGAGCCCAATCACAGATCCTCACCCACATTCACACACACTCTTGGACCCAGCAATCCTGTCTATCCTGTGTGGCCTTACCTTTCTGGTCATACCTGATGAGACTAGTAATGGATAGCTGACTTAAATTCCCTCCCTTGAATTTAGAATTGGCCACTTGAACTTCAGACAGGTAAATTTTGGGTTTGGGGGAAGGGTGGGTGTAGAGCTGTGCAAACAAGCGAGCTGGCCAAGAGCAAAGAATGAAGCAGGTTTGGAAAGAATGAAGCAGGAGTGGCGGCATGGATTTCGGAGGCTTTCTCGTTCTTGGTTCCAGTTTCCAGATATGGGTTATGTGAGATCACTTTGCACCATTAACATTGTACATGAAAATACTTTTTCCTTTTTAAACTTATATTTTATTAAGGGGATTTCCATTATTTACAACCGAGAGAACCACGAATAAGAGATTTGTATTTCTATGCCTCTCAGTTTCAGAAATACTGAGACCTGGAGTAAGATCGTGTGTCCCCAAGGAGGTCACAACGTACAGCTCCACTGTTTCTTGCCAAATATCCCACTGAGGAGAGTAATCTGTATCTTTCCCCCCATACTCTGGAATTGTTTCATTTTTAATTCTTTCATTTATTATTATTTTTTCTTTTTCAAATTTTATTTTAGAATCAGGGGATTCATGTGCAGGTTTGTTACAAAGATGCATTGTGTGATGCTGAGGTTTGGGGTTTTCCAGCCCTTGCTTCCCTCCTCCTCTCCCTCATCTAGTAGCCCCAGTGTTTATTGTTTCCAATGTTTTGTCCATGAGTACCTGAGGTTTAGTTCTCAATTATAATTGAGAACATGCAGTATTTAATTTTCTGTTCTTGCCTTACATTCTAAGATATTAAACTCTACTGATACATTCTAACATCTGCAGAATGGGAATAATAATACTAACTTCCTCACTCAGGAGCGATTATAAAGATTTTAAAAAGGGATCGTTATTCTGTTTTTGAACTCCTCTGTGTTCGCAGCAGTCAGAGTAAGTAAGTTGCACTCCCTTGTAGAGGGGCCTATGAACAAGAATTAGGCGAGAGTAACTGCTGCATATGATAAGCAGAATTTTGGTCCCTTTGAGCTTTGTACCTTGTGTTACACTCATAAATATGTTACATTACATGACAAAAGGGAATTTGCTGGTGAAATTAAAATTATTAGTCAGTGGACCTTAAAACAGGAAGATAATTCTGGATTATCCAGATAGGCCCAGTGTAATTACATAAGCCCTTAAAAGCAGAAGAGAAAGAGAGGTGGGAGTAAGAAAAATCTGAAGGTTGAGAAGGACTCAGTGCAACATTGCTGGTTTCAGGATGGAGAGAGACATGGAAGAAGGAATGTGGGTGGTCTTTAGGAGCAGATTATGGCCCCTGACTGACAGCCAGCAAGGAAACAGGAAACTCAGACCTATAGCCACAAGAAGTAGAATTCTGCTAATTATCTAAATGAACTTGGAAATCGGTTCTCTTCCAAAGCCTTTAGATAAAAAAAAGCCCAACCCAGTCAATACCTTCATTTTGACCTGAGTCTCAGAGTAGAGAACCCAGCTAAGCCACACTGGGCCTGGACTTCTGACCCATGCAAACTGGGAGCTAATAACTGAGTGTTGTTTTAAGTCACTGAGTTTATGGTAATTAGTTACTGCAGGATAGGAAACTAATACACTGTCCTAGAGTCCTTTACAGTCATTCCATTGTAATCATCAAGAGCCCTTAGGAAGTAGGGAGGTCTGTATGTTAGAAAGGAAGAAATCAAGGCTCAGATACATTAATTTGGTTCAAAATAATAGAGTTTAGTAAATGGCAGAGCCAGAACTCGAACCCAGATTTATCTGAGAGAGGCTCAAACCAATGTTGTTTACCAAATAAGATGTCAAATTTTGGCCAGCTGGAAATGAGGACTGCCTCATCATCCTGGTGAGTCTCATGGACCATCATGCCAGGTATATAATTCATCTTATCTCCTTTCCGCTTGCTTTGTGTGAGACAGAAAAGGAGCCAGACAGCAGCTCTGCACCTGCAGAAAGTGGCTACACTGCCCCATAGCACCAATTCACTGCCACGGCGTGGCTCCCATTCCCTTGGCAACCTGAGCTCCATGTCACAGTCAAGGCTCTGAAGCATGAAATGGGGTTTTGCACTGAAGCCTGAGAGACCCGGCGCATGTAGCCTGGTTTGGCTATTCCCCCTTTACTGTTTGTTTTTAGAGATAAAATAAGGGCAGGCATGGAAAACGTCTCCCAGGTCCTCTGTATGAGATGGCAGCCAGCAGTGGAGGCAGGAATACAAATAAGATGAAGTAGGGCGGCTCTCAGAACCCCAACATGTAGTCAACATTTAATACGCAGTGGTCATTCTTGTTATTATTACCATCCCTATTACTATATGATTATTTAAGGGGCATGGAGAAAGCTCCCTGACTGCGGAGTGAATTGAGTCACAATTAAGGAGTCTTTTCATTCTTTAAGACTAATGTCCTATAAAAATTTGTTTTTTTACCTTCATCATCGATCTCTTGACACCTCTGAAATACACATTGTTATAAGGAAATAGCAAGTAGTTTAAAAGATGTTAGGGATTTTCATTCAATCTAAATCTAATCTCCTTAGTAAGAAGAATTTGTGATTCATACATTAATACAGCATTTCCCAAGTGTAAAATGAGTACCATTGAGGGAAGGGTATGTGACATGATTTTAAGTGATTCACGGGTGAACATATAATTTTAATAGTTATGTATTTTTAATATGACTTATAAGAAAACATATGTAGTATATTAAGTGCATGATTTCTAATGAGGCTAAAGTTGGTAGGAAGTAAAAAATAATGTGTCAATGAAAAAGAAAATAGTAAGTAGATAATGATCTACTTAATGTTAATATTAAGATACTTAACACTAAGGATATAATAGTAATATATAGGGGGTACAAAGATAGGGAGAGAATATGGAGGCAGTTTGTGGGTGCTGGGAATCTGGGAATCTCTGCTTTAATATGGCTTCTCAGTTCATCAGATTATTTCCAAGAGGACATTGGAATAAGAGTACAGAGAGGATCCTGATCCCTTGAGGCATAAAATGAGGACCAGTAGCTGTGAACGTTATGACAGCTAAGGAGGGGGTAGAGGGGATAGAAAGTATAAAAAGCTCCTGACAGAGAAGCTTGCAATCATTTGGGTCAAACATGGCTGCCTTCAAAGTTTTTCTGAGTTCTACCTAGACTGAAGGATAAATGAATGTGATTTCTGTTGGCCTAAAAGAGTGACTATGGTTTCCAAAATAGCTTTACCTGCAAGCAGACTTGCACTGAGAGATTCCTTTATTTATTTTTTGATGGCAGAATTTACTTTGGCTCCACCTGAAAGAACAATACTCTTTACACAATGTTGGTGCCAGAAGGGACCGGATCAACTTCGTCATTTTACAGACGAGAATCTTGGAGCATGGAAAAGTTAAATGATTTTTCAAAGGTCTCATGGATAACTAATGTCAAGGCACCTAGCAGTTGTTTATAAAGGAAAGAATCTGCTACTAATCTTTAGTCATATATTTAGAGAAAGGGTATTGCAAAGATTTTTATTTGTGGGAATATAAATTGCTTTTATGCAGCAATAAGGATCGGGGTGAGCTGGCTAATGACCTGTAACCACTCCCTTGCTTGCTGGAGTCACTTCCATTGTATTTCAGAAACAAATATCTTTTCAAGAAAATACAGAGTTGCTTAAAAGCTATAGGGGATTCCATTACTCCATTAACCATCAATCACAGTCCTAATATTAGGTTGGTACAAAAGTTATTGCAGTTTTTACCGTTAAAGTAATGGCAAAAACCACAATTACTTTTGCACCAACCTATGATAAAAATGAGACCAGTCCATTTCCTCATGGATGCCGTCATTTCAGAAGCAAAGATGGAGATAATTCTGTTGCAGTTAAGTCTCTGGTTGTGGCTACCCCCACACTTCTCTCCCTTTTGTTTGGTGACATGAACTTCTAAGTTCTCCCTTTAAAGTCTAAGATCTAAGTTTGCATGGTTTTTGCCACCTGAAATCCAGAATTCCTGCCTCACTCTGCTTCAACAAAGACGGACGTACTAACCTTATATCTATTCTTCCCTTCATCTAAATTCTGTATATATTGTACTTTGATTTTAGGTTTTTGAGCTCTTTCTGGAAATGTACTTTTTTCAAGTATCATTCTGAAAATAATGATTTCAATGGTCTGTCATAAAGGACATTGTCCCTGTTTGGTCATTTCTACCATGATGGAGAGGCAAGTCGTTCAAGATTGTTTTGGGATTTGAGAGCCAAACATTAAATTACCATGAAATTTTGCCCAAATGACAACCTCTCAGAGCTTCTGTGTCTCTCTTGTAAGATGAGTATATATTATCTGTTTCTCACACATTCCCATCAGGAAGACTTCGGAATATTCCACGTTCCTAAACACCATGCACAGTGACAAGAAGCAGGTGATTCTGTGTATCGCTAAGTAGAAATGGTTAACTAATGCCGTTGGAATTAAAGGCGTTCTCTTTAGCTTAGGTTTTGTGGCACTGATGTTCATGGAAAAACTCTAAGAAAATTAACACTGTGGTGAGGGCTTGAAATTCATCTTGGATGCTGTCTTTTTAATTTAATCTAAGAAATGCTTAATCCAAAACACTTCTTTTCCTTTCTCCTGTTATGCCATTTATGGGATAGCTGCTGGGTAAGAGCTGCAACTTACTATTAATGAATAATTAATACTCTACTTAATAACCTGAAGCCTTCTCCTGCCTCTTCTCCCTCTAGCTGTCAGTGGGTTCTCACCTGATGCTCTGTTTAATCACACCCCTTCTCAATTTTTCACTCTGTTATCAAAGCAAGAAAGAATAAAGAATAGGGGATTGGACATGTCTCTCTCCTTGACAGGGTAAGGATTAGGCCAGTCTTACATGTTGTACACTAACAGGAAGGGTCGAGAAGTTACTCATTCATTCAGTTGCTGCAGTGTTGAGATTAAAATCCTGGAGTTAGGCTGTTTTAGTTTATATGCAATTTCTAAATGAGTGAATTTGGAAAATTTGTGTAACCCTCTGTGCTTCATTTTTTTTTTTTTTTTTTTTTTTGTCTACAGATGTGAATAATAGCGGTACCCAGCTCATAAAAGTTTTGTAAGGATTCAGTTAGAAAATGTATACCCTATGGTGGTTTCAGAGTAAGCTTCCAATAAAAGTTAGCTACTCATTCATTTGTTAATTCATTTAGCAACAACTTATTAATTGCCTATTTATGCCAATCACTGTACGCAGGAAGATGCAAACATAAATGGGAAATAGTGTTTTCTTTAGAAGTTCATCATTTGGATAAGGGTGGGACTGCCAATTCCATAAGCTGGTAATCATAATATAATGGTGGATGTTTTTATTCACAGCTATACCATGATATATTACAAGGTTCCATGAGAGTTTAGGGAAGAAGCCTGACTCAGCCTAATCTTTACAGAGGAGGCAACTCCTCACCTGTGTCAAATCCTGAAGATCCTGAAGGGTGAAGAGGTACTGACTGGACAAGGTAGACTTGCCAGGCAGAGAAATTGTATGTCTAAAGACTTGGCAATGGGAGACAAGGTCTGTGTGATTATAACAGTTGAATGTATGAGGCCTGGTCAGGGAGTAGTAAGAAAAACAAGACAGAAAGATGGAAATGCCAGATAATGAAATAGCATGGCAGGCCCTTTGGAAGGCTGTTAGCCCAGAATCAGGAGCCTGTGAAGAGTTGTAAGTAGAAGGGTGACAGCTTGCTTGCTTGCTTGCTTTTTTTTTTTTTTTTTTTGCCACTGAAGAGGGGAGTTGGGCAAATATAGTATAGAGCCAATGAACCCAGTTAGAAGGGTTATAATAATCTGAGGTAGTCTAAATTTACTAATAATGGGAACAGAGGACAAGGGACAGATTTAAGAAAAACTGAAAGCATAGAATGGGAGAATTTGGTGTGAATGATGGAATGTGGGATGTCAAGAGTTAAAAACAACTCTGAAATTCTGACTTTGGTGGCTGGGTAGATGGTGGTGCCACCATCCGAAATATTTGACAGACAGGAGGCAGGACTGGCTCCAAGAGAGGATGGAGGCTTATATGTTAAATTTCGTGGTCTCCTGACTCTTGATTTTGCCCTACTTCCTCCCATGAAATAGACTGGTTGTGATTTTGATAGTGATATGATGCAAATGAAGGACCCTGTTATGAGGGGTGGTAGCAAGATATGGGTGTCAAGTACAGTGATCCTAAGTTAATTAAATTAACTCTGTGTGCAGAAATAAAACCTTTATTGTGTCCAAAAAATTTTCCATCAATTTTCAGCTTGGAAAAATAATAAATGTTCATTATAAAAAGAAAAAAAGACTAATTCAATATTGGAGAAAATGAAGGCCATCCTGTAATCCCACTATCTAGAGATAACTACACTTGTCTTTTTAGTCTATATCCTTCCAAGCCACTTGCGATGCACACCTAGTTCCTGCGTGTCTTCTGCTGCTCATTATTTTTTACATGATATATCATCTACAGCTCAGCATTTAGGTCAGTGCTTATAGATCTTTGTCATTCTTTTTAATAGATGAGAGAAATATTGTATAAATATCCTCAGGAAAAATATTCTAGATGTGAAGTTACTGGCATAGGCATTTATAAATGGCAAATCAAATCTTCCTGTTCGATTGATATTTAATAATTGGTAAGAGGAAGTTAGTTAGCCCATGTAATTACATTGCTAATTGGAAGAATATATATTTTCATTTCCTTTGGCTTCTGTAGCAAATGAACCACGGGCATAATGGCTTAAAACAGCACAAATGTATTATCTTACAGTTCTGAAGATCTTTGCTCCTAGCTGTATCACTGCAGTTTCTGTTTCAATCACCATATCAAGTTCTTCCTTATATGACCCTCTTGCCTCTATGTACAGACCATTATGATTATATATATATTGAGGGCCCATCTGGATAACCCAGGAGAATGTCCCATTTCAAGTCCTTACTTTGTTTGCAGTACCTCTTTTGCTATGTAAGGCAACATATTCACAGGTTTTCTGTGTTCGAATTTGGTCATCTTTGTGGGGGCCATTATTTAGCCTGACAAATGTTTCAAAAATGAAATGCCAAATTTTCAGTAAAAAAACATTAATATTAGAAGCACCATCTAAATTAGGACCTGTACCATCCTATTGCTTTGAAAGAGACGACAATGAATGATGTTTGATGCATTCTTCTAGGTACTCTGGGGCTTAGTAGAGATATGAGATAACCTCAGTCTCTGAAGACATGTAGATCTAGCATTACTAAGCGAGGGTGAGAGGGAGGTTGGATAGCAATGTTTATATTTGAAATGACAGAAAGATTCATGAGGTGACATAGTATCATCTGCTAAATGTTGTGATGCAGGCTACATGGGAGGTAGGAGGTGAAATAATTCAGGTTTCTTTAGAAAGCTAACTTTTTTCATAGAGATCTCACTCAAACTTTTAGTTTGTCATGATTTCTAATAGAGGTAGTATTTGCCTGTCCCTGGTAGAAAGGAAAGCAGAGCAGTACTGGACAATAACCTCTTTTACTTTTATTTCTTTCAATACTCTGTGGCCAATCTTGTGGCCTTTTGTATACTCCTAAGAAACGAAAATGGCTACTCTCTTTATTTTTTTCTCCTGATAAAGTACTACTCAGCTAACATGCATGATATGCCTGTAGCTCTCGTTACCACAACATCTTTTCTGTGCTGCACTTTTCACTGAAGTTTAAAACTAAAGGTTTGTTTCAGTTCCATTTTCTTAGCTTCTACTCAGCAAAAAGTAGCATGTGACTTCTCCTTCCCAGGGATTTTCACTTTGGGACTGCTGTTGTCTCCCAGTCCACACTGCCTTTTACATTGTTCCCCAGCAATTATGCATTTATTGCAACATCTCTTAGGTCAGTTATGTGGCCAACTGTAATGTTGGTGAATTCTTGGCAAAGGGATTGACCACACACAGGTGAGCCAACCATGGTTTGCATAGGGAAGGCCTTCATTCTGAATCTCAAGGCTTATTGCTTTCCAGGTCATGGTTTTCTGTGCCCAGCTCTTTGAGAAGAGAGATATTATGAAGAGATACTGCCATAACCTTTTACTAGCAAACTGGTTGGAGTAGCACATGCTCTCTGGAAAGTGTCTTACCTTCTTGATGTCTACACAGATCTGCTAGTAGTCTCTCCCAAAATAGATTTCCTTTTTTCTATTGTAATAGAATTTCAGCTGAACAACTGGAGCCTATAATCATATATATCTCTGCAGATAAGTGTGAAAATATGATCTAGTTCTCATCTATGAAATATAAAAATGTGAGAAAAAGTCATGTCCCTAAAAGGAAAATGCTTGACCTAGACTTCCTGTGTTTCTCCCCTCCTGTGATCTGGGACATGGGTATGACAATGCCATATTGACCCTGCAGGTGATGCTGGAAATACCAGATGGGTGGAACCTGAGTACTTGAAAGGTTCATGGAGTAGAACTGCCCCTGCTGTCATGTGAGAGAAAATCCTTTCTCATTTCAGCAACTATATTTATGTGTCTTTTTGTTCCAGAGGCCTTTGCCTTGGTGTTCCCATTTGAAAATGGAGAGGGGAGAAACCAAGATGTGCTTCCTAGGGCCAATATTACTAGAACTGTCACATCAAACTTTTCTTTTCTCTTTTCTTTTCTTTTCTTTTCTTTTCTTTTCTTTTCTTTTCCTTTTCTTTTCTTTCCTTCCTTTCCTTCCCTTTCCTTTCCTCTTTCTTTTCTTTTCTTTCCTTTCTTTCCCTTTCCTTTCCTCTTTCTTCTTTTCTTTTCTTTTCTGTTCTTTTCTTTTCTTTCTCTTTCATGGAGTCTCGCTCTGTTACCCAGGCTGGAGTACAGTGGTGTGATCTCAGCTCACTGCAACCTCTGCCTCCTGGGTTCAAGTGATTCTCCTGCCTCAGCCTCCCAAATAGTTGGAATTACAGGCACGAGCTGCCAAATCTGGCTGATTTTTTGTACTTTTAGTAGAGACGGGGTTTCACCGTGTTGGTCAGACTGGTCTTGAACCCCTGAGCTCAAGTGATCTGCCTGCCTCAGCCTCCCAAAGTGCAAACTTTTTTTTCCAAATTAAATCTTCCTCGTTCAGACTCATGTCTACCTTTTTTTTCCTTTTCTTATTATACATCCTTTTTCCTTCTGTTGTGATATCTGGGTCTCAATACTCTTCTTTTCATTTATGATTTAGTTTCCTGCTGGTTGATAGCTAACTCATTACAGATATATGTCCAAAGGTATTCATTTTATAATTTATTTATAAAAGGTATAGTCTTTATCAAAAAGAAATATACTGAATACATGTGTAATAATATGGACAAAAGGTTGCAATCTCAGTGGTTGGTCTAATAATTCCTTTGTAGAGAGAGAGAGAGAGACTTTGCCGAGAAAATGAGATGATAAGACCTCCACTGGAGAGAAAAGAGTTTCTGGATTCCATGTGTGAGTCTGGACGCAGCTTTCACGCAAAAATTGGAGGCTACTCTGTGTCATAAAAGAATTTGATGATGGAGGAGAGAATTCTGTTTTAAATAAGGGAAAGGACAGGGTGAGAAAAATTAAAGGCCCTGATTTACAGAGCAGCCAGAGATTCTTGGGAGAAGCATCATATGTCATATTTTTCCAAGTGAGATGCAGTATATAGTAGGATATGAATCCTTCCTGTGAGTCCTAGATTTCCAGTTAGAAAAAAGGATCTGACAATATTCTTGGACTGTTTGGCTTTCTAATGGAAACTGATTAAAGGGCTTTGTTGTGCTTTAAGGATGGTAGGATATTGAAAGTTATAAACTGGGAATCAATCTCATTGGCTGTGATCACTAACACAGTAAAGATGAGAACTGGTGAATTCTCTGGCATTACTGCAGTGCTGCACCCCTTGTGCCACTCACAATTGAGCAGTCTTTCTGTTGGCCATTCAAGTTTACAAAAGAAACCCTGCAGAATATTCCTTATTGCTGGCTTGGGTGTATGTATCTACCCATTCAGATTTGGGGTAACACTGGATGACGAGGTGGTATTTTAGGGATTGTTTCTCTATTTTATCAAACTCATTTCCTACCCCATTTCCTCCAACAGGTCTGCAATTATAGCTCCCCAGTGCTGGCCATCCCTCGTGGAGCCCTTCTCTGTTCAAGGAGATACATTCCCTATTGGACTGTCTCTCTTTTTACTTTCTCTTGGGGTTCCTTGATAATCTTAACTATAACTTTTTCAAGTAAATATTAATAGAGGTCCTGGATAGCATACATGAGTCAAGTGGCTGGATATCAGGCTATAAGGAATGGAGTGGACAGTGGCAAACTGGTAAATTTATATTCTGACTCAAGGGCAGCTGAGACTCAGCTCTAGCCAGGCATGAAAGTTGGCTAGAGTACTCAGATCTGATCTTCAACAGAACACACAAATTAGGAACTGTATGTGATACTTATTAATTTTATTACATTATACAATTAAAGAAAATGCCTCTCTGGGGCCAGAGTCAGTCCACAGGCCAGCAGTTTATGACCCTTTGTTTAACTCTGTCTTCTTCAAACTTACTCAATCTCCTACATACATATAAGACTCTGTGGTTTGAAGAGGGGAGAAGAGAAGCCCTCCCTAAATTTAAGCTTCTGAGAAGATTATTTAAACATCCATCAACTCTTTCATAATGCCAAGAAAGACATCCTGATGACAAGTCTTCTGCAGGCTGTTGTGCTAAATGTGTCATCTCAGGTTCACTAAGTTCTCAGACCCAGGAATGACTAGGTACGTGGAAAAGAGAACAGTAATAACCAAACTCTCCATCCCACCACATCTGGTACACTTCTCTTTCTACAATGCCGTGATATTGTGCCATTAGCTGGGTAATTATCTGTTGCATCTCTTTTTCAATCTTATAGACTTTGTTTTCCTGTTACTTCCTTCCATTCCAAGTAAAGGACCACACGAATGTATGTGGTGTGTGTCCTTGTCTCTTCATCTACATATATATCATAACTTGAAATTGGTCAGAAGGGGACATTAATTATAAGAAAACAAAGGAACTTAAACTCTTAGCAGATATTCAGATTTCCATTCATGGTTTGGGGTTTTAAGGAGGTTTTCCTGAATTTCAAAGAACACAGCTTTCCCTCCTTCTGTGCGCTCCCTCTTTTTCCTCAGGGAAAGGAACACTACTAGCCCGGAGGTTGGGGTGGGAAGGTATATTTAGAATTGCAGGAAAAGTCTGTAGTAAAAAGTAATAGAAGAACTCACAGCTATGAAATTCCAGACACAGAGATGAAATTAGACTAATGTGTGTACGAACAAGGTGGTGTATGTTGCCACATAATATACCAAATATAGTTTCTTGCTTTGTCAGATCATTGATAAGTAGTTTACAGGATTTGAATAAATACTATTTTTTTATTTCTTCTAAAGATGCTAGATCGTATTCTCTTACTCTACTGAAATCTCATATCTAGCTAGTTGAAGAGTGGTTTTCATTTCTATAGTAACACTGTGGAAATAATTACTTAGTTTCAGATGTGTGCAATATGCTAAGGCCAATATGCAGGGCTACTTCTTTTTGGAAAACTTTTGGAATCCAACTTTGTTAAATATGTCATTTCTATGCCTTTGTTACATTCTTGTGTAATTTAAATAAGATGTTTAAAGTGCATTAAAATCATCTCACATGTGTCATCAATGGCAGATTAACTTCATTAGATTAGCCCTGGTCAAGGCAACAGAATAGACTTGTGTTTTTAAATTATTCAAGTAAACAGCTCATGTACCAGGCATGGATTGAGCTGGACCAACATATTACTTGGCCTCTTCTTTCTGCTTCACTGCATATAGACAGATGGTTGCTTTGTCTTAAATGACTTTCTACAATGCATTGATCTTATGCTAACATTCGTCATAGGAGAAAATGCAAGCATCCATGAAATGGGATTTGGCTATATATTAAGTGTGGCCTTTCTCTTAGATGCCTTGGCTTCAGAATAAATATTCATTTACAACTCATGGAGAAAGGGATGCATGCTGGAATACTGACCTTTGGCTATTGTCAGATGAACTTTCTGCTTTCAGCATATTTTGTGCTGAAAAGTAGATTCTTTTTATTATGAAATGTTTGAGGCAGATACTTGCCTTTCATGACTACCCGTGTCTTCCTTCTCTCCTGCCCATTAGGTTTTCCTATTTTTATGCCTGCTCTTTGGCCTAACTCCCCACATGTTCCCACAGATGACAAGAAAGATATGAGAGGGAACCTGTTTTCATATTTAGGCTGTGTTTACACATTAGGTTAGACTTTGGATAAAGATTGGAGGATTAGCAAATAGATATTTCATGTGTTAGAAGAAGAGGGGCTTACCTGAAATGGCTTTAGGATTGTAATAAGATGAATTTTGGTGTTCTATAAATAAACTTTGTGAGTACAGGGACTGTGAGAGAACAGAGTGCATTACTGACAGGGTTTGGGAGTTACTTTTGGAGGATATCTTTAAGAGTATCATTATAATAGATTAAAGACAAGGAGTTCATTTGGGAGCTTGGGGGTGTGTTCCAGTCCTAAATATGGTGGTTATTTTATTTTCAAAGGTAATATCTTTAACAAGTTTTCAGATAGATCTCTTTGTACAGGTATGACAGAAAATATCAATGTATGATTATTCACTCTTTCTTTTAAATTAAAGTTTCACAAAGATAGCCTTAACAAATGCACCAAATAAGATCAGCCATGCCGTTTTGTTTTTGGTTGGTATTTGATATTGAGAATTTTAGCTAGGCTGAGTCAGTAGTTATTGTTTCAAATATTCATCACTGACTTGAGAAACATATTTTTAAAAGTTATATTCAAATAAAGCAAAATGTAAATAAAAGAATAAACCAAACATCCATGTATTTCCAACACTAATATGTATTGTATTATAAATGTAGTCTATATATTTAGCTTTTTCATTTTTCTTACATACATACTCGGGTATAGATGGCAATATGCTGGTTTTATACACATATGCAGTTGCAAGTGTGGTTTTCTCTGCGGGGATTCTATACCTAGAAATGATTTTATACCTCAAAAAGATTCTACACTTATGATTCTATATTTATGATTCTATACCTAGAAAACCCCATAGTCTCTGACAAAAGTGTCCTATAAATGATAAACAACTTTAGTGAAGTTTCAGGCTACAAAATAAATGTACAAAAATCGGTTGCATTTCTATACAGCAATAGTCCACGCTGAGAGTAAAATCAGGAATGCAGTTCCATTCACAATAGCCACAAAAAGAATAAAATACCTAGGAATACAGCTTACCAAGGAGGTAAACGATCTTTACAATGAGAGTTACAAAATACCACTGAAAGAAACCAGAGACAGCACAAACAAATGGAAAACATACCATGCTCATGGATAAGAAGAATCAATATCGTTAAAATGGCTACACTGCTCAAAGTAATTTACAGATTCAATGCTATTTATATCAGATTATGAATGTCATTTTTTACAGAATTAGAGAAGACCATTTTAAAATTCACATGGAACTGAAAAGGAGCCTAACTAGCCATAGCAATTCTAAGCAAAAAGAACGAAGCCAGAGGCATTACACTACCCAACTTCAAACTACATTACTAGGCTCCAGTTACCAAAACAGCATGGTACTGGTACAAAACCAGACACATAGACCAATGGAACAGGTTACAGAACAACTATATGATATTCAACAAAGTCAACAACAATAAGCAATGGGGAAAAGACTCCCTATTCAATAATTGATGCTGGGATAACTGACTAGCCATATGCAGAAGATTGAACCTGAACCCCTTCCTTGCACCATATAAAAATCAACTCAAAATTGATTAAAGACTTAAATGTAAAACCTAAAACTAAAAAACCCTAGGAGAAAACTTAGGAAATACCATTTGAGACATAGGACTTGGCAAAGATTTTATGACAAAGTCTCCACAAACAATTGCAACAGAAACAAAAATAGACAAGTGAGACCCCAGAGTTTCTGCACAGCAAAAGAAACTATCAACAGAGTAAACAGACAGTCTATAGAATGGGAAAAGACATTTGCAAACTATGCATCTGACAAAGGTCTAATATCCTGAATCTATAAGAAACTTAAACAAATTAACAAGGAAAAAACAAGCAACCCAATTAAAAAAATGAGCAAAGGACATGAAGAGACACTTTTCAAAAGAAGACATACAAGCATATGAAAAAAATGTTCAACGTCACTACTCATCAGAGAAATGCAAATCAAAACCACAATTTGATACCATCTCACAACACTCAGAATGGCTATTATTAAAATGTCAAAAAATGACAGATATTGGCAAGGTTGTGGAGAAAAGAGAACATTTATACATTACTGGTGGGACTGTAAACTAGTTCAGCCACTGTGGAAAACAGTGTATTAGGCTGTTCTCGCATTGCTATAAAGAAATACCTGAGACTGGGCAATATTTAAAGAAAAGAAAAGAGATTTAATTGGCTCAAGTCTCTGCAAGCTTTACAGAAAGCATAGGGCTGGCATCTGCTTGGCTTCTAGGGAGGCCTCAGGAAGTTTGCAATCATGATGGAAGGCAAAGGGGGAGTAGGCATGTCACATGGCAAAAGCAGAAGCAAGTGAGAAAGAGTGGAGGGGGGGGCATGCCACAAACTTTTGAACCACCAGATCTTGTGTGAACTCAGAGCAGGAGTTCACTTATCACCAGTGGGATGGCCCAAGCCATTCATGAGAGATCCATCCCCATGATTCAAACACCTCCCACCAGGCCCCACCTCCAGCATTGGAAATGACAATTCAGCATGAGATTTGGGTAAGGACATATGTACAAACCATATCAAGAAGTTTGGAGATTTCTCAAAGAATCTAAAAGATAGTTACCATTTGACCCAGCAATCCCATTATTGGGTACATATCTAAAGGAATATAAATCATTCTTCTAAGAAGACACATGTGCTCATATGTTCATTGCAGCACTATTTACAATAGCAATGATATGGAATCAACCTATGTGCCCATCAACAGTGGACTGGATAAAAGAAAATGTTTTTATATATATACACACATACATACATACCTATAATGGAATACTATGCAGCTCTAAAATATTGAAATCATGCCTTTTGCAACAACATGGATGTAACTGAGGCCATTATCCTAAGTAAATTAATACAGGAACAGAAAACCAAATACTTCATATTCTCACTTCTACGTGGGAGTTAAACACTGAGTAACATGGAACCACAGATCGGAATAATAGACATTGGTTCTTACTTGAAGGATGAGTATGTGGGAAGAGGGTGAAGGTACTATGCTCACTTCCTGGGTGACTAAATCATTTGTACACAAAACCCCAAGCAATACACAATTTACTCAGATAGTAAACCTGCACATGCACCCCTGAACCTACAATGAAACTTGAAAAAAGATTTTAAAAATAAAAGAATAAAAAGAACTAAGCTCAGGCATTAGCACCTCCAGGAAGGCTCCCTGGATTCTATGCCCCTCTCCTCTGACACCATACTTAGGATCCTCTTATTGAGCTTACTATATTTAGTTGTTACATATTCAGTATTGAATGAATGAATATGGAATAGAAACATCACCTTTCTCCCATATTATATGATAAACTACAAGAAAACTGGAAATTTGTTTTATTCATATCCATGTACCTAGCTGCCAGCACCATGCCTGACATGTAGTAGGTGCTCAGTAGCCAAGTAGTGAATGAATGATCATTTGTCCCTGAGGAGGTGAAGTTTTGATTTAAAGCATCTCTGGATCTGCTGCGAGTCCCTGGATGTTCATCTCTTTTACTTCAGAATTTGCTTATGCTCTTATTTGGAGGTGCATTGAGTTATTCATTCTACCTGGATCAAGAAAACAAGACTATGGCAGTAAAGTCACCACTAAATTCTCATATTGCTTTGCCCAACTTGTGCATTTCTCACATGCTATTCCAAACACTGTTTCCTTTCTATTCAAAGCACCCACAATCCTCTGGTAGGGAGCTTCAGGTTGGTTTTCGTAGTGTGCTGTGATAAAATAGTTTTGGCACTTAACTTCTACTCATATCCTTCCTTACCATTACCTCGGCAGAGAAGCAGAAACCTGCATATTCATTCTCCACAGATAAATGGGGTCATTTCAACTTCCCTGGTGCCTCACAGGTAAGTTTGAAAAGAGCAGAAGATGCGTAGTTGAAGAGGACCTAGGGACTCTCTTAAATGATAAATGAGGATTTAGAAAACTGCCCACCTTAGCTGTAAACTGTACTTGCTGGACAAGTTGAGGATTAAACTGTCATCTTTCATCCTGTAGAGCTGAGATTTCTCTGCAGTCAGAGCTGCCATTTTGACCTTTCTTTTCACATTTTGTTGAGTTATTCACTCCCCGGCTCAGCTTTTTTGATTTGAAATATTCAGATCTACCTTTTTCACGGGATGGATCTCTTGTTTTCTCCCTAGTATTTTCTCATGCCACTGAACTGCATCATATGTTAATAAGCTTTTTACTGTGCTAAATTGCTTTGTTTCTGTAGCTGATTTGAAGGCAAAAAGGCCCTAGAGGGTGAAGGAAAAAAAAAAAAAAGAAACATTTTAAAGTAATTAGAATGATTACAGTGGCTGAAAACATTGCTTTCCTAAAACTGCAATATTTTCTCAGGAGATTTTTTTTCCTTTACAATAGCCCATGAAGCACTAGGATTAGTGTTTCCAAAGCAAATGGTGACTGGTAGTTTTTCATTATAGAGCTGAATGAGAGTCATACATTGGAAATTTTAAAATCCATTATCGTGACTAGCCATAGGCTTATCTTGCTCATCCTTTATTTGGTTTCAGTTATGTCCTTTGCCTTCATGACCATCTGAGCCTGACTGAGGCTTAGCAGCCATTTCTGATGGGTTTGAAACACTTGGTTAAAAACCATTATTATAAAAAATATGTAAAAATATATTCATTAAAAATGGTGAGTTGTAGACATCTTTTTGATCAGAAAAACCAAAACAGTAAATGTGGCAGCTATGAATTGACACTTACAAATAGATGATTTCCCCCCGTGAAATATTAGTCTTTGTGCAATAGAATAAATAGCACTTTCTTCCCAGGGAAAAGCTGAATTTAATTTTCAAGATGAGTGGGAGTCATTGAAATGGGAGAGGATTTAAGATGGTGAGTTGATACATTTTATGCTCTCCTCTCATGAAGATCAGGTAGCAAGTGATGGAGCATTTCTACGTGTATCCAAACCTTTGCAAAATGGGTTGCGATCATTTCCTTGTAATGGATAGGCAAAGTCCAGACACTCCTTTGGCACCCTTGTAGCTTTGAAAAGCTGGTAAGGGAATAGAACTGGAGGTGAGGAAGAAGTGAGAAAGGAGCTTGGTCATTCCATGTTTTAAATCCTTTCTCTGTTGTCTTCATCAGACTTCTGACCAAAACGGCAACACTATTGGTATTGCTGTGGAAATATGCTAATACCCTACAATGAAGTTTTCAAAATAAATATATCTTTCTAAGTAACTTTAACGTAAAATTTTATTTGGGATATACGTCTTCTAAAGTACATTACCTATTTTGCTACCATTTTAAAACAAAATATAGTAAACATAATTTAACCTCTTTCTGATGACTGAGGATAAATTTTACAAATATTCTATAATTCTGTATTCATCATTCCTGTTTGCAGTATTATTTCTTTAATGTAGAGACCAAATGCTACAAAACAAATGAACTTTTGTGGTAATATTGGACAATTTTTAGGGTCTGTTTCTGGCTTCTAGCTTTTGTTTCCTAATGATGGTCACTTGGCTATTCTTTAAAGTTTTAGGATGGATAAGTAGGTAATTGAGAGTATAAAATAGCAGGTAAGGAAGAGTCAATATAATCTGTGGGATGATCCCTTTCATGTAATGAAGTGCATACGTTTTGTGATATTTATTTTGCCTGTTTAGAAGCTCGTTCCCTTTTGGACTCACTGTTGGAAGTCTGACATTCAGATAAGTGGGACATTATGGCCTGTGTTTTGGCTAAAGGGGATGATGTCTGCAGCTGGAATAAACAATCAGCAAAGTCATAAATCATAATTTCCTTCACAGTTCATTGTAAGATAATAATATATGAGCAAAAACTATTTTCCTCTATTATAGCTGTCACTAAAGGAAAATTTCCATTCAGGCTATAACCTCTCAATAAAATACAAGGCACAAAAATTCAGAAAAAAATATTTTTGTTTACTTGTAGATGCTGATGACTTCAGTGAAGATAGCATTGCTGCATAATGTCCACAAATCATGGATAATAAAAATATAACCAAGAACATGACATATGTATTTATTACTTGTATTTTTATATTTAATTTTAAATAGTCTTTAGTAACATGCCTGGGACCAAGCCATGGGGATTTATTTTTCATGTCCTTCACATCCACTTCTACTTCTTCTGAGTGATTTCTTCATTGACAGTGGGTGGAATGGACCAAATATGGACCATATTTGTTTTTCATATTAAATATGTTTCCCCAGATATCTGCTTAATTGTCACTCCATTACTATAGGACAATTTTCTTTGCTTCCCATTCTCACAATAGAAAATATGGCCACTATAAGCTTCCAAGTTCATATATTACTTGTCCAGCCATCCAGAAAGACTGAATCAACACTTGGTTCCAATCCCACATTTGCAAAAATATATATGTCTGCCTCTGGACTAATAAACTGCTTTGTAAGTAGGGCTCATGCTGCACAGATATGTTGGGCCCGCTCAAATCATTTAAGAGTATGTGTGTGTTGTGGGGAGGAGAGGTGATCCCTTAAAAAAAGAAGTGGTTCCCCCAAACTGGTATCTACTGCTTCCTTTTGGGCCTAATAGGGCCTAATATTAACATCTATTTTTAAAAGGCATCAAGATTGTCTAAAACGTTTCACATGCCATCTACTCTTCATTAAAAATATTCATGGTAGAGAGTGAGGCTGAGCTATCTAGTAACCATTGTTTAGGATTTAAAATATTGTTCTTATGTTTTTCATGTAAGCTTGTTGTCACTCAGAGACAGTATTTCCAGAACTGTGTAAAGACAGGATATGATAAAACAGATATGTGTACTAGATTGGCAGAAAAATTCAGTTAAGAGCAAGGCAAATAATCTTTAATCTATTCTTTTCTACAGAGCTCAGTAACTATCGACTTTCCCTCTCAGTTGATTGGAAAGGGCCCTCTGTGGTGAACTGAGTATAGCCAGGGTGTGTACCTCATGCCTTCTGAATGGCAGCTCCATCACTAAAGCATCCCAGTTGCACAGTAACCAATTCCAGGGAACCTCAAATACTTACATAAGGTTCGTAGCAAGAAGGGTTTCTTGAGATTTCTAGGCATTGTCAAAATACTAACGATTAGTCATTTAAGATTGGTATGTTTTTTAGGTGGCTATTGACCACTCTGTGGGTAGTATTGTGGATAGTACTGTGGTACTATGGTCACATTTGTTCTCTCTTTCTCTCATTTGTACAGTTCCTGCTTTAGACTCTGTACATGGTCATGACTGTGCAATCCATTGTAAATACTCAATACATATTTACTAAGTGAAAAAATATGTGTGTTTGCAATGACAGGGAACATACTTCCATCTTTTTATATTCCCTGAATTTCTTAGCTTAATGCACTGCTTATAAGAGATGCTTAGTTAATGTGTGTAGATGAAGAAAAAAAAGAATGACATTCGACACATTCCAAAGTGCTTTGATGGTTTATTTGGTAAAACAAAAACAAAAACAAACAAAACAAAACAAAAATAGCCATTCCTCAAAGACTCAGAACTAACCATAACAACTCAGGCTCCATCAGTCTGAATGAGTTAATGCACATGAGAGTATGTAAGTAGGTAAGCTTTAAAGTGGTATTATTGTTGTTGCAAAAGACAACTCCAGGCTCACCCAACTAAAGTAGCTTACAACTGTAGAGCCCTTTACCAATTACAAAGTACTTTTTTTTGAGACACAATCCCCCTCTCTTGGGGTACAGTGCAGTGGCTGGTTCATGGCTCACTGCAGCCTCAGTCTCCCAGGCTCAAGAGATCCTCCCACTGCAGCTTCCCAAGTAGCTGGGACTACAGGCATGCACCACCTCACCAGGCTAATTTAATTTTTTTTTTTTTTTTTTTTTTTTTTTTTTTTGAGAGACAGAGTCTCACTTTCTTGCCCAGGCTGCTCTTGAACTCCTGGGCTCAAATGATCTTCTGCCTCAGACTCCCAAAGTGTCGGGATTACAGGCATGAGCCACCGTGCCCGACCCAAAGCACTTTCATGTATAGTGTCCTTATCATTTTCTCACAACCTCATGATGGTGGCATTTTTGTTATCTCCATTTTATAGATGAAGGAGCTCCTTTATTGAGAAAAAATAAATCATTCAAGGTCATATATTTAATAGTGAAGTCAAAGTTCAAGCTCTGGTTTTCTGAACCTAAGCCTGAGTTCCTTCCTCCACACTAGAACTAATATCCAAGGGTAATAATTTTCCATTGTCAGGAGTAGTGATGCTTCTTAACTTACTCAAAGCATAAAGAAAGAATCAGGCACTCTTTTGCTTTCCTGGAAAAGAAATCAACCAACCTTTAAGTGTTGGAGTTGTGCATAAGCCCCAGGCTAGGCATGGAGGTCTCTGTTGAGACCTGAGGGATTAAAGAACTCAGGAGTGTGAGAATTTCTGTCACTTACATGAATGACTTTGTAGGTGTAGCTTTCAAAATGAGTTTCTTTGCCACTTAGAAAATGACCCAGCAGGAGCTTTGCTGCCAGGTGGACACAGCTCTACCGTCCAGCCTATAAGGGGAGCTTAGCAACAACCCTATCACTGAAGAGTTTTTTAGAGCCCCTTCCCCCTTTTTAACTAATCACAAGGTCTAGTGTCAGAGCTATTTAGTAATTTGCCTAAGGACACAACTCTAGTAAGAAGCAGAGCTAGCATTTCTACTGGTTTCATTAATTTTTTCACTTTTTAAGGGTCAAATATTATATAGAACCAATTATTTATTATTAATCAGAAAAAAATAAACCAGAGTTCAATTTTAGAGCAAGTTTTTAAATAAATGAACTTTATATTGCTTTTCTTTTATTACCAATCTTTACATTTTCCTTTATTAATTAACTCTGAGTATTGTCTTGGATGTAACATTGTTCATGAACTTTTATCTTCAATTTAAGCTTATTTGAGAGTTGGATACCATGGGATATGAATCAATCAGTACAGTAGCAAAGCTACATTTTAACCCTAGAAATGTAATTTATGCAGTCTTGGCTGCCTATGCAAACCATAAGAAGGTCTCAGCTCACATTTTCAGCCTTTATGATTTGGGGTAGAAAGAAGTTGTTTTTAGGCAATATGATTAAGCCCTGTTACTCTTTGTCTCAGCCATACTGACAGGTAGCAACATGGGGAAAAATATATATTCTATATCCATTCAACGAATCAAACACCTACAATATTGAGACACACTCCTCAAGACACAGAGAATACATCAGTGAACAAACAAAGACTGTTCTCATGAAACTCATTCTGATAGATAAAATAGTTAAAATATATGTACATATATATGACTTAATATGTGTGTGTATGAATATCTGAGAGGTAGTAAATGCCATAGATAAAAATAAAAGTAAGTAAGGGTGATGGGGAAGAAGGATTATGTGGGTGTTTTATAAAGGATGGTCGTAGAGGACCTCTTTGAGAGCCACAGAAATCTGGCTTCATTTGACGGTAGCATCCTTCCCTCCTTCCCATCAGACAAGCTCCCTGTATGGTTGCCTACTGCAACAGATGAAGTGGGTCCCAGGGTAGATGGACATCTCTGCTATGTGAGCAAGTCATTAGAAATAAATTGTTGCTGAAGGTAGAAATCATCATGTAGGGCAGGGGGTCCCCAACCCCCAGGTCACAGACCAGTAGCAGTTTGTGGCCTATGAGGAACTGGGCCACACAGCAGGAGGTGAGTGGCAGATGAGCAAGCGAAGTTTCATCTGTATTTATAGCTGCTCCCCATCACTTGCATCTCCACCTCTTTTCAGATCAGCAGCAACATTAGGTTCTCATGGAAGCTGGAACCCTATTGTGAACTGAGCATGCGAGGGATCTGGGTTCCATGCTCCTTATGAGAACTTAACGCCTGATGATCTGTCACTGTCTCCTATCAACCTCAGATGGGACTGTCTAGTTGCAGAAAAGCAAGTTTAGGGCTCCAATTGATTCTACATTATGGTGAGTTGTATAATTATTTCTTTATATAATGCAATGTAATAATAATAGAAATAAAGTACGCAATAAATGCAACACACTTGAATCATGCTGAAACCATACCCACCTGGCCCATCTGTGGAAAATTGTCTTCCATGAAACCAGTCCCTCGTGCCAAAATAGTTGAGGGACAGCTGATGTAAGGAACGGCAAGAAGAATCATAAGAAGTATGGATAGAATGTGATGCACAAGCATGCTGATAAACATTCTCTTGGTTGTGTCAAGCTGCCCTTTCTGTTGACCACAGATGTTTTAGGTTCAGAACTGATTTGACCCTTTCCCTGTTTGGGAAAAAGAAAAGTTAGTTTCTCTTTCTTCTGAAGGTCTTGGTTATCACGGGAGCAATGACCTAATTAAAATTGGATTCCAGCATGTAGACTCTCTCTGAATGTTCGCTATCTCTATGGTAGCTCTTGAGGATATTCATTACTCAATCTCATATTTCAAAAACTTCTTTTATCAAAACTAATGAGTCTTTATCATTCATCTCTGAAGCAAGTGGCTACACACATTTAATATTTTATGCAGCTCTTTTATGTGGATGTGAACGGAATTAGAGCCAATAGAACCATTTAGTACCATTTTCTATATGTGATAATTTATCATGGCTGGCTGCCCAGCCAGGTAGATTTCCTTGTTTCTAGTTCACTCCTACATAACACTGATTTTAAATCCATTTGAAAACAAGGAGAAGTGTGCACAGGGGGCACCTTGTGGCAGGAACTGGAAATAGTGATGTGTTTGAAGGAAAGAGGGGAAGGCTGGAATTGGATCTCAGAAGACAGGGAAAGATGAGAGTCTAGCTTACAACTGTGGGAAGGTTGTGGGGTTGGGGAGCTGGGGAGTCAGGCTGTTTTTACAGTTGCTGAAATTCAGTCATTAAACTGAGCTGTTCAGGAGAAGAACTCAACCCGGCTATAAGAAGTGTTTAAAACAATTTTATTATTATTATTATTATTATTATTATACTTTAAGTTCTAGGATACATGTGCAGAACATGCAGGTTTGTTACATAGGTATACATGTGCCATGGTGGTTTGCTGCACCCATCAACCCATCATCTACATTAGGTATTTGTCCTAATGCTATCCCTCCGCTTGCCCCCCCACCCCTGACAGGCCCCGGTATGTGATGTTCCCCTTCCTGTGCCCATGTGTTCTCATTGTTCAACTCCCACTTATGAGTGAGAACATGGTGTGTTTGGTTTTCTATTTCTGTGTTAGTTTGCTGAAAATGATGGTTTCCAGCTTCATCCATGTTCCTGCAAAGGACACGAACTCATTCTCTTTTTTATGGCTGCTGAGAAGTGCTTTATTCAAAGCAAGATTGAGTTGATTAGTCACATCTAGGGCACGATTGTGCTATTTGTCTTCTGTGTTCTTAACTGTTTTTGTTCCATGGTGGTTGGTGACTTTATGAGAACCTACTGCCCCCCCAATTGCTACTCATTTTCCACCTCCATCCTTTCCCATGGCATTCTACTCAGAGCTGCCTTGTGCCTCCACTATAATCAGGTGCTTCCTGACTCCATTCCTAGCTAACTTGGCATATTGCATCATGCACAGTGTTCCACATACAGTAGGTGGCTTAAAATATATTTCTTGAATAAATGTGTTCATAGCTTAATATGTAACCCCTACCAAGCACCACAGGTATTGCAAAAAGGCTTCTTAGAAATGTGCTTTGGCATGAACTAATGGTACAGATTTTGAGGTCCTTAGAGATATGTGGAAGCGATATATTTATAAATCTGAACCTTGATGAAGTTCTTCTTTTGCCCGATCAATTCCTTTGGGCAGAGATTCTGAAATGAATAGTGAGACTGAAGGTCATCCTCTGCATATCTATTCAGAATCTGGCCCAGGTGTTATATTAATAATTTTCCTTTCATTAACACTGTCCCCATATGAATACTTCCAGGGCTGACCTTCTTGAATCAAGAGACAGGATGGTTTGTGGAATGAGAAACAGATGTACAGTCAGGAGTCTCTAATTCATCTTCCAGCTTTTCCCCTTACCAGCACTGCAATATTGGTCAAGTCTCTTCACTTCTCTTGGCTTCCATTTTCTCCTTATAAAATGGTAACTCTATACCCTGACCTACCTACAGTGAATTTGAAGGACCATTTGCCATAATGGATGAGGATATTCTTTATAAACTGTGAAGTGTAAACAAAGTCATAAAGACATATTTAATGCTAACATTTGGATTTTCTGTTTAAATACCAGATCAGCTGCTTTCTGCTACACAAATGTTAACTGATCTGATGATCTTTATTAGACATTAACAGTAGAATTGTGTTGAATTTACTTATCTGTGTGGTTGTTGAGTGCCTACCCAATGAAAAGTTGTGTGCTAAGTGCTATGTGTAAATGTATAGATGGTGGGGAAAAAAAAACCCATTATTTCTTCTCTTGGTGAATTTACAGAGGGAGAAAGGTATTAGGTAAGCCTAATGACGATATAATTATAAATGTATAATTAAATATATGTTATAATAGTTATATTATATTAAATGTGTGTTATAACAGTTGCCATGAAGGAAACAAAAGGTGTGGGAGAGAGATACAGAGTTAGTGAAAACAGAATGTTGCGAAATGAGCAGTGGTAAGCTAGCAAGCCAGGTCAGGAACTGGGAGCAATGCAGGGGGAACAGCACATGGAAAAAGCCCCAAAAATTCAGGAAACATAAAAGGGGCTAATGTGGCTATGAGCAAGGTAAGTAGTGCAAGTGCTTTAAGCAGCTCAAATAGTGGGTAGAAGGATCTGAGGGCACAGTGGTAGGCAGCAGTTACATTGTGAGCCTCATTTAAGATGCTCAATCTGAATATAAGCTAAATGCAAAGTCATTGAAGTATATGGAAGCATGAGACCACTATGACCACTAGATTTGTGTTAAAAAGGACAAAACCTAATGCTCTCTGGATGCTATGTAACCAGATGAGAGGTGGACCTATGTGGAAACAGGTAGACCAGCTAAGAGGTTATTGCAGTCATCCAGGCAAGAAATGTGGATGACTGTGATTGGCCTTGCTACTGTTTAGCACGTATCTCTAGCTCTCCTTTTTCTGGGGGCACTGTAGGATTTCATCCCTCGGCTCCTTTTAAGGGTAGGCATGAACCTTTCAAAACTGACTTTGGTCAATGAAACTGAGAGAAATAGCTTGTATTACTTCTGGACAGAACATTTAAGAACAAATGAGCGATTTGCTGTGTTCCCTAGCTTTTCTCTTGATGTGCATGGAAACACATGCGCATGTGAAGCCTCCATCAGTGCAGGCCCCTGAGTGGCTATAATGAACAGTTCTTCTGCTGGGCAGCATTGGATATGGCATAAGAAGGAAGCACACCTTTGTTGTGTGCTGACCACTGAAATTTTGAGGTTGTTTGTTACTGCAGAGCATAAATTATGTTAATTGATACTGTGCTCATATATGGGCATCATAATTAATTTAAAAATAAACTCTCCATTTTTACACATATGAGGATACTATAACATTACTATAATGAATGATACTACAATTTTTAGCCATTTATAACCCTTTTTGTAGCACTTAGCACTTCTGAATTCTGTTGGTAGAATTACAGCTCATCATTGTTGCCTCTACATCTTGATTCAGAGCAATAATCTTGTTAGTTAGTGAAATATCAATATCCTGGTCTTTCTAGAAAGACGTTTTTGGAACTTTCATAATTCTTTTAGTTACCTTCTTTACTCATTATTATTTATATGTCATTCAATGAAGAGAAAGAGTTAACAAGCTAAATATAGGAGAAGTTTGAAATGTTTTAGTTTCTAACTTGTTTTTTAAAGTGAGGGTAAATCTGTGTGTTTCTCTATGGGAATATTATTAAGACTCTGGTCAGGTGACTTTCTATCCCTGTGTCATTCCTACTCAACCCCTGGACAACAACAATAATTTGGGGCACTCAAATATCTGTCCTTAGTTTTATGTGGTAATACAATGTGTGTGTGTGTATATATACATATGTATATATGTGTGTGTGTATATATATATTTATATATGGTGTGTGTATGTATACACACACATATATGTACTTAAGAAAGCCAAGCTGGCTTTTCTCTGCCACCTGCATGCCTATTTCTTACCCACTTACCCATGCTATAGGAGAGACTAGGCTATACATTTAAAGCATTGACCTATTCCCTGACAATCTGCATTGTGGAGTTTCAATGACTTCTAGGTTGCAGGACGAATGGGAAGAGTTAATTGCCAGCTTTATTTTGTTAGAAGAGGCAGCTTTCATTTCACATTGATTTTCTGCATTCTCTGTGCCAATTTGTGACAGCTTGTTTTGCAGCTCCACATTTGTTTAAAGCTCTCTAACAGGCTGAATTTTATTATTTTTTTCATGCTGTTTTTTCTTTTTCTTTCTCTTTTTTTTTAAACTTAGGAGAACATGGCTTTGCACATGGTCGGGAACCCAAATAAGCCTCTCTCTCTGGAGATGGTGATTGGCAGCTCCCCCTGTCGTGCAGATGTGAAACAAGGAAAGCTAATTTTCCCATCGACTTTCTAGTTTCTATTACTATCTGTCATTTCACATTGGTACTCATTACAGCCATCTTCTTGCCAGATGGAAATCTGCCTACTTACTGGGTGTCTATTTTCTGCCACTCATGGATCATGACAATGTCAGACAATATGTCAGTAAACTCTTTTCAATATACCTTTTTTTTTTTTTTTTTTTTTGCATTGGATAGATTGGTGACATTATGTGAAATGCTTGATATTGACAGGAAAGTACCTTCATGTCATACATTAGCAAAGTTAAAAAAAAAGGCCAGAAAGTCCAGGTTTCTTGAGAAAATTTGCCTATGATATAAGAAGCGATCAGTGGTACTGGCAACACAAATGAATCATTGTGTTGCCATAGTTTGTATCTGAAAACTGAACTGCATATGACTAATGACCCATATGAACATACAAATTAAAGTATTGATATATGCCCAACTAATATGGTTTGGCTATGTCCCCACTCAAATCTCATCTTGAATTGTAATCCCCATAATCCCCACATGTCGAGGGAGGGACCAAGTGGGATGTGAATGGATCATGGAGGTAGGTTCCCTCATGCTGTTCTTGTGATAGTGAGTGAGTCCTCACGAGATCTGACGGTTTTGTAAGCATCTGGCATTTTTCCGGCTTGCTCTTCTCTCTCCTGCCGCCATGTGAAGAAGTTCCTTGCTTTCCCTTCGCCTTCTGCCATGATTATAAGTTTCCTGAGGCCTCTCTAGCCATGCAGAACTGTGAATCAGTTAAACCTCTTTCCTTTATAAATTACCCGGTCTTTGGCCATTCTTTGTAGCAGTGTGAGAATGATTTAGTCCACCAACTAACACCAAAAGGTCATATTCTTGATGAGATGACAAGTTATAGCTGGAAAACAGTCTCCCTGAACCCAGTGGTTCTCAAAGCCTGATCCTGGATCAGCAGCATCAATATCACCTGGGAACCTGTTAGAAATGCAAATTGTTAGGCCCACCTCAGTCCAACTGAATCAGAAACTCTGAGAGTGGGGCCCAGCAATTTATATTATTTTAGAAGCCCTCCAGGTGATGCTGATGCTTGCTAGAGTTTGAGACCCACTTAAGGACTACGGCAGAAATTGGAGAATTGGTGCAATCAAGGAGTGTTTTTTACTTGGGTTACTAACCCAGATAGTTCTTTCAGTTATCAATTTCTTTTTTCACAGACAAACACGGGGAGGCGATATGTCTGTGTCTGATATACTGAACTAAACAACTTATGTAATGCAATCAAAATGCAAGTTTATTTTTGTTTTCCAAGCTTCTTATAAAATGTATCCACTGAAAAGAGGTCTTGCCTGCCTTTCATGGAGAACTCCTGGAGGCCTTCTCTGGGCATTCTGCTGCAATAAAGTTCTTATGGATACATTAAGGGCAAATAGGTCTCAGCATAGTTGTTTGGTCTTCTCTCCAATCACAGCTGGGTCAGCTGCCTGCAGGAGCCTGTAGCAGTCTTCTCCATTCTTCCTTACTCACAGCCTACCTATCCAGCACTAGCACTTCCTGCTTACAGCCGCATATTTCAGCAATTCTCTCCACAATAATCCCCTGTTATAGTTCTGTTGTCCTCCCAGGTAGTCCTTTTGGGGAGAATTCAAGCAGTTCCAGACAGGCAGTCTCTTCCTACCATGGTCCTGATCTGGACCATGGGAGACCCTCAAGCATCTTTGCCTGACAGCTGTGGTCCAGTAAACTGATGGCAATGCAGCAGCCACTCTGCTCTGCTGCTCAGGATGTCTGTCAGCCTCTACATCAGGTGTTGGCAAGCTCTCGCCCATGGGCTGACTCTAGTCTGCTTTCTGTTTTTATAAGTAGTTTCATTGGAACACAGTCATATCTGTTAGTTTATGTATAGTCTATGGTTACTTTTGCACTACAATGTGCAAGAGACCATATGAATTGTAAAACCTAAAATATTTATTATCCGTCTCTTTGCAGAAAAAAATTGCAAACCCTGTTCTAGATTTTGGGGGTGGATGACATAATGGGGAGGGAGAAAATGGGAAATCAGACCCATTTTCTCCCACTTTGCCTGTCAAATCCCAACTGCAGGGATTTATTAGGCTCTCTAGGTGTTCTCCTTGAAGAGCACTTCTGTCCCTCCCTTACATTTAAGGACAAGAGGTCGCCAATTCTCTCATTACTTTCCAGCCCTTGACATCTTTATCCTTTTGATGTAAGTGAGGTGTCCATGTCCAAGAGTCATCGCTGATCTTTGCCACCCATTTTGAAAACACAAAATTTTGTTCCGTTAACCTCATTTTGCCTTAGGTCAAAACTCAGGATTTACATTCAAGGACATTTGCCTTTATATAGTTCAGTAAAACTCAGAACATATTCCTGGCCCTTGATTTGGGGGAGATGTGGGAAAACTATTGGTGGACTAAATTAAAACTTAGCTGATTTTTTCCTACTTAGATCATAATTGTGGGTCAGAGGGTCCATTTAAAGAGATAAGCACAGAAGCTTTCTAAGCGCTACAGGGTGACATATTCACATAATACATTTTAATCACCTCTCATGTCCACATCAGGCCTCTGATCAAACCTAAAATGTAACATTGCAAATCAAAACACCCAAGCATTGCTCTGTTTCCTTAAAACAAGCTCAAAATAAGTCTCATGCTTATCAATGCTCTAACGTCTCATAGAAAAATCAGTCTGCTTTCCAGTCCCCAAGATATAAACTGACTTGTGGCATCTTCCAGTCAAGTTCCTTGTTTATTATTTATGTATTGTTTTGGAATTGCTGAATTCACTTTAAGGAAGTAATTGTACTGTATTATCTTGGATGGAGACACAGGCTAATGGTCCATGAAAAGAATTTATCTCCAATGCTGGTGAGAAGAACATGTCTCAGATTCCCCTGGAGATGATCCAAAAAGATAAAATGACTATGTGGGATAGAACACATCAGGTGAAGTCTTCAGTCCCAGACCTTGCTCTAGCAGCTGTTTGCATCCCCATGTAGGTAAGCTGGTTTGATGAACAAGTAGTCAAAATAGCTGAACCATGAGGGCATGGATTGGATTATTTTGTGTTTTTAATACCCCAACTTAATGGACTATATGGTGAAGTTCCTGCCTTGCCAGAAGTGGAAATCCCACAGCAAAACCTATTAATGATGCCTTGCTTGGCTTTTGATTTTCTAGTAGTGACTAGGTACTTTTCTAATTTATAGTTTTAAAAAATATTCAGTAATATGTTCACTACTATTTATCATATTTACCATTAAAATGGTGGTAACATATCAGGTAGTAAAGACAAGAGCTGCTTGCATCTGTTATTATTATACACACATACTAACGTTTTTATTAAATCCTAGTTTTCCTCGATCTTATTATGTTTATGTCCAGTATGATTTATTTTAAGCCGATATGATTATGAGCTTATGGTAATTTACATAGAGTACAGGCAGATTGTTAAGCGAAAGTGAGAATTTTCTTTACTTCATTGCTAATTCCCCATTAAGTCCCTCCAGCATGAGCTCTAGAAATATTAGTTATCTTATATCCTCAAGTTGTTTTTAAAATTTATTCACAAGTTTTGAAGCTTGGCTACATGTAAAAATGCTTCCTTCTATAAAAAAGTTAGAATAGTTATACAAATAACCTAATATAAATACTTTTGAATATATTATTCTCTCTCTGTCTCTCTCTCTCTCATATAAATTTACCCCAAAGGGAAACTCTGGTACAGACTTTCCTGTTTTTACTGTGTATTTATAATATTTTTTCTGAATATTTTTATTTCTCCAGGATTTAGAAAAGTTCTGCAATGTAAACCACTGTGCTTTTTGTTGTTATATTTTGGTACTTCCTTGCATTTACATCTTATATACCATGACTTTTAACACCTTTGCTGAAGGTTAAATATGGGATTCTCAATTGGTTCCTGTGAATTAAAATCTCCAAGGCAAATCTCTAAGTACCAGAGCGAAATGGCAGCATGTTTGCTAATACAGAGGAGCAATACACTGATTTATATTCTCTTGAAGCAAATGTTGACTGAACTCCTACTATGTGTGAAGCGTGACTCTTGGTACTAGAAGGAATCTGAAGATTAAAGCAAAACTGAAATTGTGCATATTGAACCTTAGGAACATATGTGGCACAGATGTTATTATCTTATCCAGGTTACCTAACATAAGATAATTCACATAAAATTTTGTTTTGCTCACAAGTTATCTAGGTCACAGCTATCTCCTCTATTCTGTGAGTGTAAGTAGCCTACCATTAACTAACGTTTTTTTTTTCTTCCAATATTTTTTGTGTGTAGAATCTAGGGTTAGTGCAAAACCAGAACATTACTTGAAAAAAAAAATAGTGATTAGGCTTCTTTCAGTTTTGTAATTTGTTGTTACTGCTACTTAGAAATAGAATCAGTTTCCCATTAGCAAAGTGGTTGTGTTTTACTTTTTTTTGGCTGCCATATGAATCACAAATACATTTTTTGAATTGCAAGCATTTGAATAGTAATGAAAAGATACACTTTCTTCATTCTAAAAATCTGATTAAAATGTTAAAATATATTTCATTGATAGCTAGTCTAGTCCATGAAATACATTTATTGTAATCTTCACTAGTCTGATTGATATAAGATGAACAAATAATTTTATACATAAAAATAAGTTGCTCACGAATATAGCAAAGATTATGATATTCTTACACTCATCTCATTTTCTTTTTATTTATTTATTTATTTAATTATTTATTTATTTATTTTTTATTATACTTTAAGTTCTAGGGTACATGTGCATAATGTGCAGGTTTGTTACATATGTATACTTATGCCATGTTGGTGTGCTGCACCCATCAACTCGTCAGCACCCATCAATTCATCATTTATATCATGTATAACTCCCAATGCAATCCCTCCCCCCTCCTCCCTCCCCATGATAGGCCCCAGTGTGTGATGTTTCCCTTCCCGAGTCCAAGTGATCTCATTGTTCAGTTCCCAACTATGAGTGAGAACACGCGGTGTTTGGTTTTCTGTTCTTGTGATAGTTTGCTAAGAATGATGGTTTCCAGCTGCATCCATGTCCCTACAAAGGACTCAAACTCATCCTTTTTTATGGCTGCATAGTATTCCATGGTGTATATGTGCCACATTTTCTTAATCCAGTCTGTCACAGATGGACATTTGGGTTGATTCCAAGTCTTTGCTATTGTGAATAGTGCCGCAATAAACATAGGTGTGCATGTGTCTTTATAGCAGCATGATTTATAATCCTTTGGGTATATACCCAGTAGTGGGATGGCTGGGTCATATGGTACATCTAGTTCTAGATCCTTGAGGAATTGCCATACTGTTTTCCATAATGGTTGAACTAGTTTACAATCCCACCAACAGTGTAAAAGTGTTCCTATTTCTCCACATCCTCTCCAACAATTGTTGTTTCCCGACTTTTGAATGATAGCCATTCTAACTGATGTGAGATGATATCTCATTGTGGTTTTGATTTGCATTTCTCTGATGGCCAGTGATGATGAGTATTTTTTCATGTGTCTGTTGGCTGTATGAATGTCTTCTTTTGAGAAATGTCTGTTCATATCCTTTGCCCACTTTTTGATGGGGTTGTTTGTTTTTTTCTTGTAAATTTGTTTGAGTTCTTTGTAGATTCTGGATATTAGCCCTTTGTCAGATGAGTAGATTGCAAAAATTTTCTCCCATTGTGTAGGTTGCCTGTTCACTCTAATGGTAGTTTCTTTTGCTGTGCAGAAGCTCTTTAGTTTAAGTATATCCCATTTGTCAATTTTGGCTTTTGCTGCCGTTGCTTTTGGTGTTTTAGACATGAAGTCCTTGCCCATGCCTATGTCCTGAATGGTACTACCTAGGTTTTCTTCTAGGGTTTTTATGGTATTAGGTCTAACATTTAAGTCTCTAATCCATCTTGAATTAATCTTCGTATAAGGAGTAAGGAAAGGATCCAGTTTCAGCTTTCTACTTATGGCTAGCCAATTTTCCCAGCACCATTTATTAAATAGGGAATCCTTTCCCCATTTCTTGTTTCTCTCAGGTTTGTCAAAGATCAGATGGCTGTAGATGTGTGGTATTATTTCTGAGGACTCTGTTCTGTTCCATTGGTCTATAGCTCTGTTTTGGTACCAGTACCATGCTGTTTTGGTTACTGTAGCCTTGTAGTATAGTTTGAAGTCAGGTAGCGTGACGCCTCCAGCTTTGTCCTTTTGACTTAGGATTGTCTTGGCAATGCGGGCTCTTTTTTGGTTCCATATGAACTTTAAAGCAGTTTTTTCCAATTCTGTGAAGAAACTAATTGGTAGCTTGATGGGGATGGCATTGAATCTATAAATAACCTTGGGCAGTATGGCCATTTTCACGATATAGATTCTTCCTATCCATGAGCATGGTGTGTTCTTCCATTTGTTAGTGTCCTCTTTGATTTCACTGAGCAGTGGTTTGTAGTTCTCCTTGAAGAGGTCCTTTACATCCCTTGTAAGTTGGATTCCTAGGTATTTTATTCTCTTTGAAGCAATTGTGAATGGAAGTTCATTCATGATTTGGCTCTCTGTTTGTCTGTTACTGGTGTAGAAGAATGCTTGTGATTTTTGCACATTAATTTTGTATCCTGAGACTTTGCCGAAGTTGCTTATCAGCTTAAGGAGATTTTGGGCTGAGACGATGGGGTTTTCTAAATATACAATCATGTCATCTGCAAACAGGGACAATTTGACTTCTTCTTTTCCTAACTGAATACCCTTGATTTCTTTCTCTTGCCTGATTGCCCTAGCCAGAACTTCCAACACTATGTTGAATAGGAGTGGTGAGAGAGGGCATCCCTGTCTTGTGCCAGTTTTCAAAGGGAATTTTTCCAGTTTTTGCCCATTCGGTATGATATTAGCTGTGGGTTTGTCATAAATAGCTCTTATTATTTTGAGATATGTTCCATCAATACGGAATTTATTGAGCGTTTTTAGCATGAAGGGCTGTTGAATTTTGTCAAAAGCCTTTTCTGCATCTATTGAGATAATCATGTGGTTCTTGTCTTTGGTTCTGTTTATATGCTGGATTACATTTATTGATTTGCGAATGTTGAACCAGCCTTGCATCCCAGGGATGAAGCCCACTTGATGATGGTGGATAAGCTTTTTGATGTGCTGCTGAATCCGGTTTGCCAGTATTTTATTGAGGATTTTTGCATCGATGTTCATCAGGCATATTGGTCTAAAATTTTCTTTTTTTGTTGTGTCTCTGCCAGGCTTTGGTATCAGGATGATGTTGGCCTCATAAAATGAGTTATTCTCGAGGAGTATCTTTGTGGCGTTCTCTGTATTTCCTGAATTTGAATGTTGGCCTGCCCTACTAGGTTGGGGAAGTTCTCCTGGATGATATCCTGAAGAGTGTTTTCCAACTTGGTTCCATTTTCCCCCTCACTTTCAGGCACCCCAATCAGACGTAGATTTGGTCTTTTTACATAATCCTATACTTCTTGCAGGCTTTGTTCATTTCTTTTTCTTCTTTTTTCTTTTGGTTTCTCTTCTCGCTTCATTTCATTCATTTGATCCTCAATCGCTGATACTCTTTCTTCCAGTTGATCGAGTCAGTTACTGAAGCTTGTGCATTTGTGATGTATTTCTCGTGTCATGGTTTTCATCTCTGTCATTTCGTTTATGACCTTCTCTGCATTAATTAGTCTAGCTGTCAATTCTTCCACTCTTTTTTCAAGATTTTTAGTTTCTTTGCGCTGGGTACGTAATTCCTCCTTTAGCTCTGAGAATTTTGATGGACTGAAGCCTTCTTCTCTCATCTCGTCAAAGTCATTCTCTGACCAGCTTTGATCCGTTGCTGGCGATGAGCTGCACTCCTTTGCAGGGGGAGATGCGCTCTTATTTTTTGAATTTCCAGCTTTTCTGCACTGCTTTTTCCCCATCTTTGGTTTTATCTGCCTCTGGTCTTTGATGATGGTGACGTACTGATGGGGTTTTGGTGTAGGTGTCCTTCCTGTTTGATAGTTTTCCTTCTGACAGTCAGGACCCTCAGCTGTAGGTCTGTTGGAGATTGCTTGAGGTCCACTCCAGACCCTGTTTGCCTGGGTATCAGCAGCAGAGGTTGCAGAAGATAGAATATTGCTGAACAGCGAGTGTACCTGTCTGATTCTTACTTTGGAAGCTTCCTCTCAGGGGTGTACTCCACCCTGTGAGGTGTGGGGTGTCAGACTGCCCCTAGTGCGGGATGTCTCCCAGTTAGGGTACTCAGGGGTCAGGGACCCACTTGAGCAGGCAGTCTGTGCTTTCTCAGATCTTAGCCTCCAGTGTTGGGAGATCCACTGCTCTCTTCAAAGCTGTCAGACAGAGTCGTTTGCATCTGCAGAGGTTCTGCTGCTTTTTTGTTGTTGTTGTTTAGCTGTGCCCTGTCCCCAGAGGTGGAGTCTACAGAGACAGGCAGGTTTCCTTGAGCTGCTGTGAGCTCCACCCAGTTTGAGCTTCCCAGCGGCTTTGTTTACCTACTTAAGCCTCAGCAGTGGCGGGCGCCCCTCCCCCAGCCTCGCTGCTGCCTTGTGGTTAGATCAGATCGCCGACTGCTGTGTTAGCAATGAGGGAGGCTCCGTGGGCGTGGGACCCTCCGGCCAGGTGTGGGATATATTCTCCTGGTGTGCCCGTTTGCTTAAAGTGCAGTATTGGGGTGGGAGTTACCCGATTTTCCAGGTGTTGTGTGTCTCAGTTCCCCTGGCTAGGAAAACGGATTCCCTTCCCCCTTGCGCTTCCCAGGTGAGGCGATGCCTTGCCCTGCTTCAGCTCTCGCTGGTCGGGCTGCAGCAGCTGACCAGCACCGATTGTCCTGGCACTCCCTAGTGAAATGACCCCAGTACCTCAGTTGAAAATGCAGAAATCAGCGGTCTTCTGTGTCACTGGCACTGGGAGTTGGAGACTGGAGCTGTTCGTATTCGGCCATCCTGCTCCACACCCTCATCTCATTTTCTCATCCTCTGACCTTCTGGAACCAAAGCAGTTCTGCCTGTTTGAATTTTCTAGAGCTTGATGTGAGCAAAGATCTAAGATTGATTCTATCTCTGATAGTAGAGAAGGAAATTAAGGAATTTGTGGTGCTAGAACTTCTTTTTTTGATAATACACAAATTTGAATTTAAATCCTCAATTGTTTCAGAATTTTCTTTAAGTTATGCTCCCATTTTCCCATTTCAAAGGCTACAGCCACAAAGTAGACATGGTGGTGGTCTCAGTGTCTCTTTACTTTCAATGGTTTTAGTTCCTAAATATATTGATTATTTTTGTATGATACAAATTAATCCTTGGTTTATAATAAAAGAAATTTCTTTCAGCTCTGTTTCAAATGGGGGAAGGTAGGATACAGTTCTTGTGGGGAGAGGTGCCTGCTGGACAGAGGAAGTACCTTGCAGGGAAGAAGGGAGAGCAATGAAGTGGCTTCCCAAAGAAATGCTCACATACATTTGACTGTTAACCCTCATAGGTATGATATCTCTACCAGTGTGGAACAAGGGAGGAATCCAGAGCCTGAGAGGGAGGAAGGAGGTGGTTAGCTATCTCTCTGGCAGCCAGTCAGGCAGAGTTCCAAAGCATAGAACTTGCATCAGAATCTCTTGCCCAGAGCACAGCTGCAGGGACCCTCACACCAGATAAACCCTCATGCAACACATCAACATTTATTTAGTGTTGTTATTGGTCATAGTGTTTCAGGGAATTAGGAGTGTGGAATATGAGTAGCAGTAGATTATAACGTGATATAGAACATTTCATGTGGAAGGGACCTTAGAAATTACTCCTTCAACACCATCTGTGTGCCAGGCATTGTTTTACATGCTGATAATTCAATGTTGAATGAGGCAGATAAGGTCTCTACCTACATGGATCTCACAGTCTGATAGGAGACAAGCAACACATAAATAAATATCAAGAAAATATTAGATATTTATAAATGCAATGAAGCAAACAAAATGAGAACAGACGATAAGAACTGGTTGGCAAATTCAGATGGGACGATCAGAAAAGACATCTTTAAGGAGGAAGTATTTGAGCTGAGACTTGGTGGGGAAGAAGTCAGTGATGTGAAAAGCTGAAGGAAGAGGGAACAATAAGTGCAAAGGCCAGGAGCTATGCAAAAGATTTACATATTGGGGAACAGAGAAAAGGCCAGGGCAATTGGGGCAAAATGAATAGCTGGCCCAAGTTTGGAGAGGTAGGCAGGGACATATCATGAGACCTTGAAGGCCAAGGTAAGGATCAAGTGTGAATCTCTTCTTATAAAGAAGGTGAAGCTCAAAGAGGCAAACTGCCTTGAATAGAGTGGTTAGTGCCAGCTCTGATTTCTGTGCTGACCTGTACAATCACTTTCACATTCCTGCCAAGGATGGGATATATTGATTTTAATATCCTTATAAAGAATTACAGCACCAATCATATGAAATTTTTAACAGAGATATTGATAATTATGGATAACTACTGATAACTAAAAGAAGTGAGACCACTCTTAGGAGTACAGGTGATCTGGAAAGGTGTATCATCTCCTTGATTCCAACTGGCATAGGAGTGTATGTCTTTGTATGTTAGACTGAAACACACAGAGCATACATGCACACACATAAATTCACAAACAAATGTGTATTTTAAAAAGTTAAAGACATACCAATCATGCTTTTGATTTGTTTCCATGTACCTCTGATTTAGCTGATGGCTCTTGGTTAACCTCTGGCCATCTTGAGTCCACCAACAGCATTGAGAAGTGAGAGCAGGCAGGGTTTCCTGGGCATTTTGCAGAGGGATGGATGTTTGCAATATTAGCATTTCTTTGGGGCAACAAAACTGTGTCCAACTTGCCTTTACCATCTATCCATCTATTCATCCAAGTACTCACTTGTGAATATTTATTTAGAAACAATTTCTATCCAGAATATCTTGCCAAGCATTGTAAGTCTACAATACTTTATAAGGTAAAGTTATTGCTTCTCACATTTTAAATCTGTATTTCATAGATATGGAAAGAAGCTCAGTGAGATGAAGTGAATTACTCAAATTAACACAGGCTCACATTTGATTGAAGGGGATGTATGAATTTAGGCATGTTGGACTCCTGTTCTCTTCATTTATCAAATATTTGTGGAACACTTACATCCTGTGTTAGGCCTGAGAGCAGAAGTGAGACAACAGATAAGGTGCTATCATGAAGCTCACAGTCTATGCTGGACATCTTCCAGGAGCTCAGAAATAACCCAAAGAAAGAGGGAAGAGGGACTGATTTTCTCATATTCTGTTTTTAAAAGAACAGGTCGACTTAGTGTACAAGCCAGAATCCCCTGGCATATGCAGTGCCAAGGCTGTTATTCTTCTTCTGCCAACTGGATACTGGCAGCATTAACTGTTCGTTGACTTTAGAATGGGCTTTTCTGGGCTAATTTATTAGCTCACAATAGCATCTGTGGCAGGAAGATATTTTCTTGGCCTCTCCTTCCCCACCTCCCCTTAGGTGGTCAGGGAAGAAATGATCGCTTCTTTTCTGTGAAGACAAATTGCAAGTGTGCCACTTTTGCACCCTTCGTAGGCCAGGCTTTCTGTCCTGTGTCTAGCGAGGTCATTTACCTCACTGCAGATGGGTGCAAGAAGAGTACGGCTTAATGATAAGGAAGAATATAATTCTTGGAGTTAGACTGATGTGGGTTCAGCTACTGACTCCATTACTTACTAGCTACAAGTTATTGTTTCTTGACCTCGATTTTCTTCAGCCTTTTATTAGGAATAATAAGAGTACCTACTTCAAAAGGTTGTTTTGAAGAGTTCATTAGATAATCTCTCAAGAGGGTTTAGCTCAGTTGTGCAACCTGATTGCTACAGATTTCTGGCATGATTCCAATGTTAAAATTTTACCAATCACCTATTTTTACCAATCACCTATATTTAGGGAACTATGTTCCCAAATATCAATGGAAAACAAAATATAAAATTCTGATTTTTAAAATTACCTATTCATTTTCTACTGCTACTGTAACAAATTGCCACAGATGCAGTGATCAACAGTCCACAAATTTATTCTGTTACAGTTCTGGAGGTTAGAAGTTCAAAATGAGTGTTAAGGGGTAAAATTAAAGTGTCAGCAGGGCTGATTCTTTCTGGAGACTCTAGAGAAGAATCTGTCCTTACCTATTCCCACTTTTGGGTTGCTGACATTTGTTGGTTTACGGCTACATCACTCTAATTTCTGCCTTTGTGGCCGAAAAGCCTTTTTCTGTCTGACTTCTAGACCTCCTGCCTCCCTCTTGGGTTCTTGTGATTACATCAGGCACACGTGGAAAATCCACGGTTATCTCCCATCTCAAGATCCTTAATTTAATCACATCTGGAAAGTCCCTTTTAACCACATGTTGTGGATTAAATTGTGTCTGCCAAAAAGATAAGCTGAAGTCCTAACCTCTGGTACCTATGAATGTGACCTTATTTGGAAATAGCATCTTTGTAGATGTAATAAAGTTAAAATGAGATTATACTGAATGGGCCTAATCCAATGCATGGTGTTCTAATAAGACAAGGAAAATTTGGACACAGACACAGAGAAGAATGCCCTGTGAAGACACGTAGACAGAAGTGACACACAGAGAGCAGCATGTGACAACAGAGAAAGAGATCTGAGTGATACGTCTACAAGCCAAGGAAAGCCAGGGATTGCCAGTAACCACCAGAAGCTGAGAGTGGGGCATGGAATAGATTCTCCCTCTGAGGCCACCAAGAGGGAACCACACTGGTGATGCACTGGTTGTCAATTTCTGGCCTCCAGAATAAATTTCTATGGTCTTAAGCCATCAGTTTGTAAAAATTATTATAGTAGCCCTTGGAAACTAATGTAAGACAATGTATTCACAGATTCTGGGGATTAGAACATGGACATCTTTGGGGAGCCACTAGTCAGTCTACCTGCCACACATAGGCAGTGCTCTTTCCTCCCTCCCCCACCCTTCCCCAGTTCAGGGCTCTCTGGTAAGTAGTAACAAAGCATAAGCCATCATTCCGGAAGTAAGAGTGAGGCTTTTGAAAACTCCACCCCCATTCTATTTGGCAGAACAAACTTATGGTCTACTTACTCCACCAAATCCATGTAGGAGGGGTCGAAAATAGTATGAGTGGCAGAGAGCTAGGCCTGGGAAGCAGGCCGTGGACATCCCCCCAGGCCCTTATTTCATGGGATGTGCCTTTCGAAGGGGGGGACATAGAACTCTAACACACAGCACTCTCACACCCAACTTAAAAAGATGACCTGAGAGTGTCTCAGAATCTACTCAATTCATTTAATAACAGTACCTCTTTCTGGAAAAAGAGTAAGAGGATGGAAGAAAAGAGTTTACAGACTTTCTGTGTAGCAAGCCCCTCGCCTATTGGCAGAAGGGAAAATGACATGGTATTCCCTATGAACTGACTTGGAATCATATAGCAAAGAGAATAGTTTAATACCATCCCTTAATAGTATTAAACAAACAATAAATATCAATTGATACTGTTACTATTATCATTAACAGCTATTTTCTGTTTTTCCCTATATGCTGAATGCTTGACTAGCCTTCGTATTCAATAAATATTTTCTCCCTGTTAATTAGAGAAAGATGTATACGACCTGGTTGATAAGTATCCTGGTGATGGGAAATATCCCTCAATCACGATTTGTGCATGGTATCTCTTTTCCTGTGTCACAGGGATACTAAAACTATGATACATCTGAGTTGGCATATGTTGACATGCTTTGGAAAGTGCAAAGTAATTTGCCCAAGATCACAGCTACGAAAGCCAGAATTTGAACCACGACTTTCTAACTCCAAAGGCTAAGCTTTAAATCATCTTATTATAATTACTTGTGTAAATTAATAATCCATGTTAAATCAAACCCATTTTGTTTTGTTACTACCTCAGTAAATTCTAGTATGAAAATTATGGTAAAGTCAGGGAACGTTTAAGCATGGTTTCCTACAAACTGTATTTTGCTGGAGATTGGAAGGAATTCAGGCCAATGAAAATGTTGTGAGCTTTAAAGACTTTTCTAGGACCTTGTAATGTTTGGCAAATTACTTTCTTGGATGCCTTGATCCCTGCTGTCACAGCGTGCATCTCATTCATCTTGTTCAGTCTTCAGTAGAGATGGAGACCTGCCAGTAACTATTTCTGTAAAATAAACCTTCATTGTGCTTGAAGACTCTTCTTTAGACCCCTGTCTTAGTTTTGTTTCTCTGTAACACATGAGAAGCCTCATCCTGCTAAGGTGAGGACTTAGATTCTCTGCTTTGCACAGCTCACCAGATAGCTCTGAACTTGTAGCTCCAGGGCCAAACATTCTAGCAAGCCTTACATCTGTGGGAAGTCGCTTCCCTGATGATGCTGGTTTGGTTGGGCTTTTGTTGGCAAACAGCTATGTTTTTCAGAAAATCGATTGGAATGGCAGAAGGGATTAGTGGGAATCTCCAGTAGAATGACCAGAAAAACCCAAGACAATAGGGCTCTCTGGTCAGGCTATGAGTTTTATCTCTCCCAAGTAGCTATTTAAAAACCATTAGTGATACTAAGTCCCGCTGGAAATCCTAGTGAATTTTGAGTTTCCAATGGAGTGGATGAAAAACAAAGCTATCAACTATTTATAGGACAGATTTGCTAAAAAGTAGAAGCACTATTGGTATGCTTTTTAATTCTGGTGAAATACTGAGGGTTGTTGTTTATAAAAATGTTGTAATTACCCTGTAAAGAAGGCTATTTGTATTAGCAAAAGATGTGACTATCCTAGCCCCTGCGCCTGACTACCAAGGGACTTATTTAGATAACTAGGAAGCACCCTGAAAATTCCCAAAGTGATTTCAGCCTAATAAAAGGCAGCCCACAGCAAGCACATGGCGTTTTAGTTTGGACAAAAGCTGTTCTAGCTCTAAGCAGTGGCTAAGAGGCAATGATTTATGTTTTCCCATCATGAGGCACAGTTAGTTGGTTCCTTTGTCTCAAATTTATTTGCTGAAGGATGTTAGTTTGTTACAATTTAACACAAAGGAAAAGAAAAGTCCTTAAAGGTCAGAGAGTTATTTATAATTTGAACTGAGGAAATAATTTAAAAATATTTAAAAATCAACTCCATGGCAGGGTGTCTTTTGAATGCTTTACCAATGGTCTGTTCTAGAAATGTCCATATGTGAGTGACAGGTTTTCTCTCCTAGTTGTCAAAAGGCAAGATTTTTCCCCTTCCTTATTATTCTGCGGTCGAGGTGCACCCATTATGTTTTATCTCATTTAGTAATAACATATACATCACATTAGTGCAAACAATGAAGTGGGCACCTGCTTCACAAACCTTGGCCAATGGCACATGTTCACAGCAACCAATGGAGAAGCGAGTATGGTGTGATGGAAGATAGAGAGGTAAAGCTATTAAAACATGGAAAAGGCTGAGGATTCAGACAGTGGAGATTCCAACTAAGTCAGTGATATGCCAATCTTTGCAAGCTTCTCCTGGGGTATTTTCTTCAGCTGCTGCCAGCCTCTGTGTGAAACTATAAGGCAGAGAAACTCATTGGTCATTCTCAAAGTTTATCTTTCCCAGAATTTGGAGATCAAAATTATCTTATTCCTGATCCACTTTCAATACAGAGCACCAGGACAGGATTTTTTAACCGATCTTTAAAGGTGGAACTTGGTTCCCTTGGCCCTGGGATAAGAGGAACAGACAAGAAGGCGGCTTTGAATGAAGCTGGTGGAGGGCTCTTGAGTAGGCATTACATGGTAAAGTTCATGCCTTTGATAGGATGCGGGTGAGGGAAGTAGGAAAAATTGTGTGTGTAGCCTTATCAGAGTCTCAGAAGTTTTGAGTAGGCATTACATGGTAAAGTTCATGCCTTTGATAGGATGCGGGTGAGGGAAGTAGGAAAAATTGTGTGTGTAGCCTTATCAGAGTCTCAGAAGTTTCCATCTTTTAAAAAATTATTCCTGTTATTTTTTTTTAAACTATGTCATCAACTAAATTTTTTTTTCTTTTTTTTTTTTATTATACTTTAAGTTCTAGGGTACATGTGCATAACGTGCAGGTTTGTTACATATGTATATTTGTGCCATGTTGGTGTGCTGCACCCATCAACTCGTCAGCACCCATCAATTCATCATTTATATCATGTATAACTCCCCAATGCAATCCCTCCCCCCCCAACTAAATTTTAAGTTGAAAATATTAGAAGAGATAAGGCAGAAAACAGCTTCACTTAGGGTTTCTTTAGCAACGTATCACTTAAACTCATTAAATTCATACTTAACATAAAGTAAAAGTTTAGGGGTTTGAGTGACTGTGTATTTTTTTTAATAAAAAAAAAACTTAGGTTCAGGAGTACATGTTCTGGTTGGTTATACAGGTAAATTGCAAGATAATGAGGGTTTAGTGTACATATTATTTTGTCCCCATGTCATAAGCATAGTACCTGATAGATAGTTTTTCTTGTTTTCTTTTTTAAATTATGTTTTATTTTACTTTTAAGTTCTGGGATACATGTGTAGAATGTGCAGGTTTGTTACATAGGTATACATGTGCCATGGTAGTTTGCTGCACCCATCAACCTGTCATCTAGGTTTTAAGCCCCACATGCATTACGTATTTCCTAATGCTTTCCCTCCCCTTGCCTGCCACCCGCTCACAGGCCCTGGTGTGTGTTCTTCCCTTCCCTGTGTCCATGTGTTCTCATTGTTCAACTCCTACTTATGAGTGAGAATATGCAGTGTTTGGTTTTCTGTTCCTGTGTTAGTTTGCTGAGGATGATGGCTTCCAGCTTCATCCCTGCAAAGGACATGATCTCATTCTTTTTTATATTCCATGCTGCATAGTATTCCATGGTGTATATGTGCCACATTTTCTTTATCCAGTCTATCACTGATAGGCATTTGGATTGATTCCAAGTCTTTGCTATTGTACATAGTGCTGCAGTAAACATACCTGTGCATGTGTCTTTATAGCAGAATGATTTATAATCCTTTGGATGTATACCCAATAATGGAATTGCTGGGCCAAAAGGTATTTCGGGTTCTAGATCCTTGAGGAATGGCCACACTGTCTTCCACAATGGTTGATCTAAATAGGCTGCGTATTTTTAAGAGAAGTTATTAAGATCTCAGTTACTTTCTCACCGTTGCTCTTCTGCACATTGTTTAACTGGGAAAAAAGCACAAAGCCAGGAGCAGAAGGTCTGGTATTTAATCCTAGTAAGTAATCACTGGCTCTGCAAACCCCTGGCAAAGAGAATTCTCACTGGGACTCCATTTTGAATACTATAACTTGGTGGAATTTGCAAAGCCTAGCTCCACAGTTACGGTTCAAGCACTTATACACAGCCAGATTGCACTGAGTGTACGGTCAGATGGCATTGACAATAAATTTTCACACACGTATATTTATGTATAACTATAAAACCTTCTTGTTTCCAGAAAATACATTAGAAATGAATCTTTGTCTCATTTGTTACATTAATTCCCAAATTTTTCACCCTGATTTATATGAGTCTACCATGATGACTGGGTTAAACAGACACTGTACTTTGGTAAAAAATGTCTTGAGGGTGGAGGTATATCAATTATATCACTCACTCTCAGAGCTTCCCAAGACATTTAGAATAAATCCACATATGTTACCTTGGCCTACTGGATCCTTTGAGATATGGCTTCTACCTGTGACTCCAACTTTATACGATTATTCTCTTTACTCCCTATACTCCTGTTATTATCACCTCCTTTCTTTTATTCTAGTGTTCCAACCGTCTTCACATTTCACGTTCTTTATTCCTCCCCCAGACTTTCAAATGTCTCCCACTTTCTTAACTTCAGGTCAAATGTGCCACCTTTCAGAGAGGCCATCCCAGGCCACATTACATAGTATCATGCTCTCTATTGTGTCACATTTTTTGTGACTCAAGTATTACCAGTCTATTGTCTGTCTTCCCTCATGAGAATATATGCTTCATGAGGACTGAGTCCTTACCTCTCTTGTTCACCCATGTATCCCCAGTATCTAGCACATATAAATATTTAATTAATACTACCAAATGGTTGAATGAACTGGAAATCAAAAGATCTATGTTCTGTTTCATCCCTCCCATCATTAAACAAAATTAGTTCCTAGAACTCTATAGGCCTTAGCTTTATTTTTCATAAAATGAAAACAATTTGAACCAGATTTCTGTTGTTTTTACATATGTCTAAGTTTTTACATTGATTGTGCTTCATTAAATTTTGTTTTGCTTTACAGGCATAAAAATCTTGCCACAAAAGCATATGATAGGTTAGAAACTCTGTTTGAGATCTTCCCATCTGTACAAGCACTTTCTACCGATTGAACTTTTGACATCATTCTTGGGACAACTGTGTTATCCATCACTCATTCAACAAATGTCCTACGAGAAATAGGCACAATATTTGGCTTTGGGGAAACAGCAATGAGCAATACCATCTCTGCCTTCAAGGCTCTTATATTCTCAAGGAGACGACAGCAACGAAAAGAGGCAATTGCGGGCCAGACACTGTGGCTCATGCCTGTAATCCCAGTACTTTGGGAGGCCGAGGCAGGTGGATCACCCACGGTCAGGAGTTTGACACTGGCCTGGCCAACATGGGGAAACCCCATCTCTACTAAAAATACAAAAAATTAGCTGGGTGTGGTGGGAATCGCTTGAAAGCAGGAGGCAGATGTTGCGGTGAGACGAGATCATGCCACTACACTCCAGCCTGGGCAACGAGAGTGAAACTGTCTCAAAACAACAACAACAACAACAAAAGGAATGAAAACAGGCAATGGCAATTTAGTGACAAGTACTATGGAGAGTTTTGTGAGATTGCCACAGGCAGGGCATCTAATGCAAATATGAGACATCATAGAGACTTCCTTGGTACTGTGACAGTTCTGATAGGACCAGAAGCATATTGTTACTCAGGTGAGGGTGAGGAGGGGAAGGATGCTCCAGGAAGAGGCACTAGCACGTGCTAAAGCCTCAATGGGACAGACAGTATGACTTGCTTTAGTAACTTTGCAGTTACTGAATCAGTAATTCCATCTGACATTGGATCAGAGGTTGCAAGGAGAAGATGACTGGGAAATGTGGCTAAGCTTTGCTGTGCACGGGCTCTGGTAAAGAAAAAGGGAGGTTGTCCTAGGTTGTCTAGTTCTCTGGTCCTGAAGCAGGAGGCCTTGATTAGTGCCTTCTGAAACAAAGGTCCAGAATAGGATAACTTGTTTGGTTTATGCAGCTGTTAAATTGTTTATTCTTCATGACACTAATATATTTAATCTATTTCTGTAGAAGATACAGAAAACATTAGTACTGTTTTGCTATTTCATGTGACTTTCATGATAATGTCCTACCTGTAACCTCATATGTAACTAGGATAATTTCTGAGGACTACTTGCTGGGAAGTTCTGGTTTTATTTTTTCTCATGGGCTATAGAAACTAACACTAGATAATACAGTGGATTTTCACATGTGCCAATTCCTAATAACCACCTTATGTGTATTCCAAAGTTGAACCTATTTTGCTATTTTTTCTGGGCTTATTCATTACTTCTGTGACATTTGGTCTTTATCCTGCTTGATCTGATGTGTCAAGTTCCTCAAGTTCTCAGCTCATGTTGTCATGGTACTAGGGGTTGAATGATAGGCAATATACTGTTGGGAAAATAGCATTTCAGATATGTGTATTTTTTGCCTGAAGGTTTGATTATGTCTATAAACACACAAAATAAATTTTCTTGTGCTAATTTGTAAATATTCTGATAACTTGATACTTTGTTCTTAAGGCATCTAAATACAGCTCTGTTATAGACTGAGTATTTGGGGGCTATCGTTCCCTACCCTCTCAAATTCATACGTTAAAGTCCTAACCCCAAGTACCTTAGAATGTGACTATATTTAGATGTAGTATTTTTTAAAAAATAATTAAGATCTGTACCCAAAACCTGTAAAACATTGATAAAAACATAGAAGAGGACATAAAAATAGAAAGCCATTCTATGCTCATGGATTAAAAAAATTAATATTGTTAAAATGACACTACTAACAGAAACAATTTACAGACTCAATGCAATCCTTATCAAAATGCCAATGACATTTTCACAGAATTAGAAAAAAAATGTCTTAAAATTTATATGGAACTACAAAAGACCTTGAATAGCCCAAGCAAACATGAGTAAAAAAAAGAACAAAGCTGAAGGCATCACACTATGTGACTTCAAAATATACTACAAAGCTGTAGTAACCAAATAATCATAATAGTGGTATAAAATGCATGAAGAGACCAATGGAAAAAATGCAGGACCCAGATATAAATCCATGCATTTACAGCCAACTCATTTTCGGCAAAGGTGTCAAGAACATACGATAGAGAAAAGACATTCTCTTAGATAAATGGTGCTGAGAAAACTGGATTCGTTCATGCAGAAGAATGAAACGAGTCTCTCTCTCTCATCAGATTAAAAAAATTAACTCAAATGAATTAAAGACTTAAATGCAAGACCTACAATTATTGAAGTCTTACAGAAAAACCTAGAAGAAATGCTTGTTGGCATTGTCCTGAGAAAGAATTTTTTTGGATAGGACCTCAAAACCATACGGAACAAAAGCAAAAATCAGCAAAAAGAATTACATCAAGCTAAAAAGGTTTCTGCACAGCAAAGGAAACAATCAAAAAAGTGAGGAGACAATCCACGTAATGGGAGAAAACATTTGCCACTATCCAACTGACGAGAGATTAATAACCAGAACATACAAGGAGCTCAAGCACCTCAATAGCAAAAATAACCTGATTAAAAAATGGGCAAAGGATCTGAATAGATGTTCCTCAAAAGAAGATATACAAATGGTCAGCAGGTATATAAAAAATCGCCAAATCATGAATCATCAGAGAAATGAAAACCAAAACTACAAAGAGTATCATCCCACCCCAGTTCAAATGGCTTTTATCAAAAAGACAGGGTGTGATGGATGCTAACAAGGATGTGGGGAAAGGGGAATGCTTTTGTATATTGTATTTTGTATTTTGTATATTGTTGTATTTTTGTATTTTGTATTTTGTATATTTTTGTATTTTGTATATTGTTGGTGGGATGTAAATTTGTACAGCTACTATGGAAAACTATAAAATTTCCTCAAAAAACTAAACATAGAACTATTGTATGATCTAACAATTCCATTGCTGTGTGCATATCCAAAAGAAAGAAAATTAATATATTGAAAGGATATCTGCACTCCCATGTTTATTGAAGCACTACTCACAATCGCCAAAATATGGAATCAACCTATGTGCTCATCAGTGGGTAAACGGATAAAGAAATGTGGTAGATGTACCCAATGGAAAATCATTAAGCCATAAAAAAGAAATGAAATCCTGTCATTTGCAGCTACATAAATGAAACTGGAAGTCATTATATTAAGTGAAATAAACTAGGCCGAGAATGGCAAATATCACATGTTCTCACTCAGATGTAGGAGATAAAAAAGAATCTTGTGAAGATAAGGAGTGCTTATCAGAGGCCAGGAAGGGTAAGGCGGAGGTAATATAAAGAGAGTTTGACTGATGGATTCTGTAATCCTGGCACTTTGGGAGGCTGAGGCGGGCAGATCACTTGAGGTCAGGAGTTCAAGACCAGCCTGGCCAACATGATGCACCTCCGTCTCTACTAAAAATACAAAAATTAGCTGGGCATGGTGGTGCACACCTGTAATTCCAGCTACTTGGGTAGCTGAGGCACGAGAATCGCTTGAACCTGGGAGGCGAAGGCTGCAGTGAGTCGAGATCATGCCACTGCACTCCAGCCTTGGCCACAGAGCAAGAGAGACCCTGTCTCAAATAAATAAATAAATACCTAATGTTTGATCTATCAGTAGGGTGACTATAGTTTACAATACTTCATTGTATGTTTTAAGATGACTAGAAAAGAATAATTTGAATGTTTCTAGCAGAAAAAAACGACAAATATTTAAGGTGTTGCATATTCCAGTTATACTGATTTGATCTTTACAAATGATATGAATATATTAAATTATTACATGTACCCTGAAAATGTGGACATCTATTAGGTATCAATACAAAAATATAATTACTATACTTTAAAAAAAAGTAATTAGGTTAAAATGAGGTCATTAGAGTGGGCCCTAATCCAGTATGACTGGTGCCCCTACTAAGAGGAGATTAGGACTCAGGCATGCACAGAGGAAACATCCTGTGAAGACAAAGAGGTCCTCAGAAGAAGCAACCTTGTTGACACCTTGATCTCAGACTTTAGCCTCTAAAAGTATGAGAAAACAAATTTCTGTTGTTTGAGCCATCTATTGTGTGGTACTTTGTTATGGCTGCCCTAGCAATTGAATGCAGGTTTATATAAGATTTTTTAATCCGTAAATTGAAGATTACACATAATTCATTTATTTATGAACTAGTCTAGCATATCATTTGTTGATTTAGGGAAAAATGTTCATATGTATTTTTCAGGAATGTATTATCAGTTTGCTTTCAAGAATATCAGCCCTCCACCCCCAACAAGTCTACAAGATCCCCTTGAAGGGGCAAGAAATCAGGGACTATAAAAAGAATTAAAACAAAAACGATTCATTAGTTATCTTGAATTGTGGTGTTTATTATACTAACACTAGTCATTCATTATATCTCCATGGTCAAGATGGAGACTCCTGTGATTTCAATGTACAATGCATACTCTGGAATGAATACAAAGGGTATAGCTTACAAAAATCTGTGAGTACTCTCTTTTGAATAGACAGGCTGTCAGTGGTCTTTAATAGGTTGCTGCTGCAGAATGAGTGTCGATTTAAGAAACTGGAGAACCAGGTTCTGGTTTGAAGTCTGTCACTAGGTCTGTGAAACCTTGGCCACTCCAGTTTTTCTCTGTGGATTGCAGAGTCCTCATCTGTGAGCTAAAGGAACTGGATTGGATTAGGTGACCTTGTAGATCCATTCTATCCTTAAAAGTCAGTGTAAGCATCCCCAGTGGATAAATCTGCTTAGGAAACATTTCACACCTGTACGACTTTTGGGTGGGTTTAAAGCAATCTATCTAGCCACAAGTTAGATAAGTAAATATTCAGAAAAACTTAGCTCTGCTTCCAAATTTTCAAGGTATCAGTGGAGGCATGATATCCTGTTATTTCTTCTACATCCTCCTTGTTATTTCATTCATGTTTTCCTCTCCATGGTGTCGACGTTGTATAGTATTATAGAGTAAGTCTAGCCTCTGATTAGTAGCATAAAAAGTGCTACATATCCTCAGAACCCAAACAGGTTGTCATGGCAACTGATGACATTTTTATCCTTCAGAGTGCACTAGGAGTACATGGCCTGTGTGTCCCTGCAAAGTGTTTCATGTTATTTTTGCAGTGGGAAAGATGGAACCACTAATGGTGTGAAAATAGGAAGTCATCCAACTCAAATCCTTACTTTATGGGCTTAGTTCAGGCAGGGACAATGTCTTCTTAGTCACTGAATCCCTAGGGCTTGCATTAACATAGTCACTTACTGCATGATTTTTGCATAAAGGAATACATACATTTCAGAATATCTTGCTGGTACATGACCTCCAGCATAAATGACCTAGCCAATTTAAATTTAGCAAAGTTTTATTTATCATGGTGCAGTAGATATTTGTCATTTTTGCTAATCAGCATCTACTTATTCCTCAGTTTTTTTCTGGAATATCACCCTCTCTCCAAATCTTGTTAAGTGTGTTTTAGTTGAAGTTGCTCTTCCCCAAGACACAATAATGGACATTTGACTTAAGACTACCAATGAGGGCCTTGTATTCCTGTGTCTGCAGCAATTGGCTCAGAGATAATTACACTGAGACACACTGCTGATGGAACTCAGAGGCACACACTCCTTTTTAGCTGATCCTCATATGAATTTTGATTGGTCTGAAGCTATCGGCAACGGTCTTAGTCTGTTTTGTGCTACTATAACAGAAAACCTGAGACTGAGTAATTCATAAAGAATAGAAATGTATTTCCTCAGAGTTCTTGAGCCTGGGAAGTCCAAGAGAAAGGTCCCGTCTGATGAGGGCCTTCTTGCTGTGCCCTCCTATGCAGCAAGGTGAGAGGGCGAGAGAGAGAGAACAAGAGGGAGCCAATCATGTCCTTGTGTAAGAAACCAACTCCCGTGATAATTAATCCACTTCTGTAATAAAAGCATTAATCCACACATGAGGATAGTGTCCCCATGAACCAAGCACCTTCCATTAGGTCCCATCTCCCAACATACAACACTGAAGATCAAGTTTCCAACACATGCTTTTTTTGGCGGGGGGAACACATTTGAACCATAGCAACAACCGTACTACCATTAACGGAAACTTAGGATGAGGTCATTGTGGAACAGAGCAGAGGAAAGGGATGAGGAGGGACTGGGACCTGGTGATATTTTTTGAGCCACTCCTAAAGCTAGATCATCTTTCAGACTTATCCATTTTATGAGCCAATAAAATTTTCTTGTTGTTTTAAACAGTTGGGATTGAATCTCTATCATTTGCAACATAAATTATATCCATAGAAAAAAGGCCCAAAACAAGCTTTGAGGAATGGTAGAAAAAATCCTGATCCATGGACAAACACTTAACTGTTTGATTTTGGGCAAATTTCTCTCTGAGAAATGGGGTCAATTATCCAAGGCCTTTGTATTTTCCATGGTTATTAAGAGGCTCAAACTTGAAAACATATGTTTGAAGTGCTTTGTAAAATATGAAACTCTTGTACTACTGCCAGCTATTAAAATTTTGACAAAGGTACTGAAAATAATACCAAGGAATCGGACTTAATCTGGAAGCCGCTAATTCCATGATATTTAAATAAGCATCTTAGTTATTACATGCCTCTGACCTGAAGGAAACCATGTGATGCAAAATGATCAGGTGCTGAGAGAAAAGAAATTTAATCTGCTTTTAGAAAGTTTCTGATTACACAGATAATCTTACAATGTAGAATAGGTGAAAGGATTTTATTAACAATATTATTGTCACTCATCATTCATTGACCATATACTATATGTTATGCTTTGTATATCCTTCTAACTCCCACAATAACTCTACAAGGAAGGTACTTTTTCTCCTGTTATATAGATGAAGGAACTAAGAGTTATGGACACTGAATAATTCTCTCAATGTTGAACAAGTAATAGGCAGAACACAAGCTCAGTCCATCCATCTCCAAAATATTTCGTTTTGTTTCTTAATTCAAATGTTTACAACACAAATATAGGTATATGTGTGCTGCCTTCATTATTGAGTTGTTTTGTTAAGGTGAGTTGTTGCGGTTGAGTTGGAAGACAGAAAAGGCAGACTAGTAGCCCAACACTCAGTCCAGACTCTGCCCAAACTTGGACAAGTTACATCATCATTCTGAGAGTTTCTCAAAGGAAATGTTATGAAGATTGAATGAGGCACACCTAGGATAGTTCTTTGAAGAACTAAGATGTGTTAGACAGACAGGAAATATGTTTACTAAAGATATTCTAGTTCCAAGTCATTGTCCCTCCACTGAGGAATTAAATTGCTTTTGAATTTGATAGTTACAAAGTACTTTCACTAAAAAAAAAAAAAAAAAAAAGGTGAAATTTGCATAACATAAAATTAACCATTTTATAGCAAACAATTCAATGGCATTTAGTATTGTCATAATTTTGCACAACTACCACCTGTATCAAGCTCCAAAACATTTCCACCACTCCAAAGTAAAACTCCTTAACCATTAACCAGTTTTTCCCCATTTCCTCCTCCTACAATCCCCTGTAAGCTACCAATCTGTTTTTGTGTCTTTATGGATTTATTTTGGATATTTCATATAAATGAGGCCATAACTATATGTGATATTCTGTGTGTGGCTTTTTTTCTCCTAACATAATGTTTGGAAGGCTCATCTACCCTGTAGCATGTATCAGTACTTCATTCCTTTTTAGTGGCTGAATAATATTTCATCACATTTATATACCATAACTTGTTTATCCATTTATTCCTTGATGAGATTTAGGCTACTTCCACTTTTTGGGTTTTGTGAATAGTGCTATCATGATGCTTGAATATGTACTTGTTTGAATACCTGTTTTCAATTCTCTGAATATATACCTAAAAATGAAATGGTATTGTCATATGGTAATTCTACATTTAGCTTTCTAAGGAACCACCAAATTGTTTTCTGGAGTGGCTGAACATTCAGGGGCTAAATATTTCGATTTCTCACCACCATTGTGGAGAGTTCTAATTTCTTTGTATCTTCAACACTTGTAATTTTTATTTTAAAAATATATTATACCTATATTAGTGAATGTAAAATGGTGCCGCATCATGATTTTGATTTGCATTTCCCTAATGACTAATGAAATCATGCATCTTTTTGTTTGTTGCCCATTTGTATATTTTCATTGGAGAAATGTCCAGTGAGGTTCTTTGTTCATTTTTAAACTGAATTTGCTTTTTTCGTTATTGAATTTTGAGATTATACATTCCAAAAAATAGTTATCAGATAGATGATTTGCAGTATTTTCTCCCATTCTGTAATCTCTTCATTTTTTGATAATGTTCTTAAAACAATATTTTAAAATTTTTGATGAGATAATTTATTTTTATTTTGTTTCTGTTGTTGCTTTTAATGGCATATCCATCACCAAACCCAAGATCATGGTGATGTAGTTATATGTTTTTCTGCAAGAGTTTTATGGTTTTAGGTCTCATATATTCATTGATCCTTCTGAGGTTTTTTTTTTGGTGTATGGTGTCAAGGAGGGGTCCAACTTCATTCTTTTGCATATGGATATCCAGTTGTTTCAGTATTATTTGTTGAAGATGTGTCTGGAATTGGTTCCTTCTGGTGTGTTCTTGGTCTCGCTGACTTCAAGAATGAAGCCGCGCACCCTCACGGTAGGTGTTACAGTTCTTAAAGATGGTGTGTCCGGAGTTTGTGTCTGATGTTCAGATATGTCCAGAGTTTCTTCCTTCCGGTGGGTTCGTGGTCTTGCTGACTTCAGGTGTGAACCTACAGACCTTCCCAGTGAGTGTAGGACACTCTTAAAGGTGGTACGTCCGAAGTTGTTCAGTCCTCCTGGTGGGTTGGTCTCAATGGCTTCAGAAGTGAAGCTGCAGACCTTCACAGCAAGTGTTACAGCTCATAAAGGTACTGTGGACCCAAAGCGTGAGCAGCAGCAAGATTTGTTGCAAAGACATAAAGAACAACCCTTCCACAGCCTCAAAGGGAACCCGAGATTGATAAGTGGAGTGGCCAGCTTTTATTCCCCAATTTGGCCCCACCCACATCCCGCTGATTGGTCCATTTTACAGAGAGCTGATTGGTTCATTTTACAGAGTGCGCATTGGTCTATTTTACAGAGTGCTGATTGGTCCGTTTTTACAGAGTGCTGATTGGTGCATTTACAAACCTTTAGCTAGACACAGAGCACTGACTGGTGCATTTACAATCCTTTAGCTAGACAGAAAAGTTCTCCAAGTCCCCACCCGACCAGGAAAGCCCAGCCGCTTCACCTCTCAAAGAGACTCTTTACTTCTTTACTGGTCTTGGTGCTCTTGTCAAACATCAGTTAGCCTTAGATATATGGGTTACAGTAATTTTATTTTTGTCATTACTTGCTTTTCCAAATCCGGGTGGAAACACGGGGAACCAACTCTCTTCTCACTTTAACAAGTGTGGAAGTTATGCTTGAGATGTGAAATGTTTTAATATTAAAAATGTTTTCCATTTTCTAATAGACCATCTATGTGTGAGACCATGCTGGAAGAGATGTATATCTGTTATTTCTCAGTTGTATAACAGTCCCATAGAATCATTACTCCAGTGTACCATGAAAAGTATTATGAGGTCAAGTTATACACCCTAACTTTTACAACCCATTAACATCATGGTTATGTTTGGAACACAGAACTTTTGACCCCAAAGCTCATGCTTATTCCACCAAGCCACACTGTCTTCAGTTACACAACTCATCATCTCTCTGTATCTTGTTTCCCACTGCTGTTATCCTCACTGTAGTTGGAGGAGTCTTCCTAAAATACAGTCAGATCAAAACACTTTGCTGCTTAAAATACTACTCTTACGATCTTGGTAAGAAGTTATTTCCATTGTGCCCATTTGACACATGTTTGTTGCTCAGTTTCTGACATATTTTGGAGAAAATGCTCCTGCACTATTGTAATTTGCATGCCTGATATTCTTATGTCTGACTGCCTTTTCAGTCCTAAAAGGTTTACAGTGTGCTTTGTTACATGCAGCTTTTTCTGAATTCTGTTGCTGGATTTTAAAATCACCTTTTAGCTTACTTTACTTGCTTTTCTCTTATGACCAAAACAAAAATGCGTAAGAAATTGTGCCATAAAGTGATTTATTGGCTTTCTCCCCCTTAATCAGTAGAGTATTCCTTTTGCAAACAAGGTATACGCTTGTCAACTCAATCATATTTCTCTCTGTGTATGTTTAATGTAAAGGGGATGGTTTCGCCTCATTAAACACATGCATTTCTTCCTCTTCTGCTGCTGGAGGCAGGGCAATCATGAAGGCTGGGGTAAAAATGCCTTTTAATTCCAGTTGTTACTCATGGAGATGAAGAGGGAATAATCCACTTGATACCTATAGACCAGCACTTTCCAGTAGTACTTTTCTGCAGAAGTGGAAATATACCTATCTTATTTAATGCAGTAGACACTGACTACATATGGCTACAGAACATTTGAAATGTTTATGAAGAATGGACTAAAGTTTTTATTTTATCTAATTTTAAACAATTTAATTTAAATTAGATAGCCACCTGTGGCTAACGACTACCCTGTTGCATGGGAGAGCTACAGCCTTTTGCATTTATGATCACAGAACTAGCAAATATAGATCAAAGTAATCAGGATAACTGATGAGTCAGAAGCACTCGGTAAGAAGTAATCTAGGAAGAACTCCTGAGGCAGAAGGCAAATGACTTTTTGTACAATTCTTCCATGGGCTTATATTCATTTATTTATGTATTTAAATAATATTTTGAACACCTATCAGTTACTAAGTACTGTTCTGAATGCTGGTGATACAGCAGGAAGCAAGATAAATTCCCTTCCTCATGGTGTTTATATTCAAGTGTGGAGTTCATCAATCTCAGAGTTATTTTTGGCCAGATAATTTTTTGTTGTGAGAGTCTGTTCTGTGCATTATAGGATAACTTGAAGCATCCCTGGCCTCTATCTCCACAGTTTACTGGTTGGGGCCTGCAGTTTGAACTAAGGCAAGAGTAACAGAGATAAAGAGGAAAGAGGCAGATTATGGTGATATTTAGGAAGTGACGGCACACGTATACATATGTAACAAACCTGCATGTTGTGCACATGTGCCCTAGAACTTAAAGAATAATAATAATAATAATAATAATAATAATAATAATAAGGAAGTGACATTGACAAGGCTTGGTGGCTTATTGGGTCTGGGAGATAAGAAAGAAGCAGGAATCAAAGATGGGTCCAGAATGACTTATTTAAAGGTGTGCGTGTATGTGTGTATGCACGCTCATAGATTTTACTCTTCAGAGGCCATGGTTACAATAGAACAACTGTACTTTTTTTTAATAGAGGCTGAGGATTGAATCCATGTTTGGGTGTTCTTAGGGGAACTGCTTTTAATTTTCGTTTTGGGTAGGGTCTAATGCATCATGTATAGGTGCATATATGTGGCTCAACCCTTTGCTTAATCTCTGGTAAAAAGCAAAGAGAAAATACCTGCCTATAAGCCTCAATATACCCTGGAGGTCAATATTCTTGGGAAACCTATCAAAGGAGAGAGACTGGGGCAAAAATCGCTGTCTTGTGCTCACAGATAACCCTCAGAATAACTTCTCTGATGGCATTGGTTTGGATTGCCCTCTGAATGTGAATTTCACGCTTGATGAAAGTCATCTCAAAGCCAATAGAAGGAATTTGAGCAAAGGAAATCAGATTTATGTAATCTGCTTTAGCCTCTTTTCTATTCTAGCATCTCAAGCATCTTTCTGCTCCTTCTCTACCTCAGTGATTTTAAGCTTCACTTTGTTATTCTGTTTTCTCAGACCTTTTCCCAGCTGTTATGTGGCAAGCCACAGGGCAAGTATAGATATGTCTTGATTGCTTATTTTTAATTGAAAAACTTTGTTTTTTGTCCTTACCTTTGAATGGTTTAATGTGGGTATTTCCTGACTTAGGTTCTCAAAATCATACCAAACAAAACAAAACTAAACTCAACAAAACAAAACAAAAAATCTCAAAGCGAAATCAAGTGAGTCTCTCAAGCCTCACTTTTCTGTGCAAAAAGGTGATTTATGACCTATATTAAGGTTCCCCTGAGTCCAAACTTGTTTTTGTAGTTGGGCCATGTGTAAATCTGCTGTCCTGGGGAGTCAGGTATCTACTCGCATGGGTTGATTTATAAGGGAGACTGTGGTGCATTGGATAAAGGAGTAGGAAGAATATTTTTGTGTATACCTGGGACTTGACACGAGACAGAATATCATGCCATGAGTACTCCATCTGGTTCCTTGGACTCAGTTTGAATGCCAGTGGGGTCAGGGTATGACTCAGTGCTAAAGGAATTTGTTTTTTCAAAGCCTTAGGTGACAGAGTGTAGCAGAGAGACAAAGATAGGGCTACTGTCTCCACTGTTGCACAGACATTACAATTACTCCAGCAATACTAGGATTGGCAGCTTTGGGTACATTCAGGACTTGCTTACCTAGCATGGACATTGGTTGTAGGGACAATGATAAAGATGAGGAATGTGAATAGACTTGTTCTTGAAAACACCAAAGTCAACCCTTAGAATCCAGGGAGAAAGTAAGTAAGAAACACTCTGATGGGGAGAGCCTAATGCCATCCAAAATGAGTGGACAGAACTCATATAGAATTTGGGTCATCTTACTTTATTTGTACTAAAAGGCATGCAAGGCCTGGGATATTGAATTAGCCATAAAGGCCCTAGATAGGAAAATATTTGTCTACATGTGCAGTAGAACTTTCATAAAAAACTTGGTATGAGTTCCCTGACAGAATTTCAACATGTCCCTCATCTACTTATGACATACTCTGACTCTTAAATGTCATCTACAATCTCTGCTTTCTGAGTGACAAAGCAGAGAATGCAAAACTAGAAACAAATTGTCTGGCTAAACCCTGGGCTGCTTAGTATGTAAAACCAGTGAATGCCATTAACTTTGCTGAGCTGATAATCAAGGCTGTGGTCTAGTATTTGTCAAAGAGAATCAGGGACCAGGCTTTCTAAGCTGTTGATTTACATCTAAATGTCTCTGTTTGATTGTGTGTTGATTTGAGAATTGAAATGGTGTGCCATGTACTCATCTCACTTTCTTAAGCAGCTTGAAATTTAGAACATCCACATTTAAAAAATTTCAGACAGATCCACAAGTAGAAGTATTTGTCCTCCCCTATTTGTGTGAAAAATACAACAGGCTGTACTGAAAACTTTCAGCAAGTGCTATTTATTCTTATTACTTGGCACGGAGCCTTCTCAACTCTGTCTCCAAATAGTACAGCCCTATGTGTTTAATTTCTGTTGTCTAGTTGGGGAAATGTGGGATAGTATTGAACAACAGCAAAAGTCAGATTTTCTCATCATCTTTGTCTACTGAATAAACAGTAAATGAGTTTATATAATGAAAGAGTAAAGAAATGACCTAATACTCAAAAATTGGATATTTATTAAGGGTACTATGGGATTCTGTAGAAGAATATGTTACCATTTAAAATGAAAACATGTTTAAGAAGCATATCTAATGATATGTCAAAATACTCCTTGTCTAATGCTAAGTGAAAACAGTAGATTACAAAAATGAATATATACCCCATGTGGATGTTAGGAGGTGAAAGTAACGTTATGCAATAGCTGATGCAAGTGTTTAGTGAACATCTACAGGGGGAGGACCAACAAGGACCTTTTTCTTATAAGCTTACATCATAGTAGCAAAGATAGATAATGAAGCAGCAAATAATCATTCTCCTAAGATTGTGACATTTGTGTCACCTGAATGACAAGATGGAGCCATATATGAAAAATGAAAGAGAATGGCATTCTCATCAGAGAGGACTGTAAGTTCAAATGACCTGGTGTGAGAATGAGTATGGAATGTTTGAGGAACAGAAAGAAGGCCAATTTTGCTAGAGTGAAGTGATTGAGGAAGGGAGTGGTAGATGATAAGCTTTGGATGGAGCAAAGACACCAGTCATGTAAAATTACATAGGCTCGAGTAGAGTCAGGGTTCTGTTAAGGGAACATAGGAAGCCAGCTTTTAAGCAAGGGAGTAACATAATTTGTTTTATGCTTTTGAAATATTCCTCTGGCTACTATGTGTAGAATGAACTGTAGGGGACAATCAGACCTGTCAGAGAATATTACAGGCATAGAGGAGAGAGATAATGGTTTCTTAGTCTAGGTTACAGGTCTCAGTCAGGTCATTCCTCCCATCCCCCAGCCCTTTCAGAAAATACATTAGACAGTGTCCCTAGATATTTTTGGTTGTCATAACTGGGAAGGGGTTGCTACTGGTATCTAGAAGGGAGAGACCAGGGATACTACTAAGTATCTTACAATGCACAGGACAACTTCTCACAACAACAAAAATATTTAGCACAAAATGTAAATAAAACTAAGATGGGAAAACCCATTTTGAACTAACCCAGTGGAGATGAGAGAAGTAGGTAGATTATTAGTTAATTCTACAGATTAAATGAACAGGACTCACTGAGAGATTGGATGAAGAGGCAAGAGAAAAAAAGTAATAAATAACCATTCCCTGAGAATTATGCTTTAGCCACTAGAGTCCAACCTTTTGTCTTCCCTAGGCCACACTGGAAAAAGAAGAATTGTCTTAGACCACACATAAAATACATGAACACTAATGACAGCTGATGAGCTAAAAAAAAAAAAAAAAAAAGTCCTTGTATAATTTTCCTGATATCCATCACCACAGATAAGCAAAATAAGTCCTCACATTAAAAGTGTTGGACGTCCATGCTTTATACTAAGATTAAATAGTACATGGCAGACTTGGGACCAGCAATTCAGATACTCTGACTCTGAAGTCCGGACTCACTACCACATCAAGCTTCTCTGTAAGTGGTAGGAAAGCACGCATTAAACTCAGATCTATCATTTTAAATATTTACTGCCCTAAAACCTGCTCTTGTACTTCACTATATTGGTCTGAGAAGCTTCTAAGTGGCCAATGAAACATAATTGGGTTAATTTCCAGTGTATATGGTCAGCCAGGATTAGTTTTTACAATTGTCAATTATACCAGGAAATTTAAACAGCATTGAGTAGGATATCTCTCCATAGGCATATGGGGTGGGTGAGCTGATGCACATTCTTCTGCATCATAGTAAGTCAGTAAACACATAATCCTCTGATGGCTTCCCAGCTGAATTAGAACAAAATCTAAAGGCCTTGATCCCTAAGCAGTTTGCACTGGCTATTGCTCACCTCTCCAATCTCAATTAGGGCCACTCTGTATTAGATCATGTTCTGCTGTTACACTAGAATATAACAGACTGAGTAACTTTAAAAGAGTAGAAGTTTATTTGGCTCATGGTTCTAGAGGCTGAGAGATTCAAGAGCATGGCTTTGGCATCTGGTGAGGATCATTCCATGGCAGAAGAGCATCACAAAGCAAGTGAACTTACCACACAAGAGACAAGATGGGAGCCAAAGTTATCCTTTTATCAAAAGCCCACTTCTGTGGTAACTAGCCCACTCCCACGATAAAGTCATTAATCAATTCATGAGAGTGAAAGGGAATCCCTTATTGCCTATAGATCCCACCTCTTAATATAGTCACAATGGCAATTAAATTTCCCCATAAGTTTTGAAGGGAGCATTCAAATCATAGCATTCCATCCTTGCCCCCCCAAAACGTAGGTCCTCACATACAAATACATCTATTGTATTCCAATAGCCCCCAAATCTAAACTCATTCAAGCATCAACTCACAAGTCCAAAGTCCATAATCTCATATGAAACAGATACAAGTGAGACTCAAGGCATGATTCATCCTGAGGCAAATTTCTTCCTGCTGTGAACCTATGAAACAAGTAATCTACTCGAGAAATACAATAGTAGATCAGGCATAGGATAGGCATTCACACTCTCCAAAAGGGAGAAATAGGCAAGAAGAAAGAGGTAACTGATCCCAAGTAAGTTCAAAGCCCCAAAAGGGGAAAAAAACTCAATAAATCTAAAGCTAGAGAATAATATCCTTTGACTCCATGTCCTGTTTCCTGGGGATAGAGATTGGTTCCTTAAGGCCACAGGCCTATAGCCTTGTTGGGCTCATCCCATCCAGCAGCTCTGTCAGGTTGGAGTCTTCTGCTTCCAGATTTCCTAGGCTGGAGCTGCACACCGGTGGACCTAGAGTAATGGTCTCTGAGAGACCTCAGTCCCATGGTTCCACTAGACATTGTCCTCATAGGGACTCTCTGTGGTGACTTTACTCCCACAAGTCTCTGCCTGGACCTCCAAGCAATCCACAATATCCTTTGAAATCTAGGTGGAGGTAGCCATACCCCCACTACTCTTGCATTCTGTAAGACTGAAGAATTAGCACCACATGGATGTTGCCAAGACTTATGGCTTCTACCTTCTGGAGTAGCAGCATGTACCACACCTGGACTCACTTGAGACATGACTGAGGCAAAAGAAGCACTGTGCTGGAATGCAAGGAACAGAGTCCCAAGGAAGCCCTGGGCAGTGAGCTTATGAAGAGCACCTTGGGCCCATCCCCTGAAACTATTCTCCCCTCCTAGAGCTCTGGACATGTTATGTGAGGGGCAGCCTCAGAGATCTTTGAAATTACTTCTTTAGGGTCTTTCTCCCATTATCTTGAATAGTAACTTATTCTTTCTATTCATACTAATCTCTTTGTCCCTTGCCACACTCTTAGTTTGCTCTCCTAAAGACACCTTTCACTCTTTACATGGCCAGATTGCAAAATTTTCAACTATTTCTATTCTGCTTCTCTTTCATTGATAAATTTAATTAAGTCATTTCTTTTTTCTTGTATCTCACTGTATGCAGTTAAAAGCAACCACAAAGCAGAATGAATGAATTGCTGCTTAGATATTTCTTCTGTCAGATGTCCTAGTTTATCATTCTCAAGTTCTGCACTCTATCAATCCCTAGGGCATCAGCACAATTCAACCAAAGTCTTTCCAACTGTATAACCAGGATGACTTTTATTCCAGTTTCCAATACCTTGTTTCTCACTTCCATTTGTGACATCATCAGAACAGCCTTTACTGTGGATACTTCTACTAGCATAGCATCCTGATCATGAGCACTTAAGTAATCTCTAAAAAGACTTTCCCTACAGCTTGTCTCTTCTATTGAGCTCTCACCAGAATCACCCTTAATACTTCATTTGCAAAAATACAGGCTTTTTCTAGCCTGCTCCTCTAAAATTCTTTCAGATTCTGCCCATTATCCAGTTCCAAAGCCATTTCTACGTTTTCAGGGTTTTGTTTTGTTTTGTTTTGTTTTTTAATAGTGTTAGCTCCATCTCTCAGTAACAATTTTCTGGCTTAGCTTGCTTTCTGCTGCTGTAACAGAGTACCACAGATTGATTAATTTATTAAAAAAAAGTGGAAGTTTATTTGGCTCATGATTCTGAAAGTTGGAAAGTCCAGGAGCATGGCACCAGCATCTGGGGAGGGTCATACCCATCAAGGGAGGTATCATAGGGCAAGCAAGTGCATGAGAAAAAAGAGACAAGATGGAAACTGAACTTATTTTTTTTATCAAGAGCCCACTCCTAGGGTAACTAACCCACCCCCTTGATAATGGCATTAATCCATTGATAAGGGTGGATTCCTCATACTTAATCATCTCTTAAATTTCCAACCTCTTGATACTGTCATAATGGCAATTAAATTTCAGCATGAGTTTCAGAGAAGACATTCAAACCACATTACTTTTTCCATTGGCCATTTTTCTGTCCACTATATATGCTACACTTATTCCCGCTTTAGGTCTTTTGTATTCTCTGTTCCCTCTTCCTGGAACACTTTGACCTGATTTATAATAAGGTTAGCTGTTGCACAATGGGAGAATGTAGCTGAGTATGCTTGGTAGCAGAGGAGCTGTAGGTTCTAGGAAATGGGATTGCAAATAATACCCAGACACTTTGGGAGAAAATGTTTCAGGATAAAGACGTTGGAAATAAACTTCCAGCTTAAATGAAGTTGCTGGTTTGAATTAGGCGGGGCTGAGTATCTTGATCTTCTACTCAGGATTCAGTTGTTAGCATAGAGGTCTAGCCTCAATCAAATTCAATAGACATTCCTACTTTATTTTCTGGGCTCCTTTTCTACCTTCCAGTGACCTCACTTCTTGGAGACTCAGAGTCATATACTCTTTTATTACTCTCCAGAACCCCTATTGTGCTACATTCTCTGAGGAGGGGCCCAAACTCTCCTCAAATGGTTTCTCCTTATATTTTCTGATGCATCCAAAACCTGATGCCCTCTAGAATCTGATATCAGCTATTTCTTTTAAAAAAATTGAAGAAGAGAAGATACATCTTGGATCACTCGTTCACAAATTTGTCTGCATCTTCAAGTCACCTATGACATTTTAAGAAACACAGATTCCTGCTATCATCCCCAGAGATGCTGATTTAATTGGTATGGAGTGCAGCCTGGGTGCCTTCCAGGTGATTCTAAGACACAGCCAAGATTGAGGGTAACTGTCTTAGATTATACTCCTGCAGCTAAGATATAGCTTCAGTGAAAATAACATAGACTTTGAAATTAAATAAATCTGGTTTCAGATTAGGAATATTGGAAAGGTTACTCCATTTCCTAGTTTGAGAATTGGATTAGGTTACTCAGTCTCAATCTTGTGTAGTTCATTTATCAGTAAAATTAAGGTAATAATAATTACCCCAGCAATAGGTTGTGATTATTGAAATAGCTTAGCACGGTATCTGTCACAGAGTAAGAAGTCAAATAATTTGACCTCTTTCCCTTCATAGCCCTTGACTTGGGACCACAGAAAGGCTGTACATGCTCCATTTATAGATAGAGTCCTTCTCCCTTTGGTACACCCCAAAGAAGGACAAAGACTTAGTTGGCAATCTGCCTCAAACCTCTGTACCCCAGGTACACCTTCCTTAGTTGGAGTATGCATTGTTATATATTCTGACTCAAGAACATTGGAAATAGATAAAATGGTGGTAAGCCCTTCTTTGCTGTTGCTTGTCTGTTAATCAGCATCTTGGAAACAACTCTAGACAACAACATCCTGTTTGTCTCTCTGATGTCAACACTTGTATAATAGCCAATTACAAGGCATTTGTCGTTGTTTTTTTATACCATAACTTGGTAATTTGATTTAGACAGGGGAATTTTCTGTTGATTAATCTAGGTGGATTACCAAGTCAGAATACATTTATTAAAACACCAATTAGATCTTGCTCCCTCATCCATCACAAGACCTTTAATTCTTATGTGGTTTTGTCAGGGTGTTCCAGGAACCATGTTTGCCTGAGTGAATGACTTAAATCAAATTGTCATTTTACAAGGATTACCTTATCTTTGAACTTGAGGGCAAGTCATTCTTTATGTACTCTGTGAATAATAAGCAATATTGTTTTCAAGCCCTACTGCTACGTTGTTGGGATATAGCATGGAAAGTAACTCCAGAAAGCTAAAGCCAAAAGGTGGTGTCCTCCAGCGGGAGATACGCTCCCAGGGTGCCTGTGAAGTTGAAGAAACACACCAGTGAGATGAGTGTAGTGGAAAATTGAGTTGTCAACAGTCAAGGTTGGGAAGAAAATATTTGAGAAGAGCAGATGCTGTTCCTTAATAATTGTTTTGGGTGTTCTTAAGCTGAACACAATGTATTTCTCTTCTTTTCTCCAACTTTTGTTTTTTAACATCAGTTGACAAGAATAGTATTTCTTACTTTCCTAAACTGTCTTTTCAGGATTGTGTATTCTGCTGCTTCCTACCTGCTGATACCTTGCATGAACATATCTGCAGCAGGTGGCAGTAAAAAGAGCTACTCCCAAAGGAGAAAGCAATAAAGAAGACAGGGGTTGGGCAGGCAGGAAGGTGAAATCTAAGGAAACGGAGATGAGAAAAGTGGAATAGATAGATTTTGAAGAAAAGTCCCTCAGTAAATCTTCATCAAGCACTGATTTGGGACAAAGCATTATGAATGTATTTGTCAGTATTTTTCAGTTGGAAGTGTCAAAAATCCATCTTAGGCAAGCTTAAGCAAAAGATTGGGTGGATACCGGCATGACTTGCAGAATAAACAAGGCAGTTGAGTTCCCTATGGCTGCTTTTTCCTCTGTAAGTTGCATTAGTTTTCTCTAGCTACAGGAAGTACTTCCCTGAGCAGCAGAGAACATGACCTCAGGTAGTTCAGGTACTGAACTAACACCATTTTATTTGAGTGACCCAAGATGTAGAATTTTCTCTGAGACCTCAATTTAATGTATCTTGGGAAGAACTCTGGACCAGGTTGGATCACATACCTCCCTTTAACCAATCATGCAGCACAGGGAAATGGTAGGCTATGATTGCCAAGGTCTGAGTCATACACCCATTCTTGGCTAGGGATGCACTACCATGATTGACCATTACCATGAGGGCCAAATCTTTAGAGTCAGAAAGAAGCTATTCCTCAAGAAAAGAAACTATTACTAGAAAAGTTGGTATTATGAGTGAGGAGTGATACTGGGTGAACTCTCCCTGAGCAACAACTGAACTAAAATAAGGAATACAAAGGTGAACAAGGCAGACAGGGATATACAGTACCCTCAAGGAACTTACATCCTGTCAGGGAACTCAGACATGTTCATAAATACCTTTATATCTAAAGACCAAAGTAAAAGGTGAAAAAAAATTGAAAAGAAGGAAAGGAGGAGAAATAGAAAAGGAAAAAGAAGAAAATGGGCTGAGCAGAGAGCAGATAGGCCTAGCCTTTTATAGGATAACAAATGTCTGAGCCTACAAGATGACTGGAATTATAGTCATGGGAAAAGAACAGGTGGTACAATATGAATGTGCAAGCTAGCTGAATCTATATGATATCTTCAGGGGCATTGTACCTGTGTAAGCCCTTGTGTGGTCATTTTTTTTCTTAACCAAGCAAATCGACGTCAGAGACCTCATTTTCCCTTTTAACTTGGCAAGCATACTTATCTTCCACTAACTAATGAGTTTTGTTTTATATTATGCAGACAAAATCCATTATTTTTTAAAAATAAAAAATATGAGAAATTTGAAAAGGGAATTGCTGTCAAATCAAGATGGCAGAGAACAGGAGGATAGAATGATAAGGAAAGGAGTGAGTAAAGTTCAGGTGGTGTGAGGGAAGATGAGTTCTCTGTGCTTGTGACTTTGCCTGTGGCAGATGCATTTTAGTAGGAGTCAAAAGTGTTGGCCTCTGGGCCAGGCTCTGACACCAACTTGCTATGTGGCCTCAGGCAAGTCAATTCACCTCTCTGGACCTCAAATTCCTCATTGCTAAAATGAGAGAGATTGAGTTAAATTAGGAATGGCAAATTGTTTTGCCACATGTGCCAATTCTGATCAGTTAGCAGTGAGAAGGGTTGTATCTGGATTCAGTGGGAAAGACTTCAAGCAATGAGACAGGTAATATGTTAAGCCATCATCTGTCTTAGTGCTTTAGTGGGAATTGGTTTTCCAGGATTTTTCCATGTGACAGATGAGCCATTTTTTTATCCCCCTGGGAAAGAGTGTGAGGATACTGATCCAGCCTCCCATCTCTCCAACCAAACAGAATGTCTCTCAGTTTTCACTGGCAACATCCCTGGAATGAGTTTTCTGCACAGTGCTGTCCTAGTCTTTCATTTTATAGTGCTGTGCAACTATTTTTAAGGCATAGGCCTCCTTGAGAATCTAATAATAGCCACAGACCCTTATACTAAATAACATAAATATTCCATATTTTGCATACGGTTTCAGGGGTCCCACAGTCCTCCTGAAGACCAAACGTGTAGCCCCAAGAAAGCTCTCCATGATCATCAATTCCAAATTAAGGAACCTTGAGATTAAATGCAATGGTACTTTATTAGGGTGCTAAAATACGGCCAATTATAAATTGAGAAATTAGGAAAAAAAACTCATTGCATATTTAAATGAAGTTGCCTCTGTCAAAACTAACTAGCAGGTAATAGCCTACCTGCATATCCATTTAACATGTTTGGCCCATTCAGTAAAAGAAAATCAGGAATTGTTTTTCTTTTTTAAATAACTGATTGTATGTTTTACTACAGTATGATAATAATTGTGTTAAATAGTAACTTGACCAAGATGAAGAGACTTGCTTTAGCTTCTTCACAAATGCAATGAGGTACTTGAATGACTGACTTAAAGTCATGACAGCTGTAATGCTTTTCATATTCTAGTATGTAGTTAAATAATTCACCAGTGCATAGCTTTCTAATGGAATCAAGTTTAGCTCTTTAACTCAGTTGATCTTAATAGATGAGTGGCCCTTAAATCTTAGAGTGCATACAAATTGCCTGGAGTGTGTTTAAATGCAGATTGCCAGGTCCACATCACAAAATTTTTGATCCCTGAGTCTGTGAGAGGAGCCAAGAACTCTGCATTATTAAAGACTTCTTCTAGTGATTCTGATGCAGGTGGTTCCAGCAGCATAGTTTAAGAAATATTGCACTAGAGGGTTGGCAGTGGGAGACAAAGATTGTATTTTACTTGTTTTTATTCCAACACAATACTATGTACAAAATAGAAAATACATGCACTCAATAACTTGAATTATTTGTACATTAGTGAATCATGGAAAAATTGCCTGGGCTTATAAACATTTTGAAGACTATTGCATACCATAATATAAAAAATAATGGAAAATGTTAACACCAAACCGTGTGTCTTAGGAATCACAACTAAATTTCCTCTATGATGTTTTTTCAATATGTAAATCATTTTAAGCACTCATTTTCTAATACAATGAAAAGAGCTATGCATACTCTATAATTCAATAAAAATGAAGTAGATGATGTGGTACTTTCTTCTTTTTCCACTATTCTAATGCACCTTGCAAACAGATGCTGTTTGGCAATATGTACATTTAGGTCCTCTTCATGCCATTTCATTGGGGTTTTACTTACTCTGATTTTCATTTAAAAATGAAACCAGGCCGGGCGCGGTGGCTCATACTTGTAATCCCAGCACTTTGGGAGGTCAAGGCGGGCGGATCACAAGGTCAGGAGATCGAGACCATCCTGGCTAACACGGTGAAACCCCGTCTCTACCAAAAATACAAAAAAATTAGCCGGGCGCGGTGGCAGGCGCCTGTAGTCCCAGCTACTCGGGAGGCTGAGGCAGGAGAATGGCGTGAACCCGGGAGGCGGAGCTTGCAGTGAGCCGAGATCGCGCCACTGCACTCCAGCCAGGGGGACAGAGAGAGACTCCGTCTCAAAAAAAAAAAGAAAGAAAGAAAGAAACCATTATTATCTTTTTTCCTTTTTCAGCTGAGTAGGATACTCTTCAAATTAATCACTAGAAGGAAGGTAAATGGGATTACCAGTGTTTAGCTCCTTTTATGTGCTAGGAACATTAATAAGTGCTTGCAGACGTTGTGCCAAGTAAGCCTGACTACAACCCTTTAAGAAACAATTATTATGCCCATTTTACAGATGAAGAAACAGATTCAGAGAAGTAAATTTCTCAATGTCATCTAGCTAGTAGCCAGTAGAACTGGAAACTGTCTTTTGTAACATTTTTATTTATTTTTTTTCAGAACCTAAAAATAGTTTTATTGAGACATAATTCACATGTCATAGAATATACATAAAATGTGTATACCAAAAGAAATTCAATGACTTTTAGCATATTCACATAACTGTGCAGCCACCATCATAGTCAGTTTTATTTTATTTTTTATTTTATTATTATTATTATTTTTTTAAATTATACTTTAGGTTCTAGGGTACATGTGCACAATGTGCAGGTTTGTTACATATGTATACATGTGCCATGTTGCTGTGCTGCACCCATTAACTTGTCATTTACATTAGGTATATCTCCTAATGCTATCCCTCCCCGCTACCCCCACCCCACGACAGGCCCCAGTGTGTGATATTCCCCTTCCTGTGTCCTAGTGTTCTCATTGTTCAATTCCCACCTATGAGTGAGAACATGCGGTGTTTGGTTTTTTGTCCTTGCGATAGTTTGCTGAGAATGATGGTTTACAGCTTCATCCATGTCCCTAAAGGACATGAACTCATTCTTTTTATGGCTGCATAGTATTCCATGGTGTATATGTGCCACATTTTCTTAATCCAGTCTGTCACTGATGGACATTTGAGTTGGTTCCAAGTCTTTGATATTGTGAATAGTGCCGCAATAAACATAGGTGTGCATGTGTCTTTATAGCAGCATGATTTATAATCCTTTGGGTATATAACCAGTAATGGGATGGCTGGGTCAAATGGTATTTCTAGTTCTAGACCCTTGAGGAATCACCACACTGTCTTCCACAATAGTTGAACTAGTTTACAGTCCCACCAACAGTGTAAAAGTGTTCCTATTTCTCCACATCCTCTCCAGCACCTGTTGTTTCCTGACTTCTTAATGATAACCATTCTGACTGGTGTGAGATGGTGTCTCATTGTGGTTTTGATTTGCATTTCTCTGATGGCCAGTGATGATGAGCATTTTTTCATGTGTCTGTTGGCTGCATAAATGTCTTCTTTTGAGAAGTGTCTGTTCATATCCTTTGCCCACTTTTTGATGGGGTTGTTTGTTTTCTTTCTTGTTTGTCTGAGTTCTTTGTAGATTCTGGATATTAACCCTTTGTCAGATGAGTAGATTGCAAAAATTTTCTCCCATTCTGTAGGTTGCCTGTTCACTCTGATGGTAGTTTCTTTTGCTGTGCAGAAGCTCTTTAGTTTAATCAGATCCCGTTTGTCAATTTTGGCTTTTGTTGCTGTTGCTTTTGGTGTTTTAGACGTGAAGTCCTTGCCCTTGCCTATGTCTTGAATGGTATTGCCTAGGTTTTCTTCTAGGGTTTTTATGGTTTTAGGTCTAACATTTAAGTCTTTAATCCATCTTGAGTTAATTTTTGCATAAGGTGTAAGGAAGGGATCCAGTTTTAGCTTTCAACATATGGCTAGCCAGTTTTCCCAGCACCATTTATTAAATAGGGAATCCTTTCCCCATTTCTTGTTTTTGTCAGGTTTGTCAAAGATCAGATGGTTGTAGATGTGTGGTATTATTTCTGAGGGCTCTGTTCTGTTCCATTGGTCTGTATCTCTGTTTTGGTACCAGTACCATGCTGTTTTGGTTACTGTAGCCTTGTAGTATAGTTTGAAGTCAGGTAGCGTGATGTCTCCAGCTTTGTTCTTTTGTCTTAGGATTGTCTTGGCAATGCGGGCTCTTTTTTGGTTCCATATGAAGTTTAAAGTAGTTTTTTCCAATTCTGTGAAGAAAGTCATTGGTAGCTTGATGGGATGGTATTGAATCTATAAATTACCTTGGGCAGTATGGCCATTTTCACATTATTGATTCTTCCTATCCATGAGCATGGAATGTTCTTCCATTTGTCACTGTCCTCTTCTATTTCATTGAGCAGTGGTTTGTAGTTCTCCTTGAAGATGCCCTTCACATCCCTTGTAAGTTGGATTCCTAGGTATTTTATTCTGTTTGAAGCAGTTGTGAATGGGAGTTCACTCATGATTTGGCTGTTTGTCTGTTATTGGTGTATAAGAATGCTTGTGATTTTTGCACATTGATTTTGTATCCTGAGACTTTGCTGAAGTTGCTTATCAGCTTAAGGAGATTTTGGGCTGAGACAATGGGGTTTTCTAAACATACAATCTTGTCATCTGCAAACAGGACAATTTGACTTCCTCTTTTCCTAATCAAATACCCTTTCTTTCTCCTGCCTGATTGCCCTGGCCAGAACTTCCAACACTGTGTTGAATAGGAGAGGTGGGAGAGGGCATCCCTGTCTTGTGCCAGTTTTCAAAGGGAATGCTTCCAGTTTTTGCCCATTCAGTATGCTATTGGCTGTGGATTTGTCATAAATAGCTTTTATTATTTTGAGATACATCCCATCAATACCTAATGTATTGAGAGTTTTTAGCATGAAGGGCTGTTGAATTTTGTCAAAGGACTGTAAAATTTTTAATAAACTTTTTCGAGCACACATATGTTATCAGGACTTGTTGAAATGATATCTTTGAAAAACTCTTTATATATCAGTGACCATAACATGGCAGTGGTACACCTGGGCACGACAGAATGGCTTATGTTGGATCAGATTCGTATTCCAGTGGCAAAGACAAAAATATAACAACACTAAATGTGTGTGTGTGTATATATCAGGGGAAAACAGAGGACTGATAAAACTATTCAGTTTACCCAAGCAAATTGGTTTCCTCTGCTAATGTAATTTTATTATTTCTTCTGTGGATCCCAAATTTTCTTGAATTGCCCTAGACATTATTTTTTATTACAGCTTTTTATGTTTGTTTTATGTACCAGCTACCTATATATGTGTATATGTATGCATAGACACACACATATTTTTAATCTTTTAATAAACATTTTTAATTTTTAATACACATATATTTAATCTTCACAGTTGACATAGGAGGTAGACATCATTGCCATAATTATTTTCATTTTACTCATGGGATAACAGATTAGTGGAGAGATTAAATGATTTATTCAATACCAAACAATATGAAGTGGCAGAACCGACTCTGTACCTAAGTCTGTGGGACTTTGACAGCCTACTCTTCTATCTTCTTACCTGTCACAGTAGGCATCACAAACTGAAATACCTACAGAAGCCAGACTAGTAAGTGTAGGTCAGGAGTAAAAATATATATAAATAAATTACTTGGCTTTTTTGGCCACACTTCTGTTTTCTAGCTTTGGATAGGGACTTGAGAACAGAGAATTCTTTCTCTGTTATTAGAAAATAACTGGTCTAGTGCAGTGATAAACTGCAACTGATGGTCATCCCTGGTGTCATGAGGCAATATGGAGTGGCACAGACTGTAGTGAATGGGACTTAGAGGCCCAGCCGTTACTCCCCTTAAGATAACTGCTACATGAATCCATGGCAGTTCAGAAGCACTGGATTTTCTGATTTTTTCAAGAAAAATTGTAATTCTAGATTTTTGTATAACATCTGATTTTTAAAAAATGACTAATTTTTAAAAATTTAGGCAAAATGCTTACCAAACAAAACATGTATGCAGGCCAAATGAAGTTTCTCAACCACTTGTTTTTGACCTCTGGCATTATCATCTATTTGAAGTTTAAACATAAATAGAAAACCAGCAGGTGATGTCACATTCACCTTCACTGGCTTCCCAAGTAGACTGTGATAAGGTCCTCCTACTTCAGCTTTACCTATATCTTCTTGTTCCTTCTTACATAGCTGATAGAGTTAATGTGTCCACAATAATGATGATGTTTGAAGTCCTTAAAGCCTTGTTTTTCTGCTCTAAATACTACATCATACTCTTTTGCTTGTGAAAAACAACGTTGTGGTATACATCATTTTGTTAATTGTTATAGTCACTGCCGTCAGGGTTTTCCGATAATTCATTCTGTGAGGCAGCTGCCCCTGTGTATTATATTATCAGTCACTGACTGTGCTGGCCCAGAAAGATCTTGAGAAGTGGTTCTTGCCACACACCAACTTCACCAGCAGACAGAGCCCTCAGCTCTACTAATCTGTGAAATTGTTTCCCACTTCCCAGCACACTGAAAGCTAATTGCTTTCTTCAATGAAACAAAACAATCCACTGAGCCAGTCTGAGCTGGGAGATTACTCACCTGTTACAGTCAGCTTATCTCTAGGGTTGTTAAATGTTTACTGTTTGGACATAATTAACCTTAAAGACTGAGCAGACCATGTAGGAAACTTTACCTTTCTGGGTGGTTTTTGTCTCTTATTTTAGAATTGGAAGTCTACTCCCAAGCTAGGAAATGATTTATCTTTACTAGATATTAGAGGTAGTCACATGCTTTTAGTTGCTGAATTAATAGCTAAATTAATTATATTTCACAGAGGGACATAATAATATTCATAGACATCATAATATTCAGTATGAGGATCCTGAATAAGGGAGGGGTGTGTAATTCATGGGATACTACTGCCCATGTAGATTCCAGCAATCATTTTAAAAGGCCAGAGGGAGGGAAAATTAGGCTCCATTGGTTCTGTACTTCATCTCATTTATTAATACTTACCATGTTTTTCAATCAGTTTTCATGTAATGTTATACATTATATACACTTTTGGTATGATACAAAGGAATTGATTGTAACTGGACAAACCTAATGATGTTTTAAAACAATCATCCAAAGCCTACTCCTTCATTCTGGTTAAGTGATGTTAAGTGATTAGAATATTGGCCTAATTAGTATCTAAAATATGTCATAATACAGCTGGATCATAGAGGTGGTTATTATCACTGAATAGGTCATCTGAAACACTTTTCTTTCCTGTAGCACAAATACAACTGTGACATTGTGGGAGACAACGGAGCCAAGGAACCACTCGTCTTAATATGAATGCTTATTTCCTAATGATGAAGGCTGCTAGATGGTGGAAATATCTCTCTGTGGAAGTAAGAGGAGCTGAGTTCTTCATGTCGCTTCAAAGTGGAAGAGGGAGGCATATGAGGAAGGGAGCTAGAAGATGTGCTGTGAAGTTTTGAAGGGGAAGTGGCCAGAGGGCAATGTAAATAACCCATGGGCCCATGGTTTTTATTGGTGTCTTTAAAAAGTTTTTGTGATCCTTTTTAGCTTCATAAAAAGTTACAGTTCATTCAAGAAAAATATAAAACAAAGTGGATTATATTTTAAAAGCCCTGATAATCCCCTTACCCACTCCATTTTATTGAATAGTTATGACTTTAGCTAAGGTGTTTTACCTTTCTTTAAATTGCTTCATTTGTTTATCTATAAATCAAAGATAGCAGTAGTATCACCCATAGATTTGCTGTGAGATCTAAATAAGCTTCTGATAGCAATGTCTTTCCAGATCACTGTGTATCTGTTGGTTTAATCTATCTACTATATTATTCAGCCACTCGGTTTTCCCCACACCAGTTTATCATGAATATCACTTCACAGTTTTGAATATAGAACTACCTCATTCTCTTAAAGTATGTTTTATATTTCAAAATGTGAACATACTGTAAGTATCAGTATAAGTATAGTACAACTGATACTATAAGTATCAGTCTCCTTTTAAGGAATATTGTCTTTATTGCCATTATTAGATATTACAAACAAAATTCTGCAACAAATATTCTTTCACATATACTATTCTATGTTACTGGAAATGGGATTGCTAGGACAAAGGACCCATATATTTAAAATGTTGATAAATATTACCAATTGTCTTTCAAAGAAGTTGGGGTTATTTATACTGCTTCTAATAGCATCAGATAATTTCCTTCTGTTTGTGCTTTTGCCATCCTTGGCAGAGGTGATTTTGTTTTGTGGTGGTGGTTGTTTTTGTGTGTGCTCCTTCACTGTGTGTGTGTGCTTTACTGTGTGTCTGTGTGCCTGTGTGTGTGTGTAGTTTTATTCTGATGCCATTCTCCAAGAATTCTGTAACTGTTATGTTGTCTTCTCTGTTCTACATTCAGTACTTCAGCATTTCTCTGCTATTTTACTGGCCTAGAGTCCATCTCTCCAGCATTTTCTGGTACACTGCTTTCAGCCATCCACACACCAAAGGGGCAAAGAACAGCTGTACTTGTAGGAGCATATTTATAGAGCCACTCTTTCTAGCTCCCTGTGGGAACCACTTTAGTTTTAACTAGGTGACCTGTTGTGCAGATGTGACTACAAGGTGGAAGCTGTCCAAGTCTCAATTCTTTTCTTCCTCTCTGTTGGGCTAAAGCTAAATCCTGTGGGACTTAATAAATGTTTACACTTTCGAGCAGGCAGACCTGGCATAGTGGCAGATGGGATTGACTTCTAACTACTTGTTATGATTAGTATGATCTGGTGCCCTAAATACCTCTTTCATGGCTCTGTAACAGTGTTAAGCATGTTCTCCTTAGGATTTAATTTTTAGGGACCATGTAAAACACTATTCACTTCGTTTTAACCCTTTGACCTCATTTTGTAAGGCTATTGTTCATGGCTTGGAGGATTGGCATCATGGAAAGAAAAAAGATTCTGGGGTCAGGAGACCTAGATTCTAGTCCAGAATAGCAGGTAGTCGGAGACTACCTACTAGGCCTGTGTCCACATTCCAGTTTTGCCAACTACTTCCTAGAAAATATATTGGGAAAAGTGTTTAACTTTTTTTTTTTTTGAGGCAGAGTCTCACTCTTGTCACCCAGGCTGGGGTGCAATGGCGCTATCTTGGCTCACTGCAACCTCCACCTCCCGGGTTCAAGCAATTCTTCTGCCTCAGACCCCTGAGTAGCTGGGATTACAGGAGCACGCCACCATGCCCAGCTAATTTTTGTATTTTTAGTAGAGACAGGGTTTCACCATGTTGGTCAGGTTAGTCTTGAACTCCTGACCTAGTGATCCTCCCACCTCAGCCTCCCACAGTGCTGGGATTATAGGTGTGAGCTACCACGCCCAGCCAAAGCAAAAGTGTTTCACTTTTTAAGGATTAAGTTTCTTTTTGTGTAAAATGACTATAATAATATGTACTACTGGTATCAATCAGCATTCTTGGCTGTTGATAATGAAAATGGACTCTGGAAGTTTTAAGCAAAAAGAACGTTATTGAAAGGACATCAGGACTTCACAGAAAACCAGGAAACTGTAGATTCAGTTTTGGAAGACAGGCAGGAATTCAGGTCCTCAAGAGGCTAGGCCACAGGTATTATCTGACTCAGGTGTCCCGTCTGCTGTCCTCCATGATGAATAAATTCTCATATATCTTTTGTATTTGCAGCGTCTCCCTCAGGTGTGAATTTCTGGGAGTAATCAACTCACCAAGCCTGAGTTAAGTATCCAAGCTACCAGAGAACAGGGAGAAGGAGTAAATGTCTCATTTGGCCTCTACAGTGGGAAACATGTTACTGCCTTCAGCAAGACCACAGAGCAAGAGTAATGGATGGGTTAATAGTGTGGATTCAGGATCCAAAAGCCCCAGGTTCAAATCCCAGTCCCATGTCTTAATTCATTTGTTCTTCACAGATAAATGAGGATTAAGATACTTACCTTATTAGGGTCACTCTGAGGATTGAATGAGTCAATATTTGTCAAGTTCTCAAAATAGTATCTGATATATACTCACTAGATATTATCTCTTAATATTATTAATTTCCCCAGATAGGAAGGAGTTAATACTGAATAGCCAAACACAAAACAAACACAGAACCTAACAAACAAACCAATATCAACATTTATAGGTAGTAACTATTCAATATCTAGCCATTGTTTTTCCTATTTTTTTATATGAATTCCAGCTCTGAAACTAACTTACTTTCATTAGGATAGATCATTATTATTTTATTTACCTATAAAATGAGAAGGTGGACCACACGACTTTTAACGTACTTGTCAATTCTGGGATACTATCAGTAGGACTCAAGAGAAGGCAGACTTTGCTGGGAAAAGGTAGGGAATGGCTTAGATCTTTGCTGCTCATTACAATAGCCGCATATGGCTACTGGACACTTGAAATGCAGCTATTCTAAATTGAGATGGTTCAAGTTTAAACTGTTCAGTAGATTTCAAAGACTTAGAAATGTACTTTACATTACAAAAGAGATGTAAAGTAATAATTGTTTAAAATATTGATTATGTGTGAAATGATTTTATGTATATTAGGTTAAATAAAATATATTAGTAAAAATAATTTTATGCACTTATTTTTACTTTTTTAATGTAGCTACTAGAAAACTTAAAATTAGATGTGTGGCTCACATTATATTTCTATTAGCCAGCACTAGACTATGTATGTGAGTAAGTCTGGAAACAGTACAATGTTCCTTGATCCTGCATTAGTCAAGATATTTTCATTTTTAATTGACAGAAATCTTATTCAATCTGCTTTTAAAGGAAAAATTGGAATATAATGACTCACATAGCTGAAAAGCACAGGAATAGACTGTCTTCAGGCTTGCCTGAATCCAGAAACTATATCAATGTCATTAACACTCTGTATGAGCATATGTGTGGACTCTGTGCATCTGTCTCTGCTCTGTTTTCTGCTGTGTGGGTATCACTCCTAGACAAGTTCCTATTTCATAGTAGCCACAGTGATAAACCTAGAGCTTTGAGAGGAGATGGGCTCATCCACTCAGTTCCAACAAACCTAGCTTGGGTCATGTTCAATACCTGCATCAATCACTGTGGTGGGTGCAGGATGCTCTGTATCTGTTGAAAACATAGGCTGAGTCACTGGCCTCTCCAGCTATCCTTAGAGCACAGGTGGAGACAGCCACTTGAAGACTATGGACTGAGAGTGGGTTGCTAAGGAAAGTATGTTTTCTATTACCAGAACAAGGAAGAATGACTACTGGACAGGGAAAATCAATAGTCAAAGGTTGTCAGGGGTGAGAGAAAGGATGTACTTATCCTGTGTTTTTCAACTCATGTTGATCTCAGCCAAAAATCCTGTAAGTCACCATCTTCTACCTCTTTCTCACTCAACTCATTCGGTTAGTCACCAAATTCTATTAATTTGCCTCTTAGGCAGTTTCATATATATTCCTAACTTCCTTTGTGTCTTGCACATGTTCCTTTCTGGTTCTAATTTCATTTTTTTTTTTTTTCTGGTTCTAATCTTATCTTGCTGAAATTCAAAATCTCTTCTCCACATTACTTCCAGAGTAATTATTTAATTCATTTAAAAATATTTGGTGCTGCTGGGAGTTGCTTGGATGTTGGTGGTGTGGGGCTGAAAGCTTGCAGAAGCAGTGATCACATCGCACAAATAAATTTACTATTTGAAGAAATACAATGATGAGGGGATTGAGTATTGGCATGCCGTGTTGCCCAAGGACATAGCCAAGCCGGTCCCTAAAACCCACTTGATGTCTGAATCCTGGCATTCAGCAGAGTCAGGGATGAGTCCATTATATGATCCATGAACCAGAATCTCACATCTTACTATTCCAGTGCCCACTACCCAAGAAGTCAAATAAATGAAGTCGGCGAGCCACTTTCCAGCCTCGAGCTTTACACAGCTGTCCTTGCTTCCTAACGTCTTTCTGAAAACATTATTATGTTGCCTTCTAGTTTCTCACTTTGATATTTAAAAGATGTTCAACACACTTTTTGAATGTGCTGGTAACTGTTTTGCTTCTTGAGTAGAGCCGCCACCACCACAATCCAGACAGATGAGTGATCTGTGGACCACAGACACAGCTGAGTGTGACCCCAGAAACCACGTTGTGTTCTGTATCCAGAACACACTTGGTAGATGGAGGAAGCATCTGAGATTAAGATCATGGCTATTACGGGGATCATGTAAACTTGCTGTTTTTGTTTTTTCCTGCCGGGTGTTGTATGCATGGTGACTTATGGATTTATGTTTCAATATATTGGAAACTTTCCATATTATTCAAGAAATCTGTTCATGTTAAAAGCCTTGATTAAATAGAAAGTTTTCATAATCTAAAAAAACAAAAAACAAAATAAAAACGAAAACGTATTTTAAAAAGCCCACCAACAGACACAGAAAATGTCACAAAGCAAAATGCATTACTTAATGAATTATTCTAAGGCAAACATCTTGTAACCTAACCATGACCAGGTCAGAAAACAGAACTCAGTTAGACATTCTGGAAACCCCTTCTGTGTACCACGTTTCAAACACAATCCCTTTGTCCAGCACACCAACTTTTATACTAAACATTTCCTTGACAGTTTTATACTTATCCCTCATCATTTTCTCTTAAAATGTATCTGTTGAAAACACAGGCTGTTTGAACTATGGAGTTTCTCACAGTTTGGATGTGGCTAATTGCAAATGCATGGTACAATTCACTATGTGCCATTGTCCTCTGTATTTTCCGCAGAAAATAGAAGTGGAATTGCTGTGTCATATGGTAACTCTATGTTTAACTTTTTGATGAGCTGAAAAACTGTTTTCCAAATTGCCAGCACCACTTTACATTTCACCTCCAGTGCCTAAGAGTTCCAATTTCTTCACATCCTCATTAGTATTTATTATTACATGACTTTTTGATAGCCTAGCCATTCTAGTAGGTGTGAAGTAATATTTCACTGTGGCATGGTTCGGCAGCTCACACCGGTAATTCCAGCACTTTGCGAGGGCAAGGCAGGAGGATTCCTCGAGGCCAGGATTTCAAGACCAGCCTGGGCAATACTGAAACAAAAAAATCTCACTGTGGTTTTGATTTGCATTTCTCTAATGATGAATAATGTTGAGTATTTTTTGACGTGTTTATTGACTATCTGTAGATCTTTGGATCTATTCAGATCCTCTGTTCATTTTTAATTGTGTTATTTATGTTTTTTATAGAATTGTGAGTTATTTATATATTCTGGATATAAATCCCTTATCAGATGTATGATATGTGAATATTTTCTCTCAAGTTCCATGGGTTTTCTTTTTCATTTTCTCAGTGATATCATTTGCAGCACAAAGTTGCTAATTTTGATGCAGTGTATCTATTTTCTTATTCTGTTGCTTGTGCTTTTAGTGCCATATCTAAGAAACCATTGGCTAACCCAAGGGCAAAAGGATTGACTTTTGTTTTCTTCTAAGAGTTGTTATTTTTAGCTCTTACATTTAGGTCTGTGATTTATTTTAAGTTACTTTTTGTTTATGATATGAGGTCAGAATCCAACTTCATTCTTATGCGTGTGGATATCTAGTTCCAGCACAATCTGTCGAAAATACTATTCTTTTCTTATTGAGTTATCTTGGTACTCTTACTAAGAATCAGTGACTATAGATAACAAGGTTTTACTTCTGAATTATCAGTCATATTTTATTTATTTATATGTCTATCCTTATGTAGTACCACATTGTCTTGATTATAGTAGTAACTTTGTAGTAAATTTTGAAATCAGGTTGTATGAGTTCTCCAAATTTGTTTTTTTGTATTTCTTTTAGCAATTTTGTATCTCTTCCATTTCTATATAAATGTTAAGATCATCTTGTCAATTTCTGCAAAAGAAAAAAAAATCTGGGATTTTTGTTGGAGACTGCACTGAATCTGTAGATTGACTTGCAGAATATTATCATTTTAAAAGTGTTGTCATCCATTCATGAACATTTCAACATTTAAAAAATAATAATATTTTTAATTTCTTTCAACAATACTTTGTAGTTTTTAGTGTATAAGACTTGCACACCTTTTGTTAAATTTAAATTTGTATGTTCAAATTTGTTAAATTTTCCTGATGGATTGATCATTACAAAATACCCCTCTTCATTGCTAGTAGTATTTGTTTTTGTTGCTGCCCTTGGATCAAAGTAGCTTATTAGTCTTCCAGTATTTTGTCAGAAGTAGTGTTTAAGCCCTTTTTGCTAGCAAGGTTTCAGCTTCTGTTGATGTGTCTGAGTGAAGCTTTGGACATGCTTTGATTCTGTCCTAAGTCTTTTCTCTGATTGCTTCTGATTGGATGTTTCCTAGCACATGCCACAGCCTTGTGACTACCAGACGCCACAGCCTTGTGACTAGCAGAGTTGACTGTGATATCAGGAAGGCTCTTCTTGGCTCTCATTTTTTTCTTTCTTTCCTTTTCTTTTCTCTTCTCTTTTTTTCTTTTCTTTTCCTTTCCTTTCCTTTCCTTTTTTCCCCTTCTCCTTCTCCTTCTCCTTCTCCTTCTCCTTCTCCTTCTCCTTCCTTCTCCTTCCTTCCTTCCTTCCTTCCTTCCTTCCTTCCTTCCTTCCTTTCCTTCCTTCCTTCCTTCTTCCTTCTTCTTTCTCTCTCTCTCTCTCTTTCTTTCTTTCTTTCTTTCTTTCTTTCTTTCTTTCTTTCTTTCTTTCTTCTATTTTCTTTCTTTCTTTCCACCTTTTTTTCTGCCTTTCTTTCCGCCTTTCTTTCTGAATTCCTATTTATCTCTTTCTTTCCCTCCTTCCCTCTCTCCTTCCAATTTTTCCTTCCTTCTTTCCTCCCTCCCTCTCTTCCTGCCTCCCTCCCTCCCTTCTTTCCTTCCTTCCTTTGATTATTTTGACTTATTTTCTGATTGCTCTGTAATTCTGCTTGTTTTGGAGTTACCAGCCTCTTCTTAATCATTCTTCACCAAGATCTCCATTGTTTTTGACAACACTCTTAGGTATCAAACTCTCCACTCTCTGTTTCACTTAAGTTCAGCTCCCTCAGGTAGAGCTGTGAGGCTCTTTGACTTTATAGAACCACAGCTAAGGTGGTTAAGCATGGAGACCTGCTATTTGAGTGACACCTTTGCTCCATACTATGTACTAGGGATACTAGCGATAAAAGTGGAAGTCTCTGGGTTTTGTTTTGTTTTGTTTTTCTGTTGTTGTTGTTGTTCCTTTTTGGCAAGGAACCTCTACCATCTGGGAAAGCTGGATATGAAACAATTGTGGTCTCAATATTTTCAGCCTGCTATGGTTTGAGTAGAACTTTCTTTATAAAGATAGAGCTTGTCAAAAGAAGAGAGCTCAAATTCTGTTGGCCATGTTTGCCTAGAATCAAGCTTCTGCAACAGGTGTCTAGGGAGTAGTGAAAATGAGAAACACAGGCAGCCTGCCCTTACTTGAGTGAAACTGGAGCCTGACACTAGGATCTGGAAAGTGAGGTTACTATAACCTTCTCTAATGGGGTAGAGTTTCCATTACTTGGAGCTGATAAGGTGAAGGGCATGTAATAGAGTAGGTCATGGCTTAAATGCCATAGGTCCACTGTTCTTACCAAAAGTTCGTAAATTTTTCTTAAATAAATGTTTTCCATTTGGTATATGCAATTATGATAATTTCTAAATACCTTAACAGTTGTTTTTAATAATTTCACCAGATACATTTTTTTTTTTTTCTGGAGAAAGAGTCTGGTGGTATTCTTACTTGATCATTCTAGAAATTCTGTCTACTGTATTTTTCATTTTCTGCTTTCATAAAGAGAAGGTTCTCTTCCTTTACTATTGTTTATCTTAATAGTATAGTTCATATAAGAAAGGTAGGTGAAAGCTTGATATTTTTCTTAACTTACTGATTTTCAAGATGATGAAGTGTTTTTCTGTCATCCTCCACATGTGACAAGTTACATTAAATATTATCCTAATGAACTCATTGATTTAAACATATTTGATGACCTAAATCTATTATAACTATTATCATTATGAAACTCAAGTTGTTCTATCCTTGGCCAGTGGGAGTCTCTTCAACTTGGCTTCTGAGTCTTTTTTATTTTTTGAGGATCTATAGCTGTCTTATTTTATTTTATTTTATTTTTACACAGTAAGTGTATATATTTATGGGGTACATTAGATACTTTGATACAGGCATGCAATAAGCAATAGTCAAATCATAGAAAATGGATATCCATTCCCTCAAGTATTTATCCTGAGTCTTTTTGACTTTGGTAATTTTTGATAACTTTCTTAACACCTCTTTAGTCATTTAAGTAAGATGCCCTTACATTTTACAGTTAATAGTTTGTGCCTTTTATACATGTGAGTTTTGCTAGATACAAAGCCCTTAGCTTCTACTTTCTTTCCTTTAATATCTTACATGTGATACTACATTTTCTTTTGTCATAAAGTCTTACTATCAGAAAGTCTAATGATAATTTAATATTATTTCATTAATAAGACACATGCTTTCATCTCCAAAAAGTCTAATAATTTTACTAGAAAGATACTGGTGTTGTCTATTCTGGATTGATATTCTGATCTCCATAGTATGCTCTTTCAAAATGTAATTTATATATATATGTGTGTGTGTATGTATATATAAATAATTTCAAATGTATATAATATAGTATATATAATATACAATTCTAATATATATTACATAATGCTATATAGTATTTGTAATAAATAGTATTATATTACATATATTATATATGATATGCATATATAGATACACATATATTTGACAATTAAATTTTTCTTTTTAGCATTTGTTCTTTTCCTTTGCCTCATTTTTTCCTTAGGGACTCCTATTTATATGTATGTTGAAATTTTTTTTGGCCTACTTTTTATATTTGACATTTCTCTAGGACACTTTTGATCTCAACTTCTTAATTTTAAATTCTAAGACATTCTCTTTTGTGTTTATGTGCTCTTGTGTTCTAGTTTAGTCTTCATTTCTTAAATTATTTATCCTTTTACTTATAATCCTTTCATAAACACTGTCATCTAAATATGAGTCTTCTCTAATTCCAATTTATGTTGCTCTTCCATGTTTTGTATCAATTTTTAATGTGTTTGAGAATTTTGGAACAGTGGACTGCAATTCAAATCTCCTTTATGTACATGTCATTCTGGCATGAATTTATTGTCTGGAAGGGTGTTATTCTGCTCACTTTTCTCTTTTACTTATAACATCTTTGTATGGAAATTGCTATTCTGTCACTTAGTTTCTCTTTTCTTATTACATCTTTGTATAGAATTTGAACTTAACAGTTTTTGTTGTTTATTTATATGTGATTATCTTTCCAGAACATTCAGAATAAAGTGGGGTTCAGGATTTTTTTTTTTAATTCCACAGAACTTCCCCTTCTGTTATTTTGGTATAATTTTCAAAAACATGGTTGCTTGCTTCCTGAGATTTCCTGGCTTTGTTCCCCATCCTCATTTTGGCCTAGACCTTCTTTTTGTTTCATTATTGTCTCTCTGTCTTGTTTAATTTTTATTCTACTCATAGCAAATTTTTTTTCTCTCAATATTTGGCACCATCTTAGAAAAGAATCCTGATAAGTCAGTATTAAGGACTTATGGTGGCTAAACTGCTTCAATCCTTTCAGTCTAGTTTAGGGAGAGACTCTCCCAGTTTTCTGTTTTTGGTCTTAAATTGGCTTACTATGCTTTCCAATGCATATCTGCTGGCTCTTTGGGAGTGGTCCTATTCTCGAGTGCTTTAAGTCCTACTTTGTTGTTTTCTCTTCTTTCTATACAGATGCCATTATCATGTGGGTCTTGGGACTGTAGGTGATTTGTTCCCTTCTGCTTGTATTTTAATATTTTGGGGGATATTTTGTCAGCTAATTGTGTCATAAATGTCCATGAGTTTCTGCTTCTGTTAGTTAGTTGGTTGATTTTTTAAATGTGGGTATTTGAAGTGGTTAAAACCAATGCTGCCAATTCTGCCATTTCCCCAAAATCCTGCACAGTGATCTTTTTAAAACACAAGTCTATGACAAAAACAAGCAATGGGGAAAGGATTCCCTATTCAATAAATGGGCATTGGGAAAACTGGCTAGCCATATGCAGAAAACTGAAACTGGACCCCCTCTTTACACCTTATACAAAAATTAACTCAAGATGGATTAAAGATTTAAATGTAAGACCTAAAGCCATAAAAACCCTGGAAGAAAACCTAGGCAATACCATTCAGGACATAGGCATGAACAAAGACTTCATGACTAAAACACCAAAAGCAATCGCAACAAAAGGCAAAATTGACAAATGAGATCTAATTAAACTAAAGAACTTCTGCACAGCAAAAGAAACTATCATGAGAGTGAACAGGCAACCTATAGAATGGGAGAAAATTTTTGCAATCTATCCATCTGACAAAGGGCTAATATCCAGAATCTACAAGGAACTTAAACATATTTACAAGAAACAAAAAAACAACCCCATCAAAAAATGGGCAAAGAATATGAACAGACACCTTTCAAAAGAAGACATTTATGCAGCCAACAAACATATGAAAAAAAAACCTCGTCATCACTGGTCATTAGAGAAATGCAAATCAAAACCACAATGAGATACTATCTCATGCCAGTTAGAATGGTGATCATTATCAGGAAACAACAGATGCTGGAGAGGATGTGGAGAAATAGGAATGCTTTTACACTGTTGGTGGAAGTGTAAATTAGTTCAAGCATTGTGGAAGACAGTGTGGCAATTCCTCAAGGATCTAGAACTAGAAATACCATCTGACCCAGCAATCCCATTACTGAGTATATACCCAAAGGATTATAAATCATTCTACTATAAAGTCACATAAACACGTATGTTTATTGCAGCACTGTTCACAATAGCAAAGACTTGGAACCAACCCAAATGCCCATCAGTGTTAGACTGGATAAAGAAAACGTGGCACATATACACCGTGAACTACTATGCAGCCATAACAAAGAATGAGTTCATGTCTTTTGCAGGGACGTGGATGGAATTGGAAACCATAATTCTCAGCAAACTAACACAGGAACAGAAAGCCAAACACTGCATGTTCTCACTCATAAGTGGGAGTTGAACAATAAGCATATATGGGCACAGGGAGGGGAACATCACACACCAGGACCTGTCGGGGGCTCGGGGGCAAGGGGAGGCATAGCATTAGGAGAAATACCTAATATAGGTGACGGGTTGATGGGTGCAGGAAACCACCATCGCATATGTTCACCTATGTAACAAACCTGCACGTTCCATACATGTATCCCAGAACTTGAAGTATAATTTAAAAACAGAAAAAAGAAAAAGGAAAAGAAAATGCATGGAATTTACAGGAAGATTGTTTTCAGGAAAAGGAAAAAAAAAATGTATGTCAGAGTCTGAGATAGGGTAGATATTCACTATTTGTTAAAAGAAAGAATGAATAAATACATAGTAAACTAAAAACAAAACAAAAAACACAGTATAAAGTCTAAATGTGACACTTCCATGCTTTACAAATAATTATTTTATTTTCTGTTATCCTTAGATGAAGTATATGCTTCTGATAATGGCCTAGAAGAATGGTTCCTCAACTTTGCTCTCTACTGGAATTAGCTAGTATGCTTTTATCAATTCTTTTTTTTTTTTTGAGATGGAGTCTCACTCTGTCGCCGGGGCTGGAGTGCAGTGGCCGGATCTCAGCTCACTGCAAGCTCCGCCTCCCGGGTTGACGCCATTCTCCTGCCTCAGCCTCCCGAGTAGCTGGGACTACAGGCGCCCGCCACCTCGCCCGGCTAGTTTTTTGTATTTTTTTTAGTAGAGACGGGGTTTCACTGTGTTAGCCAGAATGGTCTCGATCTCCTGACCTCGTGATCCGCCCGTCTCGGTCTCCCAAAGTGCTGGGATTACAGGCTTGAGCCACCGCGCCCGGCCTGTTGCTCAGATTATACCCTAGACCACTAAAATTAGAAGCTCTAAAGGTGAGAACAAGCATCAGTATTTTTGACACTCTCCAGGTAATTTCAGTGTTTAAGGACCACTAACTAGAAGGCCCTTTACAATCTGATCTGGCTCTTTTCTACTCCATCTCTCTATTGTGATGCCCTTTAACAAGCTCACAGATAGTCCATGCTTCAGTCATATCCAATTACTTGTAGTTGCCAAAATTCACTATCCCGTTGATGCTGTGGTCTCTTTGCCTATACTGGTTTCTTTGCCTAGAATTTTGCCTTGCCTCCAAATGACTATTCACCTGATAATCACCCTATTATATGTAGGTAGCAGATCTAAAGATTATTATAAGTATCTGGTTTTAACATAGGGCAAGGAGAATGGTCAATTCATTGTAAATCCAGATTTTGGTTTTTTTCTCTGTACTGGGCCCAGTGTTGAACCGTAACTAACTGTCTAAGCCAGTTTCTACTTGGAGGTGAGCCTTCAGCTCTCTCTAGTTACCTCTGTGAGTTCCTGGAGATGAAGATTTGGTCTTTGGAAAGTTTATTGAGAAGGATGAGTTACTGACCACGACCTCTACAGCATGTTTACTTCTCTGGTTGATGATTTATATTCATAACACTGAGGCTGAAGTTGGAAATTAGACCTGCCACTTTAAAATATGCTTGGCTTGGTTCCGGTATTGCGAGGAGTGGATTCTTATCAGCAGTTGCATTAAAACAGCATCAGAGACAAGAGCAAGCATATTTTTAAAATGACAGCTCTAAGGAGCCTTCCTGTTTTAGATTAAATCATGATTCCAAAGGCTAAGCCCTGGATTAAAGATTTTGATTTGTCTCCATATTCTCTTAATCAAATCTCTTTTTCCTAATTCTTCCATCCTTAGGAAAAATGAGAAACCGCTTCTTCCTAATGGCTTTTATTATATCACATTAGGTCTCAATAGACAGCAGGCAGTTCATCTTGGTTTGAAATATGATAAACTTTTGGTGCAATCAAGGAACCACCTTGAAATTATTAAAAACAACATCATAGATTCATTTTCACAGTTGTGGAAATATGATCATATAAAGTCTGGAAGCATTTACACAAAAATAGTAAAAATTATTACCTTTTTGTGATGGAATTATAGGTGGTTTTAAGATTTTCAGTGTTCTCTGACTTCTCTGATTTTCTGCAATGAATATCTGTCTGTACATACAAATTTAAAGAAGTTAGGTATAGTTAGAGAATATTCCTCTAAGAGAGCAGACGTTCTCTTTTTCAAGACTTTAGGTATAAACTTAACCAAAGAAGTGAAATATTTGTACACTAAAAACCAGAAAACGTAATGAAATAAATTAGACACAAATATACTCAAAGACATTTAGTGTTCATAGTTTGGAAGACTTGATATTGTTAGAACGTGCATACTATGCAAAGCTGTCTACAGATTCAATGCTATACCCATCAAAATCTCAATGGATTTCTTATAAAAATAGGAAAAAAAAAAACTAAAATCCATATGAACCCACAAAAAACCCAAAATAACCAAAGTGATCTCGTGAAAGAACAAAGTTGATGGCACCAGACTTCCTAGTTTGAAAATATACCAGGTAACAAACCTGCACACATACCCCCTGAATCTATTATAAAATTTGAAATTATAAATAAATAAATTAATTAATTATATGGAAAACAAGCAAAATATGTTACAGAGCTACTGTAATTAAAATAGTATGATACTTGCATAAAGATGGACCTGTAGAACAGTAAAAATATTAGAGGACCTAGATATAAATCCATGCACGGTAAACTAATCTTTGACAAGTTTGCCAAGAATACGTAATAGGGAAAAGTATAGTCTTTTCAACAAATAAATTGGACCCTTATCTTACAACATAGAGAAAAATCAACTTAAAGTGGACTAGACTTAAACATAAGATCTGAAATTGTAAAACTTCCAAGAAGATATAGGGGAAAAATTTCTTAATGTTAGTCTTGGCAATGTTTTCTTGGATACGACACTGAAAGCACAGGCAACAAAAGTAAAAGTAGACAATTGGGATGACATTAAACTAAAAAACTTCTGCACGGCAAAGGAAATGATTAGCAGAGTGAAAAAGCAACGTAAAAATGAGATAAAATATTTGAAAACTCATTTATCTGATAAGAATTAATATCCCAAATATATCAGAAATTTCTATAACCAAGCAGCAAGAAAATTAATAATCAGATTTTAAAACTGGAAAAAGAACTGAATAGCTATTTCTCTAAATGTGACCATACAAATGGCCACTGGGTATATCAAAAGGCACTCAACATCACTAATATCAGGAAAATGAAAGTCAAAGCCACAATGAGAGATCACCTCACACCTGTTAAATGACTTTGTTAATGTACAAAAGATAATAAGTATTGGCAAAGATGTGGAGAAATTGGAACCCTTTTACACTGTTGGTGAAAGTGTAAAATGTTGCAACAGCTATAGAAAATAATGTGAACTTTCCTTAAAAACTTAAAATAGAACTATCATATGATCCAGCAATCTCACTTCTGGGCATATATTCAAAATAATTGAAATCAGGATCTCAGAGAGATATCTACACTCTCATATTCATTGTGGCATTTTTCACAATATTCAAGATATGGAAACAACCCAAATGTCCATCAACAGATTAATGGAAAAGCAAATGTGGCATATACATACAATGAAAAAGCATTCACCCTTTTAAAAAAGTAGAAAATCTTCCCATTTGGGTGATAGATGAACCCAGAACACATTGTGCTAAGTGAAATAAGACACTCATAGAAGAACAAGTATTCCATAATTCCGCTTAAATGAGGTATCTAAAGTAGTAAAATTCATAGAGGCAGAGAATGCAATGGTAGTTGCTAGGTATTGAGGGGAGGGGAAAGTAGGGAGTTGCTGCTCAAGGGGTAAAAAATTTCAGTTATGCAAATGGAAAAGTTATAGAGATCTAGTGTACAACATAATGCCTATAATTACCAATATGGTATTGTGCACTTAAACATTTGTTAAGAGGGTAGATCTCATGTTAAGTATTTTTATTACAAAAAGAAATAAAAACAACAAAATGACAAAAGAATATAAGGAAATTTTGGAGGTGATGAATACGTTCACTGTCTTGCTTGTGGTTGGTGGTACCATACATTAAACATGCACAGCTGCTTTTATATACCAATTATACTTCAATATTAAAAATATTCCATTGAAGAATTTTTAGAATCTATTACCCTTTATATATTTTTTTCATCTGAATTGGAGAAGCTGGAGTCTCTCAGAACAATGTACCCTGCTTCTTTTTGCTCCTTAATTCAAAATACATCTCTAGTAAATTAGAGAGCAGATTTTTTAAAAAGTGGAGTAGTTAATTTCTCCAAGTTATTTTTATTCTCAATCTTATACCTGAGATAGATGGCACAGGACAACACAGAAGAGAGCACATGGTGATTCTTTGTCTGTTTGGGTGTAGTATGGACCAGGTCACCTCACAGGATTCATTGGTCTTAACTATGCTGTTTCTGCCCCTCCAAGAAAGAATGGCTGAGGGGAAGACATTAATTACAGGTTAAAAGTGACAAGCCGGTGTTATTACAAATAACTTAAGCAAAAGTCTCACTTTTTTTTGAAGCTCTACTGAAATCAAACTTTAATCACAAATTGTGAAATAGAACACCGGCAGTTAGGAGCTGCTAAAATATTAACACTTCTATTGAAACAGAAACTCAGGCATTTTATTATTTTCATGACTAACTCTGAGATTTCATAATTAAGTATTTCAGTTTGATTTATTTAGACTCTAAGCAAACTTTCAAAGTGAGTTTGAGGGACTTTGTACTTGGAACATGAATGCATTGCATTTCCTGAGGCAATTTGGAACTAGGGTTTCATCATTTCAATGCCTTGACTCAGAAGCAGGTATTCTGAGAAACTTCTCTTGAGTATACTAATTCATTAACTGTGAGAAGGACCTCAGACATTTTCCTTATCACGGTGAATATTCAGAAGGGAGGGAGAGAGGGAAATATATTATATTTAGGAGTGAAACTGTATTGTCACAGCATATTAAATTATCTAGGTCTGTTCTCTTTGGCGTTACAAACAGACATTTCTTATCTCCCATCTAAGCCTTTAGCTGGTTCTAAATATTTTCTCATTGATCAGAATGAGTGGAAAATTGCATTTCCCCCCACTGCTCCCAAAACACATTAAATAATTATATATATATATATTCCTGTCACTCTCTAAGAGGTAGTTTGGCATTGAGGAGCACTGAATGTCGCGTAAGCCTGAGATCCTGAGATTGAATATGGGGGAGATTCTCAGGATAATCTATGTTTGAACATACTATGTAAAATTTAACCAATTTTAAGGAATGGGATTGGTTAATTAAGGAAGAGAATGAAACCTAAATGAAATACTGACTCTAAGGTGGCAGTTATAGCACAAGTAATCTTTTTTACTGGCAGAAGGAGAGAGAGAGGGGTTGTGAATCACATAGAATGTATACCTAATTATTTTTAATATGAGAGAGAGAGAGGTGGATTGGGGGGAGCAAAGTACAGGTGAGAAGGGAAAGAGAGAAATAGGGGTGAGAAAGAGCGAAAAGTAGAGTATCTCTATTTTAAAATATGGGAATTATTTTGGGATATCCATTTTGAGCATTTGAAAATGACCAGTTGACCTTGGTCATTTGACAAATCAGCTGCCAAATCTGGACCAAAATAAAGCAGAGCCTGTCATCACTGTGAAGATAGAACATAAAGGCTAAGTAAGAAGAAAAAAAAAAAAAGCAAGGAAAAAAGAAGCCTCACACCAAGAGTATAGGGAAGGACTACCTGAACCCTCCGCACGTGCTCAATCAGTGAAGAATTAGGCTGCTTTTCTCTGAAGATCCAGGTGCTTTGCAGACTATTATTTGAGGAACAATACAGGGTACCCTCAGCGTATCTCACCAATCATACGTGAGCTGGAGGAGGTGGCTAGTAAAAATCATTTAGCCTGGTGCACAGAAAATGAGGAATGTATCTGAAACATATAAAGCAGGGGTTTGGTCCTGAGAAGCCCTTTCTCCCTGAAGACAGAGCTGTTGGCAACATCTTGAGGCATGGTTAGGGCCATGATCTATAAGTAGAACTGGTCCTAGGCAGATGGTGAAGGGCAGCTATTTTTTCTGCATCCTTGTCCCTCCATTTTGGTGCCCATCTCCATTTTCCCTCAGGTGATGCCCAGGTTCCTTCCCCTTGGTCACCTCTGACACGTCAGAGTCCCATGTGACATCCTCAACCAGCCTGTGTAGCTGTCCTACTCTCATCACTTTCCCCCTGATCAAGGGATCCAAAGTATGAGTTGATCCCATCCCTCTAGTCTTCCTCTCATCTTGCTGCTGAAGAAAAGAGATTTCAGCCTGAGTTTTCAGTGTTTCCTTAACACTTTAAGATGTCTTTTTGATCTGTATGAATTTTTATAAGGGTCTGGAAGTCAAAATGCCTTAACGGAAAGGATGAGGGGTTTCAGTGTTAGAAGCCCCTAGTTTGAGTCCACATTAACTGCAGAATCTTGAGAAATCTTAATTAGTAGGAACCTCAATTTATTAATTTGACAAATAGAAGAAATAATTATTTATTTCACACAATAAAAAATAAAATGTCATTATAGTTATATAAAATCCACTAATAAACTATTCAGCATTGAGTAATTGTTGTCAGAGTTATTATTTTCATCATGGTAGAATTCTTGACCAGCTAGTGAAAGAAGTATCTTTTTGACACAGGAAAGGGCTGCCTCCATCAAAGTTTTAATATCATATCTTATAGTAGCTACCTGTTCTACTGGTTTTAGACTGGCCTTAATCGGAGACTGAGATTTAAAATATGTACCAACCCTTTGTAATAGTTAATTTCTCTACAGCTTCAGAAGTGGGGCCCCGTTTGCTCTAGGGTGACCTCATGTTCAGATTATCAGTGTAACACTGAGCCCAGTCAGTAAACTTGGCAGATCGGGAAAAGATGAGGAATGGAATAAAGGGTGATTGACCTCTCAGATTTCTTTTGATGAGAAAGTTGACACCACATTTTTCTAATTAGTGTTCTAGTCTGGCTAGATAAATCAACAATGAATTAACAGTTTTTAAGCACATATACGGGTATGACAACCCTGTAGTTAACTCAAATCTCTGTGCTATGTATTATTTTGCTGCATAACTCAGAATTCAGGAAGCTACCCATCCAATCAGTATTTAGCTGTTTTATTTCAGTAACGAGTTTATGCAGAACCTTCCATATCTCTCATAAAACTAGAGCATTCATATAACCAGAAACACCCATATCAACTTTATATTGTTTTTGCTTTTTTCACATAGGAGTGGTACAAATCAACTCTGTTTTCTCAGAAAGTATCTGTTTGTTATTACTAACACTACACCATTTTCCATCCCTGATAATATGTACAGAATATTGATTCTTCTTGCAGTCAAATTCTTAAGATTTCCAAATTATAAATTGGCCACATTTCTGCAATTATGTCAACATGAAATCTCAAAGATATTTCCTCAAAGCTAAAGTTTGTGGTTAGGTTTCTAATTGGAATCAGAAACTTTTTTATATCATTACAGTTTATCTGGGAAGACAAGATGCATAAAGCTCCATGATGAATAGCTCAACTTTGAGAAGGAAACGCTTCATCCTATTATCCTCTCTTCTTTACCCTATGGGTATAGATTACTTCTTTTTACCAGGAGGGTTTTTTGTTTTCCAAGAAAGAAGAAAGTATCATTACAGGTATGATGACTATTTTGGAGAAGTTTAGACCTGTAAAAAGCGATTGAACTTAAGTTTTCCTGGAACGGAATAGATGGATAGAGATATAATTGCCAAATCCAGTGCAATACATTGATTTACTCAAAATATATTTTGAGGTTGGTGTCTACATGTGCAGATATTCTTCTGGGCACTAAGGTTACAGTAGCAGACAAAAAAGACAAAAAGTTATTGGTTTCTTAAAGCTTACATTCTAGAGCATATCAGGAATCTTAAACTTTGAAATAATTGGTACAAGCTTTGGTGCTTGAGAAAGCCCCAGGAGGTCACAGGCTCCCTGTTGTCAGTGGTGTCCCTACCTCCAGCTTCTGTCTGTGAGCCAGGACAGGCTCTTTCTCCTTTCCCCCAACAGAAGTGCATTAAGGAGTGTGCACACCCCTCACTTTAGAGCAAATGGAAGAGAGGCAAGTGGAGAGTCTCACCCAACTTCCTTCTGCTTCCAGATGGCCCCTTCTCTGTCAAAGTGACAGAGACTCCTCTGTGCTTAGCCACAATCCGTTCCATATTTAATGGGTTACTTGTTGTGGTATCCAGCATCATATGATGAAGGGTGGGGGCACATTCAATTTTTGCAACAGTACTTATTTTTACTAGATATCAAAGCATTTTCTTGTTGTGGCGAATATCATATTGGCAGATAATTTGGGGACCAAGAGAAAGTGGAGTGGAAAAGTGAAAGAAGAAAGTTCAATGAAGACTTGAATGACAGAGTTTCACGTGGGGCAAGATACAACTACTGGGTTCAGTCTTATTAAGCAATGGGATGAAGGCAGGATTAGTTGAACCAGTAGTGGGATGGAGAGAGTTGGAACTGAAGGATGGGTTGACTGTGATGAGTGAGCGGGAAAGCAAGTAATTGCAGCAGTCCAGAAGGTTAGCAGGAGGGTGGAGGAATGTTTCCAGGCAAGACTGCCAAGTTTAGAGAGGGCATTTAAGCACCGAGGTGAAGGCTTGACAGCCTCTGATCTTTAAGAAAGGACTTCCAGGACGGGCGCGGTGGCTCAAGCCTGTAATCCCAGCACTTTGGGAGGCCGAGGCGGGTGGATCACGAGGTCAGGAGATCGAGACCCTCCTGACTAACACGGTGAAACCCCGTCTCTACTAAAAATACAAAAAACTAGCCGGGCGTGGTGGCGGGCGCCTGTAGTCCCAGCTACTCGGAGGCTGAGGCGGGAGAATGGCGGGAACCCGGGAGGCGGAGCTTGCAGTGAGCCGAGATCGCGCCACTGCACTCCAGCCTGGGCGACACAGCGAGACTCCGTCTCAAAAAAAAAAAAAAAAAAAAAAAAAAAAGAAAGGACTTCCATAAATTGGGAGTGGACTGTCTGCAAATGTCTTGAGTATAGCAGGCATATTTATCCTAGTGTCCTGGGATCATGCCTGATTCTTCTACAATGGGATCACAGAAGCGAACACTGTGCCCAGTATTTGAAATGTGAAAAACGCAAATACGATTCACAGATAGACAGCGAGCCATTACTGTGTCTCATACTATGCCACTTAAAAATTGTACCTCTATAAATAAAAGCAAATAAAATTGTACCACACTTACATGTAGCTATAAATATCTGATTCACACACCTCCCTAAATGATAGGAATGGGGTATGATTTTGGAGCTTAACCCTTTTCTCTAGGTATATCTAAAAAGGCCCTTATAATTTACTATTCTTTAATTCTTTATATATTTTCTGTCTCCCTCACAACCACCCCCCCAACACAAACTGTAATTTTGCTCGTATTTTGTACAATAGGGATAGAATGAGAATAGTGTACTATTGTTTTTATTTTAACACTAAAAATTTGGAAGAAAATATTAATACATAAAGAAAATACATACATGCTTTTTAAACTAAATCAACTGAATGAAAACACAACCTCTCAGCTCACTAAAATATGTGCACTTTTTCACCTCTCTGACTTGCTCTATCACTTTGTTCCTTTTCAGTGCCCCCCTCCCCACCGACACACACACAGACACACACACACACACACACACGGGGGGTCAGAGGTAGGCAGGACTTAGTCTAAACTAAACTCATTAGGGCCTTATGACAATGCAATTTGAGTATCAGACTTCTCCTGCTTACTTTTCACTCAGTTGAGGAAGGTAAATTGCTATAGTCTCAGGTTTACTATTCATTTAGTTAATGCATGATTCAGTGACTTCATTTAACTGGTGAATGTATTTTTGACTGATAAATTTATAGTTGCATCGATCTGGGATTTTGAATTCATTTTGACACACTATCTTTGAGACTATGCCACAAAACTCTTGTTTTTTTCCTGGTGGGTGTAAAAACAAGCAAACAAAACAATAAAAATCCTTCTGTAATGACTATAAAGATAAGTATTTGAAAAGACAGACACTTAAAAATTGTTTTTCCCTCAATATTCTGTCACACCTAGCACTATACAGACTGTTTTTATTCAGAAGTAGTATTTAAATATCTGAAAGGTGGGGGAACACAGAAATGTTTTAAATAAAATATCCACATTGCCATAGATGGAAAATGAAGTTTAAGCTTCAAGTGAGGTAGCTGAGGAAACAAGCTATATTTGAATAAAATACAAATTTGTAATGGAGAAGTGATAATCCCTTAGCTATATGTATTTAAATGTAATGCACACTTATCAAATCTGTGATTGGGTACTTAATCAACTAAAAGTTGTTTCATTTATTCGCTCCCTCCAATGACTGGGGCCAGGTGGCCCTTACATGCCAAATACTTTGCTCTGCTGTCAAGAGAGAAGATGAATAAGCATGGTCTCTGATAAGATGGTCAGGGGCTCAGAGTCTAATATAGAAGCCATTTACAAAGCAATGCTGTAGTGCAAGAGAGACATGCCCCAGATGAATGGGAGGTCAGAAAGGTGGTGGCCTCTAGGGGCACTGGAGTTAGGAATGGTAGAAATGAAGAGAAACCCTGGGGAAGGTACAACTAAGCTGGTTCTTCATTGACAGATTGCCCAGGTCAAGGGAGGAGGGGGATGGGAAGGGCATTTTAGGCACAAAGGACACTGACGTTAATGAGGTGAGAAACCTAATGTACAAACACTAAGAAGTAATACAGGGAGTAGAGAGAAACCAGATTAAGCAGAGAATCAAATATCAGATCAAGAGCCTCTTCTCTCCTGTTAAGGAGAATAATTTAGTGCCAATGAGATTAAAGTGAAGACTGAAAATAACAGGGATACTAATTTTATACCTATATATATATATGTTGTGATATTGTCATTATTTTGCAAAATGTTTTCATGGACATTCCATTTGCTGTAAAGAAACTGGCAAGGTGTAGGCCAATAATCCTGTTAAAATTAGGGATAAGAAAAACAGAGATTTACAAAATTTGGCCATGGTCGTATAACTTGACAGCACCAGATTAGGCCTGGGATGCTGGTCTTATACCATAACTGGTGCAGACAACTGCCCATTGGTGTAACAAGGGCCACATTTGCTCAAGTCCTTCCCTGTTTCCAGAGATCCAGGCCAGCCATTTTCTGACACACAGGGTAGTCAGAAGAATTTCCATTTCACATTTTATGTGCAAATTCATTCTCTTCACATGAGAGAAACAGAATAAAGAAAAATCCTTAAGAAACTAGCAGTCTAGTAACAATCATAAGAAGAACTGGTACAATGACAAATATTTATTTAAGTGGTTATGGGAGGCCAAGCACCAAGCAGAGCACTTTGCATTTATTTCTCAAACAACCTCATAGGCAGGTACTGCTATTGCCCCCATGTTACAGGTGAGCAAACTAGGTTCAATAACTCGTTGAGATCACCCACTGAGAAGTAGCAGAGTGTCGTGCGATTTATAGTGAGATTCATCCGACCTTGCAACTGGGTACTCAATTCTACCTGGCAAAACCACCTTTCTTAGGTACTGCCACTTGATTTATACAACACCTGTACTGCACCATATGTGAATTGATGGTACTTAATAAGCCATATGGAGACTTTCTCAGTTCCAAGATTTCTGTCGCAGAGGCTGTTGTTCCATAGATATAGGAATCCCATCCTAGAATGTTTACTCACTACTCTTTGGTCCTGTTGTTTAGAAAAAAGAAAAGCCAAATGTCTTAGACTCTGGTGGAACTCAGTTTACTACGTGCTTACTCATCCAGCTTCAGGTGATGGGGTCCAATAGAAATCTATTAGAAACTCTCGAATAAAAACCTAATGTACAAACCAAAAGAATGGTATAAACCTGAACATACTGAAAACCTGTCAGCTTTTAATGTTTGAGCTTCAGGTTTGCCTCCTGTTCCTAAGAGCCCATCAGAGTGCAGGGCTCTCTTCTTGCAGTTCAATGTATCTGCAGCTATACTTTCTGCCCCTCTTGTAGAGAACCCACAATCAGGTATTAAGACGTGACAGGATGATGGAAATGAGAAAGTAAAGATGGCACATGGGAAGGCAGTAATTAACCAGAATGCATATTTATCATAGTCTGTCATTGTTTACAAACAATATAATGATTCCTGATTGTAGAATTAAACTCCAGGCTCTAGTTTGCAATGCCAATCAAACAACCCCAGCAGGTGCAGATCAGCAGAAGGACTAACCAATAAGTATTCTGTATAGAGGATGTATAGGAGCTGCAGACAGCCAGAGCATCTTCTGTCAAAAAGTAATCTTTGTTGAAGACTTCTGAACAATCATTTTATTGGGACGGCTAATTTATGAGCCTCACTTTTGTCATCTGTAAAATGGGAATCTGGAAATCTATGTCAGAAAGTCCTAATTCTCCATTCTCACTCCTAGAAGTCACTATCATTTCTTGCCTGAACACCTGTAATGGTAGGCCTCCCTGGCTCAATTCTTGTTCATCTATAATCCAGACAGGAGGTTTCTTTTCTTTTTTCTTTTTTTTAACGGAGTCTTGCTCTGTCACCCACGCTGGAGTGGAGTGGTGCGATCTTGGCTCACTGCAACCTCTGCCTCCTGGATTCAAGCACTTCTTCTGCCTCAGTCTCCCAAGTAGTTGGGAATACAGGTGTATACCGACATATCCCACTGATTTTTGTATGTTTAGTAGAGACAAGGTTTCACCATGTTGGCCAGGCTGGTCTCAAACTCCTGACCTCAGGTGCTTTGCTCGCCTTAGCCTCCCAAAGTGCTGGGATTACAGGTGTGAGCCACTGTGCTTGGCCCTATACTCCATTCTCTAGATAGCAGCCAGAGGAACCTTGTAAACAAATTGAATCATGCAATTTCCTGGAAAAATCATCATTTTTATTGACTGGTGAAAAATTCTAACTCCTAACTGTAGCCTTTGAGGCCCTAAATGATTTGGCTCCTGTCTCCCTCTCCAATCTCATCTTTGCTCACTCCTTTTTGATCATTCAGGCTATACAGGTCTTCTTTCTTTTCTTTTTTTTTTTTTTTTTGTTGAGACGGAGTCTCGCTCAGTCACCCAGGCTGGAGTGCAGTGGTGCGATCTCCACTCACTGCAAGCTCCGCCTCCCGGGTTCACGCCATTCTCCTGCCTCAGCCTCCCAAGTAGCTGGGACTACAGGCGCCTGCCGCCACATCTGGCTAATTTTTTTGCATTTTTAGTAGAGACAGGGTTTCATTGTGTTAGCCAGGATGGTCTCAATCTCCTGACCTCGTGATCCACCTGCCTCGGCCTCCCAAAGTGCTGGGATTACAGGCGTGAGCCACCGCACCCGGCCACAGGTCTTCTTTCTTTCCCTTGCATATGCTATCTTGTGTTTCTACCACAGGACCTTTGCATCTAGTGTTCTTTTTCCCTGTAAAGACTTCTATTAAATACATGATCTTCACAGGTTGGCTTCTTTTGGATACTAGTCCCAATCAAAATGTCAATTTCCCTGGCCATGGCATCTGAACACTATCTATTACACTGCAATCTTCTCGACCAACTCACTCCACTACATACTGTTTTATTTTTCTTCATAGCCCTCATCACTACTTGACATTTTATGTTTTTGAGGCAGAGTCTCACTCTGTCACCCAAGCTGGAGTGCAGTGGCACAATCTCAACTCACTGCAGCCTCTGCCTCCTGGGTTCAAGTGATTCTTGTGCGTCAGCCTTCTGAGTAGCTGGGATTGCAGGCATACGCCACAACACCCAGCTAATTTTTGTATATTTAGTAGAGATTGGGTTTCTCCATGTTGGCCAGGCTAGTCTAAAACTCCTGACCTGAAGTGGTCCACTCTCCTTGGCCTCCCAGAGTCTTGTGATAACAGGCATGAGTCATTGCACCCGGCCCATCTTTCTTACTAGAATGTAAAATCCCTGTGGCCAGCTGTGTAACCATTGCCTAGAGAGTGTCTGGCAGAGATCAATCAAATGTTAGTTTGGTGCTTAGTGAATGAATGTGAAGATCAAATGGAGTGCAATTAATAAAAATGGTCTATAATCTAGTAAGCATTGTTATACAAATACCAGATACCATGATTTCTCTTCTTCTGTTAAGCCATGGCTCTTCTCATATCTTTGTCAGAATGAAAAGAACATAATCTTCAGCCAGGAACTCTCTTTCAAGTGGGATCTTACCTTCCAGGAACTTAAATAACTTATAGTGTAATGAAAGTCAAGATTAGCACAAGAGTAGAATTAAATTTCTTTTTTTTTTTTTTTTTTTTTTTTGAGACAGAGTCTTGCTCTGTCACCTGGGCTGGAGTGCAGTGGCCGGATCTCAGCTCACTGCAAGCTCCGCCTCCCGGGTTTATGCCATTCTCCTGCCTCAGCCTCCGGAGTAGCTGGGACTACAGGCGCCCGCCACCTCGCCCGGCTAGTTTTTTGTATTTTTAGTAGAGACGAGGTTTCACCGTGTTAGCCAGGATGGTCTCGATCTCCTGACCTCGTGATCCGCCCATCTCGGCCTCCTAAAGTGCTGGGATTACAGGCTTGAGCCACCGCGCCCGGCCAAGAATTAAATTTCTTACAAAAAAATGTAAGATACTGTGCATTTATTTTGCTAAGGTCAATTTTCTGTTTTGCACCAGGCTGTGCTGCATAATTGTATGGATGCATGCATGTCACAAATAATTATTGAACAAAGGGGTCTTTATGGAATTACAGGAGAATCATGGAAAAAGGGAATTTCAAATAGTGTTTACAAGAAGAGAGACCAAGACTGATGGCCTTGGATGTTCTACAGGCCGGCAATTCCAAAATTGGACTCATCACCTTTATCCTCTTCCCATACCCCCACTCCCCAGCCTCTTTCCCTTCCCAGATCGCCTACCTCAGAGAATGAAAGCACCATGCACCCACCAGCTGCCCAAGCTAGACATCTCTGGGACCACTCTGCACACTTCTCTCCTCTCCTCACTGATATCTGTAACTTCTACCTCCTGAATGCTGTGGAATCTGGCTTCTTCTTTCCATTTTCAGTACCAGTACCCTTGGCTGTTGTTTCCTCTCACCTGGACTGTTTTAACAATATCCTAACTGGTCCTTGACTCCTCTGTCCTTTCTTATAGCAATTCATTCTCCACTCTTTCTAGACACACTAAGGATCTGGTCACTCTGCTGTGACTCCTCATGTCCTCTTTAACAGGGAGACAAGACTCCATGTCTCACCTTGGCCACCCTCACACTCACTCTTTAGCCACCAGTCAACTACTGTTAGCTCCCCAAAGTCAGTATGTTTTCTTTCACCCCTGGCCACGGAGCACACTATTTTGAATGTCTCATACAATATTTATGGGTCTGTTTTCCCTTGACTCACCTTTATTTAATTATCACTTTTGTCTAAAGCCAGATGCCGCTTCCTCCAGAAAGACTGCCAGAACTTCCCCCGCTCTCCAGAGTCATACTGGGTGCCCCAGTTTTGCAGCCTTAAGAATGATACTTTGTTTTCTTATAATACTATTCTGGTGTTTCATCATTTGTTTTCCAAATTCTGCTTGGGAATTGATTCCGTTGTCATGGTCTACCCTGGCATTTTTCATTTTACCTTTTTTTTCTCTGTCTTTTCTCTTCCATTACTAACTCCTTCTTTGCTTCCTTTACTGTCTCACATTTGCTCTCCTGTTATTATGGTACTAGTATTTGTAGTTGCATTTCTTTGTCTTCAGGTTTTCATTGCCCTCACTGTTGTCACTCTCCTCACTTCCTTTGTCTCTACATCAGTCTGTGACTCCCATCACTTTGGGCCACATTTATCAATATTACAGTTTTTAAACTGAATGATTTAATATTTGCCAGCTAATCAATCTGAAAAAGATTTTGCACCACTTTTGAGTTTTCAACTAAAAATTTTACCATCTCTTTCAGGAATTCTCATTGCCATTAGAGTCATCATGGTTTGATGAGAAAGAGAACATTTTCTCCCTGGTTAAGATGGGAGAGAAGAAGGGAGAAAAGTCCAGCCACCAGAGCTATTATTATTATTACTATTTAGAATCATTCTCTTTTGGTTTCTTAAAAAACAAAAGTCCTTTTCATTAATTTTTCCAAATGTTAGCAAATAAGAGTATATTACCCAGTGACAATTACATCAATGCAGATAGAAGAATATATTTAAAAAAAACAAAAAACAGAGACATCTCTCAGTCTGGCTTCCAACGGTTACCACAATGACCATACTATTTGTGTTCCATGCCCTCTGGTCTTGAAGTTCTTAGTGCGAATTTACGTAAGTGGCACACCCTTGCTTTCACTGGTCACTGACTATATCTGTCAACACTTGAAAGCCTGTGTTAAGTGAATAAACCATGAAGATAATAGTGGATTCCATACTTGATGGGTGTTTTTCCCAATCAGAGGGAATCAAGCAATCTTGTGATGTTATGCATTTGTGTGAAATTAATGTGATTTAATAATCAAAGACAAATCATATATAAAGGAATAACAATCAACTGTTATCACAATGCACAATTTATCCCCTCTTTTAAAAATTGTACTGCTCTTAGAGTCACTGCAGGTCAAATATGTCAATCTTTGTCCATGAGCCAAGAGGAGGAGACTTTTATATTGTGGACTTGTGCATCAGTGGTGTTTTCCTAAATATTATCAATCTATGCAAATGGGATTAATTCTTTGGTAGAAAGCCCATGATGAGGGTACAAAATAGAGATATTAGTTAAGTGATATGAAGGTGGGTTTTGAGTAGACTGTCTGTTGAAAGGCAAGCAGAAGAAGCAAGGTATTATTTATATAGTTATCTCTATTGAATTTGCCTTTTATTGTAAGTGTTTACATATTGTGGTTAATATTAAACATGCCAATGTAGGTATCAAAAACAATTATCTTCTAAAATCTTATTAAATGGGCATTGAGTATTTTCTAGGCACTGTGGTCATGCTGTGGACAAATCATATCATTCAATTCTCACTCTGCTATTAGAGAAGCATTGTTATTTCCAACATTTTTTAATGAAGAAGCTGCAAGTTACCAGCAGAGCTGATTCCTGTTTCTTTGATTCAAAGCCCAAGCTCTGAGCCATTCACTGGGCTTTAGTGCCTGCTTTTCTATGGAAATTCTGGGGTCACACTGACAGAGTCTTCATCACAGCTCCACTTCTGAAATACTTGGGTTAGTTGCTGACCTACCTGTGCCTATTAGCTTTTCTGAAAACTGTGCATGACAAGAGAGTCTGATTCATAGGAACATTATAAATCTCAAATAAGCTTCTGTAAGGAAAGTGCTTAGAACACAACTGACATGTAGTAAACATTCAATATAAAGATGTCTATTATTTTTACATAATACCAACATAGGCTCTGCCTATATGGGAAAAACATTTAGTTAGCTCAATCTTTGCTCCACTTAAAAATCCTAATTAAAGGAATAATGACTTCTTAGTAGCTAGTCAGCAGAGATACATGTTCAGGCAGAGCTGCTAAATTTTGTCAGTCTTTCTATTCTGTTATCATGTGAAGATAGTATGGTGAAAACGAGGCGTTCTTTCCATTTCGTGAAAAATGAAATGACAACTTAATTTCCTTCATCTACTTTCATCGGGCTTCTTTTGGAAGTTATTGTGAATATAATGGCTGGGTCTTTGCCCAATACATTCCTGTCAGAAAGGCACCATTTTTCTGGAGCATTACAACATAAGTGATGGAACAGGCACTAATCTTGAAGTTGGATCTACCAAAAATTAAATCCTACTTTGGCCTTTTACTAGTTTTCTGAGCCATGAGAAAATTAGTAAAATTCTATGAAATTGTTTCCTCATCAATAAAATAGGAATATTTATTTGAAAGCAGCGGTTCTTAGCTGGAGGCAATTTTACCCCTAGGGGACAGTTGGCAATATCTGGAGACATTTTTAGTAGCCTCAACTGAGGAGGGGAGGTGCTAATGGCAATAAATGAATAGAGGCCACAGATGCCGCCGTATGTCCTACGTTGCATAGGATGTTCCCCACAAGGAACGATTCTGCCCAAATGTCAATAGCGCCCTGACTTAGAGTGTTGTTAGAATAAGATAAAATGTAAAGCACTTACTATCACACATGACATGTGATAGGTGCTCACGTTCATTAATCCAGCAAGTTCCTCTTCTTCTTCTTCTCCTTCTCCTTCTCCTTCTCCTTCTTCTTCTTCTCCCCTTCCCCTTCTCTTCCTCCTCCTTCTCTTCCTCCTCCTCCTCTTCCTCCTCCTTCTTCTTCTTTCTGCCACTTGCTAGGCATTGATCACTAATGTGAGTTTCTAGGTTTCCCTCTCAGTTGGGCCCGAGTACTGTGATAAACTAATTCACACTGAGATGTCTGAGATTTATTCTTCTCCCAAAAATATATGCAGTTTAAAAAGAAAGTCTTTTAGATCTTGATTATGAGTAAATCCCTGTGATGGAAGGTCACCCATTCTGGCATCTGGGAGCATTTGTTCTTCTCTAGCTACCTATTTGCCCTAGGAGGTAGACATTAAGCATTGCAATTTTTACCTCCCTTTGCTGATTGCAAGGATTCAATGAAGCAATACAAGTAAAATGTGTGGCACAGGATAGGTGTTTGATAAATGTAGATCAGTCTTATCACATACATAGTCTCTTTCTTTCTCTCTTTCTCTCTTGCCTTACTGGACATTAGGCATGTGATCATATTTCAGGAATCTTCTTTCTCCAGAGTACCCTGTCCTGTGTTTATCTTCACTGTATTCAACAATGGACTCTTTTTCAGAGCTTTTTAATTCCTTTTCCTAGATGATAGATTGTCCAGATATGAAACACCGTCCAGCTGATTTTGCTGTATTTACCTTCTGCCCAAGTGGCTTTGCAACTTCCCAGCTGTATATCTGACACCCTTTCTTTCTCCAAGCTGTGTTTCCTCATTGTAAAATGAGGGCCTCTTGTGGCCTCTCAGGTCTCTTCTGGGTCTCACACGATTCTCTTTTCAAACCACTGCTGCGCGATCATGTGGGTCGACGCCAGCACTGAGATTCTGCATGAGCATCCTGATTGGTCTTATCATGGCCATGCTTCTCATACATTCTACATTTTCTGGTCAACCCTCACTCCTTCCAAGTAGTTTATGACTCATAAATGTTTAAGATAGTTCTTTTCCACATGCATTTCTCACAAAATTCACAGGGTTCTGTAGCTCTTGAACAATTGCTCTGAATTTAACTTTTTATTTTTTTTTAACCAGGAGGATTAATAGAAGTTTAAGTTTGCATTTGCCAATAAACCATAGATTGTTGTAGATTGGTTACTCTTGTCACCCAGGCTGGAGTGCAATGGTGTGATCTCTGGTCACTTCAACCTCCACCTCCCAGGTTCAAGTGATTCTCCAGCTTCAGCCTCCCAAGTAGATGGGATTACAGGTGTCCACCACCATGCCTGACTAATTTTTGTATTTTTAGTGGAAACGGGGTTTCACCACGTTGGTCAGACTGGTCTCGAACTCCCAGCCTCAGGTGATCCTCCTGCCTCAGCCTCCCAAAGTGCTGGGATTCAGGCATGAGCCAGCCCACCTGGCCATATATTTTTTCCCTGTTGGAGGAGATATCACATACTGGTTGGTTGTTGAGTATTCATTAAGCAATATGAGCAAATATTATATCTTAATTCACTAGCAAGGGTTTTTTTTTTTTTCTCATGAGCTAATTAAGTGCACACTTCACACACTGGTGATTACTACCAAGGAAGCCCTGGTAGAACTGAGTAATGGTGGAAGGATACAAAATGTCCCACACATCAGGAAGAGAACCACTGACACTGTATCCTTCAGGTAGTCCTTTTCAATTATTTTCAATGGGTAGAGGGAAGGGAACTTAAATTTTATATATAAATATAATGATAAAAGACCTAAGAAAGCCTGAGCTTTTAAGTTGTTCAAATAGCTGGTTACTTTTAGAAGTTATTGAAGGGCTGGAATCACTGGGGCAGTCATGTTTTTTTTTTTTTTTTTTTTAATTTTTTTTTTTTTTTATAGTTTAAGTTCTAGGGTACATGTGCATAACGTGCAGGTTTGTTACATATGTATACTTATGCCATGTTGGTGTACTGCACCCATCAACTCGTCAGCACCCATCAATTCATCATTTATATCATGTATAACTCCCCAATGCAATCCCTCCCTCCTCCCCCCTCCCCCCTCCCCATGATAGGCCCCAGTGCGTGATGTTCCCCTTCCCGAGAACAAGTGATCTCATTGTTCAGTGCCCACCTATGAGTGAGAACATGCGGTGTTTGGTTTTCTCTTCTTGTGATAGTTTGCTAAGAATGATGGTTTCCAGCTGCATCCATGTCCCTACAAAGGACGCAAACTCATCCTTTTTTATGGCTGCATAGTATTCCATGGTGTATATGTGCCACATTTTCTTAATCCAGTCTGTCACAGATGGACATTTGGGTTGATTCCAAGTCTTTGCTATTGTGAATAGTGCCGCAATAAACATACGTGTACATGTGTCTTTGTAGTAGAATAATTTATAATCCTTTGGGTATATACCCAGTAGTGGGATGGCTGGGTCATATGGTACATCTAGTTCTAGATCCTTGAGGAATTGCCATACTGTTTTCCATAATGGTTGAACTAGTTTACAATCCCACCAACAGTGTAAAAGTGTTCCTATTTCTCCACGTCCTCTCCAACACCTGTTGTTTCCTGACTTCTTAATGATTGCCATTCTAACTGGTGTGAGATGGTATCTCATTGTGGTTTTGATTTGCATTTCTCTGATGGCGAGTGATGATGAGCATTTTTTCATGTGTCTGTTGGCTGTATGAATATCTTCTTTTGAGAAATGTCTGTTCATATCCTTTCCCCACTTTTTGATGGGGTTGTTTGTTTTTTTCTCGTATATTTGTTTGAGTTCTTAGTAGATTCTGGATATTAGCCCTTTGTCAGATGAGTAGGTTGCAAAAATTTTCTCCCATTCTGTAGGTTGCCTGTTCACTCTGATGGTAGTTTCTTTTGCTGTGCAAAAGCTCTTTAGTTTAATTAGATCCCATTTGTCAATTTTTGCTTTTGCTGCCATTGCTTTTGGTGTTTTAGACATGAAGTCCTTGCCCATGCCTATGTCCTGAATGGTACTACCTAGATTTTCTTCTAGGGTTTTTATGGTATTAGGTCTAACATTTAAGTCTCTAATCCATCTTGAATTAATCTTCGTATAAGGGGTAAGGAAAGGATCCAGTTTCAGCTTTCTACTTATGGCTAGCCAATTTTCCCAGCACCATTTATTAAATAGGGAATCCTTTCCCCATTTCTTGTTTCTCTCAGGTTTGTCAAAGATCAGATGGCTGTAGATGTGCGGTATTATTTCTGAGGACTCTGTTCTGTTCCATTGGTCTATATCTCTGTTTTGGTACCAGTACCATGCTGTTTTGGTTACTGTAGCCTTGTAGTATAGTTTGAAGTCAGGTAGCGTGACGCCTCCAGCTTTGTCCTTTTGACTTAGGATTGTCTTGGCAATGCGGGCTCTTTTTTGGTTCCATATGAACTTTAAAGCAGTTTTTTCCAATTCTGTGAAGAAACTCATTGGTAGCTTGATGGGGATGGCATTGAATCTATAAATAACCTTGGGCAGTATGGCCATTTTCACGATATTGATTCTTCCTATCCATGAGCATGGTATGTTCTTCCATTTGTTTGTGTCCTCTTTGATTTCACTGAGCAGTGGTTTGTAGTTCTCCTTGAAGAGGTCCTTTACATCCCTTGTAAGCTGGATTCCTAGGTATTTTATTCTCTTTGAAGCAATTGTGAATGGAAGTTCATTCCTGATTTGGCTCTCTGCTTGTCTGTTACTGGTGTATAAGAATGCTTGTGATTTTTGCACATTAATTTTGTATCCTGAGACTTTGCTGAAGTTGCTTATCAGCTTAAGGAGATTTTGGGCTGAGACGATGGGGTTTTCTAAATATACAATCATGTCATCTGCAAACAGGGACAATTTGACTTCTTCTTTTCCTAACTGGATACCCTTGATTTCTTTCTCTTGCCTGATTGCCCTAGCCAGAACTTCCAACACTATGTTGAATAGGAGTGGTGAGAGAGGGCATCCCTGTCTTGTGCCAGTTTTCAAAGGGAATTTTTCCAGTTTTTGCCCATTCAGTATGATATTAGCTGTGGGTTTGTCATAAATAGCTCTTATTATTTTGAGGTACGTTCCATCAATACCGAATTTATTGAGCGTTTTTAGCATGAAGGGCTGTTGAATTTTGTCAAAAGCCTTTTCTGCATCTATTGAGACAATCATGTGGTTCTTGTCTTTGGTTCTGTTTATATGCAGGATTACGTTTATTGATTTGCGAATGTTGAACCAGCCTTGCATCCCAGGGATGAAGCCCACTTGATGATGGTGGATAAGCTTTTTGATGTGCTGCTGAATCCGGTTTGCCAGTATTTTATTGAGAATTTTTGCATCAATGTTCATCAGGGATATTGGTCTAAAATTCTCTTTTTTTGTTGTGTCTCTGCCAGGCTTTGCTATCAGGATGATGTTGGCCTCATAAAATGAGTTCGGGAGGATTCCCTCTTTTTCTATTGATTGGAATAGTTTCAGAAGGAATGGTACCAGCTCCTCCTTGTACCTCTGGTAGAATTCAGCTGTGAATCCATCTGGTCCTGGACTTTTTTTGGTGGGTAGGCTATTAATTGTTGCCTCAATTTCAGAGCCTGCTATTGGTCTATTCAGGGATTCAACTTCTTCCTGGTTTAGCCTTGGGAGAGTGTAAGTGTCCAGGAATTTATCCATTTCTTCTAGATTTTCTACTTGATTTGCGTAGAGGCGTTTATAGTATTCTCTGATGGTAGTTTGTATTTCTGTGGGGTCAGTGGTGATATCCCCTTTATCATTTTTTATTGCATCTATTTGATTCCTCTCTCTTTTCTTCTTTATTAGCCTTGCTAGCGGTCTGTCAATTTTGTTGATCTTTTCAAAAAACCAACTCCTGGATTCATTGATTTTTTGGAGGGTTTTTTGTGTCTCTATCTCCTTCAGTTCGGCTCTGATCTTAGTTATTTCTTGCCTTCTGCTAGCTTTTGAGTGTGTTTGCTCTTGCCTCTCTAGTTCTTTTCATTGTGATGTTAGAGTGTCAATTTTAGATCTTTCCTGCTTTCTCTTGTGGGCATTTAGTGCTATAAATTTCCCTCTACACACTGCTTTAAATGTGTCCCAGAGATTCTGGTATGTTGTATCTTTGTTCTCATTGGTTTCAAAGAACATCTTTATTTCCGCTTTCATTTTGTTATGTACCCAGTAGTCATTCAGGAGCAGGTTGTTCAGTTTCCATGTAGTTGAGCGGTTTTGATTGAGTTTCTTAGTCCTGAGTTCTAGTTTGATTGCACTGTGGTCTGAGAGACAGTTTGTTATAATTTCTGTTCTTGTACATTTGCTGAGGAGTGCTTTACTTCCAATTATGTGGTCAATTTTGGAATAAGTGCGATGTGGTGCTGAGAAGAATGTATATTCTGTTGATTTGGGGTGGAGAGTTCTATAGATGTCTATTAGGTCCGCTTGGTGCAGAGATGAGTTCAATTCCTGGATATCCTTGTTAACTTTCTGTCTCGTTGATCTGTCTAATGTTGACAGCGGAGTGTTGAAGTCTCCCATTATTATTGTATGGGAGTCTAAGTCTCTTTGTAAGTCTCTAAGGACTTGCTTTATGAATCTGGGTGCTCCTGTATTGGGTGCATATATATTTAGGAGAGTTAGCTCTTCCTGTTGAATTGATCCCTTTACCATTATGTAATGGCCTTCTTTGTCTCTTTTGATCTTTGATGGTTTAAAGTCTGTTTTATCAGAGACGAGGATTGCAACCCCTGCTTTTTTTTGTTCTCCATTTGCTTGGTAGATCTTCCTCCATCCCTTTATTTTGAGCCTATGTATGTCTCTGCATGTGAGATGGGTCTCCTGAATACAGCAGACTGATGGGTCTTGACTCTTTATCCAGTTTGCCAGTCTATGTCTTTTAATTGGAGCATTTAGTCCATTAACATTTAAGGTTAATATTGTTATGTGTGAACTTGATCCTGCCATTATGATATTAACTGGTTATTTTGCTCGTTAGTTGATGCAGTTTCTTCCTAGACTCGATGGTCTTTACATTTTGGCATGTTTTTGCGATGGCTGGTACCGGTTGTTCCTTTCCATGTTTAGGGCTTCCTTCAGGGTCTCTTGTAAGGCAGGCCTGGTGGTGACAAAATCTCTAAGCATTTGCTTATCTGTAAAGGATTTTATTTCTCCTTCACTTATGAAACTTAGTTTGGCTGGATATGAAATTCTGGGTTTAAAATTATTTTCTTTAAGAACGTTGAATATTGGCCCCCACTCTCTTCTGGCTTGTAGAGTTTCTGCCGAGAGGTCTGCTGTTAGTCTGATGGGCTTCCCTTTGTGGGTAACCCGACCTTTCTCTCTGGCTGCCCTTAAGATTTTTTCCTTCATTTCAACTTTGGTGAATCTGGCAATGATGTGTCTTGGAGTTGCTCTTCTGGAGGAGTATCTTTGTGGCGTTCTCTGTATTTCCTGAATTTGAATGTTGTCCTGCCCTACTAGGTTGGGGAAGTTCTCCTGGATGATATCCTGAAGAGTGTTTTCCAACTTGGTTCCATTTTCCCCCTCACTTTCAGGCACCCCAATCAGACGTAGATTTGGTCTTTTTACGTAATCCCATACTTCTTGCAGGCTTTGCTCATTTCTTTTTCTTCTTTTTTCTTTTGGTTTCTCTTCTCGCTTCACTTCATTCATTTGATCTTCAATCGCTGATACTCTTTCTTCCAGTTGATCGAGTCGGTTACTGAAGCTTGTGCATTTGTCACGTATTTCTCGTGTCATGGTTTTCATCTCTGTCATTTCGTTTATGACCTTCTCTGCATTAATTAGTCTAGCTGTCAATTCTTCCACTCTTTTTTCAAGATTTTTAGTTTCTTTGCGCTGGGTACGTAATTCCTCCTTTAGCTCTGATAAGTTTGATGGACTGAAGCCTTCTTCTCTCCTCTCATCCAAGTCATTCTCTGACCAGCTTTGATCCGTTGCTGGCGATGGGCTGCGCTCCTTTGCAGGGGGAGATGCGCTCTTACTTTTTGAATTTCCAGCTTTTCTGCCCTGCTTCTTCCCCATCTTTGTGGTTTTTTCTGTCTCTGGTCTTTGATGGTGGTGACGTACTGATGGGGTTTTGGTATAGGTATCCTTCCTATTTGATAGTTTTCCTTCTGACAGTCAGAAGGACTGTCTGTTGGTCTGTTGGAGATTGCTTGAGGTCCACTTCAGACCCTGTTTGCCTGGGTATCAGCAGCAGAGGTTGCCGAAGATAGAATATTGCTGAACAGCGAGTGTACCTGTCTGATTCTTCCTTTGGAAGTTTCCTCTCAGGGGTGTACTCCACCCTGTGAGGTGTGGGGTGTCAGACTGCCCCTAGTGGGGGATTTCTCCCAGCTAGGCTACTCAGGGGTCAGGGACACACCTGAGCAGGCAGTCTGTCCGTTCTCAGATCTCAACCTCCGCGTTGGGAGATCCACGGCTCTCCCCAAAGCTGTCAGACAGAGTCGTTCGCGTCTGCACCGGCTCCCGCTACTTCCCCTGTTGGTCTTCAGCTGTTCGCTGTCCCCAGAGGTGGAGACTACAGAGACAGGCAGGCTTCCTTGAGCTGCTGTGAGCTCCACCCAGTTCGAGCTTCCCAGCGGCTTTGTTTACCTACTTAAGCCTCAGCAATGGCGGGCGCCCCTCCCCCAGCCTCGCTGCTGCCTTGCCGATAGATGGCGGCAGACTGCTGTGTTAGCAGTGAGGGAGGCTTCGTGGGCGTGGGACCCTCCCGGCCAGGTGTGGGATATATTCTCCTGGTGTGCCTGTATGCTTACAGCGCAGTATTGGGGTGGGAGTTACCCGATTTTCCAGGTGTTGTGTGTCTCAGTTCCCCTGGCTAGGAAAACGGATCCCCTTCCTCCTTGCGCTTCCAGGTGAGGCGATGCCTCACCCTGCTTCAGCTCTCGCTGGTCAGGCTGCAGCAGCTGACCAGCACCGATTGTCCGGCACTCCCTAGTGAGATGACCCCAGTACCTCTGTTGAAAATGCAGAAATCACCGGTCTTCTGTGTCGCTTGCGCTGGGAGTTGGAGACTGGAGCTTTTCCTATTCGGCCATCTTGCTCCGCCCCCCGGCAGTCATGTTTTACGTCAATATTTAAACTCTTTTACTCTGTTAATACTTTTAAATATCTCTCATAGAAAATTTTCATGTTTGGATATTCTGTGCACTAAATAAAAAGCAGATGCTTTGTATTTAAAAAGATCTGAGTTTTAATTCTCACCACTTGTCGACTTTATAACTTTGGATCAGATAATTAACCACTTTTAGCTACAGTTTCTTCTTCCATGAAAAAAAAAGAATAGCATCCTAACTGACCAATGAGATTATTACTAATTCACCATTCAGTAACAGGATTATTGTGAAGATAAAATTATGTAAAGTGCTGAACACAATAACAAGACAGAGGGAGTTCTCAATAAATAATATCTATTATTAGAATTTCACCAAGTTTCTGGTTTGGAAGAGTTAACTGTTACCTTATTCACTTTTGGAATCACAATGCACAATAGGTAACAAGGGAGCTACAGTACATCTTTTGAGGTGTTAGTCAAATATGTTGGGACTGGTATAGCAAAGCGGTTACCATTCCAGAGAAGAAACAGGTTACCTACAAAGTAGCTTAGCAATAGTAATAGTGCCTGTCCCCTAAAGCATTGACCAATATGAGTGCTAGAGTTGCATAGGTGCTCAGAGGATAAAAAGGGTACATTAAACAGATAGTAAGTGCATTTACATGAATTTAATGTAGTGTCCAGGACTCTGGTTATAACATAAAATTTACTCCCACTAGATTAAACCAAAAGATAAAATCATAAACCTAGGGATTGGGCCCATTTAAATACTGCTAGATGTAGGTCTCTGTCTCTTCACTATTTCCCAGCTTTGCCTGTCTCACTTGGCTTCTTTCTGACTGAAAGTCCTCCCATCAGTTATGGAAGATGGCAATTGGGCTCACATACCCCTAGCTTGGCAACCTCCCAAATCATAGAGCACGTATGACCCACCACCGTATTTCACCAGAACAGTCCCAATGAGGACTTGGATTCACCTGTCCTGAGTCTCATGCACTTACCTGAATCACCCACTATGGTCAGGGGGTGGGGAGTACTCTGTTCAAATATGGGGGTGCCGTGTGTGCCCCTCTGAGAAGTACTACCACCATGGTTGACAGTCATTTAAGGGCAATGTGAAATAGGGAAAGGGAAAGAAGGAGGCTTTTACTGGAAGAATGGAACACACAAACTCTGTAGTTAATACATATACATTTCATTTTAAGAGACAAAAGATGCCGAGATATTGATTGCGAGGAGCTGCAGGCTTTGAGAGACTTGTTCCAATTTACAAAAAAAAATCAGTGAAAAGAAAAATGAAAAAGGAAGTCTCTAGGATGAAGAGGACCAAGTAGGAAAAGGGGTCAGGATGAGCTGCTGAACCTGAAGTAGGCAAACAAATATGTTTTGGGCAGAAGTAATCAAGTGTGATCTTAGCCCAAAACAGCTGAGACTAAGATGAGGAAATAAAATGAGGAAGAAAGCAAGAAAAAAACAAAAATGACTTGGAAAGTGGAATACATGTGTCATCAAGGAACACTTAAGAGAGCAAGGCAGTTATACAAATCGTCGCATTGCTCTACATCTAACAGTGGAAGCTCCGGAGCTGAGAGGGTAGGCCTGATCGTTATCTAATAGGGAAATTATATAAACAGGAACCATGGGCTAAATGATTAAGGAAGTTAATTTTTTACCTAATTGTTCAATGCTTTAGGGATGTTTATACTAATAAATTACTGAGTGATGGTCAATTTATATATATACATATGTATTATATATATAATATATACACACATTTTATGTATAATGTATATTTTATATATATAACACTATATATATATATAATAAATGTAAAACACTTTTAAAGTTCTTGATAGGCCTGTAGATTTTGCCATTTTCCTCTCTGGGTCAGCATGTTTTTGTCATATGTACATTGACTGTCTAGCAATATGCCTAAATATTTTCCATTCTAATGTCTTTTGCATGTCAGCATTTTCAATCCATTTTTCTTTTTGGGTGAAAGGTTTACTCTGTCACACACACACATTCACACATTCTAAACTAAACTTCGCTTTCTGTACATAACAGGCTTCCTCCCCCATTCATTTATCATGCAGCTATTCAATGAGCATCTGCTACTATACGCCCTGGCATGCTGATCTGTGTGTGCCCTGGAGCATACTCTGGAATTCAGAGGGAAACAAGCACATCCCTTACAGTCTAGTGCGGAAAACAGACATTAAGCCAATAAACCTAGAAACCCACCCATGTTTATACATTATGGTGCTGTGAAAGCAAAGGGCAGGAGGTTGAGGCTAGCTTGAAAGTAGAAGGATGCGTGGCTGGTAAAGGAAAGATCACACACAAAACCTTGAAGTATAAAAAATGGCTGGCAGGGCAGGAGCTGAACTGAGGTGATTTTTATTTTATTTATTTATTTTTTAAATTTTCATTTCCTAGCTTGTACAGTAGAGCACACATTCCTGCAGGTCAAGAGTGTCTTTCATTTCTTTTGCATCCCTCGCAGGGAGTGTCCTGGTTATTAAGGTGTTGTCTCTCAGCACCAAACACATCCCTTTATACTCTATTTGTGATGCCAGGACTGGGATTTGGGTTAACCAAACAGGCTGACTACACTTTTCCTTTGCCTAGCTGGCTTTCTGTTAGGCTCTGTCAATAGGGGGTGCTAGAAGTAGACACTAAAACATGGGAAGAATTCCTTGCTTGCTCCTATCAGCGTCAACTCAGCTTTTGTTTACTCCAAAAGCAGTTGGTTCCAGTTTCCCTTGTTTCCCCTCTATAATCCCCAGAGCCAGGCTGCTTCAGAGACACCAGCACCAGCAGGCCACATGCCCTCTTCAGATGTCTGGGTCCAACCTCCACACAATGCCTCCTCTAAGATTTAAGGTTCTAATAACTGCATCTTCTTTTACTTGTCTCCTTAGACTTAAGGATGGTAACCACCTCGTGTAGCCACTATCTTTGTCTCTTTACTACTACCTGTTTGCATTTTCACTTCTCCCATATCTGTCTAACCAACACTTACGTTAAATTCTCCCTGTTCAGGTAACTGGTGGGGTGCCTGTGTTCCTGACTGACTCTGATGGATGCATGGATAGTTTAACTGTCTGTTCTTGCCCATACTAACCATCTCTCAGTAGAAGCTCCCACTGGGCCCCTCCAAGGCCAACTGTTCATGAGTAAAAAAGGTCAACTGCAAGCAAGAAGCGATGATTGTCAAGTTTGAAGACAAACTTTTTTCAGAAGCTCTCATAGCCTGCCTATTCCCGATCTCTCAGTATGCAATATCTTTTTCAAGGTTAGCAGAATTATAAAAACATCAATTTGGCCATTATTGACTTTTCAACTGGGATACCAAGAAAGCCTTTCAGCAGCCTCGATAAATTAAATCTGGCCACCTAGCTCCCAGACTGGCAGGCTCCTACATCATTGACAGAGAAGACAGGGAAAAGCAGTTTTCCCAGCTGTTGCAGTAAATGATGTGCATTGTGCTCACAGCCATTAGCAGGTGGAAAATTTGAAGTGTGGGTACATTGCAGAGCTGCCTCTTTTAAAAATGCATAAGCACTTTGTGAGTTTGCTAAGTCATGTTTCACTCAGCTCAGTTTGAATTTTTCATAGAGGAGAAATATTCTGTAGTCTTTCCTGTTTAAGTTCTTCTTTATCAGTAAGAACTGACACAGTGAGGTCTATAGTGGAAGGGGGCCAAGTCTAATCATACCATTTGCTTGATTAGTCCTCAGTTTTTCTAAGTTGTAAAATGCTTGAAGATTTAGGGCTTTAAGGACTTAATATAACTGAGTTTCCTGCCTCTCCCTGTTTAATCCAAAATGCAAATTCTTTCCCATTTTGGATTTGAGTTTATTTGATGTGTTTTCAAGTAAATTTTTATCCTGAAGAGCTCATCCATTTGTGAAATTTTAAGCATTGCACTGTAAAGACTCCTTTTTCTCCAAAAACATCCCCTGTTCACATACCATGTGCCACACACAGTATGTGCTTGTGGTCACTCACTCACCATTCCTATGCTGAGGCAGACATTACTAAGTACTGAATACACATTTTCCTGATGCATCCAGCTGTAACATCAGTGTCATTACTAATGTGATATTCCAGCTAGACCTAAGAATTAGTTGTGTAGTGTACTGATGGAAACATTATAATTATACAGCAAGCCCCTGACTTGTTTCCTTCATATAGAATAGTGTCAGGATTGTAGTAGAACAAAGATGTATAACTGAATGGAATACTTAGTGTGCCCCAAATTATGAAACATCCTTTACATTAGCTACCTCATTTAATTTTCTTCAAAGCCCTGTGAAGAGAATACTATTAACAGCCTTATTCTTCAGATGAGTAAACTGAGGCTCAGAGAGTTGAACTAATTTATGTAAGGTCTCATAGGTGACAAATTGTGAAGCCTGACTCTGGCGCCTGAGACCTGCACTGCCATGTTATCAACTTGATACAATTCAACATATATGTTCAGCTCATTCATTGATTATTCATCAAACATTTATCAAACCGCTCTTATGCAGCAGGCACCAAAAATCATATTCAACAGATTCAGCAATGACTTATTAAAAAACAAGGTAGAGCTATTAGGCTCTCTGACCAGCAACTAGATAATAACTCCCCAAACAGGCAGTAGATTTCCTGCTTTTTTAATATCAATAAATCAGACTTTTCTTGGAATGAAATGGTTTTCTTCCCACATCTGGCTAATCAATTGTAACCTATTTTCTCCCCCAATGGAGAGAATTATTCCAGCCAGTATTGAAACCTCAGCAGATTGGAAGCAAAATACATTGCAATTTGAAATACCAAGGTATTTATGAGATCGTTATTTGCTATAATTGGGGGGATTCTAGAATACTTTGTGTTATAGAACTGACCTTTCATAGATCTTTCCATATTTCCAAGACTTGTAAGCACATCACAGTGGGACTGCAAGGTCAAAGGGGTCTGGAGCTTACATGTGTCATTTCTGTGTTCTGATTTAAAACCTCTTTGCTTGTAATTAGGTTCTTGGGAAGAGGGTAGTCAGGCAGACAGTGCTCCTAGAAAAGATATGGGGTGGTTATCTTCTCACGTTTGATTATTTTTCAAACTTCGCAACAACTCTTCATGTAGGACTACCTTTGGGCTGTAGTACTATTAATCCTATAATATTGGATGAGCTGGATGGGACCCTTCTGATCCTATCTTTCTTTTTTGGTTTAATATAATATATAGACTTCAGAAGCCATCTCATAAATTATCTTGCCAAAATAGATGGCAAGTAAAACAGTCAAATGTTCTCATACAATCTTGAAACACGGCAGCATGACAACCTCCACTAGAATTAAGTTGTTCAATTTCCCTTTGATAGTGATAGTGCCTAGAATAAGTAGAAAGCAATACTTCTGTTTGGCAGCAGGAGGATCCCACATGACATTTAAATACATGATCATCCCAGCAGTTCAGGGAGGAAATAACTGCATCATTGCCAGGTTCCTGGCTTGGCACATAGTGAAGGCTTCATGCAATTTTCCACATGAATATACAGAAATCCTTCACATGATGGTGTTTGTGTTGTTAAAATAACTTTTGGAAGACTGGGTGTGGTGGCTCACACCTATAATCCCAGCACTTTGGGAGGCTGAGGCAGGCAGATCACTTGAGGTCAGGAGTTCAAGACACATCTGATCATGGTGAAACCCCCTCTCTACTGAACATACCAAAAAATTAGCTGGGCGTGGTGGCAGGTGCCTGTAGTCCCTGCTACTCAAGAGGCTGAGGTGGGATAATTGCTTGAACCTAGGAGGTGGAGGTTGCAGTGAACTGAGATCGTAGCAGCACTGCACTCCAACCTGGGCGATAGAGCAAGACTCTGTCTCAAAAGCAACAACAACAACAACAAGACCCAAACAAAAACTTTTGTAGAAGACTCAAGTTTTCTTCTGGGTCCATTGAATGAAATGACTTAACCATGGGGAAGGTGATTGACTCTTGGACAAAAAGACACAGCAATTGCTTCTCTACTGGTTCAGCAGGGTTTATGGCCAAAATATTTTGTAATCTTGCTTTAAGGTAATAGGTGTATCCCAGCATGTATTTCTTCTCTTCTTCCTTTTTGTATTTCCCCTCTCCCTCTTCTTTCTTTTTGTAAAAGCTAAATTCAATTTCTGCACTTTTTCAGAAAAGTTTAAAACCAGATTGTCTCTGGTTTGATGTGATTACTTTTCCTCAGCGCAATTCATTGGAACCATTTCTCAGTTAAGTCATTTTGGTATAGGGTTTGCCAAGTTTGGGGAAGCAGAAGCAGATTCTGCCTAGTGAAGGTAAAAAATGATGCCCTCAAAATGTATACTGGCAGACAGAAACCATTTTCTGTTACTGATATTTTCAGTCACCAGCTGGTATATGCTGAACAGTTTCTGTATTGCATGGAAAATGTATAATAGCATGAGGTAACTAGAACAATACTGCTATTGTGATTCCTTTTGGCTAATTGGATTGTTGCATTTAGTTTAACGGCTTTATAAACACAATGATTACTCAGTCACATTTTAGAAAGTGACTTGAAAGAGGCCGGGCACGGTGGCTCAAGCCTGTAATCCCAGCACTTTGGGAGGCCGAGACGGGCGGATCTCGAGGTCAGGAGATCGAGACCATCCTGGCTAACACGGTGAAACCCCGTCTCTACTAAAAAATACAAAAAACTAGCCGGGCGAGGTGGCTGGCGCCTGTAGTCCCAGCTACTCGGGAGGCTGAGGCAGGAGAATGGCGTAAACCCGGGAGGCGGAGCTTGTAGTGAGCTGAGATCCGGCCACTGCACTCCAGCCTGGGCGACACAGCAAGACTCCGTCTCAAAAAACAAAAAACAAAAACAAAAAAAAAAAACAAAAAAAAAAAAAAAAAAAAAAAGAAAGTGACTTGAAAGAGTGGGTATAATTTAGGAATACTTCTGGAGTTGTGATTTATAAAAACTTTTGTTTTACTTTCTCTTTAAAAATTGTATGGAGATAAGTAGGTATATATGTTTAAATCATTTAGTGTGTAAAGAACAGGCATTATACAAGAAGATAGGACATAACTTTCCTAATAGTTTTCATTCTAAGTTTTCTCTACTTTGATTGTGTTAGAAATGGCAATAAAGTAAGATCCTATATAATGTGACCTATGATTCATGAGAATAAGATATGGTGTAAACCAAAATGGGGTCTCCTTTAAAACTATATAAAGGTACTACATTATCCTTGTCCTCAATATCATAAAGGAATTTGTTCTCTTTATTTTTATGGATTAAGTACAAAGAATTGTAGAAGTGCCCAGCATGTAATACATGATCAGTAAATAGTATTAAGTTTATGACTCCAGGAAGACTGTAGCTGTTCAGAGGGTGGAAGTGGGGGGCAGTAATTTATTTTTAGGAAGTTGCTTTGTGCCATGATTGTGGACTTTTTTTTTTCTTCTTCTGGTTCATGGAGCCACTGTGCATCTGCAACATTGCTCTGCCTTCAAATTGCTAAATGCAGTGTTATGAGTCAAGACTCAGAGGAATGGGAGAAGAGGGACTCACATTGGCTTAAAAAATAACACAGCATATAGTTTATCATATAAATGAAAAGTTCACTGGCAAGACTAGCTTCAGGTGTGGCTAGATCCAGGTACTTAAAAGTTATAATATGGCCTTTTATGGAATTTCTACATTGTTCCTTGGCATATTTGCTCTATTACAACAACAGATACTTCACTATGCTCATATTAAGGAGCTCATGGCCTAGTAGCTAATATGATATATAACCATGTGTAATACGTGCTATAATAGAGGAACTTACAAAGTAGAACTATAATTCAAAGAGGAGAAAAAAGCAAATACGTCTGAGGAGAGGTTAACAAGAAATTCAGAGAAGTTATAACCTGAAAATTGTTTTGAAGTAGAAGCAAAGATTTTACTAACAAGGATACTGAATAAAATAGTTAATTGGTATGGTTATGGCCCTTGGAAGATCTGTTTTCAAATCTCAGCTCTGCCACTTTCAAATTGTACAAACTCTGGCAAGTTTCTTAAACTCTTGGGGTCTTAGTTTCCTTGTATGGAGACTGAAATTGAAACTACTGAGTTTTAACAGAGTTTTCGTTAAGGACCAGGGAGCTGAGGGATACCCAGATAGGGACAGGCACAGAGTCAGTCCCCCTTCCCTGGTTACTGTCATTCTGCTTGGATAGCATCCTCCTGTTGTATCTGACTGCTGTCACTTGGAGCTTTCCATCAGCTATGGGAAATCGGCCAGCTTTTATTGAGAGTTTACTGTGAGAGAGATACTGCATTAAGAATTTTGACTTATCTAACTCCTTCCTATAACTCCAGATAGTAGGAAAATTATTACCCTCAAACCACAGATGAGGAAACTGACTCTGAAAATCTAAGGAATGTGCCAAGGTGACAAGCTTAATAAATGATGTTAGCTAGGTATTTCTGACTCCCGTGCTCATGGGCTCAAGCATTATACTATATTTCCTCTTATATAGCATGCCATCATTAATTTCCTCCCCTCGTGGACTTGGCTTTTGGGTGCTCCTGTTGCAGCCCACCCTGGGTACCACCCCACTTTTTCTAAAAGCATGGTTCCGTGGTGCTTCTCTTATGTGTGTTTGTGTGTATGGAGTAGCTATACTGCTACTCCAACTGACCTGGCTGGCATTAATCCTTTGGGTCCTGTGCTTTCTTTTCAGGTGAGCCTTCCAGATGGTCACCCTCACACTGCGATTGCTGCTGCAAGAATGGCAAAGGTGACAAAGAAGGGGAGAGTGGCACGTCTTGCAATGACCTCTCCACATCTAGCTGCGACAGTCAGTCCGAGGCCAGCTCTCCCCAGGAGACGGTCATCTGTGGTCCCGTGACACGCCAGACCAACATCCAGACTCTGGACCGTCCCATCAAGAAGGGCCCTGTCCAGCTGATCCAACAGTCAGAGATGCGACGGAAAAGCGACTTACTCCGGACTCTGACTTCAGGCTCCAGGGAATCGAACATGAGCAGCAAAAAAAAAGCTGTTAAAGAAAAGCTGTCAATTGAGGAGGAGCTGGAGAAATGTATCCAGGATTTCCTAAAAATCAAAATTCCAGATCGGTTTCCTGAGAGAAAACATCCTTGGCAATCTGAACTTTTACGGAAGTATCATCTATAAGGGAGGGCTGGGGGTGGGAAAAGAAAAAAAAAAGTCTTCATTTTGAAATTAACCTCCTACAAGGAATTCATATTTTAAAGGAAAAAATACAACGAATGATGCACATTTCTTAGAACACAATAGTCCATTGATATACTACTGCCTACTTTACCTAGTTCACCTTAACATGTAAATCCACAGGGTAGATTTCTTTCTAGATGTGGAAGTACAAGAAAATCTTTTTTAGTTATTTGTTTGTTTACTTGGTCCCATGTGCTAAGTATCTTATATAAAATGAGAGTCAGCTACATAAAAGTAGCTGAGAGGCCTTGGGAATCGTTTATCCCAAACCGGGTTTTTTTCTCTCATCTTCTACCTCCCTCCTTTGAATGAGGGTATGGTAAAAAAGGATCTGGCCCAATGGCATAAGTTTGGAATTTTAAATTTTGCTTTTTCCTTTTGTTTATGGGGTAAGGGGGGAATGGCAGATTTATATGACTTTTCACTCAAATCTATATGTGCCAGTTTATATTGACTCCGTATGCATGAGTATTTGTGCAACATAAGCACAACTAAGTATGTATATACACACTACGCACACGATGCCAGGGCCTAGACATCCCAAGGGCTGTACTCCTGCTCCCAGCAGCCCTCTCTTAGAACATTTCAGATGGATGAGCTTCTGACTCTTTCTTAAAATTCTTTTGGGAAGATTTCCCAACCTTTCTTCACAACGCTTTCTAACATCAAATGACCCTCATCATCAACAAATTGTATTCCTTATTTTGAAATTAATACCCTCAGGCTCCATTTTACTGCTTTGCTCTTTGTCTGCATTAAGAGAGGATGAGGAGAGCTGGTCAAACATTCTTTGTGTTAAAAAATCAAACATTCGTATTCTCAAAATTTTCTGCTACATGACCCCATACTCACCCTTCTCTACCCTGAACTAAATTATCACCTTTCTCTCCACGTTTTCAGAGTTCTTACTGCCCACAGTTTAATGGTGTGGCCTTTCCACATAATCCACGTTAAGTTCTGTGTTCCTGTGTTGCTGTGGAACTAAGGACCACACACAGTACTCGAATAAGGGTCCGGCCTTTTGTTTGTTTTAGAGAAAATTGTATGCCACATACAACCTAATAATTTCTTATAAAAATTTTAAACTATGAAGCTACATTTTTACTTGCTGGTAGCCTTTATTGTTTGCCTTTGGGATTTGGGGTTTGGCTGTGCCCATGCTAGGGTTTAGCTGTGTCATTTTTATGATGTCTGTAACAACCCAACAAGGTAACTGAAGCTCCAAAGTTAAGGTTTCAGATTTCTAAATGAAACAATCTTTTTCAATTACATCCTGACCAGTATAGACACAGCCAAAAAGAAACCGTTAATAGCCATCCATCCATGTAACTCTGTATTTTACTAAGGTACCAATAGCTTTCATAGACTTGTGCTACATGAAGGTTAAAAGACCAGTTTTTATTTTCAGCATTCCTCATGCATTTCAGTGGTAACCAAAAATTGATTTGTCAATTATTAATTGTGTGCCAAGCACTCCTAATTTGTTTTATTGCGTGTGTGTGCATGTGTGTATGTGTATCACAGGTAATAAAGGCAATTGGATGATATCTGTAGGAGGAAAACAATGACTAATTTCTTCCTTTTGAAATCTTTCATTGATGCACATTTATTATGTAAGAGGTTCTGTCTTGATTTCTGTTCTTAGTGATGATTAGTATATGAAAATTTTTCTGAATTTTTGTAATTCTCGCCTTCACACTTGGATGACAGGCTCACCTAAGGTTTCCTTGTCCTGAAGGTTTGAATGGAGTTTAAAGTTTTATATAAGTGAAAAAGAAAGTATATCTTGGGAGCTGAGTTGTCAAGAGAATTATAATTTATGAATTTAAGTGATGTCCTTTTCTGTATTAATATATTAGCAGATATTTGATCTTAACTACAACATAGCTTCGTTTGTAAAGCCTACCAGTATGTCTTCATTCTTTTCGATGTTTCTTGATAGCACATGAAAATACCATCATCCTAATAACAGAAGATCTTGCAAAGAATCACAGAGCTTAATGGGTCAAGAAGTTGAGTTTGGGGAAAATATCCTGAAACTCACTTTGGTCATATGATAATTGTGTTGTCACTGGAAGTGCTGTCAAAGACTTTGGTGTCTAACTAAAATGGCCAAAGTTCCAACTTCCTTAAATTTCAGACCTGACTGTAATGGCCTCAAGATAGAGAGATGCCCTCATAAGAATTAAAGAATTAAGATGATAGTCAACCCAATATTTCTACTACATTCTTTAAACAGGAAATTAAACACTGCAAAAGGAGTGTTAATGGCAGTGTTCTTCTGACCCCTGACCTGTCACCAGTTTTCTCTGCTCTGACATTCCTTATATACCCAGTGAACAAAGCTAGAATAGAAAACCTGTTTAAAACAATCACAACAGCAATATTTTTTATTTTGGGCCACCTCTCGGCTGGCACCCATCCCATGGTAAAATATTCAAGTAACTAAGACAATAGCATGGCGTTTATTTGTGTGAGTGTTGGTATAGAGATGAACATAGACCTGGCCAGTAAAAGGCTCTGAGGAGGCTTAAAGTACCTACTTTGAGTGGAGTTATCAAGTGAGGTTCAGGTAGCCTGCAACATTGGAAATGAGTTCTGGGTAAGTGAGTTATAAGAGTACATGCTCTAGTAACTCTGGTAGTCACTGTGACTCGGGCATGTTTCCCTGAAGTTAAAATAGTTTTTAGAACTTTTTGTTTAATTCTGAACAAAAAATATATGTGGTTTGCTTCTAGAACATTGGTTATGACAAGGGCCATAAATTGCTAATATAAAGAAATTAGTAGTATCAAATGGATACAATGAATGGGGAATCACATGTGTGGAGCCCCAACTTAGATTGCCTTCTGGGAAATCCCACTAAAATCCAGTGAGCTTGGGGAGATCATTCTTTAAAGGTATGTGAGTCGTCTAAAGTCAGAAACGTATTTACAAAGTCCTTCTACCCACTATCAAAAATGAACTGATCCACATTCAGCAGGAAAAGGGGAAGACAGGAATATAAAACTACTAGATCATATGGTAGTGTGATTTTCCTTCCCCCGCTAGGAAAAATTGCACTGAAATGCTGTCAAAAAATAATGAAGTGAAGTGGCTTCCCATATATGCACTGATGTTATCCTTTGTATCTATAGGCACAGTTATCTTACTGAATATGCATGCACGGTGAATTAAAATAAAAGGGGGAACAATGCACAAATAATAAGTTTTCCCTTTGCTCTTTATTCCTTCATAGTTGTATCAATTCCAACCAATTCATTCTGGGGGAACACATTTATTAAAGGGTGCTGACATGGAACTTTTCTCTTTTCAGTTAGCCTTGTTTGATTCAGAGGAACCTTTATCCATAGGCACAGGTGTGTTGCTTGTTCTGGGCCCCATTACTTCCTGTGCTTCTGGATTACTTTTGCTTTCCTGGGCTTTAGATTCTTCTCTGAGTATCCTTCGTTGGTGTCAGACAAAACATGCTCCAATGAGACAAAAGGAAGGCATGTATGGTGTTTTGCAAAATTACTTGACACCAGCTCCCACAATGGGAACCAAATTTTGATTCTTATATATTTTCCTTTATTGCAATTCCAGCCTTCCAACTTTGTATCTACTATAGTGTGGATCTGTGAATTTAAGTGCTGGTATTTTCTGCCACTATATACCATGCCATGGAATTTGACTAGCCTTAGTCTTCTAGATGATCTTTACTAGAATTAATAAGATTCTTTCTGTGAATTTTTAGGAAGAATTCTTTGTCACCTCCACCTGACACACCAATTTTCAAAAGAAAAACGAAGGGAGTTCATTTTTCCTTATGGTGACTCTTTGGCAGATAAATGTTTTTGCCAATTTGCATGCTGGGTTACGGGTTTAGCATGGGCCATTTCTCTCTTTAATGTCTTGGTATTATTGGCGACTTGCAATCTTGATGCCCCACATTTTCAATTTATTTATTTTCTTTTATATTGTCAAAATAGCATACTAGAGAAAGAACCAGAGTGAACATTCTGTATCCTGAGTTACAATGGAGTTACATGTCATTTGTATAGAACTGTATAATGATTAATATCTGCAGAGAAATTAGACCAAATGAAACCTGCTGGAATAGGTTTGATTTATATTGCCTTCATCATTCTGGTTTCAGACGAAATGGTTATTGCTCTCTACCACTGCTGAAAGAATAGAGTCTTAAACTTTAATAATCACAGCCTTGTGATGCAAACACAGAGCTTATTTGTTTGAAATGCCTATTATTCTCATCTTGCTGTATATGTTGGAATGGAGATTCTTTTTCCAGTGATCTCCATTGCAAGCTTTTTAACAGTGTTTTTTAATACTCAGTATGCATAAAATTCATGTATAGCACTTGTAAAAATGCACATGCCTTCAACCTATCTTCAAAGAGTCTGATTCGGAAACTTGAAGCAGGGCCAAGAAATTTTTTGAGCTAGTCTCCTTAATAATTTTGATGAAGATTGTCTATAGACCTTATTTTGAAAAATTCTGCTGTTTAGGGAATATGCAGAGACCAACAGTTCCTTTACTTCTTAGAAGCATTTCCTCATTTTCTCTTACTTCCTTCCCACTACCAATAAGTCAAAGCATGCATTATTCATTATCTTAAGAGAAAACACCCAAAGAGAAACATCCTAAGACTAGGGCAGAAAAGATTTTCATGAATTCTTTGCCATTTCATCTGCTGTATGTCAACCATAACCCTTTCTCCATATTGTGTGTGTATGTGTATGGGTTTTTTCCCAAAATAAAAACCTGCATTATTATAGTCTTAGCTCTGGGTAGATGGGAGCATATCTCTGAGTGAGATGTATTCTAATGATACCCAACAAGAAATAAAAATAATGATCTTTCCCAAGAAGAGTTGTTTATTTCTAGGCCCTTACTTAGTATGAGTAGGAGGAAATTGAAAGTGATCCATAATTTAATGATGTATATGGCCCCAAAGGTGATTCCATTAACTGCACATAAAATATAACCAAAATGAATATGGAATGATTAGTGAATTCAGCTACATTTTACCAAACAAATCCTGTGCCATTGAACTGCTAAATTTGTCCAATTTGACTCAATCAGGACTATGAAGCGCTCAGATAATTGAAGATCCTGAACCCTGACATTAACTAAAAACTTGAAGCCAAACTCATGTTTGAGAATAAATGCCAAAAAAGAAAAAAAAAAAAGAAAAAGAAAGAAAGAAAGAAAAAGAAAGCAAGAAAGAGTGAATTCAAACGGGTTTCAATGATCCAATTGACTCTATTCATTTAACAGAATAACTGGATACATACCAAATTCCCACATTGTAAGAAAGATAAAAATAGAGATCACACTTGTCATGATCATGAGTGAATATTTGAGTAAATATTATTGCCAAAGGAAAGTGAAGAATGCTTAATGAACCTGTTGAACATGAGCAACTAATTATGTTAAACTGGCCAAGATTAAAACAAAAATGGTTAAATTTGATTCAGTTTGTTGCCCTCTCTCCTCTGCTTCCTAAGTGAGATTCCTTTTCTGTCCTGGCTTCCTAATGTTCAAAAATGTTTCTCTTGTTTGTGAACAAATTTTGTTGCCAATTAGGTAAAAAATGTTAAGTTCCCAGACTGTCATCCTTGCATTATTTAGGAAATTTACTTTTAAAAGGATAAAGAAAAATGTGCCTGGCCTAGCAACTATCAAGGGTTTGTCCTGGAGGAGGGCGGGGGTAATCTTCCTGTTAATCAGCTTTGTAAAAGCACTTATATGCCAACCAGAGGGTTTATTAAGTCTCTTGTCTCCAGCAACCTCCTCCATCTTATCAGTTTATTTTTAGAATTGACCTTTAGATAATTTACCTGCATTTGCACAGTGAAAAATCAACATAACTTTATATTCTCTTCCTGCTGACGTGGTCTCCATCCATCACAAATGGAAGCAGAACTGATGTTTAATAAAGTAATGAGAGTTGCTTTCAAATTATATCAGTGTGCATGTGTGAGTGTGCACATGACCATGTGCAAGTTTTAGGTTTATGTCAGTTCAGTGGATAATGTGTGTGGGAGTGCTATCTGAGTGCGTGGAAAAGGCCTTTGGTTACATAGTTTAACAGCTTTTTATTTCAGCACAATAGTTTGTCTTTACTGTGGATGTTAGTCCTTGAGAATGTTAAGGAAAGCTGGTCTCCTCATGTGGAATGCAAACAATACTATTTTCTGGGGGAAAATTCAAACTCATATCCATGTATATAGTGAAGAGTGGCATCTTATTCAAAACAAGAATGTATTTTTGAAAGCTAAAATAGACATAAAATGCACATTAATCATCAGTAGTCTTTTTTAATTGCAGCCAGTGGTCAGTGGTGTATCTATACCTTTAGGTGAGAGACAGAAAAATTTCAGGAAACTCTCCTTGATTCATGTGGGTTATGTGCGTTTAAGGCCGTGGTTTTCAACCAGGGATGGTTTTGCATCCCAGAGGTCTTTTGGCAATGCCTGGAGATATTTTTTGCTTCATAATTTGAGGGGTGCTACTGACACTTAATGGGTATAGGCCAGAGATGCTGCTAATCCTACAGTGCACTGGAAAGCCCTCCATATCAAAAAGTTATCCAGCCCACAATGTCAATAGTGCTTAGCTTGAGAAACTCTAAATTAAGCAGGGGTTTAAATTTGTCAAGGCATTTTTTTTTTTTTTTTTTCTGTACCATATACGGAAGTCTTCCAGGTCAAGAAATAGGATAAAATAGAAAAATAAAAATCAGAACCAGTTTAAATATGTATAGGAATTATATGTATGGAAATTATTTGAAGTTACACATAATTATCTCTTTATACACATGTGAAAGCTGAGATTTAGAGAAATAGGAAACTTTTCCAGGGATCTGGTAGTGATGAGGAAGGCCTGTAGTTTATGTGTCTTGTCTTCTTCTACTTCAGTCTTTCTGCTTCAGAAAAATTATACTTCCGTGATGTTGTCAATCTTTTAACAGCTAAATGTGCTTGTTGTGAAGCACTCTGGGATCCCTTTCAGTTTACATGATCCTGTTAAAGATGTTTCCCAAGCTGATCAACAGTAGACCACAAGGTGCTCTCAGAAATGAAACCAGTAAGGGGGAGAAAGTGTTTAGAGCAGGCCAACGATTTCATTGTCTGTAACTGCTTATCATACACTTTGTTACTTTGAGTTGAATATTCCCTCACTGAGGATGATAAAATCTTATTGGAAAATATGTTTCGTTGACTTACACAGCAGGGGCTCCCATGTCCTTGCTTCCAAACGTGACAAAGTCTAAGCAAAAGTCCTGACTACTGAGCCTTATTGTTTAGTTCATATGTACTGACTTTATTAGAACACAAAGCACATTTTTGTCTGATATGATTTGACATTTTTCTTTTAATTTATCATACCAACATCCCAGGGATGGAATAATGATAGGGTCATTCTAATTCCATTTTATACACAGGAAACTAAGGACCCAGAAAGTTTAAATCAGTCATTTATTTGTTCATTTATGCATATATCCAGCAAATATTTGTTGGGTACATACCATATATAGGTCACTGTCATGAGCATTATAATGTCTAAGCAATCAAATTTGGAATAAAGAACTTGAATTAAGTTCATTCAGATCCTAGACTAACATTATTTCTGTATGTAGTTCTGATCAATATTCTAGAATTATGGTTTATGTATCAAGTTATAAATAATATATATTACAGATTTATTATTATGTACCAAAAACTCTACCAAGTACGTTTCATGCCTTATCTCATTTAATCCTATCATAATCCAATGAAGTAAGCCCTACCACTATCCTCTCTTTACAGGTGAGGTCAGTGAGGCTCAGAAAGATAAAGTAGCACATAAAGGCTCATAGCTAAAAAGTGGCAGAGCCAGATTTTCCTCTGAGTTTTTAAGACTCTAAAGGCTGCTGGCTTAACCATCTCATTGTACAACCTATTCTCTCTGTTCTCTGAACTTTGCCTGTTTCTACTCTCTCCTATTCTAATCAAGGTGGGATCCCAGTCTGACATCCTTCCTAAAAGTCATCAGTTTTATTTAATTGCAAATGCCATTAGACTTGCATCTGCCTAGGAGGTAAAGGAAGGGCAGATTTGCTACAGGTTGTACTTTATGCCACAAAAATTTTCAAGGGGGCAATAATGTTGTAGAACAAGTATCTGGTGAGCACTGACATCCTAAGACACTCACTATGATAAGCTAGCTTCCATGTCAGGAGAAAATGACACCTGCAATTGCTTGCTGTGCTGCATACAGGTCACTAGGGCAAGCTTCAGGAGAAGTAAAATAGGTGTATGAGCATGTTTATGTGTGTTTATATAGGAGTGTATCTATGTCTCTGCTATTTTCATCTTTTGGCTTGTTAAACAGTCTCAGTTTTTTATTCAAGACAGGTCAAAAGTCCAAATGTGATTAACTGCCCTCAGCATCTCATTGTTACTCTTATAAGTTGGGAAAAAGAGAGGCAGCTTTAGAAAAGAAACTTCACCGAAATACGTGCATGTGTGTGAGTGTGTGTGTGTGTGTGTGTGTGTGTGAGAGGAGTGTGGGTATTTATGTGTGTTGTATGTGTTTATGTGTAAAATTATGTGTATATATGTACATATGCGTGTACATCTATCTTAATGTATATATATACATATCTATATAGCTATACATATGTATACACCCATGAACAAAGCTCATAGCTTAAAACTTTGGAATTTTGAGTTTGGAGAAATTATTATTATTACAATTTATATATGGTTTCCTAGATGGTCTAATATAGTTCTAATTTCCAAAATTCTCTTCCACTAAAAGTGGATATATTTATTTATGGTGCCGAGAACATTAACAAAATATTTAGATTTAATATCTATGGATAATAAACCAAAAAGAGTGCATTTAAGGAAACACCAAACTTGTAAAAACTGACTCTCTTATCCAAACCATTTGTTGGAATTTCAAACTACATGTTTTCAAACTTCTTCATTGAAAAAAAAAAAAAAAAAAAAAAAAAAAAAAAAAAAAAAAAAAAAAAAAAAACAGAAAAAACCCCAAACACTACCAAATGAACAGTCATAATGTTTAAGAAGAAAAAGAAAAATGTAGTTGTATGATAGCACAAATTCAATGGTTATTGTCCTAGTGGTGCTTCACTTACCTATTGGTTAATTTATTATATCCTGGTTAATTTCACTTTACAACTTATGAGGGTTCTTGTGTCCCTATATGATTTGTCGGTGCAGCTAATTATCTGTTTAATTATTAAAGCTATAGTAAATAATTTATAATATGCATACTGTAAATAGATACTAATGGTCAAGGGCACATTGTAATAATCACAAATTTTTAGTCTCCTGCAAATAACCCTTAAAGCCTGTTTATACAGTACCCAAATACTTGATCACAGAAAGAACAATGTAAATCAAATACAAGAAAACCTGACTTACCTATTTTGGCATTCTACAGACATAACAACCAAATGACCGAATTTTGGGCATCTTAAGGATACAGTAAGTTTTGTACTCATTCATAGCTATGTGCTTTGCATATTATTGGGGAATGTGGAAAATATTTAAAGTCAACTTGTGCAAACAGAGATTCCCCGCTGCTCCTTGGGATCAGTTTGTATGCACACAAGCCTATGCCTTCAACTGACAGTCCTAGCACAGTTCCCTCCTCCCAGAGATCTGTCAGAAGCACTTGTAAACTAATCAAGCACGGTCACTGAATCCTTTTTTCACCAGCCTTCTGCAGATGCTGTCTTAAAACATAAGAAAGAAAATCCATTTTTTTAAAAGCAATGAAATGTTCTAATTAGGTTTGAGAACATTTGAAGGAGTGATTGTTTTCTCCCCAAAATTTTGGAGCAGAGGGGAGGTTTTACATCATCCTAACTTCATGTTCCTCTGTCATTTTATTTTATTTATTTATTTTTAATTCCAAAGGAGAAAGTTGAATCAGGAGAATTTGTCTTAAAACATTCTGTTTAGTTTAGAGATGGACAAACTAATGTATTTTTGTAAATCATGGGTGGCAGATGTCAAAATCTCTCATTAATTATCCTGTTTTTATCCCTAAGAAAATTGATTCATGAATTATTGGAAAGGTATTCTAGCTAAAACACACAGAAACACAAATTTAGGGGAGCTGCACTTCAGAGAGTCCCACTGTAATCTGTTAACAGAATCTGCTTCAAATGAGTCACTCCTGAGATTGGCAATGACTCTCAGCTTAGTCTGTAAAATCAGGAATCTTTGTGTTCGCTGAAGGAACTTAATAATCTTAGTTGAATTCCTCTTCCCCATGTCTTTCAAAACCAGAGCACTGGGTCGAACCTAACCAGCGAAATAATTTGTCCAAATTAAATTGATGTGTTTACATAATATCAGCACCACCCTTTACACTTTTAAAGTTAAAGACCCTGTTGATCAGGTTACCTGGAAATCTCAAATGCATCTGACCAGGGATTATCAAGCTCCTCATGACATCTGTTTCTGATGCAATGAATGTGATGTTACCACAAATAGAGGATTCTGAATTTTGCTGGTACTAATGCTGAGTGGTGACTTACTGGGGCCTTGCTTATGTTACCTTTTCCTGCCCTCATTCAAGCACTTGATGACTTGGGTCAGTTTGTTGCACATTGATGAATAACAAGTGACACCCAATGAAATTACCTCTTCTCCTTTCCAATACAGTTCACTTGTACATAAATGTAATGTCAAATTGTTTACAGGTTATTTTTGTGTGTAATTGTGATAGCAGATTTAGCTCAAACTTTAAAGGAATTTGTTTACTGACTGGTGTTAAAATGAATGTGCTTATTACAGTATAAACATCATTAATTATGGACTCACATGAATGCATGTCTACATGTCGTCAGTTCTCAGCAGCTCGGTTATTCAGCAAAAAGTCTGCAGTCTGTGAATAGCAAATATACATAAACTACTGTGACTCTAATAACTCAGTAACTGTTTTTACCTTGGGATGTAACACTGTAGATCTTAGCCTGCTGTATTTCTTTCTTACCTATTTGTTTTGCGAGAAAAGCATAATAGAAAATAATACTACTAATTGTCCCAATGGAATTGCACATCATTTGGCAATCATTGGTTCACTCAGAAGGCAACTGCCTCTAGATGGAACAGCCCTGAGCAACATATAAATATATACATGCATATCTGTGTATGCAATATCTACACTGCAAATTACTACCATCTATTCTCACTGCCAATGGAAACAAACTACTCTTTTCTTTGGATTCATTGATGGATATAAAAAAATTAATTTGCTATTAACTGCTTTCATATTCTGTTTAGTTCTTATAGTATGGTAAATGATACAGGTGCAGTATCAGTATTGTAAAATTGTATGGTGAAAACTACAAAAGTCATTCTGTGGATATATTTTAAAAGGAAGAACAGAAACTATATTTCAGATTCTTGTGTGAATATAATTACAGAATAGGTAACTATTTTTATGTGTTTCCATAAATGACGCCATTTCATATGCATTGTAATTTAGCACCAATCATAATAAATCATTTGGTAACATTTAGTTGTTATATATATCTATTTCCAGTATACATAAGAGACTGATGAGTCAACATTATTTCATGCTAACTCAAGAAATTTAGATGAAAGATAATTACCATTGCAATTAGTTTACTTCCGGTTTGTTGTGGCAGCTTTCTGAGTTGGGGTACAGAAAAGGAGAAGACTTCATGCGTTGGTTATTTGATATACTTAGAATTAAACTGTAATAGGTGGAGGCCTTGCCTTTGTCTCTTGCTAATTGGATGGCTTTGTACTATTTTTCAAACCTCTTTAAACACCAGTTTCCTTATCTGTAAATAGGAAATAGAAATAATGGATACATCTCAAGGTTCTTGTGAGAGTTAGATAATCCATATAAAGTACTTATCGCAGTATCTTTTTTTTTTTTTTTTTTTTTTTTTGAGACGGAGTCTCTCTCTGTAGCCCAGGCTGGAGTGCAGTGGCCGGATCTCAGCTCACTGCAAGCTCCGCCTCCCGGGTTTACGGCCATTCTCCCTGCCTCAGCCTCCCGAGTAGCTGGGACTACAGGCGCCCGCCATCTCGCCCGGCTAGTTTTTTGTATTTTTTAGTAGAGACGGGGTTTCACCGTGTAGACCAGGATGGTCTCGGTCTCCTGACCTCGTGATCCACCCGTCTCGGCCTCCCAAAGTGCTGGGATTACAAGCTTGAGCCACCGCGCCCGGCCTTATCGCAGTATCTTGTACATTAAATAGGTGCTTAATAACCCTTATCCATTCTTATTACTATTATTCCAAAATGCAAATTTAACAAAGGAATTCAACTTCACACTGAATATCTGAATATATATATATATATATATATATATATATTTTTTTTTTTTTACTCTTTACCATTTTATGACATTGCTAATAGTGCTAAGCATTATGTTTTTTAATCAGAAGGGAAAATTCTACAAAAAATAATTTTACAGCTTGGGAGAGCTTTAGAAATAATTCATCCTTTTGCTGTTGTGAGTGTTTTTGGTGGCATACTTGCCCCATGATACGCACTGAAAAAATGGAGGGAATTAGGCAATGTGAAGTTTGAAAGATGTAATCTCCTTTACACATTCCACCTTGCACTTTTAAAATGCTCTTTACTATATTTAAAGCCCTGGGAGTTTTGCAGAAAACAAAACAAAACAAAAACTTTCAAACTTTAACCCAGAATCTCCCAGACTGGTCTCATCAAAAATTCTTCTGGTTTTGAGAAACACACTTTGGGAAATGCTTAGTTAACCAATTCCCTTCCTTGTATTTCTTGTACAGAAGGGGAAAGTTAAGATCTAGAGAGGAAGAGATGATTATTGGTCTAGAATTGCATCTGTGGACTCAGGCTAGGACACTTTCTCATAAGCTATCTCATGTAAGTGAGATAACAGTTACAGCTTCATTTTCAGAAACTATTCTAAAGTCACAACATCCATACTGCATGGACCCAAAGTAAAAAGTCCCATAAGGTACAGAAGGCCAAGCAGGAGAAGGTGAGGATCTAGTCTACAGGAATCCTTCTTAAAACTCTGTTACCACTGAGATCACTTAGGAATGAGAGGTAGAGTCTATTTTGCTTCAATAAGCTGATCCTTAGCAATAGTGGCTACAGGGATGCTGTACCATGCTGAATTTCAGTCCACAAGAGGGATGGATGCTTAGATAGACTGAAGTGATGGAGGGGTTTGGAGAGAAAGTTTTCCCATTAATTCTTTTGTGGAAAGCTGAGGGCTTTCCTCTGAAAACTTGAGAGAGAGAAAGCAACTGTGATGGAGAATTGTGAAGTTAATGACCTCCAAAGCCTTAGAAGTTGACTAAATAGAGCCAAAACTTCATTAAATTTAGGCACAGGGAAAGGCTAGGCCTCCACTGTTTCAGAATGATATAGACAAGTAAAGAACCAACATTAAAAGAAAAAGTTGGCTGCGTATTTACAGGATGAACAGCAGGAAGGAATTTGTCAGCATTGTTCTGCCCAGAACAACAGCTAGTTTTCCTCAAAAATCAAGGGTCCTGAGAACACTCCCTAAAGCTTCTGCGATGTGGGTGGTGAGGACATAAGGGGGTTCTCTTTACTTGCTGGGAGCCTGGGTGGAGAAAAGGGTGTATGGGGAGCCCAAGAATACAGTGGTAGTGGATCAGGAGAAAGACTCCTCTTGAGCTCTGTGGAGAGATTTGGGGAGATTTGTACATAGCCGCTAATCAAAAACTCATCCTTCTGACAAACTGAATTGAACAGGACTTGATCAGAAGGATCATAATTTTTGCAACGAGGACAGTGAAATAGGAAAAAATACCAACTGCTCAGATAATACTTCTTCCCTCCAATTTCAACCGAAAGGCAGCACTCCTTCCTATGACTAAAAAATATTCAGAGCCCACATCAGTCTTGTCCCAAATGGCAACTGCCACTGAAACAGGTCATGATAGGTCTTCATTTCAATAAAGAATGATAAAAACCCTTAGCCAGGCAGAGCAACTTCAGCCTTAAGGAAGCCAGCCTCATGTTGCAGAGTTAAAAAACATCAATACGTCAGCAACAAAGGCTCAGGAGGGCAGGGTTTTCAAATTCTAAGATTGCCAGAGAGCTCCATGTACACCCCATAAACCCCTTGCTTATTCTTAGCTACCATGTTATAAAAACGCCAAAAAGAAATTCTGAGGACTAAGCTCAGTCTTTGACTTGTGTTTCTCTTTCTTCTAACTCACCATATGTCCTGTCTTTAGGGTAGCAAGAAACAAAAACACCCTACATAACTGGAAGATAGCTAGTATACTGAAATGGTATTGCTCTTCCTCTGTGGCTAGGTCTGAGATCAAACATGCTATTCAAGCCTGTCTGCTTCCTGATGGATATGCAGCAATTAAATGGGATATCTCCAAGATACAAAATCACAGACACGTAGGTACCTTTGACACAAATAAAGCTTTTCTCCTCTCCATCCTCCCTGGATGTTCTACTTTTTTCTATACATTTCTTTTTCTCTCTTTTAATTCTGTTTGTTCTTCATGTGTCTGGAGTACAGGGTAAACATGTTTAATAAATCACAGCATCCTTTATCTAACAGTGTCCCTTTTCCCCACCATACACTTTTCTTGAAACCTCAATTTATTCATCTACTCTGTGACTGAGGACATTGAAAGAGATATATTTTTTGAACCATTTTGTCATCCCTTTCTCAACTGACTTTTACCTCAGTTCTGGCTGGTCTCCTATTTGAAGGAAGAGGTGGAGGTGGGGAGGATTTGGTGGTTTCCAAATGTTGACCATTTTAGATTGTCTTTGAGAGAAAACAGCAAGTCTATCTAGGAGGAAATGAAAGACAAGGAGAAGGTGAGTTGAATGCTGGTGAACTGTGGTCTGTGATCCTAAAGCTATTGCAAATGGGTGAGCTACCTTTACGGTTTCCTCCCTGGGGATGAAGTGGACACCCAAGGTCTTTCCCTGCTAATTTCCACACATGCCCCAGTTTAATGACTCATTTTCTGCATTAACCAGAGCTTGCACCATTTGTTCCAGAAAGTCCAGCATGAATTTCTGTTTTGTCTTTAACATGGATAGACGGGAAGGGATTGGAAATGGTGAGAAAGTAGTAAACTTATTGGAGTTAGACAGAGAAGCCACAGAGTTAGCACCAAATCATTCTTTCTCTCTTTGCCCCTGTGAAAGAGTGGCCCTTCGTACCTATAAATAATAGTCTGTCTTTTTTTTTTTTTTTTTTCAATCAGGAGATGGATGCCCTAGTCTCTCCATTACCTGACATTAACAAATGTGAGAGAGTATGAGGAGGGAAAAAGATGTTAATAACAATCAGGTTTGTGTACCTGAGGCATAAGAGAGCTTTTTTCCTGCTAGAGTAAATGAATAACATGGTAATTAACTTGATCTACTCTTTAGGGAGCTACTACCTGCAGGTCCCTTTGCAAAGCCCAGGCTTTATGCTCATAGTGCAATGATGTTCACCATGTCCTCTGGCACCTTGAGGTTTGCAGCATGTATTCTTATTCATCTATAGTTTCTGAAAGCTAAAGCAACAAGTGGGGACTTAGAAAGGACTGCATCATTTTCCTCTTAGTTATTTCCTATAACATAACTTCTCGTGAGTCCGTACAACTATGGAGTATCTTACACTGCTATTTATGATGCTTTGAGGAAGTGCTGGAAATATAGCAGATTAAAAATTAGCCAAAAGAATATATGAACATGTCAATATCTGTTTCCCATATTTTGTGGTACTCTTTTTTTAATAAGTAAATATCAACCAAAGACAAAAACATACAAGAGGAAAGGGTGCCTTCTTTCTTGAATAGGAAAAATTGATTATTTACTGTTTTATGACATACAGGCAATATAAATCCCATCCTTTTAGTCCCAAGACTGTGAAAGCACCCAAACAGAAAAAGGTCTCCAAAGTACACAAGACCCAGATTCAAGGATTCCTATATGTATGCCAACAACCTTAAGGGAAGAGCTGGAGAAAGTTTCATAAATGCAGAGCTCTGAAGATATATGTTTTTAAAGCCTGAGAAACAGGTACAAAATTTTAGTACATTTCTTACAGATCCAACTTCATTGATACAATCTCATGATTTTTTTCTTTCTTCCAGACATTTCCCTCCCTTTGACACTGATTCTGTTTCTGCTCTGATTATCTTATTGGAATTTCTCAGAGTACCTATAAAAGAGGCATAACGTAGGTGGCAAGGAGTTGAAGTGAGATAGGTTCTGGGAATGGGGAGAAAAATGGTCTTGAGCCTTGTTTCTCAAAGTCCATTCTATAAACAGGCAGCCTAGAACTATAAAGTCTCAGAACCACTCCCAATTCCAGTCCTCCTGGATCAGAATCTGAATTTTAACAGAACCCAAGGACACATGTCACATACACATTAAAGTTTGAGAAACACTGGCCTATAAAATATGGCAGAATCCTTAGAGGCAAAAAGAAGAGGTTGAAACAAGGGGTATATGGAAGGTAGATTCTTCTAAGTGGGGCTGTGGCATTAGGTAATGTGGAGGTTGCCATGTGAGCAATAAAAACACCACTGGCCTCAGCAAAAACCTTACACTCCGGTAGGGATTGGAGTCCTACTTTAGCTTCCTTAAAGAGAATAATTGTCAGCCAAGAATTTTGTATCCAGCAAAACTAAGTTTCATAAATAAAAGAGAAATAAAGTCATTTTCAGGCAAACAAATGCTGAGGAAATTTCTCACCGCGAGATCAGCCCTAACAAAAATGCTAAAAGAAGTTCTAAATCTTGAAACAAAAGGTGCGCCAGAATAAAACCTCTTCAAAGCATAAAACTCTAAAACAATAAAAGACCTATAAAACAATCACACAACGAAGAAAACAAAGTATCTAGGTAACAATCTAACAAACATGATGACTGGAACAGCACCTCACATCTCAGTATTAACATAGAACATAAATACTCTATTGATCCACTTAAAAGACACACATTGACAGAATAGATTTAAAAATCACAAGTCAAATATCTGCTAGCTTCAAGAGACTTACATAATACGTAAAAATTCATATAAACTCAAACTCAAGGTAAAGAGGTGGAAAAAGATATTGCACACAAATGGAAACCAAAAGCAAGCAATTGTAGATATTCTCATATCAGATAAAACAGACTTTAAAGCAGCAACAGTAAAACAAACCAAAAAAAAAAAAAAAAAAAAAAAAAAGAAGGTCATTATATAATGATAAACGGATCACTCCAACAAAAAGATACTAAAATCCTAAATATATATGCACCTAACTCTGGGGTTTCCGGATTTATAAAATAATTGCTACTAGACCTAAGAAATGAAATAGGCAGCAAGACAATAATGGGGTGGGAGGACTTCAACACTCCACTGAGAGCACTAGAAATAGCACCATGACAGAAAGTTGACAAAACAAAAATGGACATAAACTGCACTTTAGAACAAATGGACCTAACAGATATTTACACAACATTCTACCCAAGAACTGCAGAATATACATTCTCATCAGCACATGGAATCTTCCCTAAGATAGGCTATAGGCAACAAAACAAGATTCAATAAATTTTTTTAAAAAATCAAAATCATATCAAGGTTATTCTCAGACCACAGTGGAATAAAATTACAAATCAACTCCAAAAGGAACCCTCAAAATTATATAAACATAAGGAAACGAAACAATCTGATCCTGAGTGATTTGGGGAGTTAATAATGAGATCAAGATAGAAATTTTAAAATGCTTTGAAATAAATTATAATAGTGATACAAGTTATCAAAATCTCTGGGATACAGCAAGAACAGTGCCAAGTTGAGAGTTTATAGCACTAAATGCCTACATCATAAAATCTGAAAGATCACAAATTGACAAGCTAATTTTATACTTCAAGGAACTAGAGAAACAGAAACCAAATCCAAAGCTAGCAGAAGAAGAGAAATAAGAAAGATCTAGGCAGAACTAAATGAATTTGAAAGAAAAACAATAATAAAAGATCAATAAAACAAAAGGTTGATTTTTTGAAAACGGAAAGAAAACTGATAGACCATTAACAAGGTTAACAAAGACAAGGAAAGATTCAAATACGCTTAATTAGAGATAAAAATGGAGACATTATAACAGACACCACAAAAATGCAAAAGATCGTTTGAGACTACTATGAACACCTCTATGCACACAAATGAGAAAATCCAGAGGGAATGAATAAATTCCTGGAGACATACAACCTCCTAGATTAAATCAGGAAGAAACAGGCACACTGAACAGACCACTAATAAGCAGTGAGATTGAATCAGTAATAAAAAATTGCCAACAACAACAAAAAAGCCTAAGGCCAGATGGATTGACAGCTGAATTCTACCAGATGGATTGACAGCTGAATTCTACCAGATGGATTGACAGCTGAATTCTACCAGATGGATTGACAGCTGAATTCTACCAGATGGATTGACAGCTGAATTCTACCAGATGGATTGACAGCTGAATTCTACCAGATGGATTGACAGCTGAATTCTACCAGATGGATTGACAGCTGAATTCTACCAGATGGATTGACAGCTGAATTCTACCAGATGGATTGACAGCTGAATTCTACCAGATGGATTGACAGCTGAATTCTACCAGATGGATTGACAGCTGAATTCTACCAGATGTTTAAAGCAGAATTGGTACCAATTCTACTGAAACTATTCCAAAAGATTGAGAGAGAAAGAATCCTCCTTAACTCAGTTTATGAGGCCAGTATCACCCTCATATCAAAATCAGGAGCAGACATAACAAAACGATAAAACCATGAACCAATATCCCTGATGCACAAAGATATGAAAATCCTCAAAAAAAAAAAAAAAAAAAATACTAGCTAGCCAAATCCAACAACACATCAAAAAGATAATACGTGATAATCAAGTGAGTTTTATCTTAGGGATGCAGGGATAATTTAACTTACACAAGTCAATAAATGTGATACTTCACATAAACAGAATTAAAAACGAAAACCAAGACCAAGTGTAGTGACTCACACTGATAATCCCAGTATTTTGGGAGGCTGAAGTAGGAGGATTGTTTGAAGCCAGGATTTTGAGAGTAGCCTGAGTAACATGGTGAGACCTCATCTCAACAAAACAAAAACAAAAACGAAAAAAGCAAAATTAGCCAGGCATGTTGGTGCACAACTGTGGTCCCAGCTACACATGAGGCTGAGGTGAGAGGATCAATGGAACCTGGGAAGCCAAAGTTGCAGTGAGCCATGATTATGCCACTGCACTTCAGAATGAGATTCTGTCTCAAATACACACACACACACACACACACACACACACACACACACACACACACACAATCTTCCCAAGAGATGCAGAAAAAGCATTTGACAAAATCTAATATCTCTTTATGATAAAACCTCTCAAGAAACTGGGCATAGAAGAAACATAACTCAAAATAGTAAAAACCGTATATGACAACCCCACAGCTTCATATTGAATGGGGAAAAGTTTAAAGTATTCCCCCTGAGTACTGGAACGAGACAAACATGCTCACTTTCACCACTTCTATTCAACTTAGTACTGGAAATCCTAGCAGGAGAAATCAGGCAAGAGAAAGAAATAAAGGTCATCCAAATTGGAAAAGAGGAAGTCAAACTATCTCTGTTTACCAATGATACGACTGCATACCTAAAAACCCTGATGCCTCCTCCAAAAGACTCCGAGATTTGATAAATGAATTTAATAAAGACTCAAGTTACAAAATCAATGTGCACAAATCAGTAACACTGCTATCCACCAACAACATCCAACCTGAGCCTCAAACCAAGAACTCAATCCCCTTTACAATAGCTACAAAAAAAAAAAAAAAAAAAATACCCAGGAATATTCCTAACCAGGGAGGTGAAAGATCTCTACAAGGAGAACTAAGAGACACTGCTGAAAGAAGCCAGATGACACAAACAAATGAAAAGAAATCTTATACTCATACATAGGAAGAATCAATATCAGGAAAATGACCATACTGCCCAAAGAAATCTACAGATTCAAGGCAATTCCTATCAAAATGCAATTATACTTCTTCACAGAATTAGAAAAGAAATCCTAAAATTCATACAGAACCAAAAAAGAGACTGAATAGCCAAAGCAATTCTAACCAAAAAGAAGAAATTTGGAGGCATCACCTGACTTTATGTTATACTATAAAGCTATAGTTAGCAAAACAGTATGGTCTTGGTATAAAAGTAGACACATATACAGGTAGAACAGAATGGACAACCCAGAAATAAAGTTAAATACTTAAAACTAACTGGTCTTTGACAAAGCATTAAAAAACATAAATAAGTTAAAGGACACCCTGTTTAATAAACGGTGCTGGGAAAACTGGATACCCACTTGTAGAAGAATGAAAATGGATTACTATCATTCACCTTATACAAAAATTAACTTAAACTAGATCAGAGACTTAAATCTAAGATCTGAAGCCATAAAAATTCTAGAAGATAACCTAGGAAAACCTCTTCTGCTCATTGGTCTAGGCAAATAATTTATAGCTAAGACCCCAAAAGCAAATGCAACAAAACCAAACATACATAAATGGGACCTAATTAAACTAAAAAACTTCTGTACAGCAAAAGAAATAATCATCAGAATAAACAGACAACACACAGAATGGGAGAAAATGTTTGCAAATGATGCATCTGACAAATAAATAATATCTAGAATCTCCAAGGGAATCTACAAAGAACTCAAACAAATCAACAGGAAAAAAATCCCATCAAAAAGTGGGCAAATAACAGGAATAGACGTTTCTCAAAAGAAGATATACAAATGAAGAACAAACATATAAAAATGCTCAACATCACTAAACATCACTAATCAAAACCACAAGATACCACCTTACCCCAGCCAGATGGCTATTACTAAAAGGTCAAAAAACAATAGGTGTTGGCATGGATGTGGTGAAAGGGAATGCTTATGCACTGCTGGTGGGAATCTTAATTAGTGCAACCTCTATGAAAAACAGCATGGAGATTTCTTAAGAAACTAAAAGTAGATCTACCATTCAATCCAGTAATCCTACTACTGGATATCTATCAAAGGACAAGAAGTCATATCAAAAAGATGCCCTCCTCTGTATATTTAATACAACGCAATTCACAATTGCAAAAATATGGAACCAAAGTAAGTGCCCATTGACCAATGAGTGAATAAAGGAAATGTGGTATATATCCACCATGAAGTACTGCTCAGCCATAAAATGAATGAAATAATGTCTTTTGCAATTACTTGGATGGAACTCAAAGTCATTATTCTAAGTGAAGGAAATCAAATACATATGTTCTCACTTGTAAGTGGGAGCTAAGCTATGGGTATGCAAAGGCAGATAGAGTGATATAATGGACTTTGGAGACTCAGAAGGGAGAGGTGAGGGGTAAAAAACTACATATTGGTCACAATATACACTACTTTGGTGACAGGTGCACTAAAATCTTGGACTTCACCACTATACAGTCCATCCAAGTAAGCAAAACCCACTTGTACCCTAAAAGTTATTGAAATAAAAAATTTAAATGACAATAGAAAGAATGCAAAAGTAAGACAAAGGCATACCCCAGAAAAAGGAAGGATTCTGTGATTCTGGGTTAAGAGTGTGTTTATGGAAGAAAAGCTAATGAAGATATGAGTTGTAAAAAACATAAATGAGTCCTTTGAGATCAGGCTCGCAAGTTGTCCTCTGATGCTAAAGGGTGAGCATGAGGCTTGAGATACTGTATTTCATTAAATCAGAGTTCAGTTTGTCTTATCCAGGTTGAGGGCCTGAATCATTTCAACAATCATCCTCATAAGCTCCAAGAGCAAATTCTCAACCAGGAGAGCCACCAGTCTACTAACTAATGGTTAATTTTGCTGGATGGGATCTCAAAATTCAATCCATAAGACACAAAGCTTGAATCTAAAAATATTAATTGTGGAAAATGGGGAAATTTTACTTTTACTTTGACTTTGCATTTAAAGATAAAATTGGCTAAATCAGAATTTCAATGAAATCATAAATAAAAGTAAAACTGGATGCCTGGATAGAAAAGCTTCTAGACCATGTGCAACATCATTTTAGGTGGAAGCGTAAGAAATAAAGCATGAAAATATAGTAGAGGCATCATCAGAGAGTCACTTGAAGAACTTTTGGGAGATATAACCTAATTAAGCCTCTGGGAAGATAATGCCTTCCCAAATGCAGATTTTCATCATATTCTGAAATTACTTTTTTCTCTTTATTATTCAAATGTATTTATTGAGAATAAGCTTTCTTCCCCATTAAGAAAAAGAGTAAAGCACCATATGAATGGAAAAAGTTATTAGAGTTTTTGACCTTTCTCTGCCATTAAAGTGTAAACTTGGGCAATTCATGATCTGTTGGGTAACAGTTTCCCAATGAACAAAATTTCAATTAAAAAAAAAAAAACACCCCACTGGTGGAAGGAGTTATACTCTGAGTTTCAACTTAAGAGTTGGCCAGCTAGATATAAACAGAAATTAGCCAAAAATTGTTAACCATATTTGCAACATTCAGATATTATCATAATTAACATTTCATCCTATGTTTTCCACTTTTTTTGTATATATACTATTCATATGGGTAAAATATTTCCTTGTAAGCACATAAATTAGCTACAAAATACATGAATAAATGCCAAACATGATAGAATATATTAATGCAGACATATGCAATTATCTATGTGTGATACATTAATTTTACATAAGTAGGAATGTAAATGTTGTGTTTAACTGACATTTCCTGAGTACAACATAGTTTGACTTATAAATGCCCTTTAGTAGTAGACTAAATACAAAAATAAACACATTTTGGATGGCTCTATCTATGCAGTCTTCAAACAAATAAGAACTAAGCTATGCCGTTAGAAATCAGAATAGTGCTTATCATTCAAGAGTAGCCGTTTGGCAGTCAGGGAGGATACAGGGTGAGGATCTCTGGAAGGTCATGGAGGATGCAGGGTGAGGACTTCTGGAAGGCCACTAATGCTCTACTTCTGACATAGGTGCTCAAGAAATACACTTCAATAAGGTAGTTAAATAATCATTGTAAAATAATGCCTTACATTGCAGAAATTGTGGAACATGGAGAAAGTGTCAATCACTAATTTCATTTTAATATATGCCTCCCTAATCTTTTTGTTTCTTTTAGAAATGTCTTTATTTTTTCTTGTAGTCCCATGTAAAGTATACATGTTAAAACAAAACCCCAGATCAATATGTGTATATTAGAAAAGAAATGACCACTATAATTTCACGTCACAAAAGTAAGTTCTGTTAAAGTTTAGTGCTTATTCAGGAAGGGTTTGTTTTTATTTTAGTTGTATTTCACAAGTGAGGTATTGATAATCCCATCTTTTTTTGTTTGGTTGGTTGGATTGTTTTACAAATGTTCCTTCTCATGCCATGGAAGTATATTGGAAGTACATTGGAATAAATATATAAATAAAGGGGAGAGAGAGTATATAGGAATATGTTAAACTCTATTCAAGAAGTGAAAGTAAGTCACTGTTGTTTAGGCTCACTATCTACACCAGTCTGCCTCCCACATTTTACTACTGTGTTATATGTTTGGGAATTAGAAAAGAGAAAAAGAAAGAGAGAAATTGGCATTGACTAGGACCACAGAGGTCATTCCATAAGAAGGTTCTCTTTGAAAGTATCAACGTCCTGGCCCACAAGGACTTGCTTAACTCATACAAAAGCCAAGAGTCATCCTTTGAGTCATAGGGGCCACCCCAAGTCTCAGGCCAGCCCAAAGAAAAAATCTGAAGAGGAGGACATAACTGGTGACACAAGGTCTCATTCATTTCCCACTATGCACTGAGTCAGGGTAGGGATGTGGGCTCTAAAAAAAATAGTGTTCAGAGGCCCTTTGAAATCATGTAAGCCAGTGGTCTTAAAGCAAAGCCAGCTTTACTTCCTGTGGGACATTTGTCATGTATGGAGACAACTGTAGTTGTTATGGCTGGGGGAGAAGGTTGCTACTGGCATCCAATGGGTAGAGGCCAGAATGCTGCCAAATAGTTAACAATGCATGAGAAAGACTCCCACAACAAAGAATTATCCAGTCCAAAATGTCAGTAGTGTTGAGGCTGACATTAAGAATGTGAGTGGATAATCGTGTGTGTGCAGCTGTGTGTATGTGTGTGTGGCTGTGTGTGTGGCTGTATGTGTATGTGTGTCTATGTTAAGGGGATCAGTTTTCGCTGGGGCCTCCAAATAGTTATGCAGATAAATGACAAATTTTCTTCATCTCTGGGGAGGCTTCCTTGATGGAGGGCAGATAGTGGTTAAGTTCATTTCACCATGATTTATGGCACAAAATTCTGCATTATTCACATAGATTGGCACTGTGTTGCAGTGTCAGAGCACATACATACATTTAGGATATGCCAAGATTAGAAACAAGCAGAACCCAAGGCAGTCTTGTAGGAAACCAATAGGTTAATTATCTCAAAGATGTACTTTGGCAAACACCCAAGCTCTTTGTGAGGCCAATTGGAAGGACCTGGGAGAAAGAGTTACTCAGTTGAACTGATGCTGAGCAAGAACAGATAGGGAGAAGAGGTGGAAAGAACAATGCTTAGGATCAGGGAATCTGGGTTATTGTGCTGACACGCAGGACTCACTGGGGCACTCAGCAAGTCGTTTAACAACTCCAGAACTCTTTTCTCCTTATTTGTAAAACAAAGGAAAGGGGAAGAAAATAAACATTTATTATAAATCTACTGTTTTCTAGAACTTTCCCCGGTAACTTTCTTTCATTTGGTTCTTATCATATTCCAATAAAATAGATATTGATATTTCCATATTACATATGAACCTCAGAGTGTTAAGTCGTCTGCCCAATGTCTCACAGCAAAAAATTCATAGGGCCAGATTTCAACCTAAGTGTCCTGGTATCCTTCATTTTACATTTTTCTACAGATCCTGTTTTCTCAACCTGTAAAAAAGAGATGACGCATGGGTTTTCCGTAAAAAATTGTTTTTTTTTTTTAACTGTACGCAGCCAAAGAACAGCAGTAGACATTTGATAAATGCTGAATATTATTTATCATTATATTATTTTGTCATGCCTATTGAAAACAAATTCCCTTTTATTTGCAAAAATATCTGCTTAGAAATTAAATTCAATCATTATTAGATACCAATTATAAAACAAATGTACAAAGTTTCTTTGGAGAAAAAAAACCTGCCCTGATTTCTTTTTTTCTGGCTGAATCAAGGAAGGCTTTGGGTCCCGAAATTCTGATCTGGAGACAGAAATCAAGGCTTTGCAGCCTTGAGTGCCCCATTTACCAAGCAGGGGTCTTGCTTACCCTCTGACAGGCAGGTGGAGGGTAAATGAAACTGCTAACAATACCACTGGCTAGAGCTCAGAAGTTGCAGTCTCTCTTGGTTATCAGGCTCTCAAAATACTCTCCTGGGATTCTCAACTATTAGAGTAAACGGTCCCAGTCTGGGAGGATGAGTAATTTAGTGCTAGCCATAAATTTTTGGAAAACAGAAGTGTGGGAGACATTCTGAAGGATTAGTTGTGCTTAGAGGCAGCCCCTTGCAACATGTGGTTTTAGGTTCTTCTATAACCAACCCACCAGCGCCTCCTCCCACCAGTACCCGTTCCCACCAACACCTGTTGGACTGCCAGCAAGCCCTATCCTTAAAATAGCACCGCCTGTCAAGACATAGAAGGTTCTTGTTAAATTGCAAATGTTACTTCGAGCAACAAATGCATGAATATGTTAGCATCCATTAACCCCGTGTTTATCAGATTAGCTGTCCCTTCCTAGAGCAGATCCCTGGGGAAATGGGAGCTATTTTGCATTTGTATTGAGGGTAGAGAAGACAGCCCAGTGGGGGTGGTCCCTCTTTAGATAAACCTTAATAGTTTTCAAAGTACTTTCACCTTCTCATGCTATCATGTTCTTTGATATTTACATACGCATTCTAGGTTTGGCAAGAAGCCAGGTGCATAGAGGTTAGTAACTAGCCCAAGGTCATACAACTAGGAAGGGGCAGGGACTTGACTAAAAGCTAGGAGTTTTAACTCTCAGTTCTGTGTCAGGAGGATGGCAGTGTATTGCCAATAAGGCAGGGGATACAATAGCCTTGGTAAAGAAAAGCGCAGGCTTCTGTGCTTGAGGTTGAAGACTTGGATTTAATGGGACAAGTTAATTTTGCCTTGGTTTAAAGGAAGAAATAAATAAGGTGTGAATGTATAGTTCAGAAGGTGAGATGTGCAAGTACAAATGCATGCATGTGTGTGTTCAGGGGAAGGCGAAGGGGAAGGTGGTCCTTTTTTTTTTTTTTTTTTTTTTTTTTTTGATCGAGTCTTGCTCTGTCACCAGGCCAGAGTGCAATGGTGTGATCTGGACTCACTGCAACCTCCACCTCCCAGGTTCAAGTGATTCTCTTGCCTCAGCCTCCCGAGTAACTGGGATTACAGGATTACAGGCGGGCACACCACCATGCCTGGCTAATTTTCGTATTTTTAGTAGAGATGGGGTTTTACCATGTTAGCCAAAGTGGTCTGAAACTCCTGACCTCAGGTGATCCACCTGCCTCGGCCTCCCAAAGTGCTGGGAATACAGGCGTGAGCCAACGTACCCAGCCAGAAGGTGGTCCTTTTGCCAGAACATGCTGTGACTTCATTTGCTGCCAAGGGAATTGAAGCAATATGCCTTGGATCTCGCTTTTGGTCCTTTGCCCCTGTCCTTTGTCTCACAGGCAGAGGGAGGGGAGGGACTAGCTTAAGAGCAAATTTGCCACTCCTTGGACCTCTGCCTGACCCCCATGTGCCTTTCGCCTGTGTAACCATCCAAAAAGCACCTAGCGCAAAGAGGCCTGACACAGAGAAGAGAAATACAAGGACTTGATTTCACACAGGAGGGGTCTGAGACCTCTTTCAGGCAATTACTAACTGCGTTCTGACCCAGCCCTAACATTTGCAAAGCTCAGGAAAAGAGCACACACGAAGTCAGCACACCATATGTCTAAATGTTTAAAGGTTATATATAAGTCAAACTTAAAATGGTTAAATAAAATGTATTCTATTATCCTAACTTCACGTTCATAATAACAAAATCAAACTGCATAAATGAAACTGCCTTTGCAAAGCTATAACAGGGAGAAAATTATGACAGTGAAAGAGATCTTACTAATTCTATCTTTCCTTTTAACTTCCAAACTGCCATTGTTCATTACTGGGCACATTGTTCATTACTGGCTAACAACAAGAGGAATTTAGTTTATACTTTAACTTAAAAACAAAGGTAAGAACAGTCCTTTCCCAAAACAAACCCCTTTTTGCCTGGGAACCAGATCACCTTGAAAAGACTAACAAATTAGTCACAAGATTAGAAATTATGGTTTAGGAGTCATGCAGCCAGAGACCACAAGATTCTGGAACTTCTCAATTGCTCCTAGGGATAAGATCACTATTATAAAACCTAAGATTGGTGTTTCAGATATTTTTCAGACCTCACATTCTGATGCACCTGCTGGCCCCCACCCCCAGACCAGTTGAGTAATCTGGCTCAACCAGCTCTTCAGTCTCACCCAGGGACAGAAGACAGCAAGAAGAACCCCCTTCAACTACCTGTGATTTCATCTCCAACCCAACTGATAGCACTCCCCACTCACTAACCTCCTCCCCACCAAATTATCCTTAAAACACCCCAGTGTCTGAATTTTTGAGGAAACTGATTTGAATAGCAAAACTCTGGTCTCTTATTAAACATTTTCTCTGTTGCAATTCCCCTGTCTTGATTTTGGCTCTATTTGGGCAGCAGGCAAGAAGAAATCACTGGGCAGTTACATCAAACTCTGGTTTTTACGTGACTGAAAGTCTTCAGAATATGAAATACAACTGAGTTTAATTATTATTGCATACATCTGGGTGTTTTGTTAATAGGCTAGCGAAGTGTAAATGAGTAATAAAATAAAGACAGGTATAAGTAATGAATTATTATACTTATCCCCACCCTCAATTTTTTTCTTAGTTTATTTCAGCCAAAACACTAACATTGCTGTTACAATCAAGATTTTTCCAAATAATTTGGTATTATTAACAGTAACTATCTAAACGTTAAAATTATAATCATATCCAAGATACCTGCAATTTGATGATATTTTCTTCAAAAAGTATAAATTACAATAAAGGCAATAAGTCAAAAAGTATTTTTCATGTGTAATCACACAGTTAGGTTTTTCTAAATTATTCAAAATTGTGAGGATTAAAAAGGAAAACTCAAATTAATAATAATGGACCTCAACTTTTAATAAGGTAAGTGAACAACCTTTTGATTTGAATTACATTTTGAAAATTTAATTACCTCTTATTAAATAGTTTCATATAAAGTCTACTTAAAGTTATTTAAGTGTATTTAAAAATAAAAAAGTTTATTTAAAAAGTTATTTAAATAAACCATCTGATTCTAATTATATTTTGAAAATCTGATTACCTCTTAAATACACATGTTTGCATGTCCTTCAAAAATATATTTATTTATATAAAACTATTTACAATTCTAACATTCCATCTTGTAGCTGACATGGGAGAAATCATTACGTAGCATGCTATGGGAACTGAAAGGTGATATGGATCGTTTAATATTTTGCAGGATGCTCCTCAACCACCATGTTGCAAAGTCATATGTGCTTCTGGAGCCATGAACTGGAAAACAAATGGAAGCAAAAAAAACATAGCTGCCCTCTGCAGAAAGAACATTTTGTTATGCTGTGTTGGGAGGGAAAATAAAGGTGTGATACCTTTCCTCAGTCATCATAAGGGTCACGGGGACACTGCTGTAAAAAAAGACAGGTTACAGACGACACAAAAACACAACATTATGATTTACTTAATCAAAGTTTTACTGCCACATAAGTCCTCAGAAATGAAGACCTAAAGAATCAGGAAAAACTTTATTTTTATGCTCAGATTCTATAAAAGAATGGAGAGCTATGGAGAAATGCGATTGAACAAAGGGGAATGATCTAATGGTAATAGCCTGAGTGTGAAACCCAGCAAGACCTGCTGTTTGGATCCTTCTTTGCCTCTGAGTAGCATTCCTTTCTTCCAGGTATAGGGAAAGACCCCTTCTGGTATGAGGGTCTTATGACCTAATATCAGGCAAGGGTAAGACAGAGAATTTCTTTTTGGCCAGTTCCCACACAGAAAGGTAGGGGAAGGTTAGAGTACTATTTTTAGTTTCTATGACCCACCTTGGGGAAGAGGACTCAGTTCCCATGGCCTGCCTTGGGGGAAAAGGGGGAGCAGGAGAAAGAAGGCGAGGAGAAGATCAGAGGCGGACTTTGCTTTTGAAGCCTTTTCAGCATCTCTTGGTTCAAAGCACTCAGCACGCCAAAGTGCCATACGTTGGGGTATCATTTTTCAAGCCTCACCACTTTAAATATATTACTTTCATACTATCTGAGGTAAAGGATTTGACAATTACTGTCTTTTCTTTTATCGAAGAGCTTCTGCTGTTCAAATCTTACCCTTGCTCTAAAACAGTGTCTATCTCTAGTATCAGTAACAGACAACCTAAACATTCCCAGTTTTTGAACATAATTGCCGTTTTAGAGGATTCAGGGCAAGAGAGGAGGAGAAATGTGTCTTTGACCTGAATAGTCTTAGTTAGGAGAGTAGATATTTAGGATTTGGGGTCACACTGTCTGTGCCAGATCTGAGTGTTATTTTGGGGATGTTTGTGATACAAATTCTCTCCAAGTGTAGAACCTGGAGCAGGGTACAGTCTTGGTCTTGCCTGGGAGTAAGGGCAATATTGTTTACATAATTTTGGGCAAATCATTTTTCTGACTTGAGGAAGGCAATAATACCTCCTAATCTACTTATTTCATATTTCTCTTAAGAGAAGGAAGACAGGCCGGGCGCAGTGGCTCAAGCCTGTAATCCCAGCACTTTGGGAGGCCGAGACAGGCGGATCACGAGGTCAGGAGATCGAGACCATCCTGGCTAACACGGTGAAACCCCGTCTCTACTAAAAAATGCAAAAAACTAGCCGGGCGAGGTAGCGGGCGCCTGTAGTCCCAGCTACTTGGAGGCTGAGTCAGGAGAATGGCGGGAACCCGGGAGGCGGAGCTTGCAGTGAGCTGAGATCTGGCCACTGCACTCCAGCCTCGGCGACAGAGCGAGACTCCGTCTCAAAAAAAAAAAAAAAAAAAAAAAAAAAAAAAAAAAAAGAGAAGGAAGACAATGTGTTTGTATATCCTTCAAAAATATATTTATAATTTTGGTAAAACTTGGTATTGAAGGAGCAGAAACTTTTGCAAACATAAAGTTTATTGTTTGTTTGGATTTCTTTTGTGTATGTACATATTAACAAAATAATTAGAGATTGAATTAAGAGAATATGTTATTCTTACCATATATCAAGTGTCAATTAGCTATGAATTTCTATTCATGCATAGGATTCTGAATAGGTTTTTATTATTTACCTTACTGATATCCTAAAGCACATTAAAAATTCTGTGTGTACAAAGTGAAATGGAGATGGCATTTATCTAATAAAGTCTAGCCATATAAACATTTGGCTATTCACTTGCATATGAGGGTGACATTACCAGTTCCATTTTCCTAATGAGACACAGTTACTGAAATCTTGCCTTCTTATGTCTTTATCTTGCTCATTTTTTTCTAATAAAACTTTCCATGTTTTAAGAACATATTTAGTGTCAGAGTCTAGACCAAATTTTACATGTAGTGTCTCACTGAGTCTTCATAATAACCAGGTTTTATTATTATAATCCCTATTATAAAATAAAGAAGCAGAGACAAAACAATTTGCTCAGGATCATATAGGTAGTGAGTGAAAGGACTAGAAACAAGATTAGTCTAATTTCAAAGCCCATGCTCGAAATTATTACACTGTACTGTCTGCTATAGAGATTGTTGAAAATGGCAATCTAAGTTCCAGGATAGACTCACCTGTCATTGACTTCTCTGCTTGTACTAGTGATGCTGGTAACCCTGGGATCTTTCACTCAGCTTGACTTTAGAGAAAAATCTGTCTGACCCAGAATTCTGAGTTGGAGGCATCCTAGGCTGATTTGCATGACCTCAGTTGTGTAGGGTTGTACAAAATGCTGACTTTGAAGGCTCTGGTTCAGGATACTGTGTAACTTTGATGTGAACAAAAAGATCAGCGTGTTGTTTCAAGCACAGCTGTGTAATCAAAGCCACACAGCCTAGATGGATTTTAGCTAATTGGTTCAATGGAAATTTACAGCTGGAATGCGATGGAATGAAGCTGTCTGCTGTTACTCAGGCAAACCAACCTCGGTCACGTTCCCTGGCCGCCACTGAAACAAATGTCCTACTTTGTAAAGAGGCACCGAGTGGCGGCACACAAATAGCTAAGCTGTTTAACATTTGCAGACATTCACAGTAATGTATCAGCTGTCAATACGCTGCACACACATTAGGGGGGGATCGTGACAGCATTGCTGACACACTATTGATTCATGGCACAGGCTGTTTATCTGTGACAAGAAAACATCAGTTGATATTGACAAATCATCTGAATATACTCACCTACTTGCACTCTATCAAAGTTGAGTGAAATACACAGTAAACTGACTGCCGGGAGTCAAGATAGGTCCACAGAATGACAGTACCCATCACACATTAGATATTCTCTATAAATACACAGCTCTGGTTTATTGATGATAAAGAAATAGTCTTCTCACTGTAAGGCCAAAGACTGACTATCAGTTATGTAAATAATAGGAAAGAACAATGAGTGAATTCAGAGGGGCTTATTTACAAAATTCTGTCTTTCTTGTTGACTTTAAAAAGTCAGTGTGAGAAACTGCCTGCTGTGCAGTGTCAGGCGGGCAAAAGTCTCCAACAGATTAGGGAGATAAAAGTATACTTTTGTCTGAAAGAGCCATGATCAAGGTTGAGGGTTTTTACTTAAGACAATATTTTACAAACACATTACAGGACTTTGCTCACCATTTTCTGTTGGGGTGGCTATTGAAATGCTACAACATAGCACTAAATATAATGAAAAGAGTAAAGATTTAGTTGGTTAGGTGAGTGAAGATTCAATGCCCCATTTACTCAACCTTTTAAAAACACTAAGCATTTTAAATAACTGTCATAGCCTTTGATCAACAAAAATTTTTAAATTGTGGTGCAGTGCCCATTATGTCAAGCTACAGTGTTGCATTTAGGTTATCTGGAAAAAAAAAAAAAAAAAAAAAAAAAAAGACTGCCATTGGTCTAAAAACGCTGTTTCAAAGAATCTATTCACTCATTCAATCAAGATTTATTGAGCATCTACTGTTTGTCATGCACTGTGCTGGGTGGAAGGGATATAGCTGAGAACAGGAAACAAATTGCTCACTTCGTGGGTTTGTTTTCCAGTTTTGATGGGAGACAAAAATATTAAACAAATATTTAAATAACTTCGAGTTGCAATAAGTGACATGTAGAAAACAAAGATAGTTTGAATCAGATCTGCCACATGCAGCAAAAAATTCTTCCCTGGTAAGCTTAGCTGTGTTGGCCATATCTGAATGTTCATTAAGTCTTCCATGGAATCATGTACCCATAGTGATACAGGGTTAGGGAAGAGAACTTGTATCTACTATGCGCCATGTACTGTAGTAGGTGTTGTTAGAAAGATGAAGAATTGTGAGTAGCAGCTTGGTGGGAGGAGCTCAGGATGTAAATGAAGTCAGAATATCTTTAGTTTAAAACCTGCCTCTTCTATATTCTACTACTGTGACCCTGGGAAGGTCACTTAAACTAGCTGAGCTTCAGTTTCCTCATTTATAAAATGGAGATCACATTTTGCTGGGTTGAAGTAAGGATTAAATGAGTGCAATATGTGGTACGTAATAGATGATCAATTAATTTATTGAATGTTTATTATCTTCTGAGATGGGTGGTATTAAGTACCGCTATGCTATGTTTGAGGATCTCAAAGACTATGCAACTTATTTAAAATGCTTGGTGCTTTTAAAGGGTCGAATAAATGTGGTACTGGATCCTCATTTAACTGATTTAATTTTTACTCTTTTCATTACATTTAATACTCTGTCATAGTAATTCAATAATATTTGCTCCTAATTATTCCTAGCACCACTGTCACCATGACCTCCACCATGACTGCCACTGCCACAATGGCCTCCACCATAACTGCCACTGTCACCACCTCCACACCTCCACTAGGCCTATTTCTATAAGCATCTTCCCTTTGTTGAGCCCCTCTGATATGCCAGATAATATGCTAAGTTGTGAAACATATTACACATATAATTCTCACAACAACCCTATGTGATAATGTAAAAACCTCTCATGTTATAGATGGAAAAATAGAAACCCTCTCTGCATTAAGAAATTAATTCTGGATATTAGCCCTTTGTCAGATGAGTAGATTGTAAAAATTTTCTCCCATTCTGTAGGTTGCCTGTTCACTCTAATGGTAGTTTCTTTTACTGTGCAGAAGCTCTTTAGTTTAATTAGATCCCATTTGTCAATTTTGGCTTTCGTTGCCACTGCTTTTGGTGTTTTAGACATGAAGTCCTTGCCCATGCCTATGTCCTGAATGGTACTACCTAGGTTTTCTTCTGGGGTTTTTATGGTTTTAGGTCTAACATTTAAGTCTTTAATCCATCTTGAATTAATTTTTGTACAAGGTGTAAGGAAGGGACCTAGTTTCAGCTTTTTACATATGGCTAGCCAGTTTTCCCAACACCATTTATTAAATATGGAATCCTTTCCCCATTTCTTGTTTTTGTCAGGTTTGTCAAAGATCACATGGCTGTAGATGTGTGGTATTATTTCTGAGGGCTCTTTTCTGTTCCATTGGTCTATATCTCTGTTTTGGTACCAGTACCATGCTGTTTTGGTTACTGTAGCCTTGTAGTATAGTTTGAAGTCAGGTAGCATGATGCCTCCAGCTTTGTTCATTTGTCTTAGGATTGTCTTGGCAATGCAGGTTCTTTTTTGGTTCCATATGAACATTAAAGTAGCTTCTTCCAATTTGGTGAAGAAAGTCATTGGTAGCTTGATGGGGATGGCATTGAATCTATAAATTACTTTGGGCAGTATGGGCATTTTCACGATACTGATTCTTCCTATCCATGAGCATGGAATGTTCTTCCATTTGTTTGTGTCCTCTTTTATTTCATTGAGCAGTGGTTTGTAGTTCTCCTTGAGGAGGTCCTTGAGATCCCTTGTAAGTTGGATTCCTAGGAATTTTATTCTCTTTGAGGCAATTGTGAAAGGGAGCTCACTCATGATTTGGCTCTCTGTTTGTCTGTTATTGGTGTATAGGAATGCTTGTGATTTTTGCACGTTGATTTTGTATCCTGAGACTTTGCTGAAGTTGCTTATCAGCTTAAGGAGATTTTGGGCTGAGATGATGGGGTTTTCTAAATATATAATCATGTCATCTGCAAACAGGGATAATTTGATTTCCTCTTTTCCTAATTGAATACCCTTTATTTCCTTCTGCTGTCTCATTGCCCTGGCCAGAACTTCCAACACTATGTTGAATAGGAGTGGTGAGAGAGGGCATCCCTGTCATGTGCCAGTTTTCAAAGACAATGCTTCCAATTTTTGCCCATTCAGTATGATATTGGCGGCGGGTTTGTCATAAATAGATCCTATTATTTTGAGATATATCCCATCAATACCTAGTTTATTGAGAGTTTTTAGCCTCAAGGGCTGTTGAATTTTGTTGAAGGCCTTTTCTGCATCTGTTGAAATAATCATGTGATTTTTGTCTTTGGTTCTGTTTATATGGTGGATTACGTTTATTGATTTGAGTATGTTGAACCAGCTTTGCATCCCAGGGATGAAGCCCACTTGATCGTGGTGGATAAGCTTTTTGATGGGCTGCTGGATTCGGTTTGCCAGTATTTTATTGAGGATTTTTGCATCGATGTTCATCAGGGATATTGGTCTAAAATTCTCTTTTTTTTGTTGTTGTTGTTGTATCTCTGCCAGGCTTTGGTATCAGGATGATGCTGGCCTCATAAAATGAGTTAGGGAGGATTCCCTCTGTTTCTATGGTTTGGAATAGTTTCAGAAGGAATGGTACTAGCTCCTCTTTGTACCTCTGGTAGAATTTGGCTGTGAATCCGTCTGGTCCTGTAGTTTTTTTGGCTGGTAGGCTATTAATTATTGCCTCAATTTCAGAGTCTGTTATTGGTCTACTCAGGGATTCAACTTCTTCCTGGTTTAGTCTTGGAAGGGTGTATGTGTCTAGGAATTTATCAATTTCTTCTAGATTTTCTAGTTTATTTGCATAGAGGTGTTTATAGTATTCTCTGATGGTAGTTTGTATTTCTGTGGGATTGGTGGTGATATCCCCTTTATCATTTTTTATTGTGTCTATTTTATTTTTCTCTTTTTTCTTCTTTGTTTGTCTTTCTAGTGGTCTATCAATTTTGTCGATCTTTTCAAAAAACCAGCTCCTGGATTCATTGATTTTTTTGAAGGGTTTCTTTTGTGTGTGTCTCTATCTCCTTCAGTTCTGCTCTGATCTTAGTTATTTCTTGCCTTCTGCTAGCTTTTGAATGTGTTTGCTGTTGCTTCTCTAGTTCTTTTCATTGTGATGTTAGGGTGTCAATTTTAGACCTTTCCTTGCTTTCTCTTGTGGGCATTTAGTGCTATAAATTTCCCTCTACACACTGCTTTAAATGTGTCCCAGAGATTCTGGTATGTTCTGTCTTTGTTCTCATTGATTTCAAAGAACATCTTTATTTCTGCCTTCATTTCGTTATGCACCCAGTAGTCATTCAGGTGCAGGTTGTTCAGTTTCCATGTAGTTGAGCGGTTTTGAGTGAGTTTCTTAATCCTGAGTTCTTGTTTGATTGCACTGTGGTCTGAGAGACAGTTTGTTATAATTTCTGTTCTTTTACATTTGCTGAGGAGTGCTTTACTTCCAACTATGTGGTCAGTGTTGGAATAAGTGTGATGTGGTGCTGAGAAGAATGTATATTCTGTTGATTTGGGGTGGAGAGTTCTGTATATGTCTATTAGGTCTGCTTGGTGCAGACCTGAGTTCAATTCCTGGATATCCTTGTTAACTGTCTGCCTCATTGATCTGTCCAGTGTTGACAGTGAGGTGGAACTTAAACAAATTTACAAGAAAAAAAATCAAACAACCCCATCAAAAAGTGGGCAAATGACATGAACAGACACTTCTCAAAAGAAGACATTTATGCAGCCAACAGACACATGAAAAAATGCTCATCATCACTGGCTATCAGAGAAATGCAAATCAAAAACCACAATGAGACACCATCTCACACCAGTTAGAATGGTTATCATTAAGAAGTCAGGAAACAACAGGTGCTGGAGAGGATGTGGAGAAATAGGAACACTTTTACACTGTTGGTGGGGCTATAAACTAGTTCAACCACTGTGGAAGACAGTGTGGTGATTCCTCAAGGATCTATAACTAGAAATACCATTTGACCCAGCCATCCCATTACTGGGTATATACCCAAAGGTTTATAAATCATGCTGCTATAAAGACACATGCACACGTATATTTATTGCGGCACTATTCACAATAGCAAAGACTTAGAACCAACTCAAATGTCCATCAATCATAGACTGGATTGAAAAAATGTGGCACATACACAACATGGAATACCATGCAGCCATATAAAAGGATGGATTCATGTCCTTTGTAGGGGCATAGATGAAGCTGGAAACCATCATTCTGAGCAAACTATCACAAGGACATAAAACCAAACACCACATGTTCTCACTCATAGGTGGGAATTGAACAATGAGAACACTTGGACACAGGGTGGGGAACATCACGGACCAGGGCCTGTCATGGGGTGGGGTGAGGGGGGAGGGATACCATTAGGAGACACACCTAATGTAAATGACGAGTTAATGGGTGCAGCACACCAACATGGCACATGTACACATATGTAACAAACCTGCAAATGTACCCTAGAACTTAAAGTACAAAAAAAAAAAAAAACCCACATTTAAATAAAATTAAAATATCTGATAAAAAAAGATATTCATTCAAACTTCACTCACCTAGTAAGGAGTAGAACTGGAATTTGAACCCAGGCAGCCGAACTCCAGAAATTTATTTCATCAGCTATGTCTCCAATGCATAATTTAAGTGAGCTTTTCTGAAACATTCCATAGTTGAGTTATTAAAGCAGCCACAGGAACAATTGGCAATCTGGTAACTGAGGTCTTCCCTACTCTGGAATCAGTTTGGTCACCCCACTGCCTTCTTGGCAGCATTCCAGATCCCCTTCTCCCATTTTTTTTTGTTCAGGGGGTGGCATAGACGCAGGGAGAATCTGGCTCAACAAGTGCTAATTGATAGTGTTACCACAAGGAAAAAGCAGTAGGAAGCTCTGTCAGGAAGGCAAAGGCTTGAACGTAATATGTTCTATTAAAATGCTTTCTCATGAGTTCCTAATGAAAGTCAAGAAACTGGTATTTCCTTATTTGATCAGGTCCCCTGTTAAGGATTGATTGAACAAACACATTTGCCAATTTACTGAAAATAACTTGAAGTGTCATTAAATGAATTTCCACAGAGCACAATTTCAATCTGCCCTATCTCTTTGTTTATAGCCATTATTTTCTGGGTTACTGCAGGGAATGCTCTCTCTCTCCAATAGATCTAACAGAAACAGGAAGATATTCTGCTGAATTTATAGAAATCCTTTTCTCTAGCTTGTGTAAATGTCCTTAGCTCAGTTGCCTATTGTTTTTGAGATTATTTTGTGTATGATGTTTATGGTTTAGCTATGTGTCTTGGAAATCAATTCCTTTTTTAGTGATAAGCCTATGTAATCTTTGCATGCTGTCTCTGCAGTGGAGCCATTGTATAGGTGAAAAAAGGTAACTTTATAGTAAGGTCTTCCTGAAATGTTAACAATAAAATTGCACTGGATAAGATAAAAGTCCTAAGTTATGCCAAATTCTAGGTTAAAGTGGATTCTGTTTTAATGAGACATTGTTGTATTGAGGATGGATGTGTTGGAAAATAAATTAACTGAAGTACCCAATAAGCTATTATCAATGCAACTAGGAAAAATATTTGTCTCCAGTTTTATCATTTATACCTTCAAAGCCAATTGGTTTCTGCTTGGTTATTGGTATGACAGTCACAAAGTGATACAATATGCTTTGATTACTTTTAATCAAATCTTGATTTCCAGGAATAATAAAGTAGTTCTGTGCAGTTTCTTTTCCAAATTGGAATTAAGTCAATTGGTTTCTCAGGGCGACTTCATCCACACAATTCTTTTATATGTGGGGCCAGTGCTTGATGGTCTCCCAGATGTAATTGTTGCTTAGCCCAGGGCCTGTGCATAGGTAAACTCAACAAAGGACTCTCGACACAGGTAGACTGATGGATGAATGAATGGATGGGAGAGCTACAAGAGATATTAATTTATCTTTAAAGAAGAGACCCTGAGTAATGGGAATAACATATACAAAATTCTGGATATGTATAGACAGAAACAATCTAGTTTTTTCCATTTTCCTGGGAGTCAACAGAGCAACCTCACCAGTAGCTAAGATAATACAAATTATATCAACAATTAGAATATATTAGTATTGCAGAGTTGGCATAGCAAAATACCACAGATTGGGTGGCTTAAATAATAAAAATGTATTTTCTGATAGTTCTAAAGGCTAGAAGTCCAAGATCAAAGTACCAGCAGAATGGGTCTCTCCTGGGGTCTCTCTTCCTTAGCTTGAAAGAGTCACCTGTGCCATGTAAGGCCTGCTGTGTCCCTACATGGCATTTTCTCTATGCATGCACATCCCCGATGTCTCTTTCTCTTCTTATAAGGACACCAGGCATAGTGGCTTAGGAACCCACCTTTTTAACTTCATTTAACCTCAATCACCTCTTTAACGATTCTATCCCCGAATATAGTGACATTCTGAAATTATGACTTCAACATATAAATTTAGGGGGTTGGATCACAATTCAGCCCATAACAATGAAATACCTTTTTATTAACTATATGGGTCTAAAGAGGATAATATCACATGGTACCAAGATTGGAGAAATGGGCTTTCTCACTAACTTCTAATCAAATTGTGAATTGCTATAATTTGGGGGATTGAAAGAGTAATCTGAAAATATCCGTGAAAGTAAAAATACATGTTGTTGACATAGATACTCTAATTGCAGAAGTTTATCTACAGTAATAAACATACTTATTGATAATATATCTCCACCTATGGTTTGTTATCAGATGAAAATAATAGGAAACAACCCAAATTTCAATAAACTGGGAAAGTAGAATAAATTACAATATATTCATTGTATGAAATAGTATATGACTTCAAAGAGAGTGAGTTAGATCTCTATCAAATGACCTACAGAGACATCTTGCATGAATTGGAATATGAGAAAGAAATTTGCACAGTAAGTATCTGGTATTCACCCTCTTTAAAATGAATAAACTACTCTAAACAAAATATATGTCTGAATGGGCAATGGGTAGCAACATTTCTTAACTCGAGTTGGGAATGTAAGTGAAAAACATTTTTTAATGTTTATTTATTGGTTAAATTTCTAAAAATTATGATCACTTAAGCATTAAATTTTTAGAAAAAATAATTATCTTTCTCTCATATTGTTCACAATATGCTTCTTCTTGGATCAGTTACATTTCTTTAAGAATATCTCTCAGTGTTACAGACTTCCTGTTTTGATTGTCAATATTCTTGTCCATGTCTGATCTCTGTGTTTGACTTTGATCTTCACAGAGGAGAGGACTGGTCTGATTCATTGTTTATTCTCTTTAACCTTTTTCTGTAGAATTTATGGCACCTAATAGGTACTTAACAACCATGGAAATGGCTAAATACAAGTTAAAATTCCTTGCCTCCTCTAGAAAATAGGAGTCTTGTATTAAGTCTGGGAATAAATATGAAGAATATCTTCTTTGAAATATTCACAAGCTATGTGATGAAAAATGTTACTTTCACAGGTTGTTAAACAGTGTTGATTGATTAAAAAGACTTCTCTTGTGAAGCACTTTTGGGAAAGACTGGGATAAATAAAGTTAACAAAGTATCTCTACTGTTCATTATTTGAATTTGAATATATGAGTATTATTTTTGAATATTCAAACTGAGCATATAGAATGAAATGTTTGATAAACTTCTTTTACCACAGAGCACTTTTCTTTTCTGAGTTTCTCTCAGGACTATGGGATGCTCTTTGTGAAGTGCTACTTTAGTTTTCCATATTCTGGTTTTATAGATAAAACACCAAGTTCTGATGAAGACTCACTGAAAGCATTTTCTAAGTTTGGCTAGAAGGCTAATCCTAAGAAAACAAATAAAGAGGGAACTGCTAATGACAAACTTGGACAACTTAGTAATTTTTTCCATGGCTGAACACACAAATGATAATTTTGCAAAGTTGTGCTCCAGACTCAGGGAATTATACAGAATTACTTGTGTATTCAAATGCCAATCTTTACATCTTTCAGGAAATGTCTTACTCTTTCAAGCCAGATTACATTTTCCCCCGCTTTTATTGATGGACATAAAACAACCAGTAATTGAAGCTGTCTTGATCAAAGAGGGTATCATTTTGCATTATCTAAAGGTTATGGTATATACATTCCATCTTAGTTCTAAAATTGATGATATTATTGAACAAGCTCATTCGAGTTCCCTTCATTATTTTTAGTCATTACCCATGCCAAATCAAGTTAAGACTTGCTTACAGATGTTTTACTTAATGATGATAATAATGACAATTCCATTTACTGAGCATTTACTTGAACCAGGAACTTTACATATGGAATCTCATTCATCTTGACAATAACTCTATTAAGTACTGTGGTAGCTGGACTCTTTGATGGCTCCTAATGGACCTCACCTCCTGATGTTCATACCCTCTGTAATGCCTTGGCACATTGAATCAGTGTTGGTGTGTGTGCAATGGAATATGGTAGAACTGATGGCATGTGATTTATAAAGCTGGGTAAAAAAAGGCATTATAACTTCTGCCTTGGTTTTTGAATTATTCACTCCAGGGAAGCTACCAATAATGTCATAAGCAGCCTTACAAGAGATTATGTTGGGAGGAGCTAAAGCTTCCAGCCAATAGCCAGCACCAACTTCTGGGGCATGTGAATGACTCATCTTGGAAGCAGGTTCTCCAGCCCCTATCCAGCTTTAAACAACTGTAGCCTCAGTTTGCATCTCACTGCAATTTTATAAGCACTCCCTGGACCAAACCACACAGTCAGGCTGTTCTCATGACCCACAAAAACTGTTAGAAATAAAAAAAAATTACTATCATTTAAAGCAGCTAGGTTTTGCAATTATCTGTTATATAGCAACAGATAATCAACATAGGTACTATTTTCTCATTTTACAAATGATGAAGTAAAGACATTTTAATTTGTCTGAAATTTTACATATAGTAAGTTGTGGTGCTAGGATTTGAATCCAGGCCTTTTAAACTAAAGTTTAAATCCTTTTTTACTCATGATCATATTCTTACTTCCTATAACTCAAATATCACTAAGGCTCTATCTAATTTATATAATGAAGTGTAACTTTGCACCTTAATTGTCTCCTTGTGTTCCACATATTACAAACTCTTTATTTAAAATCCCATTCATTTGTTTATCAAACATTTATAAAATATTTACCATATATCTGTGGATACAGACATAAGAATGGGTACCTGCACTCAAGAATCTCATAGTTCAGTTGTCTATGTCCTGTAACACATTTCATATGTCAAAGTCTTTCATTATTATATGTATATTTTATGGATTGCCACAATGCTTATTCTGTCTTTTTTATTTCATTGTTAATATATGACTAATAGCATCTTCTATTTTGTAGCATGAAATTCCAGGTCGGTTATTTAAATGACATAAAGTATTGCTATACTACCTTGAAGTTAAATGATCTTCATTTTCTCTGCATTTTATAATAGTTCTATCCTAAATCTTTACAAGAATTTCATTATTTGGTTGAGGGAATATTTGCATAATTATTAGCATATAATCTAGTGTAATCGTTTTCATGATTTCACTGGTGCAGCCAATCTAAACAGAATGTTTAACAAAAGTGGACTGCATCAGACAATTAAAGAAGGGAATTCTGAAAAGCGAGACAACATGATATTGTTTGCCCTGACAATCCTTCACTATGCTTATTATTGTAGAGATCATGTATTCAACTTGTGTCCGAATATCCTCTTTTAGGAATACCTCAAGCTAAATAATTTGCATTTTTTTCTCTTTAAAATTTCAATGTTAGAATTATCAGGAAGGCATAGGATATTAATTGAAGCTAATAATAGCTTGTAAATTTGGGTTTGCAAATAATGTATTCTATTTGGTATATAGTTAGATATGCATGGGAGAAACCTCCTACAAATATTTTTCTTATTTTATCAGTAAAATACAGAACAATTCTAAAAAATAATTCCTAATAGTGCCTTAGATTGCTGTATGATACCTAATAGTGGATGATTCTGGAGCCCAACCCTATGTCTCCTTATTAGAACCCTGGCTCCATCGCTTGCTAACTCTCTCTCTATATCAGCTATGGCTAATTAGGAACACAGAACCACTGTGAATATTAGGGAGTAGGAAGTATACTTTATCTAACTGTAGGTGAATATGGGGAAGAAAAGGTCCAACATAGATCAGAGAAACATCATTTGCATAGATGAACCAGTGTGGGGCAGATAGATGAGTTGGAGACTGCAAGAAGCTAAGCATATCCAGCTATTGGAGTAGAACTGTGAAGAAGAAGTCTATAAATGGTTACTGACTCTGCAGGTATTGCTACAGTGAGATTTCAGTGAAGCATCGAATTGTAGGCCTGGAGTTACTGCTGGATCCCAGTCAGGAGGAAGACCTGAACTAAGATTGGAAAAAGCTAGAATAAATGCTTTGCATTTCTTCCAATCAATAGGGACCTCCAAAGTAAAATAGCAGCTGATTCACTTTGTCTTCAAAATAATAGAAGTGTGTCTTATGAACAACCTTAACCAGGAGCCATAGATGGAAAGGAATTCTGAGAAATACAGTTCCAAGATAGCTAAATTGACATGGTACAAAACCAACATTTTGTGTAACCTTAGGTAAATTAGTTATACTCTCTGAACATGTTTTTTTTTTTTTCTTTTCAACTGTAACAGGGGAGTTGAAAATAGGTCTTACACTGCAGCATTATTTTAAGGACTGAATGATGTGCTTTATGTAAAGCATTTTTACAGTGCCTAGCACAAGCTGAAAGCTCAACCCTCTTAGTGATTTTTATTTTCACACCTCTATTCTCTTGTCAGTAGCTGAATATACCCCCTGCAGTATTACTCCATTCTTCTGTGTTTATCTTTACCCTTGGGATTTTTGAGGTTGTGTCAAACTTAATTAAGCAAACATTCAGTGATAAGATATTCTACTGTCTAAGGTAGCTTTAGAGAAGGTTGTCCCACAAGTTCAGAAGGGGAATATTCACATTGAAAAAATAATTCTTTATTCTCCAGTTTAGCAGTTCGTAGAGGATGAAACATGTTCACTAACCTGTAACTGTAGACACTGGAAAATATTCTAATCTCTGAAGTGTGTCTATGCCTCACACAAAAGAGTGAATATTTGGATAGAAGATCTGCTTAATGCATTGTCATAGTCACTCCATGCAAGATGACTGCTTTCTGCTCTTCTGGGGTATATTCATGTTGCTAATAATCTGTCTTCCCTACTGTGCCCAGTATGAGGGGGGTGTTGGCTCAGTGCTCTTTTAGCCGCTCCCAATTTTCTTGGTGTGACTAGACCAGGCAGCACAGATCTCCAGGGATGAATTAAACTTAAGTTTATTCAGATGCTCCTGCTTTCTAGAGGCTGACTTTATTGTAACTGCAGGTAGTGCCCACAGGAATTTAAATTTAATGCTAACAGTAGCCCTCCCACCAGTCAGAATACTGAGGCAGGGGTGACCCTCCATTGTTTGAACCTACTAATGCAATGGTTCTTGTGGTTGTCCTATTCAGGCTGAACTATCTAAGACAGTTATAACAACAGACATCTAAAAAGACACCAATGTTATACTGGCAAAAATTAGTTTCAAACTTTAAACACTGAGAAACTGAAATCTAGGGACCCAAGAATAGCAGTGGAGTGAAAGTACATAGAGGACAGGGGCTACTGTGCATGCTTTGTGTGTTTTGATTTATCAATAAGTGTGCAGTGTGTAGGTGAACCATGAGTAGGGCACCTAGAATTGCTTCATCTATAAAGTAAATTCCATTGCTAGTGTTCCATTCGTACCACAGCTAGAAGACAGAGGTGGAAACCTCCCTTGAGATTTAGGTAGTAGTTCATCTTCTAAAAGCCTTTCTTCCTTTATACCTTGCCACTAATTCAATCTTAATCTATCCTCCCACCTTTCTACCTTTCCAATCTGAGTTGATAGAATTCCAACTTACTTGGTATTTGTTCCCCTCCTTTCCTTCCTTTCTTTCCTTTCCTTCCTTTCCTTCCCTTCCTTCCCTTCCCTTCCCTTCCCTTCCCTTTTTCCTTCCCTCCCTCCTTCCCTCCCTCCTTCCCTCCCTCCCTCCCTCCCTCCCTCCCTCCCTCCCTCCCTCCCTCCTCCTCCTCTCCTTCCTTCCTTCCTTCCTTCCTTCCTTCCTTCCTTCGTTTTTCTTTCTTCTTTCTTTCTTTTCTTCTTTCTTTTCTTTCTTTTCTTCTTTCTTTCTTTCTTTTTTTCTTTCTTCTTCAGAGTTTCACTCTGTCACCAGACTGGAGTGCAGTAGCATGATCTCGGCTCACTGCAACCTCCGCCTCCTGGGTTCCAGCGATCCTCCTACCTCAGCCTCCCAAGTAGCTGGGACTACAGGCACACACCACCACACCCAGCTAATTTTTGTTTTTTAGTAGAGATGGAGTTTCACTGTGTTGGCCAAGATGGTCTCAATCTCTTGACCTTGTGGTCTGCCCTCCTCAGCCTCCCAAAGTGCTGGAATTACAGGTTGTTCAGTTCTTATACAAGAATCATACTATACATTTGCAAGCCTTGCTTACATTTTCTCACATAATGTCGAATTCTTTTACCTACATTATCATGTACTACAGTGTAAGAACTAGCTCTATAGCTCACCTGAATTGTAGTCTACTCCAGTGTAAGGATTGTCACTCTATACGCCAACTGTATGCTAATCTACTTCATTGTAAAGTCTAGGTTTCACAGCTCAAACATATAATTCACTTCAGTGTATAGAACTACAGCTCCATAGGTCAACTGCATTATAATCCACAACAGTGGAAGGGATAGAGGCTCATAGCTCAACTTGTAGTTTTCTCCAGTGCACCAACTATAGCACCATACCTATAGCACATTACATTATAGCTTTATACAAAGTATATGCTGGGCACATTTTGGAATATTTAATTTATGAATGATCTAATAATGCTTGAACATTAATATCTTTCTCAACAAATCAGCTTGCCTATGCAAAACCTCATGGCATTATTAGATAATCTATGGATGTATTGCATGAATACATTTAGGCTTCAGATTCTGGAGTCTAAAATGGTTGCCAAAATTTTTACTACCAGTTGCAATGTCAAGAGCTGACTTCATAAGTAAGATTCAGATTCTGATGTGGACTTGCAGAAGGTAAAACTATAATGACAGCAATATTTAAAAAACACGTGATAATTAGATTCCTTAATTGTTTATGTCTAGAAGAATCTATTCACTATATCTGATTTTAGTTAACAGGCTTCAGGTAACATCTGTGATTACTTATAATCAGCCTTGCATTGTTTAATTGGAAACTTTAACTCTTATTTGTTTGATTATAGGTATTGAACTAGTAAAATGTTAAAGTGAAGGTAGATGTCTTTATCTGATCCTCAGCATGTGGATATAAAATAGAAAACTCTATCAATCAATTAGATGTTTCTGGAACCAGCTGTACACACAATGCCAAATAACTTCCCTTCCTTCCTTCCCTAAAAATTCCCCTGTTAATAGATATTTAAGATATTGTATCACTAAGTACATTTGTACTTAGTCAAGATCAAATTTTAGGCTCTTTAAAATATTTATAGGAAAACAAAAGATTTGCAGTATGAAAGACTAACCTTAAAAACTATTCCCTCTTCTACTCCAGGTTTCTCATCAGTTAAGGAGTGAAAATTGTATCAATTCAGTCAAAGATAGTGAAATGGCTGTATAATCAATACATTATCATTAATCACTAAAGTACAAAACTGATGTATCTTTGCTTCCAAACTCTTCCTCCTTTTTTGCTGTTAGGAGTATGAGCTGTTTTATTAGTCATCAAGACTCCAACTGCCCATGCCGACTTTAGTGTCTTCCTCTTCTTTGTCCTTAGTGTGCAGCCAGTGGACAAGGGCTTTCTCTTGTGTCAGCTTTATAGATGCTTCTCTTATCCATCATTTTTCTCTCCCATTAAAGTTCAAGTTCAGATCATATAACCTATTTTCTCCAAAACAGTGTTCAACTCCTTTTTAATTAAAGGGTAATGGATGCCTTTTGTTAAAAACAAATTCAAATCAAACAAAAATTCACAAAGTAAAAATGGAACATTTCCTTTCCATCAATCTCCCTGCTCAATGGTTGTAATCATTAGCAATGTTTATTTTCTGATTTTACTATGCCCATAAAGTATATGTCCTTCATCTGTCAATATAACATGTAAATATCAATATCTCTATCATATGAAAATATTAGCTAATATTTATATAACAATTAATATGTGCCAGCAATTTGTGAAGTACTTCAAATAACTGTTTTGTGAAATCTCTGTAAAGTATATACAGTACTCTTATCATCCTTGTTATACTATCTAATAAGTAGCTAAACCAGAATTCTGACCTTGCCTGTTTAACTCCAGAGCATCAAACTCTATCCTCACTCTACACAATAGTATCCTTTATTGTTTTTTAGTAAAACTGTGATGATACTGTAAAGTTTGTTTGCAACTTTCTTCTTTTTACTTAGGAAGATATTAGAGATATCTCTTCTTATATACAAATACCTCATTCTTTTAAATAGCCGTATAGTATTCTACTGCACAGATGAATAATTATGTAGTTAAAAATTCCCCTGTTAATAGACATTTAAGATATTTTATCACTTTGTGATAAATATTTTTTGTATAGTTGTGCTTATGTTTCTTTTGGATAGATTGCTTAGAAAGTGATATGGTTTGGCTCTATGTCCTCACCCAAATCTCATGTTGAATTGTAATTCCCATTGTTGGAGGTGGGCCCTGGCGGGAGGTGATTGGATCATGGGGATGATTTCTAATGATTTACCGTCATCCCCCTAGTGCCGTCTCATGATACAGTTCTCATGACATCGGGTTATTTGAAAGCATGTAACACTTCCCCATTCACTCTCTCTCTTCCTCTGCCACATGAAAATGTGCCTGCTTCCTTTTGCCTTCCACCGTAATTGTAAGTTTCCTGAGTTCTCCCTAGCCTGTAGAACTGTGAGCCGATTAAACCTCTTTTATTCATAAATACGCAGTCTCTGGTATGTTGTTATAGCAGCGTGAGAACAGACTAATACAGATGTAAAATTGTAATAGGGCCTTAACTTGTTTGTCCACCTCTGGTTTCTGCACTTGCAAGCTTGTCTTTCTCATTCCTTCCAGATTTATCACCATGGAGCATGTTCTGATCTCACCAGTTCTCTGCTCTGGACTTTCCACGACTTGTTTAATAAGGCATAAACACCTTGTCTTTTCTGGCTTTCAAAATGTTATATCCTTTAACCCCAACTCATTTCACTTAGCCCTCTTTTACCCACTCACTGCTTCAGTATTAACTATTCTCAGTACTGCCTTAGCCTGGAATCTCCTTTTCCTGTAACTTCTTGAGAATGATTTCTGCTTATTTTCAAAATCTAGCACAATCATTACTTCCCATGTAAATTCTTCCCAGCTAGAAGTCATATCTCCGTAGTCTCAATTTCCCCAAGCATTGAATTCATATCTGTTTGTAAGTAATTATTTTATGAATAAATTTGCACTTAAACATGAAGTCCACTTTACTCTTTTCCTGAGCTCCTTTTTCCACTTAGAAGCCAAAGACACGAAACCATTGAACATGAAAAGTTGAGCTGCTTACTTTTCTGAAAAATAAATACTTACTGGCCGGGCGCGGTGGCTCACGCCTGTAATCCCAGCACTTTGGGAGGCCGAGGTGGGCGGATCACGAGGTCAGGAGAGCGAGACCGTCCTGGCTCGCACGGTGAAACCCCGTTTCTACTAAAAATACAGAAAATTAGCCGGGCATGGTGGCGGGCGCCTATACTCTCAGCTACTCGGAGGCTGAGGCAGGAGAATGGCATGAACCTGGGGAGTGGAGCTTGCAGTGAGCTGAGACTGCGCCACTGCACTCCAGCCTGGGCGACAGAGTGAGACTCCGTCTCAATAAAAAAACAAAAAACAAACAAACAAAAAACTTATAAAAACTGAAATATTGTGGTTGGTATCATATGTGCCTTCCATACAGGTTTTCATAGAAAATGCCTTAGTCTAACCGTCCCAATTTGAATAGACCAGCAGGTATAGAAACACACTGGACTTTGGTGATAAAACTGGTACAGTCTTGAGTAAAAAGGGAAAGTTTGTCTTCTTAGGAGCCTTGGTGTACGGATTAATACCACTGCCATAACTTAAGTACATATGTTATTGGTCAGTTTGATAGACAGAATAATAACTCCATAAAGATATCTACCTCCTAATTCTGAGAACATGTGAATATGTAACTTTAAATGACAAAAGCAACTTTGCAGATGAGAATAAGGATCTCCAGATAGGGAAAGTATTTAGGATTTTTGAGTGGTGCAATGTAATTACAAGGGCTTCTATAAAAGGGAGGTAGAATGGTTAAAGGTAGAAAAGCCATTGTTGTTATAAAAGCAGGGAGAGATTTGAAGATGCAAAGCTACTGGCTTTGAAGATGGAGAAAGATGAGATGATCTAAGAATCAAAGTGGCCTCTAGAAGCTGGAAAAGAGAATAAATGGATTGTCCCCTGGAGACTCCAGAAGAGACCGGCCCTGAAGTCTTAATGACTTTAGCCTACAGAGATTAATTTTGGACTTCCGTTTTCCAACATTGTATAGTAGTAAACTTTTGCTGCTTTAACCCAATCAATTTGTGATCATTTTTATAGCAGCAATAAGAAACTAGATAAAGTCCAATTCACCAAAAAAAAAAAAAAAAAAAAAAAAAAAAGAAAGAAAAAAGAAAGAAAATGCCACAGTCTACAATTCCTGATCTTAGGTGGTCATAGCCACTCCTCTCTTCTACACCCCCAAAAAACTAAACTGGAATAAACAGTTGATCTATGGTCAAGTAATCTGTATTCCAGTCAGTAAACTATTATCTATTTTCTGGAATAAAAATGGAGGCAAGCCAATCAGATTCTCCTTCAGAATTTAGAATTGAGAAACTGTGAAGATGAGATGTGATATGGAAGCAAAAAGATGCTATGGGTGTGCCAGAGCCAAACGTTTTAAGAAGGCCTAAAAGATATACAGTGGAGCTGTGTATTTGAAGGATGGTCCCCAAATGCAGTTGGTATTACAGGAAGTCAAATTTGCCCTTAATAATCCCTTACAGAGGTGCCACTTTGGGGACCAGGATACTGTGTCCTGAAAAATCCAAACATAGTGTGATGTTTCTATAGCTTTGGGGAAGATTATTGTTTCCTCAGCAAAGTACCAGAGGAAGTAGTTAGTTGGCTTGCCGTGTTTTATTGAAAATGTGTATCTTTAAATACTAGAATTATTCTCAATGCAGTTAGATAATCACAGGATGTGAGGCACCTGGAAACTGAAGCTGACTGAGAGAACAACAGTTTCAAGATACTCATCTTATACTCACTTCTCTGTGTGTGTGAGAAGCAGTTAGAGATGAATATGCATAAGATTAATCCATATATAATTTCGCTCCAGGATAGGGAAGAGAGGATGAAGCCTGTAAAGGGAAAAAATGGAGGAGTCATGCAGAGAGAAGCAGAGCCATCACAGAGGCTGTGGAGCACCAGAGGGGTACACAGGACAACAGGCAGTCCCTCAAGTTGGCTCAGATCTGGACCACCCCCCCCTACTTTCTACTCCAGTCCCTGTCTATCCTTACAGTAAACTCTTCTCCCTTAAGATAACACAAATCAACCTCTTGTTCATTGAAACTGAAATTATTGACTAGTCTGTGAAATGGTAAAGACTTTGTTTCTCAATGTTTTCCAAAAATTGGCTTGTATCTGTGAAAATGCTTACAGGTGGAAACAGAACATCTGTAGAAAATGTTCTCCATTCTATGTTTTTCAGAGAAAGTATATATTGTCATTTCTAAACCTGTTATTTAAGCAATTGGAAAAGAAACCTGTTATTTAAACTAATGGAAAAGAAAGGCAATATAGAAATAGGACAAATAATTAGTGTTTAGACAAAGTGGTGTCATCTGCCATGTGTTTTTTGTATAATATGTAGCATATCCAGTATGTTTTGTGCTTCCAAAATTGCCTTTAAAGGTAGTTTAGAGCAATTTTAATATTTTCAGCCATATAAGAATGATGCTGGCTGGGTGCAGTAACTCATGCCTGTAATCCCAGCACTTTGGGAGGCCAAGGCAGGCGGATCACCTGAGGTCAGGAGTTCGAGACTAGCCTGACCAACATGGAGAAACCCCATCTCTACTAAAAATACAAAATTAGCCGGGCATGGTGGCACATGCCTGTAATCCCAGCTACTTGGGAGGCTGAGGCAGGAGAATTGCTTGAACCCGGGAAGTGGAGGTTGCAGTGAGCCAAGATAGCACAGTCGCACTCCAGCCTGTGCAACAAGAGTGAAACTCCATCTCAAAAAAAAAAAAGTTTTGTGTTCCGTTTTGCATATCATCGCAGACCAGCTTTGGCTGCAAAATAAAATGTTTTCACAATAATTTTTTATGGAAAGTAAATGCATAATTTCCAATTCTCAGATGATAGTTTATTTTGAATACGTCCTGGTTCCTCCTTTTTGTGCAAAGCCTGTACAGTGAACATCCTGGGATTTAATCAGCAAATGGTATTGGGGAATCAGCTTAGAAAAATAGCTCTCTGTAACATATCTGCTCCTTAGACTGACACTCTGTACTGCAAGGAAACATCAGACTTCAGAAGAAAAACAAAACAAAAGAAAACAGGAAAGCTGCCAGAGAAAGAATGGCAAAACTGGACAGTCTTTTGCAACATCTGTTGAGAGTAGACTGGTCATGGGCAGCCCGGATTACACTGATCAACTGGAGTGCCAGCTCCTGACCAAGGGGAAATTGGTTTCCAGATCTACTGGGCCGGTGCCGAAAAGAACACAGAAAATTCATGAAGCAGGAGAAAGCAAGCAGTTTTGGATGTGCTTGGCAATAAATAAGATCCTTGGGAAAACCTCAGCTTTCTTTTCCCTCCTCTGAGGATGCTCGTTTTGCGATCTATACTGAAACTGTTTTTCTTCATTTGTCTAAAACTTGAATTGGAACAGATACACATATACACACTCACATTTCTACTGAGAACTCCAACTGGCACACGCTGCTTCATTTTTGAGGAATAAAAATAAGGAGCCCGTTCTCTCAGGTACTTTACAGTAGGTACATGTTGTCCACCATAATAGCCTCTTTTGTTGCAATAACTCTTTCCTCCAATCCAGTGACTTCTGTTTCCCTTGAATGCATGTGTCCCTGTTACCTAAAATGCAAGTTGACCCATCTTTTCTCTCCACCCATCAAAGTCATTGCACTGACTTACCATCTGCATTCAGACAGATTCTACTGGTGATTCTGGTGATGGTATTTTTGTTTATGAAACTAGAATCAAAAAGTGTCTCTAAATTATTCATAGATGAGGTTTGACCAATAATTGAGTAAGCCAGGCTTGATTAAAGAATAAATTCAAATGTACATAGATGGTTTCTAATAAGAAACCTAGTGAGAAAGGAGAGAAACAGGTAATGCAAGAAAACTTCTGATGACATGCAACAACAGTAAGAACTCATTCAATGTTCCAGTTCTGTGGTGTTTTGCTTACGTTTTCTCATTTGTCTTGAAGAATTGCCTATAAGAAAGGAAGTGCTATGCTCATTTTCCTGGTTCAGGGATGTTATGTATTTTACATACAAGCAATTCACTCCTTAACTGTAAGTTTTCCTGACTCCAAGCTTCAGGCTTCTTAAGCATATTCTACTGCGTACACAGAATGTTATCAAGCATTCATTCAATAAAACGGTATTGCATGCTTATTCTGTGCCAGACATTTTTCCAGCACTGTGGCCACAGCACTGGAAAGAAATTTTAAAATCACAAAATTATGTCCTCATGGAGCTTATATTTTATTATCGAAGTTAGAAAGGCCCTAAGAGGAAATCTAATCTAACCTAGCTAAGGTGGGGAACTGAACATGCAATTTTCTCCTAAACTGAGAAAGCACATTATGCAAGTGGTTAGAGCATGGACTCTGAATCAGGCTTTATATCGGAGTCCTGCCATTCCCTAGTAGCAGTCTCGATTTATACTTCCATAAAATGAAGTTAATACAATAGTACCTGTCCTATAGGAGCATTTTTTTGAAGACTGAAAGAGAAAATTCACTGCTTAGTACAGTATCTTGCACAGCATTTAGCAAAAACTTGATAAAAGTTTATAATTATTGAATGTGATGATGAGGATGATAATATGGGAATCTAGACAATTATTATGACAAAAGCACAACAGTTTAACTCAAAGAGAAGGAAAAGACCTAAGAAAAAGACAATTGTTAAATTTAAAGCCAGAACTCTTTTATAGAGGAAGTGCACCTATTCTCAAAATCGTTTTATTTATTTTGTTTTGTTTTGTTTTAAACGTATTAAACTAGACTTCCAGTTAACCTGAAGAGTTTTCTTTTTTTTCTTTTTTTGAGACGGAGTCTCGCACTCTTGCCCAGGCTGGAGTGCAGTGCAGTGGCGCGATCTCCTCTCACTGCAAGCTCTGCCTCCCGGTTCACTCTGTTCTCCTGCCTCAGCCTCCCGAGTAGCTGGGACTACAGACGCCCGCCACCGCACCCGGCTAATTTTTTGTATTTTTAATAGAGACGGGGTTTCACCGTGTTAGCCAGGATGGTCTCGCTCTCCTGACCTTGTGATCTGCCCGCCTCAGCCTCCCAAAGTGCCGGGATTACAGGCGTGAGCCACTGTGCCCGGCCAACCTGAAGAAAGTTTTCAAGGTTGGTAACCATAATTGCATATGAACCCCTTTTTTTGGCATCGTATCTGCAAGTCGTTGACCAGGTTTGTCCCTTCTGGAGATGCACAGGGGTAATGTGGAGATAGGGTGCTAGTTTGCAGACGAGTAGGGCTAGAGAATTAGCATTTACCATAGAAAAGGGGGCTTTTCTTTGATCCATTCACAGCCCTTCTTCTTCTCCCCAAAGAAGGCAAATCACACCTATGAGAGGACAGCGCAGCCTGTCGGAGAGAAGCTAGATGGAAAAGAAGATATATAATTAATGCTTGAATTTGTGTTGTGGTCTAAAGAAGGATTAGAATTTTGACTCAACAGTTGGGCATGAGTATTCCGATTGCCGAGTTGGGGAATCGTGTTCACATGGATGCACGTTGTTTATGAATTCCTAAACTTCAGAAGTTGGATTGGTTTAACAGGCTCTGCTGACTGGTATATCTCATATATCCTGCCCGTTGTCATTTAGATGAACACAATCTGGCGGCTTCTACACTTGTTAATTAATAAATGCTTAGGTGTTAGAAAAGGGGAGATTTTATGTCATTTATGTTACATAAGTGAGATATGAACCAAGGACAAGTTCACTTTCACTGTAGTTTGCTGAAATCCTTGTACAAGGACACAAGGGCACCTCAAGCAAAGCACCTAACCTTCCTGTGTCTGAGTCTCCTCAGCTATGAAATGGAAATACTCATAGCTGTCCAGATACTCTTGTGAAGCTGTATTAAAATAAGGGATGTCAATATCCAGTTTGAATAAATGTTTCCAAACTTTCACAGAGAACTGATGGCACAACTCACTTTCTCTTTGTATTGTAGTTTTTCTTTCTTTCTTTCTTTCTTTCTTTCTTTCTTTCTTTCTTTCTTTCTTTCTTTCTTTCTTTCTTTCTTTCTTTCTTTCTTTCTTTCTTTTAAAATATATCTTATTTTCTCTGTCAGGACACAAGACATCAGTTTAAGGTTAGGTGTTCATTCCATTTTTACACCTTTTTTCATAATCCTTTGTATGGTCTTCAATTTTACTTCTTTCTTCAATAGAAATTTGAGTGGTTTCTATGCACCAGGCTCTGTGTAGCTGAAAATCTTGTTCTATTTTTTGCTTCCATATTGCTTCCATATTTATTAGCTACTTTAGGGTCATACCCAGGGTAAGAAAGTAGGTAATTAAGGGGACGAGAGAAGTCTTAGATGGTTGATACTTTTTAAAATAAAATTTTTATTTTAAAGTAGTTTTAGACTTATAGAAAAGTTGCAAAGACAATACAGAGAGTTCTCATGTACCCCTCAACTTGTTCTCTCAAATATTAATGTCTTACATTAACCATACATTTGTTACAATTAATAAACCAACACTGTTACATCGCTGTCAATGAAATTTTACACATTATTCAGATTTCAAAGTTCTCCCACTAATATTTATATTTGTTTTTGTTTTTGTTGTTGTTGTGTTCTAGGTTCACAACCAAGGCACTATGTACATTTGGTTGTCATGTCTTCTTAATCTCCTCCGGTCTGTGAAAATTGTTCAGTCTTTCCTCATTATTCATAACTTTCACCATTTTAAGGAGTTCTGGTCAGGTATCTTGTACAATTTCTCTCAACTTGAGTTCATCTAATATGTTTCTCATGATTAGACTAGGGTTATGGATTTCTGAGAAGACCACAAAAGTGTCCTTGTTATATCCTTTCAGAGTACATGCCATGAACATGTGAACATGACCTACGTTTGGTGATGTTAACCTTGATTAGATGATAAGGGTAATGTTTACTGGATTCTGCACTACAGTTGCTTTTTCCCTCTTCCATACTCTATTTTTGGAAGCAAGTCACTCTGTCCAATCGACACTCAAAGAAGAGAGTGGAGAACTAAACTTCACATAAATTATTTGGAATTCTTCTGTAGGGAGATTTGTCTCTTCTCACCTTTATCTATTATCTATCTATTGATTTATTTATATAAGCATAGACTTATGTATGTTTATTTTATACTTTGTGTTATAATTCACTACTGCATTTGTTATTTATTTTGTTGCTCAATTGTTCTACCTCTGGCCATTGGGAGCTTTTTCAGGTCGGAACTTGTATCCCTTGACAATCCCCTAACATTTTGATTTTTGAGCACTTCCTTACTTTTAGAAATTACTAGATGCTCCAGGCTCATCTTGTATTTTTCCTGGCCAGCCCTAACAATCAGCCATTTCTTCAAGGATCTCTGCTTCCTTTTACTGAATAATAATATTAGAAACCAGAATCTGGGCACTTATCATGCTTGTTACAACTGAGGTGTCATAGATTCTGGGACTCTCAGAGGCTGATATAGTTTCAATTCAGCATAGAGTCCTCTGCACAATGGAAGCTCAAGAGCTGACTCTCTTCTCTTGGAACATGCTTTTGGGTCCATCAGAAGTTCCTCCACTGGAGTCATCCAACTACTGTTACCTTATTGGCAATAGGGACTATTGATAATTTTTTAAAATGTGGCATAATAATTAAAGCTGTGTTTTTGTAAAAATTATTTGCATAGCAACTTGGGCAATGAAATGGATGAGAAAAGAGACACAAAATGAAAAGTTCAGATAGGAAATTAATGTACTAGACTTGGGTTATCTTTAAAAATCTACACAAAGGTGATTACTGTAAAAGAAAAAAGGAGGGAGGCAGATATAGCAAACATCTATTAAAAATCTTGATGGTCTGGGTGTTTTCAGACACTTCCTGCCATGGTTATGCATTTTAAGGATTTTTCTGAAACCCAATTCTGTTGTTACTGCAACATATAAGTTGGGATAGCTTCTAACCCCCATCCGACACTCAGGCCATTTACAATGGGGGAGTCATAGAGTGGTTCCTGCAGTCTGCAGCTCTTGGGGCCCAAGTCTTAAGACTGGGTTATACATAGCTTCTGCATTGCATTAACATATGATATTTTGCTACTCCAGAAAGTTTATGAATTCGGGCAGGAGGTATGACTAGATGTATAGTAGATGCACCTGACAGCAGTAACTTAACCTAAGCATATCCTGAAGATGATCTTGCATGGTAGATGCATCTGAGAGCAATAACTTACCTTAAGCATATCCTGTATGCCAGATATACCTGACAGTAATAGCTTAACTTAAGAAACGAGGGTTGCCACATCGAGGTTGTTATGGGAGGGCAGTAAGTAAAAGTGCTATATAAACAGCATGCTTTTTACAAGCTGTTGCAATTCTCCTGTCCAGCCCACTGCCACTGGATTACCCTGGTGAGTAAGTATCCACAAATAAATCTCTGTTTAATTCACTGGCTCCAGATCTCCTCTTCAGCCTCTTGAACCTGGTGTCATCCCTACTGAAGGTAAAAAGGTAAAAGGTAAAAAGGACCCAGTATGACATGACACCAAATGCTCTTTTCAAATAACTCTTGAACAGTCATTTTCCATTTTCCCATTTCTTGTATTTTCTAAGAGGAGGGTTGGGAAATAGTACTGAAATAAAACATTTATGGATCTTGTGAGGAGGAGAATGTGCCATTTAAGGACTTTTGGGTCTTAGCCCAAAGCAGTGTACGTAAAGTTCCTGATGAATATGGAGGGCTTTGAATGCTTATGTCAGGAGTTTGCATTTAATTCTTCAAGACTTTTGTTACATCAAATGCCTGGAGCAGCAACAGCTGCATCACCTAAGAGTTTGCTGTGAAATTAAGAGTTATCAGGCCCCATCTACTGAATAAGAATCTACATTTTAATAAGATCCCCCAAACCATCCATATACACATTAAAGTTTGAGATACAATAATATAGACCAATGGCCCACTAAGTTGAATACACTCGGGAATCATTTGAGAAGCTTTATAAATTACTGGCATTGGGATCTATCCCCAGAAATTCTGATTTAATTGATATTGTGTGATATGAGCATTTGGATTTTTAAAACTTCCCAATATTCAACATATTTTGAGAACTACTATTCTCAGTCAATGGCTCCTAACTCTAATTGGACATTAGAATCATTTGAGATATTTAAATTCAACAACAACAAAAAAAGATGTTTGGATCCTAGCATCCACGAGTCTTAGTTAATTTTGGGTGCTGTTTACTAATTCTTTTTTATAATTTCCCATGTAATTCTAATTTGCTGCAAGCATTGAGAACCTTTACTTTTAGGCCTCTGGAAGATACACCTGGATACTATTTTTCCAAAAGTGGAATAGAGGCCTGGAAGAAATTAAGTGACTTCTTGAAAGCAAACTGGAGTCAAGAACTTCTAGATTGCTGCTCTAACTACAAGATACTCTTCAGTTCCTGTCTTCAAGATGAATAGCACAACATTGTGCAAGTTATAAGTATTACCATTCCTCATACAAGGTTTTTATTGCTTGTTCAACTCCACTGGGTATTGTGAATTCTGTGTCATTTGCAAATTCAAAAAGCACCATATTATCTATACATTTCACATTGCTTATTGAAAGCCACTATTACTCACTGTATTGTACAACTCCTTCATCTCTGCACATTACATTTTAAGAATCCACTAACAGATTTCTTCCCTCTACTCCAGAGCACTACCAATGCATCTCTGCAAGCTTGACTTCTCCTCTTGCCTGAAGAGACTTGGAGACTAAACAGTCTTTTCTCAAGTCTTTGCAATCGGCCTGTATTCTCCTTATAAACACTAGTTTCAGCCTTTATTTTTAGAGTTTTATAATACACTCTGATAAATGCTTTCCTCCTAAGGGCTTGTCAGGAGCAAGGATGATTGATAAACTGTTTCAAAGGAAAGAGAAAAACGTTCTGTCTAATATCTGCCATTGTGGCAGATTACATAAATAATGTCCTAAAGCTAATCGGTACTAAATGGATTTTGTATTTTAAATGCTTGCTTCAGCCAGCCAGGTATGAATTACATTTCTTTATCAAAATCATTATGAGGGCCGCCTTGACTTGTAAAATCTAGCACATAAATACAGGACACTGAATGGTGCTAGTTGTGTGTACTTGCATTATTAGGGCATTGTTTATTTTGAAAGCTCATTAATCATCACTACATGTGAAAAGGCCTGCCATAGAAAAATAAAATGTTTGCCCTTGGTCATCGGCATGTCTACTTGGAGAGGTGTTGCTTTCTCAGTGTCAGGCGACTGGGGCTTCAGCTCTTCACTCCTTGTTTGCCTAGAATTCTGGGGACAGGATTCTTTTCAGCAGAGTTTTCTGATGTATGTCAACCAGAGTACTTTTAGGTGGTAATGAGTGAATATTTTGATTTTGGCAATTGCAACATTTGTTTGTCTTTGCATTAAGCCTGCTGATATATTTTATTTCCTACTATGCTTGCCTCCAGGAGCTCTGAACCAGGAAAAACTAAAATAGAACAGAAGAAGGAGTGAAAAAGAAAGGAGCCAATGGAAGCGTAAAGAGGAGGAATCTAATGCTAAAAAAGAGGTATTAATAGGTGCAGAAAAGTGTGTGTGGTGTGTGTGTGTGCATGCGTTTGTATGTGTGTATCTAGAAGCTTCTTCTGAACTTTCTTCAATGGAAAGGTCCGTCTTGCCTGACCACAGGAACAGCAGCTAGAGAGCTCTGCTCCCACTCCAGTGAGATGAGAACTTTACTCCTCTCTTAAGGGCTGAGTAAGATGGAACTTTAGAAAGCTCAGTGAAAAGAATGACAGGCAACAATAAAGAAAGGTTTGGAAATTGTAGTGCAGGCAGTAATACTTGACTACAGGAGTTTTAGAAAAATTAAAGGTCCAAAGCTATGCAGCTCTGCAGGTATGTACACTAAACCTTTACGATAAAACAGCCATAGATACATTGGAGAAAGCCCTGAATTAGGAATTAATGACCACAGATACATTCCCCTGCTGCGTGCTTAAGTCACTATGACTGAGGAGAAAATCTCTTCTCTTCTGAGCCTCAATTTCCTCTTCTGTAAAATGCAACAGTGAGATTTAAAAAATACGTTTCATTGTTGTTTTGCAAAAGAATAAATCCAGTATGATTGTTTGTTGTTATTGTTGTATTTTTTTTAAGTTGAAATTATGCCGTGAACTTCTATTTATGGCAAATGAAATAATTAATTTTCAACTTATAATCATGATACAATGTTTTGCTTTAGGTAAATTTATTTAAGTTACAAAATTTTACTTGAAGAAAACATAGTTAATACTTAAAGTAAGAATGGATGCTTTCATAAGGTTTATTCTGTGTCAGACACTGTTCTAAGGGCTTTACATACATTAACTCATTTGATCCTTAAAATTTGCAGAAAACATTATATTCGTTTTTCCCAAATAAAGAGACTGAGACATAAGAGGTTAATTATCTTGCACAATTCATGAGTAAAGGATGTCAGAGACTGAATCCAGATTCCCTGGCTCCGTAGTCAATGTGCTGTACAGTTAATCACTCCACATATTGCAGCATACATATCAATACAGGAAGGGAGAATATGGCAAGAATATGAAGGATGCTACTCAAAAGACACTGTCCTAAGTTTTTCTTGGAATTACAGATTTGTTTCTTACTTAAATCTTAAGGTGGCTGCTTAAAAAATGATGTCATAGGTGAACAAATGAATGAATTTGTTTTCTATATCACAACGAGTGGTATCTCTCTAAACCTTAAATTATGTCATTTAACTCTTCTGCTTAAACTCCTTTAGTGGCTTCCTATGAAGGTCGTCAGATTAAGTAAATAAAAACACAGAATACCCAGTTATTTCGATTTCAAATAAACAATGATTTTTTAATCATATCTTTTTAGTAATAAGACATATTTATACTAAAAATTATTTGTTGTTTATTTGAAAATCAAACTTGCTGGGCCTTCTACATTTTTTTTTTTTTTTTTATTATACTTTAAGTTCTAGGGTACATGTGCATAACGTGCAGGTTTGTTACATATGTATACTTATGCCATGTTGGTGTGCTGCACCCATCAACTCGTCAGCACCCATCAATTCATCATTTATATCATGTATAACTCCCCAATGCAATCCCTCCCTCCTCCCCCCTCCCCCCTCCCCATGATAGGCCCCAGTGTGTGATGTTCCCCTTCCCGAGTCCAAGTGATCTCATTGTTCAGTTCCCACCTATGAGTGAGAACATGCGGTGTTTGGTTTTCTGTTCCTGTGATAGTTTGCTAAGAATGATGGTTTCCAGCTGCATCCATGTCCCTACAAAGGACGCAAACTCATCCTTTTTTATGGCTGCATAGTATTCCATGGTGTATATGTGCCACATTTTCTTAATCCAGTCTGTCACAGATGGACATTTGGGTTGATTCCAAGTCTTTGCTATTGTGAATAGTGCCGCAATAAACATACGTGTGCATGTGTCTTTGTAGTAGAATAATTTATAATCCTTTGGGTATATACCCAGTAGTGGGATGGCTGGGTCATATGGTACATCTAGTTCTAGATCCTTGAGGAATTGCCATACTGTTTTCCATAATGGTTGAACTAGTTTACAATCCCACCAACAGTGTAAAAGTGTTCCTATTTCTCCACATCCTCTCCAACACCTGTTGTTTCCTGACTTCTTAATGATTGCCATTCTAACTGGTGTGAGATGGTATCTCATTGTGGTTTTGATTTGCATTTCTCTGATGGCGAGTGACGATGAGCATTTTTTCATGTGTCTGTTGGCTGTATGAATATCTTCTTTTGAGAAATGTCTGTTCATATCCTTTCCCCACTTTTTGATGGGGTTGTTTGTTTTTTTCTCGTATATTTGTTTGAGTTCTTTGTAGATTCTGGATATTAGCCCTTTGTCAGATGAGTAGGTTGCAAAAATTTTCTCCCATTCTGTAGGTTGCCTGTTCACTCTGATGGTAGTTTCTTTTGCTGTGCAAAAGCTCTTTAGTTTAATTAGATCCCATTTGTCAATTTTTGCTTTTGCTGCCGTTGCTTTTGGTGTTTTAGACATGAAGTCCTTGCCCATGCCTATGTCCTGAATGGTACTACCTAGATTTTCTTCTAGGGTTTTTATGGTATTAGGTCTAACATTTAAGTCTCTAATCCATCTTGAATTAATCTTCGTATAAGGGGTAAGGAAAGGATCCAGTTTCAGCTTTCTACTTATGGCTAGCCAATTTTCCCAGCACCATTTATTAAATAGGGAATCCTTTCCCCATTTCTTGTTTCTCTCAGGTTTGTCAAAGATCAGATGGCTGTAGATGTGCGGTATTATTTCTGAGGACTCTGTTCTGTTCCATTGGTCTATAGCTCTGTTTTGGTACCAGTACCATGCTGTTTTGGTTACTGTAGCCTTGTAGTATAGTTTGAAGTCAGGTAGCGTGACGCCTCCAGCTTTGTCCTTTTGACTTAGGATTGTCTTGGCAATGCGGGCTCTTTTTTGGTTCCATATGAACTTTAAAGCAGTTTTTTCCAATTCTGTGAAGAAACTCATTGGTAGCTTGATGGGGATGGCATTGAATCTATAAATAACCTTGGGCAGTATGGCCATTTTCACGATATTGATTCTTCCTATCCATGAGCATGGTATGTTCTTCCATTTGTTTGTGTCCTCTGATTTCACTGAGCAGTGGTTTGTAGTTCTCCTTGAAGAGGTCCTTTACATCCCTTGTAAGTTGGATTCCTAGGTATTTTATTCTCTTTGAAGCAATTGTGAGTGGAAGTTCATTCCTGATTTGGCTCTCTGCTTCTCTGTTACTGGTGTATAAGAATGCTTGTGATTTTTGCACATTAATTTTGTATCCTGAGACTTTGCTGAAGTTGCTTATCAGCTTAAGGAGATTTTGGGCTGAGACCATGGGGTTTTCTAAATATACAATCATGACATCTGCAAACAGGGACAATTTGACTTCTTCTTTTCCTATCTGAATACCCTTGATTTCTTTCTCTTGCCTGATTGCCCTAGCCAGAACTTCCAACACTATGTTGAATAGGAGTGGTGAGAGAGGGCATCCCTGTCTTGTGCCAGTTTTCAAAGGGAAGTTTTCCAGTTTTTGCCCATTCAGTATGATATTAGCTGTGGGTTTGTCATAAATGGCTCTTATTATTTTGAGATACGTTCCATCAATACCGAATTTATTGAGCGTTTTTAGCATGAAGGGCTGTTGAATTTGGTCAAAAGCCTTTTCTGCATCTATTGAGACAATCATGTGGTTCTTGTCTTTGGTTCTGTTTATATGCTGGATTACGTTTATTGATTTGCGAATGTTGAACCAGCCTTGCATCCCAGGGATGAAGCCCACTTGATCATGGTGGATAAGCTTTTTGATGTGCTGCTGAATCCGGTTTGCCAGTATTTTATTGAGAATTTTTGCATCAATGTTCATCAGGGATATTGGTCTAAAATTCTCTTTTTTTGTTGTGTCTCTGCCAGGCTTTGGTATCAGGATGATGTTGGCCTCATAAAATGAGTTAGGGAGGATTCCCTCTTTTTCTATTGATTGGAATAGTTTCAGAAGGAATGGTACCAGCTCCTCCTTGTACCTCTGGTAGAATTCAGCTGTGAATCCATCTGGTCCTGGACTTTTTTTGGTTGGTAGGCTATTAATTGTTGCCTCAATTTCAGAGCCTGCTATTGGTCTATTCAGGGATTCAACTTCTTCCTGGTTTAGCCTTGGGAGAGTGTAAGTGTCCAGGAAATTATCCATTTCTTCTAGATTTTCTAGTTGATTTGCGTAGAGGCGTTTATAGTATTCTCTGATGGTAGTTTGTATTTCTGTGGGGTCAGTGGTGATATCCCCTTTATCATTTTTTATTGCATCTATTTGATTCCTCTCTCTTTTCTTCTTTATTAGCCTTGCTAGCGGTCTGTCAATTTTGTTGATCTTTTCAAAAAACCAACTCCTGGATTCATTGATTTTTTGGAGGGTTTTTTGTGTCTCTATCTCCTTCAGTTCGGCTCTGATCTTAGTTATTTCTTGCCTTCTGCTAGCTTTTGAATGTGTTTGCTCTTGCCTCTCTAGTTCTTTTAATTGTGATGTTAGAGTGTCAATTTTAGATCTTTCCTGCTTTCTCTTGTGGGCATTTAGTGCTATAAATTTCCCTCTACACACTGCTTTAAATGTGTCCCAGAGATTCTGGTATGTTGTATCTTTGTTCTCATTGGTTTCAAAGAACATCTTTATTTCCGCTTTCATTTCGTTATGTACCCAGTAGTCATTCAGGAGCAGGTTGTTCAGTTTCCATGTAGTTGAGCGGTTTTGATTGAGTTTCTTAGTCCTGAGTTCTAGTTTGATTGCACTGTGGTCTGAGAGACAGTTTGTTATAATTTCTGTTCTTTTACATTTGCTGAGGAGTGCTTTACTTCCAATTATGTGGTCAATTTTGGAATAAGTGCGATGTGGTGCTGAGAAGAATGTATATTCTGTTGATTTGGGGTGGAGAGTTCTATAGATGTCTATTAGGTCTGCTTGGTGCAGAGATGAGTTCAATTCCTGGATATCCTTGTTAACTTTCTGTCTCGTTGATCTGTCTAATGTTGACAGCGGAGTGTTGAAGTCTCCCATTATTATTGTATGGGAGTCTAAGTCTCTTTGTAAGTCCCTAAGGACTTGCTTTATGAATCTGGGTGCTCCTGTATTGGGTGCATATATATTTAGGAGAGTTAGCTCTTCCTGTTGAATTGATCCCTTTACCATTATGTAATGGCCTTCTTTGTCTCTTTTGATCTTTGATGGTTTAAAGTCTGTTTTATCAGAGACAAGGATTGCAACCCCTGCTTTTTTGTGTTCTCCATTTGCTTGGTAGATCTTCCTCCATCCCTTTATTTTGAGCCTATGTATGTCTCTGCATGTGAGATGGGTCTCCTGAATACAGCAGACTGATGGGTCTTGACTCTTTATCCAGTTTGCCAGTCTGTGTCTTTTAATTGGAGCATTTAGTCCATTAACATTTAAGGTTAATATTGTTATGTGTGAACTTGATCCTGCCATTAGATATTAACTGGTTATTTTGCTCGTTAGTTGATGCAGTTTCTTCCTAGCCTCGATGGTCTTTACATTTTGGCATGTTTTTGCAATGACTGGTACCGGTTGTTCCTTTCCATGTTTAGGGCTTCCTTCAGGGTCTCTTGTAAGGCAGGCCTGGTGGTGACAAAATCTCTAAGCATTTGCTTATCTGTAAAGGATTTTATTTCTCCTTCACTTATGAAACTTAGTTTGGCTGGATATGAAATTCTGGGTTGAAAATTCTTTTCTTTAAGAATGTTGAATATTGGCCCCCACTCTCTTCTGGCTTGTAGAGTTTCTGCCGAGAGATCTGCTGTTAGTCTGATGGGCTTCCCTTTGTGGGTAACCCGACCTTTCTCTCTGGCTGCCCTTAAGATTTTTTCCTTCATTTCAACTTTGGTGAATCTGGCAATGATGTGTCTTGGAGTTGCTCTTCTGGAGGAGTATCTTTGTGGCGTTCTCTGTATTTCCTGAATTTGAATGTTGGCCTGCCCTACTAGGTTGGGGAAGTTCTCCTGGATGATTTCCTGAAGAGTGTTTTCCAACTTGGTTCCATTTTCCCCCTCACTTTCAGGCACCCCAATCAGGCGTAGATTTGGTCTTTTTACGTAATCCCATACTTCTTGCAGGCTTTGCTCATTTCTTTTTCTTCTTTTTTCTTTTGGTTTCTCTTCTCGATTCATTTCATTCATTTGATCTTCAATCGCTGATACTCTTTCTTCCAGTTGATCGAGTCGGTTACTGAAGCTTGTGCATTTGTCACGTATTTCTCATGTCATGGTTTTCATCTCTGTCATTTCGTTTATGATCTTCTCTGCATTAATTAGTCTAGCTGTCAATTCTTCCACTCTTTTTTCAAGATTTTTAGTTTCTTTGCGCTGGGTACGTAATTCCTCCTTTAGCTCTGATAAGTTTGATGGACTGAAGCCTTCTTCTCTCCTCTCGTCCAAGTCATTCTCTGACCAGCTTTGATCCGTTGCTGGCGATGGGCTGCACTCCTTTGCAGGGGGAGATGCGCTCTTATTTTTTGAATTTCCAGCTTTTCTGCCCTGCTTCTTCCCCATCTTTGTGGTTTTTTCTGTCTCTGGTCTTTGATGGTGGTGACGTACTGATGCGGTTTTGGTATAGGTGTCCTTCCTGTTTGATAGTTTTCCTTCTGACAGTCAGAAGGACTGTCTGTTGGTCTGTTGGAGATTGCTTGAGGTCCACTCCAGACCCTGTTTGTCTGGGTATCAGCAGCAGAGGTTGCCGAAGATAGAATATTGCTGAACAGCGAGTGTACCTGTCTGATTCTTCCTTTGGAAGTTTCCTCTCAGGGGTGTACTCCACCCTGTGAGGTGTGGGGTGTCAGACTGCCCCTAGTGGGGGATTTCTCCCAGCTAGGCTACTCAGGGGTCAGGGACACACCTGAGCAGGCAGTCTGTCCGTTCTCAGATCTCAACCTCCGCGTTGGGAGATCCACGGCTCTCCCCAAAGCTGTCAGACAGAGTCGTTCGCGTCTGCACCGGCTCCTGCTACTTCCCCTGTTGGTCTTCAGCTGTGCGCTGTCCCCAGAGGTGGAGACTACAGAGACAGGCAGGCTTCCTTGAGCTGCTGTGAGCTCCACCCAGTTCGAGCTTCCCAGCGGCTTTGTTTACCTACTTAAGCCTCAGCAATGGCGGGCGCCCCTCCCCCAGCCTCGCTGCTGCCTTGCGGATAGATGGCGGCAGACTGCTGTGTTAGCAGTGAGGGAGGCTTCGTGGGCGTGGGACCCTCCCGGCCATACATATATTCTGGTGTGCCTGTATGCTTACAGCGCAGTATTGGGGTGGGAGTTACCCGATTTTCCAGGTGTTGTGTGTCTCAGTTCCCCTGGCTAGGAAAACGGATCCCCTTCCCCCTTGCGCTTCCAGGTGAGGCGATGCCTCGCCCTGCTTCAGCTCTCGCTGGTCAGGCTGCAGCAGCTGACCAGCACCGATTGTCCGGCACTCCCTAGTGAGATGACCCCAGTACCTCAGTTGAAAATGCAGAAATCACCGGTCTTCTGTGTCGCTCGCGCTGGGAGTTGGAAACTGGAGCTGTTCCTATTCGGCCATCTTGCTCCGCCCCCTCGGCCTTCTACATTTTATCTGGCAACCTTGCTCTGAATTGCCCTCAGAATAATGTCCAAATTATTTAATTTGCTTTGGAGTTTGTGATGTCCTTGTAGCTTATTTCTTCAACTTCTTTTTACACCATTCCCCACTTAGACTTTATGTTGTAGACATGCCTGAATATTTGCAGTTCCCTGAATGAATATTTTTCTCTAAACTTCTGGCCTTTTCACAGGGTATTCTCTTATTCTTACCATTCTTCAGCTAACTTTTTGTCAGATCAGATTAGAAGTTGCTCCTCCAAAATGTAGGTTAGGAGCAACCATGCCTTGCTCTTCTCCAAGCAGAGTTCTCATTACACTGTTTAGTAATTGTCAGATAAACAATTGTAATTGTTTATCTCTCTCTAGACTTCAGGCTCTTTGAAGGTAGCGAAATATCCATCTTGCTTAGTGTTGCATCCTTTTGTCTGCCTGGCACATAATAGCATCTGAAGCAATATTTGTTGAATGAAATGATCTCACAAGTGTAATTATGGAGAAAGTTAGAGTCTCCTTGCCCACTTTGTTTATTCAGAAAACAAGGAGCCAACAAAGTATACGTAATAGGGAGACTATTGGTGCATATGTGTATTCTGCATGTTTTACCCATGTCAGATCCATTTTTTACATGAATATATTTAACATTAACACAAAGTTTTAAAATTTGGTTTTTCAGATGTAGGGTATACATGATTGACTCCTTTCAGCAGCAGTGTCTGTGTGGTTCAAACCAATGGTATAAAAAATTATGGATTTAATCATTCTGATAAATCATTGTAACTTTACAGCTTACTTATCAATTTCTACAGAATTTATTCTCAAGATGTAGTCTACCCAACTGATTCTATGTTTGCTTACTGGCAACCTTTATATAGTCTGAATGTATAAGACAATGATGAACACCACATAAAATCCAGACTGTATAGAACAAGTGCTGAGCAATTCAAGGCCTCTCAGGGATATTCCTAGCAAATCTTCTTCTAGAACTTAGACTGATCAGTAGGCAATCATTAATGTAGCCATTTTTCACAGAGGACTACTGTACAGTCATTTGTGATTGTGTTATGCTAATGTGGATCTGGCACCTTCATTGTGCAGCTCACTGAATATGAACTTGCAAATTGTTCTGCTGTATCAAGGTCAAGTTTCACCCAAATCAACATGAACATTTTTCATGAATTTAGAAAATGACAACTGGGCAGCCCATGCTACTTGACTCTGGAGGCCGGGCTCAGACACCAGGGCAAATAGAGAATGAACTAAAACAGGTCCAGTGTGGGAAATAGCTTTCCATAAGACACACCTCACCAGTGTGCCACATTAATTTACCATTGTGGCAACACTTGGAAATTGCTGCCTTCTTCCATGATAATGACTAAGTTGCCACTTTTTTCCTAGGAATTTCTGCATATAATTTAAAGTAGGTATAAATAGGCAAGCAGACATGCTTTTGAGCTGCCACTCTGGGCACATTGCCTACTGGGTAGTCCTGCTCTGCAAGGAGCAGTACCTCTGCTGGCTGCTGTACACTGCACCTTCGATAAAAGTTGCTGTGTAACACCACCGGTTCACCCTTGAATTCTTTCCTGGGCAAAGCCAAGAATCCCTGCGCAGAGCCAAAAACCCTCCCAGGCTAAGCCTCAATTTTGGGTCTTGCTTGTCCTGCATCACTACCAGTTCCTTTCTGGATGATAAAGCTGGCTTCAAATAGAGAGCATAGAATTTTGAGTCAAACATCACTCTGAAGACTTTCTGGTTTTGTCAGTCTTTGAGCCTCCTTCACCTTCTTTGTAAAATGGAACTAATAATATGAATTTTTGGAAAAGTGTTGCTTTAGGTTTCTAACCTTTTAAAAATATTTTAAGCTCAGCCAATTTCATCAGAAAATATTGTTTGTCTGTTTTTTTTGTCTGTGTACTGCCTGCCCACTTTTCTCTGCCTCTCTTTTATCTGCTTGGAAGTATACACACACACACACACACACACACACACACACACACACACACCCCTGGGAAATTTGAATGGAAACACCTCTGGTATCCATGGAGCAAGTACTGGCTCAAACCATCCATAGGTTAAATGAATATTAGCGAAGCCAACCTGCTCTGTACTGGTTTGACATTACTCCACTTTAGGATGTCTAAATATCAGAAAGTCTAGTGAGACAGATCACCTTATTTCTAATTGTTATCCCAAGTGATATCAAATGAACTTGATGAGGATCTTGATGAAGAGCTGATGGTAATGTAACCACTATCTTTCTACATCTTCATATTTCTCAACAATAAAGTTCTAATAGTTAAAGAGTGTTACGCATGTCTATTTCTTGAAGCCTTAAAAAACCTGCTGAAAATACAAGTGTCTAAAATTTTATTGCCAGAACCAACAACTGGGAAAATATATATGACTAATAACATTTATAACAATTTGCTTCTAATAATGAAAATTTCAAAATAACAGAAATATCAAAAACTGGCAGAAATTAGTGGCTATGCTTTACAAGTTTTATGATTGAGCAGGGCCATCAGAATCTTGCTCTAATAAAGCTATATGCTGGGAAGCCCCTGGCTTCACCTGGCTACACTGAGGACTGAGTGGATTAACAGCTTGAGATGCACCTGAAGTCCACTCATGGCACGCTGACTGGAAAGTTCTAAACTAAAGCATTTGCTTACAATGGGATATTTTAGTCGGCAAAAATCGTCATATAAATCTAAATGAAAAGATTTCTATGGCAGATTGCATGGGAAAAAAAGGTGACAGTTAAGTATACACAGTTTACACAATTTATGCCTATGGGCATACCTGAAGAGCTGTCTGGAGAGAGTCAGCAATATCATATTATGAAGTGATAGGATTCTGGGTTCTAATATGTGTGTGTGTGTGTGTGTGTGTGTGTGTGTGTGTGTGTGTGTGTATAATATAAAAATTTTTACCACTGGTTGCCACATCTACTGTGAGAATGAAGACCATTCTTGGCAGACTGATGATATTTCAGAAAATGTCAACATCACTCTGAAGGGATGCATAGTTTTTGTGAAGGGCCCCAGAGGAAACCTGCAGAGAGACTTTGGTCACATCAACGTAGAACTTAGTCTCCTTGGAAAGGGAAAGAAGAGGCTCAAGGTTGACAAAAGGGGGGAAATAGAAAGAAAGTGGCTACTGTTTGCACTATTTGTAGTAATGTACAGAACATGATCAAAGGTGTTACACTGGACTTCCATTACAATATGAGGTCTGTGGATGCTCACTTCCCCATCCATGTCATTATCCCTGAGATTAGGTCTCGTGTTGAAATCAGACATTTCTTGGATAAGGCCAGGTGAGGTGGCTCATGCCTGTAATCCCAGCACTTTGGGACACTGAGGTGGGAGGATTGCCTGAGGTCAGGAGTTTGAGACCAGCCTGGCCAACATGGTGAAACCCGTCTCCACTAAAACTACAAAAAATTAGCCAGGCGTGCTGACGGGCATCTGTAATCCCAGGTACTTGAGAGACTGAGGCAGGAGAATCACTTGAACCCTGGAGGCTGAGGTTGCAGTGAGCCGAGATCACGCCATTGCACTCCAGCCTGGGCAACAAGAGTGAAACTCCATCTCAAATATATATATATATAATCTCCACAGGGTTCAGATGAGGCCAGGTGTTGCTTGTTCAGTATCTCAAGGCCTGAAAGATGACTTAGGCCTCAAAGGAAATGACATTGAACTTGTTTCAAATTCAACTGCTTTGATTCAGCAAGCCACAACAGCTAAAAACAAGAGTATCAGAAAAAATTTTGATGGCATCTATGTCTCTGAAAAAGGGACAGTTCAGCAAGCTGAATAAGTTGTAACAGTTGTCTGGTTACATAAACAAGATGCCAGATGATTCCAAAGAACTAATTGTAATTGTGATAGTTAAATGATCCAATAAAAGACCTGTTGATTTGGGAAAAAAATACCGTTATCAAGTATACTTTTCTCAAAATAATAACCCTATACAACAGAAGAGGGGTCTCACCTACTGTTGTTGGTCTTGAGTCTATCCTCCTCCACCCTATATATTTCCCATCAGGTGATGGCCTTGCACTTTGGAAGATCAACTTCACTTTTCTGGGGATGTTTCATGATTAGTTCAACTGAACCTTGTTAATTCCATTTCTTTTTATCAGTGATTGATACAAGCAACTCTATCTAAGGTAATAAGAACATGTCAATTTTTAGTTCACAAGAACTAGTTCAAGACTGGGGATCTGACTCAGTTTGAAACAATGAGATGGAATTAAAGTTTATTAGTGGTTTCTGGAAAAGTTTTCTTGTTTTTAAAACAGAGACTCAAGGAAGAGATTATCTCTTTTTTCTCTGTTTTTTTTTTTTTTTTTTTTTTTTTTTTTTTTTTTCCAGTTGCAGATGTGCCACGTTGCCTGAGCATTGGATCTAAGAGAATTAAAAAGAAATAGAGTCAGAGTTCCAAATTAAGTACTCCAGTCTTAGTTTACTGTTACCTGAACAAATAATTTTCCTTATAGCTTAATGCTGTTTGATTTCATTTCTGCTGAATGCATTTTAATAGGTTCATCTACTTGATTGGTGGCAAGAATAGAGTTATCCCACCTCCAGGCAGGCATGTCAAAGAGATATTTTTTAAGGTATGGTGATGTATATAATGTTTAACATATATACATTAAAGAAACAAACAAAAAACTCACAAGTTGTTCATCTCAGCATTGTGGAAATGTGCAAGCCATATACATAATTTAAGAATTTCTAGTTGCCACATTTTAAAAAGTAAATATAAACAGGTAAAATTAATTTAAATAATATATTTTATTTAACTATAATATATGAAAATCATTTAAATATTTAATCAATACGAAATTATTAATGACCTATTGTATTTTGGGGAGCAGTAAGCATTTGATGTCTGATGTGCATTTTATACTCAGGGCACGTCTCCATTTGGGTAGCTGCAGTTTGAGTGCTCAGTAGCCACAGGTGGCTAGCGTTATTAGACACCATAGGTCTATTTCCACACTAGTATTTTCTACATGCCAGAAACATCAGCAAGATTGGGAGCTTGTTAGAAATACAATCTTAGTCCCCACCCCAGACTTAGTGAAACAGAATCTGAATTTTTATTTATTTAGTTTTATTTATTTATTTATTTACTTACTTATTTTGAGATGAGTCTCGCTTTGTCGCCCAAGCTGGAGTGCATGGAGTGCAGTGGCGCGATCTCAGCTCACTGCAAGCTCTGCCTCCTGGGTTCACACCATTCTCCTGCCTCAGCCTCCTGAGTAACTGGGACTACAGGCGCCCGCCATCACGTCCGGCTAATTTTTTGTATTTTTAGTAGAGACGAGGTTTCACCGTGTTAGCCAGGATGGTCTCAATCTCCTGACCTCGTGATCTGCCCACCTCAGCCTCCCGAAGTGCTGGGATTACAGGCGTGAGCCACCATGCCTGGCCAGAATCTGCATTTTAACAAGATTATCAGGTTATTTACTTTTATGTTAAAGTTTGAGTAAGTATTATTATTATTATTGTTTCTGTTTTCACTGTTATTTAGTTATTAACAGAAATGAGCCACTTGTAGCACATTTTATGACTAAGCTATGGCAAACTGGGAGTACAGTCAAGGTATGTTGCAGACAAATACCTGAATGCAGACCTGATCAGGGCTGGCATAGATTCTTCAGACTGCCTAGGCCTTATGCTAGTTCTGAAATGAATGGTGTAAGCCTAATAGTAACAGAAAAGATTGGTTGCAAGCCCCATGTGAATGGCACAGCTGTAATGTGTTGATGCATTCCTAATCAACAGATTTATTTATACAGCCTTGTTTTGCATGAGAAATATCTGATATGGGATTGTTGGTAAAATATTTACAGTTCTTCAAGTTTTCTTTTGGAGAGATGGGCTGGAAATTGAATGGAACAATGTGAGGTCGTCATTAGACCCTTATCACGTGCCAGGTTTCCGTGCATTTGTTTTGGTTTGATTTCTATCTGCTTTGCATTCTTCCTCATGACAAATGGTACCAAATCATTAGTTAATAATTCCCCATTCAGTGGAAGGGAGAGACCAAAGGATTTTCAGAGATAACACAACTGGTCTTGAATTCCACAGTGGGCATAAACCTTGGTGCATTTGTCTCCTCTATAGTTATTTTTTCTATTCATCTCAAACCTCATCCAAACAGATAATAAACCACTTCCTGAACAGATGCGCCACTTATTTGTGTAGTTCTGTAATGATAATGAAGAAAATTTAATCTGGAGTGTCTGTAGAAGATGAACTAAAGCCAGATTGGTAGGAATAATAAAGGCCCTCTTGGAATGTTGGGTCCCACATGAAAAGCAAATCATTAAGTACTTGACAATGCTGTCTTTGATATAGTCTAATAGGGTATAGAAACAACCACCTCTCGGGTACTGGACTCCTCATGCAGCTACTGTTTCTACAGATATAAACATTCTAAATTGTTTAGAGCATAAGGGAGCATAAAGGATAATTTTTTTTTTTTTTTTTTTTTTTTTTTTTTTTTTGCAGCTGGAAGCAACATCTGATGTTGCAAAATGCTGCAAATATGTTGGAGGGATTGCTTTATTCAGACAAATGTAAAATGAAGTAAAAAACATGTGTAGCTTAACATTTTTGTTGAAAAGAATCAACAAATTGAGACCAATTTCCTTCAAAAAACTATGCAAAATTATCTTTTGGGGAATAATGATGTGCTTGAAATCTGCTGTACACTTGACCTTAGTTTTATACATGATGTGTAGCTGTTCTTGGCATACAGAAACATGTGGTCTCTGCAGCTGAGAGGCAGTAGTATGTTCAAGAAACTCCAAAAGAGATTTGTCATAAGGATTGTTTGATTTTCTCATTTCTTATATAATTCAGTGCAATAAAACAGCAATAACAATAACAACACCTATATAAACTCTAAGAATTTGGGTTTGTCCCATATCCTCAATGTGTCCCCCATTTTCAACACAATTACTTTTTTTTTGGTGTTTTTGTGTCTTTGTTTTGGAAATGTGGACAAGAATAACAATTTGCTTTGTGAATCTATTGACTTACTATCTATTTTTAATTTATAAGTTGTATTATAAGGAACTTCAATATACCATTTTAGTAATGAAAAAATCATTCAGACAGAAAATTAATAAAAAATTGGATTTGAATGTCACTTATCAATAAAAAAGACCTAAAAGACATTTACAGAACATCTTCCCCCAAGGGAGCAGAATACACATTCTTCCCAAACATTCAATGAATATTCTCCAGGATAGATCATATGTTAGGCCAGAATACAAGTCTTAGGAAATTTAACAAAATGGAAATCACATCAAGTACCTTTTCCAACTACAATGGCATATAATCGGAAATCAGTAACAGGAGGAATTTTAGAAAATTCACAAATATAAGGAAATTAAACAATATGCTTTCAAACATTCAATAGATAAATGGAGAAATTAAAAGGAAAATTTAAAAATTTATTGAGACAAAAAATTGGGAACACAATATACCAAAATTTATGAGATGCAGCAAAATCAGTTTTAAGAGGAAAGTTTATAGCAATAAACATCTACATCAAAAAAGAGAAATGATCACAAACACATACAACTTAACATCACTCAGGGAACTCAGGGAAAGGAAAAAGAACAAACTATGCCCGATATTAACAGAAGGAAAGGAATAATAAACATCAGAACAGAAGTAAATAAAATAGAGACTAGAAAAACAATAGAAAAGATTAATGAAACAAAGTTAGTTTTTTAAAAGATAAACAAAATTGATAAACCTTTGGCTAGACTAAGGAATAAAAGAGAAGACTCAAATACATAAAATCAGAAACGAAAGAGAAGACATTACAACTGACAGCTCAGAAATACAAAGGATCATGAGAGACTACTATGAACAATTATATTCCAATCAACTGGATAATCTAGAAGAAACAGATAAATTCCTAGACACATACAACCTACTAAGACGGAATCATGAAGAAAGAGAAAATTTGAACAGACTAATAGTGAGTAAGGAGATTGAAAATGTCTTCTATCAACGAAAAGCCCAGGACCTGATGACTTCACTGCTGAATTCTACCAAACATTTAAAGAATACCCTAATAGCAATACTCCATACATTGTTGCAAAAAGTCAAAGAGGAGGAAATACTTCCAAACTTTTCTTATGAGGCTAACATTACTCTGATTCCAAAGCCGGATAAGAAAATCACAAGAACAGAAAACTGCAGGCCAATATCATTGGTAAACAGATGCAAAAATCCTCAACAAAATACTAGAAAATCCAATTCAATAACACATTAAAAGGATATTCATCACGATCAAGTGAGATTTTTTTCTTCAAGAATGGATCAACATTTGTAAATCAATAAATGCAATATACCACATTAACAGAAAGACAAAAATCATATGATCATCTCATTAGATGCAGAAAAAGCATTTGACAAAATTAAACACCTTTTCATGATGAATACATTTAACAAATTAGGTATAAAAGGGATATAATTCAACACAATAAAGGCCATGTATAATAAGCCCAAAGCTAATATGATATTAATACTTAATGATGACGAATTGGAACCCTATCCTCTAAGGTTCAGAACAAGACAGGAGTACCCACTCTCATCACTACTATTCAACACAGTTGGAAGACCTTGCCAGAAAAATGAGGGAAGAGAAAAAAAAAATAAAAGGCATCTAAATAAGTATAGAAGTAAAAATGTCATTATTTGCTGATAACATGACCTTACATATAGAAAACTCTAAAGATTTCACGAAAATACTTAGAACTGATAAACAAATTCAATAAAGCTGCAGGTACAAAATCAACATGCAAAAATTAGTAGCATTTCTTTACATTCACAACAAACTTTCTGAAAAAGAATCAAGAAAGCAATCCTATTTATAATAGCTACAAAAAAAATTCAGGAATAAATTTAACTTAAAGAAGTGACCAAGACCTGTACATAGAAAATAATAAAACCTTAATGAAAGAAGTTAAAGAGACACAAATAAATGGAAAAATATCCAGTGTTCATGGCATGAAATAATTAATAAAGTTAAAATATACATACTACCTAGCATGATCTATAGAGTCAATGAAATGCCTGCCAAAATTCCGGTGTCATTTTTCATATGGAAAAAAATTCCTAAAATTGATTCAAAACCACAAAACAACTCCAAGCCCCCCAAATAAGCAAGGTAATCACGAGCAAAAACAACAAAACAACAACAAAATAAAAAAAAAAATCCCAACAAAACAAAACAATAAAACAAAGCTGAAGTTATCCTCCCATCTGATTTCAAACTATACTACGAAGCATAGTATGATATTGGCATAAAAATTAGTATGATATTGGCATAAAAATTAGCACATTGACCAATAGTACAGAATAGAGCACCCAGAAATAAACCCACACATCTATGGTCAATTGATTTTTGACAAGGGTGACAAGAATATACAATGCCAAAAGGACAATATCTTCAATAAGTGATGTTGGGGAAACAGAATATTCACAAACAGAATAATAAAATTAGACCCTTATCTCACTCCATATGCATGAAAGATGCAAAATGGATAAGAGATTTAAACGTAAATTCTGAAAGTGTAAAACAGCTAGAAGAAAGCACGGAGTAAAACCACACAATATTGGCCTAGGCAATGCTTTTTAAATTTGGCCCCTTAAGTGCAGGCAACAAAAGCAAAAATTGACAAATGCATTACAAAAGTAAAAAAGTGAAAAAGCTTCTGCATAACAAAGAAAACAACAGAATGAAGAGAGAACCTAGAGACTGGGAGAAAATATTTGCAATCTGTACATCTCATAAGGGATTAATGTCCAAAATATGTAAGGAACTCAAACAACTATATAGACAGAAAACAAATGATCTGATTAAGAAAGGGGCAAGAGACCTACATAGACATTTTCAAAAGAAGACATATGAATGGCTAATAGATACGAGAAAACATGCTCAACATCACTAATTATTAGGGAGATACAAATTAAAACCACCATGAGATATCACCTTAAACAGTTGGAATGGCTGTTACCAAAATGGTGAAAGACAGCAAGTGGTGATGAGGGTATGGAGAAAAGGGAACCCTTGTACACTGTTGGTGGGAATGTAAATTAGTGCAGCCATTGTGAAAAACAGTATAGAAGTTTCTCATAAAGCTAAAAATGGAATTGCCATATGATCCACCAATCCCACTTCTGGGTATTTACCCAAAAGATTTGAAATCTCTGTGTTGAAGAGATGCTTGCATTCCCATGTCCATTGTAGTGCTGTTCACAATAAACAAGTTATAGAATCACACTAAATGTCCATTAATGGATGAATGATTAGAGAAAGTGTAGTATATATAGAATGAAATATTATTCAGCCTTTAAAAAGGAAAAAATTCTGTTATGTGCAACAGCACAGATGAAATCAGAGACTATCATCTTAAGTGAAATAAGCCAAACACAGAAAGACAAATACCACATGTTCTCACTTAATATGTGGAATCCAAAGCAATTGAACTATAGAAGCAGAGATTAGAATGGTGGTTATAGAGGTTGGGGGATAGGAGGAATGGGGAGATAATAGTGAAAGGGTACAAAGCCTCAGTTACATAGAAGGAATACATTTGATTTTTAAAAATCTATTGCACACTATGGTGAATATAGCTAATAATTGAGTACTTCACATTTCAAAATCAGTAAGAGAAAATTTCAAATGTTCTGAATACAAAAGGTATTAAATATTTCAGGTGATGGAGGTGTTAATCCATTTGATTTAATCATTTTGCATTGTATTCAAATATCATGGCTGGGCGTGGTGGCTCATGCCTATAATCCCAGCACTTTGGGAAGCCGAGATGGGCAGATCACGAGGTCAGGAGTTCAATATCAGCCTAGCCAACATGGTGAAATCTCATCTCTACTAAAAATACAAAACTTAGTCAGGAGTGATGGTGCATGTCTATAATCCCAGCTACTTGGGAGGTTGAGGCAGGAAAATCGCTGGAATCCAGGAGATGGAGGTTGCAGCGAGCCGAGATTGCGCCACTGAACTCCAGCCTGGGTGACAGAGCAAGACTGCATCTCAAAAAAAAAAAAAAAAAAAAAAAAAATCGTAACATTACTTTGTACATTTTAAATATACATATGAATAATTTGTCAATGTACAATAAAAAAGCCTCCACCTCCAAAATCTTTGAATTAGGATGGTGAAAGACAACTTGAAAGTTTCTGGTTGTGACAACTGATTGGATTGTGATTTCAATAACTGAACTAGAAAATTCAGAGTCAGGAATTTATGCATGTACATGGAATGATACTAAGTTTGTTTGGATTTTGTTCAATTTGAAGTGCCTTTGTGGGTAAGCAAATTGAAGACTTGCAGAAGTTTTGGAATATAAGTCCCTGAACACTTGTCAAAGGGCAGAGTAAGAGCTGTAAAATTATATGTTATAACTGTTATTGTGGTAGTTTGGTTTTAGTTTGTAGTACCTGTACAAAATACCCCAAACGAATTTCTTTATGCTACCCTATATATTGGTTGTTGTTAACAGCTACTTAGTAATATTTTCAGTGGTTTACTTTAAGTACAATCTTTGACTTAATATTCTCTTTCTATTTTATCCTTCAGTTATCTTGCTCAATATTAGTTATTTCCTTGAGGCAAACAACCCCAAAGTGAGGGAAAACAAATGAGATCTTTTGTTGACAAACTGCATGGAAAATATCAATGCATGTACAGGGTAATAGGGATATTTTTAAGCATTCATTTTGAGGGTGCCCTGGTTGCAGCTAAAAGAGTAACATAAGATGATGTTGCAAGGGCCATTTGGGACTGGATAAGAAAAAATTGCCAGGCCAAGGATCTTTGGAATTCTTTTCAGTGGATACTAGAAAGTCCTTATAATTTTAAACTGGAGAAATTGGGTATGTGCTTTAGGGAGATTCATTTGGTCAGAACTTTTAAGATGGGTTGGAGAAGGGAGGTATCACTGGCACAGATTCTAATTTGTGACTCATGCTAGCCTCAAGGTGAGAGGTAATTGACAAATGAATAACTTTCAATTGTTCTTTCTAGTAGTGATTACAAAACAAAAGCAGGGAACAATTCGTAACCATTTATATTTGGCTTTATGCTTTGTAGAGTCATTCTTTCCGTTTGCTTCTGTTTTTACTATGTGTGTACATGTGTGTGTGCTTTTTTTTTTCTTGCTGTGAGCCACTTCTTCCAAATTAGATTTGACTTAAAATCAATTTAAGAAATATTCATTAACTCGTAGGTGTTAAGAGCTGCCCTATGTTATCCAAGTTTAAAAAATTAAAAGAAAGGAGCCTTCTCTTCAAAGAGATTTAAGTATAGATGGATAGATAAAACATGGATTTTACTAAATAGTCAAAAAAATTCTATGTTCTTTGCACACCTCAATTCTATTATAGTACTGAAGACAAGGCAGGTGGCCTGAAAGTATGTGAATGAAGGTGGCCAGAATGCCACTGCGTTTTACATGGAAATTATCCATTTGCAGCTGCAGTTAGGAGATTAATGAGGAAATGGGTGTACACAGAAAACATCTAAATGACTATATTTTCACATTTAGAAACTGCTGGTGACACAGACCCACACCATCTGTTGGCTTGGCAGCTGTGACAGTTGACAATATTGCTCAACAGAGGAGCCAGGATTCACTTTTGGGAGGATAAATGCACAATTAAGCATGACCAGGGGAGCTTGTGAACATGGGTTACAGTGGCAAGCCTAGAATAAAATTCCTTGGTTTTTATGTCCATCCAAGGCTTGGAACTCTGAAAAGTCCCCTTCAGCAACATCTTCTTATTTCTCTTCACCCCAAATAAGCCTGATCTTGACCCTCACCACAATCTCAAGGCCTCAACCCTTTCTTGTCTGAGTTCTCATGCCTGTCTATTCAACTAAACCTCCTTTATAAACCAACACAGTTTTCGCAGCCTTAACTTCTGCCCAATACCTTTGTCAATCTCCAATTCTGAATAAACTCCATTCTCAATGTTCTTGAAACATCTATGTTTGTTTACTGCTAGGTAAATTTGTGGGAAGGTGATACAGTTTGGCACTGTGTCCCCACCCCAATCTCATGTCAGTTCATAATTGAGGGAGGGCTCTGTAATACACACGTGTTGAAAGAGGAAGGTAATTAGATCATGGGGGCAATTTCCTCCATTCTGTTCTTGTGATAGTGAGTGAGTTCTCATGAGATCTGATAGTTTTATAAGTGTTTGAAAGTTCTTCCTTCACACTTCTCTCTTGCCTGCCACCTTGTAAAGAAGGTGCTTGCTCACTTCTGCCATGATTTTAAGTTTCCTGAGGCCTCCCCAGCCACACAGGTGAGTCAATTAAACTTCTTTCCTTTATAAATAATCTAGTCTCAAGGAAGTTCTTTACAGCAGTGTAAAAACAGACTAATACAGAGGATAAATTTATGAGTGAATCTATTTTAATTTCACATAGATATACCAGTAAGACTATTAGTCTGAATCCCTTATCTGTAAATCTGATACTAAAAAATGTTCCAAAAATTAAGTGGTTTTGTGATTTACCTGGTGACAAAATCTGGCATAGCTTGAACTAATCTATTAACAATCTCTCAATCTCAAGCAACCTAGGGCTATCATTTACTTAGTTCTCTTGGTGAAAATATTAATATTTCACTGAAGAAATATGTGATTGCAAACTCATTCCTTTGATCTTTTTTGAGATGACATATATGTTATTTCTATGTCATTATGTCTCTAAAACAAAAATATGGATTCTGAAGTGTATACAGTCTCAAAGTTTATTTAACTTTTGGGGGGGAGCCTGTATGCCTTTAACTTTATGAGTTACAAATAATTCCATGTGTTACCTTGGGTAATCCTTACAATAATCCTGAGATGTTACGAATGCATTACTGCAACCATTTTGTTTAGATGCAATGACTGAGGTTTAAAAAATGTGAAGTCTCCAATTATATGGCTAGTAAGCAAGAGAGCTAGGATTTGAAACTAAGTGTTTTTTCTAGTTCTCTGCTCTTTCAGAATTTTTCCTGTAACAGTTTCTGTCTATTTTTATTACGAAATTAGTCAGAGGATTTAGTAGAAAGTGAAAAATCTGAAAACTAGAAAGAAAGAAATCAAAATCACTCACAACTTAGAAATAACATTGTCTTGAACATTGTGTTACTTTTTTGATCTGTTTTTGGTCAAATATATCTTAAACAAAATTAATATATGTAGTAATTTTTTATTTTTACTCACCTGAATTATGCACATATTCTAATGGCATTAAATTATCTTCCACATCACAGTTTTCTCTATTTTCTTTGAGCCTCTGGTGCAGAGAATTCAGGGTGCATTCCCACCTTCAAAATTTGTAGGGTCCTCCTCATTCCTCGTCCCCACTCCTATTCTACCTCACTCCTCCCACACCCACCTTTATAGACACTCATTCTCACATGTCTGATATATGACCCTAGATATATGGATAGTTATATAAATAAATGTTATATAGATTAAAAATTTCAATTTCATGTTTTCCAAATTATTTAAATCATAACATGGTAATGATGGGGCTCACTTCTAATAATTTTTACCCATACTGTATTTTTTAGATGGACTTATGATTTTTATTTTTGAGAAAGAGTCTCACTCTGTCACCTAGACTGGAGTGCAGTGACATGATCTCAGCTCACTGCAACCTCCGTTGCCTGGGATCAAGCGGTCCCCCTGCCTCAGCCTCCCGAGTAGCTGGGACTACAGGCACATGCCACCACACCTGGCTAATTTTTTGTATTTTTAGTAGAGATGGGGGTTCACCATGTTGGCCAAGCTAGTCCCAAACTCCTGACATCACTTAATCTGCCTGCCTCGGTCTCCCAGAGTGCTGGGATTACAGGTGTGAACCACTGCCCCTGGCCTGGATTTGTGATTTTTTAAAACTGTGGTTAACTGTTTCATAGTATCCATAGTGATTATTTATCACCCTTATTTAATTGGTAGATACTTCATAGTTGTAAACAATGCTGTGAGGGATATCTCTGAACATGTTGCCCTATGAATCTGAGTAAGAATCTCTCTGGGCCAGCCAAATCATGAGTGAATTCCCATTCACAATTGCTACAAAGAGAATAAAATACCTAGGAATACAACTGACAAGGGATGTGAAGGACCTCTTCAATGAGAACTACAAACCACTGCTCAAGGAAATAAGAGAGGACACAAACAAATGGAAAAAAAAAACATCCCATGCTCATGGATAGGAAGAATCAATATCATGAAAATGATATTGGACCTCAGAATCAACATCATGAATCAATAGAATCAATATCATGAGAATCAGTATCATGAAATATCAAAAGTCAATATCATGAAAATGATATTGGGCCATACTGCCCAAAGTAATGTATAGATTCAATGCTATCCCCAGTCAAACTACCATTGACTTTCTTCACAGAATTAGTAAAAACTACTACTTTAAATTTCATATGAAATAAGAAAAAGCCCATATAGCCAAGACAATCCTAAGCTAAAAGAACAAGGTGGGAGGCATCACGTTACCTGACTACAAACTATACTACAACGTGACAGTAACCAAAACAGCATGGTACTGGTACCAAAACATGTATATAGACCAATGGAACAGAACAGAAGCCTCAGAAATAATGCCACACATCTACAACCATCCAATCTTTGACAAACCTGACAAAAACAAGTAATGGGGAAAGGATTCCCTATTTAACAAATGATGTTGGGAAAACTGGCTAGCCATATGCAGAAAAATAAAACTGGACCCCTTCCTTACACCTTATACAAAAATTAACTCAAGATGGATTAAAGACTTAAACATACGACCTAAAACCATAACGACCCTAGAAGAAAACCTAGGCAATACCATTCAGGACATAGGCATGGGCAAAGGCCTCATGACTAAAATACCAAAAGCAATGGTGACAAAAGCCAAACTTGACAAATGGGATTTAATTAAACTAAAGAGCTTCTGCACAGCAAAAGAAACTATCATCAGCATGAACAGGCAACCTACAGAATGGGAGAAAATTTTTGCAATCTATCCATCTGACAAAAGACTAATATCCAGAATTTACAAGGCACTTAAACAAATTTACAAGAAAAAAAAAAAAAAAACCCACCAAAAAGTAGCCAAAGGATATGAACAGACACTTCTCAAAAGAAAACATTTATGCGGCCAACAAACATATGAAAAAAGGTCATAATCACTGGTCATTAGAGAAATGCAAATCAAAACCACAGTGAGATACCATCTCACACCAGTTAGAATGACGATCATTAACAAATCAGCAAACAGGTGCTGGAGAGAATGTGGGGAAATAGGAATGCTTTTACACTGTTGGTGGGAGGGTAAATTAGTTCAACCATTGTGGAAGACAGTGTGGTGATTCCTCAAGGATCTAGAACCAGAAATACCATGTGACCCAGCAGTCCCATTCCTGGGTATATACTCAAAGGATTATAAATCATTCTAGTATAAAGTCACATGCACATGTATGTTTATTGCAGCACTGTTCATAATAGTAAAGACTTGGAACCAACCCAAATGCCCATCAATGATGACTGGATAAAGAAAATGTGGGACATATATACCATGGAATACTATGCAGCCATAAAAAAGGATGAGTTCATGTCCTTTGCAGGAACAGGGATGAAGCTGGAAACCATCATTCTCAGCAAAGTAACACAGGAACAGAAAATCAAACACCATGTGTTCTCCCTCATGAGTGGGAGTTGAACAATGAGAACACATGAACATAAGGAGGGGAACATCACATACTGGGGCCTGTCAAGGGATGCAGGGTTAGGGGAGGGATAGGATTAGGAGAAGTACCTAATGTAGATGACGAGTTGATGAGTACACCAAACCACCATGGCACGTGTATACCTATGTAACAAACCTGCACGTTCTGGCCATGTATCCCAGAACTTAAAGTATAATAATAATATTAATAAAAAAATAAAATAAAAATAGGAGAAATAAGTTTTGAGACCTGTGGAACAGCAGGGTGACAAAAGAAAAAGAATCTGACTGGGCTCTGTACTTAGAGTGTGATTTCCCAGTCATAGGGCATACACAGCTGAATTTCTATAAATAATGCCAGATTTTTTTTTTTGACACATGTGACACTTAAGTCTCTCATAAGCAATGCTGAAGGATGTTCATTTCACTAACTCTAGGAATGACCCAAATTTTGAAACTTTTTGAAATCTAATGAGTGTCAAATGGGATATCATTCTAATTTGCATTTCTCAGTGCCAGTGAGTTTACGAAAATCTTTATATTCTGTTTATCCATCTGTGGTGCCTTATCTACAAATTGCTGTTTCATATCCTTTGCACATTTTCAATTGAATTTCTGTCTTTTAAAAATTTATATTCAGTTGCTTCCATAAATGTGACAGATATTTCATTTTATGGAAGTGTTAAAATTTATTTCACCTATTTCCTTTGTTGAATATTTTGATTGGATTCATTGGTTGACAGTTTATATAATGGTGCCTTGAGTATTTCAGTACATTTGTATTTACCTCTATTTAGTTCTTAAGCCATTTTTTTAAATAAAAAGAAAAAGAAGTACTGAGATTCAATAGTTCATGTTTGTTTAAAGTGTTAGGTAGGTTATAAGAAATTAGTTTGTATCAATACACACAGTGTATGAGATTTCCTAATTTCCCAAACCCTTGCCAACCTTGTCTAATACCTTTATCTGAATAATCACTAATTGTTGAAAAAGTATCTGTGAGTTTCAATTAGCATTTCTTCAGTAACTAATACATTGACTAGAGTGCTATCAAACTCTTGATTGATGTGCCAGTAACACAGGATTTTAATTATGCATATTTAAGATTTGCTTTTATACTGTATAGAGCTGGTCTCCCTTATTACTGTTTTTTGTTTTTTGTTTTTATTGGCGAGAATTTTCCTGTATATTCTTCTTTATTTTTTTTTGTTTGAATTTTAGAATTAGTTTTTCTGGTCTCCTCTTACGAAGTTCAGTGAGTTTTGTTTCTGTTTTAGGATTTGGTTAAATTTATATGTTACTTTTGACAGGTTTGAATCTACAATATTAAGCTTTTCTAACCAAGAACATGGCATCTCTTTCAATTAGCTTACGCCCTCTTTATTCTTCAAGACCCTTCAAATTTGCTTCATAGATATCCTGCATATTTCTTACTTAGTATATTTCGAGGTGGTATATCTTTTTTTAGAAGGAGGGAAGAAGAATTGCAATTTTTAATGAGATTTATTCCCCCATTATAACTTCTAACTTGTTTGTATATATTAAGACTATTGATTCCTTATGTTAATTGTGTATATTGAACTCCTTATTAAATTCTATTATTTTTTGTAATTGCTCTCCTGTTAATTTGCATAACTGGAAATATAATGTCATTGTTTGTAATAATACCATCTGCAAACAATGGTAATTTTGATTCCTTTACAATTTTTTTCTCTGTAGTTGTTGTTGTTGTTGTTGTTGTTGTTTTCTGTTTCCTAATTGCATTTCCAATCCTCTAGAACAATGTTAAATAATAATAGCTGGCTACACACACCTTTGTTTTATTTGTGATTCTGACTGAGAACGCTTCAAGTGCTTCCTTACATTGTGAGATAGCACATATCATGATATTAGACAGTTACCATTTATTCTTACCTTAATAAAGAATTTTTGATTTTTAAAGAAATACATTTTTATTTTGTTAAAACATTTTCTAGCATCTATGAAGAGAAATACAATTCTTTTTATATATGTTAGACATTTTAATTAATATTCTAACATTTACCTGCACTTTCATTCCTGGAATAAGCTCCACTTTGCCATGATGTATAATTATTTGAATGTATTTCTGGATTTTGTCAGTTAATATTGTATTTATAATTTTATGTATTTATTTAGAATTTTAAAATGATATTTATAAGTTAGATTGGCATATAGATTGATTTCATCTAATATTTCTGAACTTTTGATTTCAAAGTTTTGTTTATTTCATTAAAAATTATTCAGATGCACACGGGTAGAATTTTAGATGTTATGCTAACTGAAATAAGCCAAACACAGAAAGACAAATACTATGTGTTCTTACTTACATGTAGGATCTAAAACAATTGAACTCATAGAAGCAGAGAGAACAATGGTGGTTATCAGAATTTGGAGTCGGAGGAATGAAGAGATGATGGTGAAAGGGTGCAGAGCTTTCACTATCATCAGTGAGATCATTTTTGGAGATCTATTGCACAGTGTGGTGACTATAGCTAATAAATGAGTATTGTACATTTCAAAATTTCCAAGAGAGTAAATTTCAAATTTTCTGAATGTCTAAAATGTTAAATATTTGAGGTGATGGAGATGTTGAGTAGCTAGATTTAATCATTTCCACGTTGTATTAAGGAATCATAATATCACTTTGTGCCCCATAAGTGCACACAATTACATTTTGTCAACATATAATAAAAAGTTACATTAAAAAATTCAGAAAAGTTTTTTTTTTTAACATTTTCCTATGTAAGTAGAACTATGTAATAGAAATTTGCTCTAAAATTTGTGGTGTAGAGCTTTCAAGGACAGTAATATTTGGTCAACTTGTGTGCACTGGCTTGCTCACTCTCTCTTGCTCTCTCTCTTCTCTCTCTCTCTCTCTCTCTCTCTGTCAGTGAATCTCAACTGAGAGTGGCTTAATGTGGACTAAGAAAGTGATTGCTGCCATCTGTGGTTTCTGTTCTCACTGTATTGTTACTTGTATGTCTTATAACTTCTAACTGTTTGCTTATCATTGTCTTTGGAAAATTATTTGTGAATTATCCTGAAGTCTGGAATACGTTTCCTTCCTCCAAGAGGCTTCTTCTACTTCCATAGGCACTCCCAATCAGGACTGCCTGGACTACTCAGGCTCTGTACCTGAGGGAAGGCATAACTTCTGTCCCATATCCTTTCTGTTTTACTTTCTGGTTCGGCTTAGCACCACGTCAGTTCTTTCCATCTTTTATAGTATTTGAAGTGAGCAGTGGTAGTGAGGGGAGGGAGAAAGGGTTCTAGATCTGCCTTGCCTTTGTTCCGAGTTGCACTTGGGGCCGTGGCTCAGCATAGGAGGATTCCAAGTATAGTGGGCCTTGTATGTTGGCCTGTTTTTTCTCTAATTCCAGAGATTGAAGCCACAGAACCAGGATCATGTTGTGGTATAAAAAGATGCCCTCCAAGCAGGAGCAGCTTTACTGCTCTGATACTGCGCTTATTTATCTTGCTAAAAACTTGGCTTGGGACTTTCCATTTTCTTTTAATATTAATATTTTACTGCTTTTTGTTTTAATCTTTATTTTAGACATCATGCTTAGACATTTTCAGTGGGAGAGTTGATTTGAATAACTGAGCCTTAATGGAAATTAGAACTGTTTCTCGAATTATTGTTACCCTCTCTTTATTTCCACTTAATGGTTTTTAATATCCCCATTCCCTAGTTATATTTAGCAGAGCTCCAGTGTTTCTCCTGATTCTACCTTAATTTAATACATTTTAACATTTCTATTTCACTTTTTCCTGAATTTTTCCAGCTTGCATTTCATTTTCTATGGTCTTGACATATTGTCTCTGAGCTCCTTCAACTCTGCTTTGTGCTTACATGTCAGAGACTTGATTGCAGCATAATAGTTTTAACATTTGTGGTGAATCCAGGGTCACATTTTCTGACGTCTTTTATTGGTCAGCCATTTCTTCATATCATTTCATTCCTCCTGTTTCTATAGAATATCTTGTACATATTTGGGGATTGCTCATTTTGTTTGATTATTCATATTTGAAACAAGCAAATTTTTCCTGGACCAGCTATTTAATAGAGTTTCTGTTGAGGAGGGATCATGAAGATTGGCCGGTATTTTCCCTATGATCTGAGATTTGTTTTAGATTTAGTTTCTCCCATATTAAGGATATGCTATCAGGAGACAGATAATTCAGAATGTAACATCTTTTGTCTCTGCTTCTAAAAATATAGATTAATTTCTGAACTTATGGGTTTGCTCATCTGATGAGTTTCTAAGTAGGTGCTGTTGTGTCTGGCTGTTTCATAGTAGCCTCATTTGGGGACAACTCTGCTACCAGCCCACATCCTCTTTGGACTGCTGTCAACCAAGAATTCAAATGCGTTCCAACCCTCAGCTTCAGGGGTGTACTTTGAGCAATTAACTCTCTGAGGCCATAATCTTGCTCCATTCCTTCTCTACAATTTTTTTTTCTTTTTCTTTTTTTTTTTGCGTTCTCTCCATTGCTTTTGGCAATGCTTTGACACGTCTTAAGATTTGAGGCTTTAGCTATCTCTTCATTTAGCTGAAAATGGAATGTGCATGTTTGCTTTGTTGCTTTTAGATAGTTGCTTGGAAAAGAAATGTTGAAATGCTGACTTAATGATTTTATTTCCAAACCAAAAGTTGATTAAGAGGCATTTTTCTATATTTTTCAATTCCATGAATACATTTTAAATTTGTCAAACGCCCCTTGTTCATCTCTTATTTTTGGAATTCAGTGGTTTTGAAGAGCGCATATTACGTTTTAATAACGCTGTTTTAGAATATGCCAAAGTGATCACACAATTTTTATCCTTTGACCTGCTGATGCAATAAACTATATTAGTACACATGTAATACTAAATCTTTCTTCTATTCCTCAAATAAATTTCCCTGAAAAGCTAACAGTAAAATAAGAAAAGGTAGATGCTCAATAAATATAACTGAATACTTTGTGTATATCATCTTTTTCAATCCTCACCACAGTCGTCTGAGATCAGTACTATTAATATTTTACAGTTGGGAAATGAAGAGTCATTGAAGTTAGGTTGTATAAGTTCACAAAGCAGTGTAAATGCCAAACTCAAGCTTTAAATAGGTTGGCTGACCTCATAACCCACCATTTTATTATTTTAATGTGCTAGTAAATTTAATTTACTAACATTTCATTACATCTTTTAAATCTTTTCCAATGCATCTGTAAAATTTTGGTGTAATGGTTATTTTTGCTTTATAAAATGAAATGGAGAGTTTTACAATTTTCTGCATTTTTTATTGGAGAGGCAATGGAAGGCAGTAGTTATTTCTGCCTTAAACATTAGATGGGTATCACTTATAAAGCCATTTAAACACAGTGACTAATTTTAGAAGCAATTCTTCAACATTTATTTCTGTTTTTCCTAATGCTATCATTTTTTCCAAGATTTTTTTTTCTTTTTAGAAAAGTTTAGGTAATTTTATTTTTCTACCACTTGTTCCCTTTTATTTAAATTTTCCATGTTCTTATAATACATAATTTATGTATATACATGCATACATACATGCCTGCTTGTGTAATATATATCCAGATAAATAGGTAGGAAAATATGTAAATACTCAAATGTGTTGTCATATTTTTGTCTTGAATTTTCCTTTCTTTTCTTGTGTTCTTTTCTTGATAATACCAGGCTTAAGATCCCCTGTACCACACTCCAAAACCACCTCTTAAACTCATCAGTTTTTGCTTTTGTTTGCTTGAATGTATCTTTGTGGTTAATTAATTATTATTATTATTATTTGGGACAGTTTTGCTCTTGTCGCCCACGCTGGCATGCAATGGTGAGATCTCAGCTCACTGCAACCTCCACCTCCTGGGTTCAAGCGATTTTCCTGCCTCAGCCTTCAAGTAGCTGGGATTACAGGCACCTGCCACCATGCTTAGCTCATTGTTGTATTTTTAGTAGAGATGGGGTTTTACCATATTGGCCAGGCTGGTTTCGAACTCCTAACCTCAGGTGATCCACCCACCTTGTCCTCCCAAAGGGCTGGGCTAATTATTTTCTCATATATTTTCATCAAATGTGCTTTAATGTTTTCTTTCTAAAGCTTAAATTTAAAAGTTAAGTATATTTTATTTCATTTCTTTTAAGATATTGATCGAATTTAAAGGTGTAAATTTCTATTTATTTAGCCTTTTTCTATATTATAGTAATATTATTGTTATTATTTCTAAAAAGCTTAAGTTATAGTTTTGATTTTCCTTTTTTAAAAACAATTTCCTTTGATAAGTTTAAACTTTTTTTATTGTTTAATTCTACCTTTATTGAGTTGTATTAAAGAAAGTGGTATATAATTTCTACCTTTGAGAATTTATGCTGGCCTTATTGCCACAGAATGAAACCAATTTTGGTAAATGTTCCATAATCTCTGGAAAATAAGGTGGCCTCTGGGTATGTGAAAAACTATTCTATATACAGCCATGTATTATATTTGAAACCTCAACATATTGTGTGTGTGTGTGTGTGTGTGTGTGTGTGTGTGTGTGTGTGTGTGTGTGTATTAACCTTTGCTACTGCTTCCGTCAAAAGCTGAGACTGGTATATTAAATTTTTCTAATTCATTGTGTTTCTAAAAATCTCTTATTCTCTGTAATTCTGACAATTTTTGATTGCTATATTTCAATGCTGTGGTACTACTGAAGATTCATGACTCATATTTTAACGTCTTTATCTACATTTAATTTTTGTTAATATAAATCACTTTTAAAAAAATTTTTACCTTGATTATCATGCTTTGGTAATGTTTCCAACCTGATTTTTTTGCTTGTTTTCTTTCTGATGTGTCCTTGTTTTATGCCCTCCCACACACATCTACACACGTTTTTGTTTTTATTTCCGTGATTTGAGTGGAAAGCATGTACAGTGAGACCTTATCAAATATATATTTATGTGTTTTATCTCTTTTAAGGAGGACACAAGAATCATCTCAGATCACTCTTGGAAGTACACCAATGTCGAGTTTCTTAAGGTGTGCTACCTCAGAACGGTTTGGCACCTTGGAGTTGCTTAGTGGCCTTCCACAGGAAGTTAGATGAGAAGCTCATTTGTCTAAAGAAACTTGATGTAACCAGAATCTTTATGTTTTAGCTACTGAAAAGAATTTGCTTTAGGAAGAGGGAAATGTTTCTGAGTCTAGCAGGTAGTCATTGGGAATACATCCTATAGCAGTATTCCCAAGAAGGGTGAGATGGCTTCCTAGTAGGTCTTTATGGCAACTGAGAGAGCTAAGTGCTAAGAGCTGTAACCCTAGGAAACCACGCCTGGACCACCAATGCTCAGTACTTGCCTTGATCATGTCTCCTTAAGGAATCAAGACAGCTTGGGCAGTTCTCTGAAGAACTGAATACTTCTCCCAGTAGTGGGCCAGCAGCCTTTTTAAGTTATAAACAACCATTCTTCATTCACAACTCCTTGTGGAAATCAGAAGGAATAATTTTAGTGGACACATCTCACTCCAGGACACTTTCTACCATGTACATCCTTCAGATTAACCTTCCTGGGTGTGAGTAAATCCCTGAGGCTCATGGATTTCCAGAGAGGATAGACGAATATCAGGTAGAAGCTATCAAACCTCCTGCAAGTGCAGCATTTGTAGGTGAGAACAATTGGAAAAATTAAGAGAAGTGACCATATCTAAAACCTAAATTCATGGAACAGGATATGTATCATATTTTCATTCAAATTGTGGTCACTCCTAAGTTAAAAAATGTTTGAAATTTATTTTTATTTAACAAGATCCACATCAAAATAAAAATTGACTATTGACTGTAAGATAGAAATTTTAGGATAATTCTTGATTCTCCCTTCCATTTGTTCTCATCTCAACATTTGTTCATATAATTTTGGATTTGGAACCTCAAATTACTATTAGCTAATCACAATTTGTTCAATGATGTGTCCAAGCCTAAAACTATTTTGGATTTTTTCACTACATTTTAAAACCGTATTGACAAAAATTATTTTAACGTTACTTTGTTTAATTCAGTTTTATTCATAGTTACGACTTATGATAACCATTTTCTCTGGAAATATATTCTTATTCATCTCTAGAAAGCTGTTATCATCAACAAGTAATTTATTTTTTAAGAAGAATGTATGGGTGCTACACACATAATATCCTTTCTCTTTTTGACTTCTTATATATAGTTTTACATCATTGCAATTAAAATTACAAATATTTTTGTCTATATCCATTACTTTATTATATTTAAAGTATCTGCTCCGTTCGCATTTGTCTTTCCTCAACTCAGCAAAGTTTTCTTTTATTGTTTCTTATTTTCTTTTATTATTTCTTATTTTTGTCTTAAAATGAGAAAATTTTCTATCTCCTTTGGGATTCTTGTTATATACTTATCCTTTCTCTCATATTCTACATTATGTTAATATTTTGTCAACATCTTTGAATTTCTTGAATTTGTCAAAATCAATTTATGGGGAGTGTCCAACCTTCTGCTTACTATGCTAATATTTTAAAAGGAAATCTTTATATAATCTTTGCTGATTTTGAAATATTTCTTCCAAAACAAATACTAAGCTCTATTTTCACATGTAAAATACTTTCTTGAATCATTTTGGAAACACAAATTAGAAATTCTTTAATATGCTCTTCTATTTCTCACAGTTAAAGAAGAATCTCCTTTGATACCTTTTTTTTTAAAGTCATTCTCTTTTTTTGAACTGCACTTTAAGTGTAGAAATATTTTCTCTATTTTCTCATTGAAAGAAACCCAGAGGATTTTTTGCCCCCTATTTAAGTTATTTCCTCTGGGAGAAAGCCCTGCCTCATATAATTCTTTCATTGAGTGTTGCAACACTACCTTTTCTCATCTCACTTACTGAGGGAATGTTAGTGGAGATTTAGTGAAGTACTTCACTTCTTCTCCAGGAAACCTTCCCTCTCATAAGAAAGGAAATCAATTGTCTTCCATTCTATCTGTATTCTATTATTTTCTGCAGATATCTTAGCAGAAATTATTTGACTTTTCTGAGATCTTCCTTATTTCAATCACTGATGAAGGCTTTCCCTATTAAAAATCCACACAAAATGTTTATAGAAGTGGGGCAACAAGGTAAGTGGGCTTCTTTATAGCATATTTTACTATGTATTTCATAACATATTACAATATGTACTATGTACTTATTTAATATCATGTACACACCACACATGCTACACGCACAACATCATATATTTTACAGAAATCTGTAATCTCTTGTTAATATCTAGTTGTCTTTCTATTATGGCATGCATTCTCTTCATTCCTTACTTCTCTTAATCACTGTAAGATCTCAGAGCCTTTACTGAGAAGAGCAGGTCAATTCAATATGAACTCCCCTAGCTTACTTTTTTCTACATCCAAAATTATAATACCACTTTCTCTCTTTTTTAAACCTTTCTTCCTTATAAGGGATCTCTATCCATTCTCGTATTCCTATTTCTCTGAGTCTTCGATTCCTCGATTGTCTTTTTTCCCCTTGCAACGAATTTCCTTTTACACTTTTTGCTAGATGGAAAATCTGCTCAAGTATTCCTTATCCTGAAAATCCTTCGTTTGAGAAAGAAGTCTACCCATAATGCATACTTTTTATGACCATGCATTTATTCCTCAACCACAAAGCTTTTCCTGTTAAAATAATTCTTTTGAAAGTAACACTTCTAAAAGGGGGCTGTAACTCCTTATTCTCCTACCAATCTTTGTGGCCTATAACATCATTAGTCATCCCTTCCATGTTGTAGAAACTCTTTCCACCTCGGAGACCTAGGTTTGTTCCTGTTTATTTTCCTTACTTTTTGATCATTTTTTTTTTTTTTCTAGCTTTACTAACTCTTCTGATTCTTCCCTCTCCCTAAGGTTTCTGGTGCACTGCTGGACTTCTTTCCCTAAACTCTCCTTGTTGGTGAATTCTTCCCTTCTTAATTTTAGTCTGATGGCTCTTGAATCTTTATCTTGTATTTTGAGTGCATCCTTCTAAGATCATAACCTTTTCTCTCAATCATCAGATAGGCACTATCCACAGACTCCTAGCATCAATGTTCAGAATCTTGTAATTGCCTCCCTTTCTCTTCCCACATCCACCAGTAGCCAAATGCTGTCAGTTTTTCCATTTGTGTATTTCGTTTCATTTCTACCTTTGACCTCATCTCAATTTACTAAGAGTAATCCCATGTTACTCTTGTATCATGTGCAGTAATAGACTCGAAGTTACTATGATTGCCTTCTCATAAGCAGTGATGTGAACAAGCTATTCAAGACCATTTTCTGCTGTGACCAAACACTCTGAAGGCTCTACTCATATTCACATACCATGTTAATCTTTCATAATACAAAAATATCTATTGCTGATAATATACTCCTTTGAAGTTCCATCTCTTCCTACTGCAGGACAGTAATGTTGTAAGTACTTAAACAGTATAAAGGGATGAACTTAAAATATTTTTTATTTTTAATAACTTTCAGAAAACCATGTTCTGGGACTTATCTCTTATGACTTATTGCAAAAAAAAAAGCCATGCCAGCACACAAGTGACTCATGTAGTTCCCTGTAACACCCATTCTGCCCAGAAACTTATCTAGCTTGGAAGTTAGAATAAATACTGGTGTGTGACAGAAGAGAGAAATAGTTTGTAAATATTTGGCCAAGCGGTATTTTTAAACAATATACTTACTGAACTATGGGATTTTAAATTCTGTAATGATATAGAGTCTTTTTGTGTATGTGTATGTGAAATTGGTTTGGAGACAGGGCCTGGGACTAACAGTGTAGGCTTGAGCCTTAAGTGATTAAATCCCATTATGTAGGGTTCAGTATGAAGCCTGGCCAATGATGGCAGCTTATGTGTACACAGCACATTAGAGTTCATGAAATACTTTTATCCATTCTGTTTCACTAATCTTCACAGCATCTCTATAATATAGGTAGAAAATGCTGCACTATTTTTAATTAATAGATAAAGAAAAATCATGTTTGGAGGGATTTGAGTGGCTTGAGCATGCGAAACAGCTAGAAAGTATCAGCTTCTGGTCTTCAGTTCTTGCTTCTAATCCCAAGACCAGTGTTTATCTCCATAGTTCATTTGACTATGATTAAATCCTATTATTTCAGTTATTTTAGAGGCATAAAATAATAACAATTTGTTACACTCACAGATTCAGATTCTGTGAATTAATGATACAATCAAGGCATAGCCATTGCCTTGTCTCTCCAGTTCTAGCTTCTGATTCCAAGACCAGTGTATAAAGTGTTATACAAACTTATCTCATTTATACACATATTAAATGCTCTAGTAATTTTATAAGTCTTCTCCGTATTTTGAGTATGAGCTCTTCATCTGATTTCATATTACTTATCTTTGTATCCCTAGAGACTGTTAACAATCACTGGTACTTGTTGCTGTCCACTATGTTGATATTTGATAAACAAAAACACAATAACAACTAACATTTATTGGTGTTTCCTTTGTTTCAGATACTGTTAATCACTTTATTAAATTGCTTAAATCTTATCAATATTCTACGAGTTAGACATGTGATATGGTTTGGCTCTGTGTCCCTACCCAAATCTCACATTGAATTGTAATAATCTCCACATGTTGATTGGGACCAAGTTGAGGTAATGCAATCATGGGGTTTCTAGCATGCTGTTCTGGTGATAGTGAATGAGTCTCATGAGATTTGATGGTTTTATAAGCATCAGGCATTTCCCCTGTCTGTGCTCATTCTCTCTCCTGCTGCCCTGTGAAAAGGTGCCTTCCGCCATGATTGTAAGTTTCCTGAGGCCTCCCAGCCATGCCGAACTATGATTAATTAAACCTCTTTCTCTTATAAATTATCTAATCTCAGGTATTTCTTCATAACAGTGTGAGAATGGACTAATACAGCATGGCAATTATCATCCCTCTTCTATAGAGGAAGAAACTTGAGCCAAGAAAGGTCAAGTAATGTAACCAAAGTTACACAACCAATAAGTAATAGAGCTTATATTTGAACTCAGAACTCATGTAACCATTGTGCTCCACTGACTTTCAGTGTTTGAGTTTATTTTATGACAAGTTAGATGATAATAATTAATGCAGTGATTTCAACAAGGCCATATATTTTTGACAGTCTTTCCATGGAAAAGTGTGAGTTTACATCTTCTCCTTTTGAATCTGGAGAGTATAGTAAAACTGATGTTATTCAGCTTCCAAGACTGAGCCATAAATGGTCATGCAGCTTCCCCTCTGTTATATGGAAAATCTGCTCATAAAGCTCTGACTGCCATGAAAGTAGTCCAGCAAACTTCAGGATGTCCTGCTGTGAGAAACCCCATCCCTCTGCAGAAGTCATATGTTATTAGCTGTGGTTAACAGTCCCAGCTGATACTAACACTCAAGTGGACCCAGACCCAATATTACACATAAATGAAGAATCACTCCTGTCCCAGGTGTTCAAGTCACTCCAAGCCATTCTAGTTTTCCCAACTGAGGCACCAGACATTGTGGACTAGAGAAGTCATCCCTGCTGTGCCTTGTCTGTATCATTAATTTACAGAACGTGTGAGTGTAACAAATGGTTATTGTTTCATGCCTCTAAAATAACTGAAATAATAGGATTTAGTCATTGTCAAATGAACTCCTCTGTTTTCTGAAGCCAACTTGCTTTCTGAGAGTATAAAATAGTAATAGTATAGGGCTATTAAGTTGAACCCATCAAATATGTCCTATATTACACATCCCACACTTGAGAGTGCTCTGCATTAGCTGACTGAAGTGTTTAAAGGGGTTGGCCTGTTGGACAGCTCTTTGCTTCCAGAAAAGCCACAGGAATATGGAATCTCTTGTTTATATTCTGCTGAGCTCAGTGTGTTGTGTGTTTGTTCCTGGCTTCTTGCCCAACAAACCTTGGCAACCGTATCACTTGCTTCTTGATTATTTAGCAACCGGGTATGAACTGATGCTGCTGTACTGAGGTTTTATTCTCTACATACCTGGTGTATTGACCAGTTTCCTTCACTGTATAAACTACTTTCTATCCCTACATTTGTCGAGGACTAGCCAGGCCCAGAGATAGTCAGGAATGACAAATATTAGTTCAAGCTTTCTTCTTGAGCTGGATACATTTACTTGGTTCGGTCTTTGTATACTATTTTATAAACTAAGGATATCAATTTCTGCCTCCATGTCATAGCAATCACTAAAAACCTGGGAGGTTTGTAAACTCTGGACACACAGAAGCAATAAAAGACTCTGCTGTAGAATGCATATCAGTAACTGCTGTGGCGTGTGTTCTCTGAGTCCAAATTTCTATTCAAGCCATTCATTACTGTATTCATTCATTCACTGAAAAATTATTAATTAACATCCATATGTGAAACACTCTGCTAGAGGTTGATAATGAGGCAGCACACAAGGCTGATATGTTCCCAGCTCTTATAGACTCTATAAACTAGTGAGGAAATTTTTCAGATAAAATACCAGTGGAATGGAAATTGGAATTTGCTTTTCACAAATTTCTGATATGTAAAGATGAATATTGTGCTTTGCATGCAACAGCATATACACATATCTCCTACCTCTTCATATCTCTTACCTCTTCTTGCCCATATCCAGCAGCAGCAATACTGTTTAATATTTCCTTTTAATAAAGTTTAATTTAATTTTTAATTGACACATAATTGTGCATATTTATGGACTACAGAGTGATGTTTTTATACATGTTTATAATGTGTAATGATAAAATCAGAGGGACTAGTACACCCGTCTCTTCAAACATTCATCATTTCTTTGTGTTGGGAATGTTAAAAATCCTCTCTTCTAGCTATTAGAAAACACACAACAAAGTATTGTTACTAATAGTCATCCTACAGAGTTATCAAACATTAGAACTAATTCCGCCCATCTAGCTACAATTTTGTATTTATTAACCAATGTCTCACTATCATTCCCTACACTTTACCTTTCCAAGGCTCAAAAAACCCCACAATTCTATTCTCTACTTCTATGAGCTCAAGCTTTTTAGCTCAACACGTATAAGTGAGAACCTGTGGTTTTTTTCTTTCTGCACTTGACTTATTCACCTAAAATGATGTAATCCAGGCTTATCTATGCTGCTGTGAATGACAAGACTTTATTCTTTTTATGGCTGAATAGTATTCCACTGGTATAGATACAACATTTTCTTTACTCACTCATCTGTCATTGTAAACTTAGGATGATTTCATAACTTGGTTATTGTGAATAGTGCCACAATAAACATGGGGGTGTAAGCATCTCTTCAGTACACTGATTTTCTTTCCTTTGGATAATATTCAGCAATAAGATTGCTGGATCATATGGTAGTTATATTTTTAGCTTTTTGAAGAAAAGCCACACTGTTGTGTTTTTAACCATGGGACACCATGCAGTATTTCTATTTGTTTAGATCTACAAAGTGAAACTTGTTTTTTTGTTAAAATTAGATTTTATGTATTTTATTTCATATTCTACTCTTTAAAACTTTTATTTTAGCTTCAGGGGTATATGTGCATATTTGTTATATAGGTAAATTACATTTCACGGGGGTTTGTTATACAGATTATTTTGCTACCCACGTAATAAGCATAATACTTGAGAGGCATTTTTAATCCTCACTCTCCTCCCTCATTCCGCCTTCAATAGACACCCCGATGTCTCTTGTTGCCTTCTTTGTGTTCATATGTATTCAACGTTCAGCTCCTATTTATAAGGTAGAATATGCAGCTTGGGTTTCGTGTTCCTTTGTTAGTTCACTTAGGATAATGGCCTCTAGCTCTATCCATGTTTCTGCAAAGAATATAATTATGTTCTTTTAAGGCTGCATAGTATTTCATGGTATATACGTACCACATTTTCTTTATCCAGTCTACCACTGATGGGCAGGGATTTAGGTTGATTTCATGTCTTTGCTATTGTGAGTAGTGCTATGATGAACATACATGTGCATGTGTCTTTATGGTGAATGGTTTCTATTTCCTTGAGTATATACCCAATAATGGGATTGCTGGGTCAAATGGTAATTCTGCTTTGAGTTCCTTGAGAAATCACCAAACTGCTTTCCACAGTGGCTGAACTAATTTACATTACCAATGGCAGTGTAAAAGTGTTGTCTTTACTATGAAACCTTGAGAACATGTTATTTTTTGACTTTTAATAATAGCCCCTCTGACTGGTGTGAGATGGTATCTCATTGTGGTTTTGATTTGCATTTCTCTAATGATTAGTGATGTTGAGCATTTTATCACATGTTTTCTTTTGAAATATGTCTTCTTTGTATGTTTTCTTTTGAAAAGTGTCTGCTCGTGTGTCCTTTGCTCACTTTTTAATGGGGTTGCTTGTTTTTTTGCTTTTTGATACAAATTTCTTATAGATTGTGGATACTAAACCTTTGCACAGTTTGCAAATATTTTCTCCCATTCTGTAGATTGTCTGTTCACTCTGTTGAAAGTGACTTTTGCTGTGGAGAAATGCTGTAGTTTAATTAGGTTCCATTTGTCAATTTTGTTTTTATTGCCATGGCTTATGGCATCTAGGCTTTATATTTAAGCCTTCAATCTATCTTGAGTTCATTTTTTTTTTTTTTTTTTTTGAGACGGAGTCTCGCTCTGTCGCCCAGGCTGGAGTGCAGTGGCCGGATCTCAGCTCACTGCAAGCTCCGCCTCCTGGGTTTACGCCATTCTCCTGCCTCAGCCTCCCGAGTAGCTGGGACTACAGGCACCCGCCACCTCGCCCGGCTAGTTTTTTGTATTTTTTTAGTAGAGACGGGGTTTCACCATGTTAGCCAGGATGGTCTCGATCTCCTGACCTTGTGATCCACCCGTCTCGGCGAGTTCATTTTTATATGTAGTATAATGAAGGGGTGCAGTTTCGATCTTCTGCATGTAGCTAGCCAGTTATTGCAGCACCATTTATTGAGTAGGGAGTTCTTTCCCTATTGCTTATTTTTGTTGATTTTGTCGAAGATCAAATGGTTGTAGATATGCAGTATTATTACCGGGTTCTCTATTCTGTTCATTAGTCTATGTGTCTGTTTTTGTATTTGTACTATGCTGTTTTGGTTCTGGTAGTCTCGTAATAGTTTAAGTCAGGTAACGTGATGTCTCCAGTTTTGTCTTTTTGTTTAGGATTGTCTTGCCTATTCAAACTCATTTTTTGTTTCATATGAATTTTAAATTAATGTTTTTAATGCTATGAAAAATATCATTGGTAATTTGATAGAAATAGCATGGAATCTGTAAATTTCTTTGGGCAGTATGGCCATTGTTAACAATATATACTCTTCCCATCCATGAACATGGAATGTTTTTAAATTTGTTTGTGTCATCCCTGATTTCTTTGAGCAGTGTATTGTAATTCTCATTGTAGAGATCTTTCACCTCCTTGGTTAGCTGTATTCCTAGATATTTTATTCTTTATGTGGCTATTGTGAAAGGGATTGCATTCATGACTTGGTTCTCGGCTTGAATGTTATTGGTATATAGAAATGTTACGAATTTTTGTACATCAATTCTGTTTCCTGAAACTTTGCTGAAATTGTTTATCAAATCAAGGAGTTATTGGGCAGAAAGTATGGGGTTTTCTAGGTATAAAATCATATTGTCTACAAACAGGGATAGTTTGACTTCCTCTCTTCCTATTTGGATGTCTTTTACTTATTTCTCTTATCTGATTGCTCTGGCCAGGCCTTCCAGTACTATGCTGAATAGGAGTGGAGAAAGACGGCATCCTTGTCTTGTGATGGTTTTCAAGGGGAATTCTTCTAGCTCTTGCTTATTCAATAAGATGTTGACTGTGCATTTTTCATAGATAGCTCTTATTATTTTGAAGTATGTTTCTTCAATGCCCAGTTGGTTGAAGGTTTTTAACATTAAAAGGTGTCGAAATTTATTGAATGCCTTTTCTGCATTTATTGAGATAATCATGTGGTTTTTATTTTTATTTCTGTTTATGTGATGAATCACATTTGCTGATTCATGTATATTGAACTGACCTTGCATCTCAAAGTTAAAGCCTACTTGTTCATCATGGATTAGCTGTATTATATGCTGCTGTATTTATTTTTCCAATATTCTGCTGAGGTTATGTGTATCTGTTTTCATCAAGGATATTAGCCTGAAGTTTTCTTTTCTGTGTATGTCTTTGCTGGGTTTTAATATCAGGATGATGCTGGACTCGTAGAATGAGTTAGTAAGAAGTCCCTCCTCCTCTTTAATTTTTGGGAATATTTTCAGAAGGAGTTGTACCAGCTCCTTTTCTTTAATTATACTTAAATTTCGGGGATACATGTGCAGAATGTGCAGGTTTGTTACATAGGTATACACGTGCCATGGTGGTTTGCTGCATCCATCATCCCATCAGCTGCATTAGGTATTTCTCGTAATGCTATCCTTCCCCTAGTCCCTTATCCCCTGACAGGCCCCAATGTGTGATATTCCCCTCCCTGTGTCCATGTGTTCTCATTGTTCAACTCCCACTTCTCAGTGAGAACATGTGGTGTTTGGTTTTCTGTTCCTGTGTTAGTTTGCTGAGAATGATGGTTTCTAGCTTCATCCATGACCCTGCAAAGGACACGAACTCATCCTCTTTTATGGTTGCATAGTATTCCATGGTATATATGTGCCACATTTTCTTTATCCAGTCTATCATTGATGGGCATTTGGGTTGGTTCCAAGTCTTTGCTATTATGAACAGTGCTGCAATAAATGTAAGTGTGCATGTGTCTTTATAGTAGAATGATTTATAATCCTTTGGGTATATACCCAGTAAAGGGATTGCTGTATCACATGGTATTTCTGGTTCTAGATTCTTGAGGAATCACCACACTGTCTTCCACAATGGTTGAACTAATTTACACTCCCACCAACAGTGTAAAGGCATTCCTATTTCTCCACATCCTCTCCAGCATCTGTTGTTTCCTGACTTTTTAATGATCACCATTCTAACTGGCGTGAGATGGTATCTTATTGGGATTTTGATTTGCATTTCTCTAATGACTAGTGATGATTAGCTTTTTCTTCATATATTTGTTGGCCACATTAATGTCTTCTTTTGAGAAGTGTCTGTTCACATCCTTTGCCCATATTTGGTGGGGTTGTTTGTTTGTTTCTTATAAACTTGTTCAAGTTCTTTGTAGATTCTGGATATCAGCCCTTTGTCAGATTGATAGATTGCAATTTTTTCCCATTCTATAAGTTGCCTGTTCACTGTGATGATAGTTTGTTTTGCTGTGCAGAAGTTCTTTAGTTTAATTAGATCCCATTTGTCAACTTTGACTTTTGTTGCCATTGCTTTTGTGGTTTTAACCATGAAGTCTTTGCCCGTGCCTATGTTCTGAATGGTATTGCCTTGGTTTTCTTCTAGGATTTTTATGGTTTTAGGTCTTATGTTTAAGTCTTTAGTACATCTTGAATTAATTTTTGTTGAAGATGTAAGGAAGGGGTGCAGTTTCAGTTTTCTACATATGGCTAGTCAGTTTTGCCAACACCATTTATTGAATAGGAAATCCTTTCCCCATTGCTTGTTTTTGTCAGGTTTGTCAAAGATCAGATGGCTGTAGATATGTGGCATTATTTCTGAGGCCACTCTTCTGTTCCATTGGTCTATATATCTGTTTTGGTACTAGTACCACGCTGTTTTGGTTACTGTTGCCTTGTGGTATAGTTTGAAGTCAGGTAGCATGATACCTCCAGCTTTTTTCTTTTTGCTTAGGATTGTCTTGGCTATACGGGCTCTTTTTTTGGTTTCATATGAAATTTAAAGTAACTTTTTCTAATTCTGTGATGAAGGTCAATGGTCTTGATGAGGATGGCATTGAATAAATTACTTGGAGCAGTATGGCCATTTCCACGATATTGATTCTTCCTATCCATGAGCATGGAATGTTTTTCCATTTGTATGTGTCCTCTCTTATTTCCTTGAGCAGTGGTTTGTAGTTCTCCTTGAAGTGTTCCTTTACATGCCTTGTAAGTTGTATTCCTAGGTATTTTATTCTCTTTGTAGCAATTGTGAATGAGAGTTCACTAATTATTTCGTTCTCTGTTTATCTATTATTGGTGTATAGAAATGCTTGTGATTTTGTATTTTTGTCACCAACAGGCCTGCCTTACAAGAGCTTCTGAATGAAACAATAAACATGGAAAGGAACAACCACTACCAGCCATTGCAAAAACAGACCAAACTCTAAAGACCAACTACACTATGAAGAAAATGCATCAACTAATGGAAAAAATAACCAGCTAGCCTCATAGTGATTGGATCAAATTCACACATAGCAATATTAACCTTAAATGTAAATAGGCTAAATGCCCCAGTTAAAAGACACAGACTGGAAAATTGCATAAAAAGTCAAGACCCACTGGTGTTCTGTATTCAGGAGACCTATCTCATTTGCAAAGACACACATAGGCTCAAAATAAAGGGTTGGAGGAATATTTACCAAGCTGATGGAAAGCAAAAAAAGGCAGGGGTTGCAATCCTAGTCTCTGATAAAACAGACTTTAAATCAACAAAGATCAAAAAAGACAAAGTAGAGCATTACATAATGGTAAAGTGATCAGTGCAACAAGAAGAGCTAACTATTCTAAGCATATATGCATCCAATACAGGAGCACCCAGATTCATAAAGCAAATTCTTAGAGACCTAAAAAGAGACTTAGACTCCCACACAATAATAGTGGGAGACTTTAACACCCGATGTCAATATTGACAGATCAATATGACAGATCAATGAGACAGAAAATTAACAAGGACTTGAACTTATCTCTGTACCAAGCTGACCTAATGGACATCTAGAGAACTCTCCACCCCAAATCAACAGAATGTACATTCTTTTCAGTACCACATAGCATTTGTTCTAAAGTTCAGCACATAATTGGAAGTAAAACACTCCTTAGCAAGTGCAAAAGCATGGAAATCATAACAAACAGTCTCTCAGATCACAGTGCAATCAAATTAGAACTCAGGATTAAGAAACTCACTCGAAACCGCACAACTCCATGGAAACTGAACAACCTGCTCCTGTATGACTACTGGGTAAATAATGAAATTAAAGCAGAAATAAATAAGTTCTTTGAAACCAATGAGAATAAAAACACAATGTACAGAATCTCTGGGACACACCTAAAGCAGTGTTTAAATGGAAATTTATAGCACTAAGTGCCCCCAGGAGAAAGCAGGAAAGATCTAAAATTGACACTCTAACATTACAATTAAAAGAACCAGAGAAGCAAAAACAAATAAATTCAAAAGCTAGCAGAAGACAAGAAATAATTAAGATCAGAGCAGAACTGAAGGAGATAGTGACACAGAAAACCCTTCAAAAAAATCAATGAATCCAGGAGTTGTTTTTTCAAAAGATTAAGAAAATAGACCACTAGCCAGACTAATAAAGAATAAAAGAGAGACGAAGCAAGTAGACACAATAAAAAATGATAAAGGGGATATCACCACTGATCCCACAGAAATACAAACTACATCGGAGAATACTAGAAACACCTCTATGCAAATAAACTAGAACATCTAGAAGAAATGAATAAATTCCTGGACACATACACCCTCCCAAGACTAAACCAGGAAGAAGTCAAATCCCTGAATAGACCAATAACAAGTTCTGTAATTGAGGCAGTAATTAATAGCTTACCAACCAAAAAAAGTTCAGGACCACATGGATTCACAGCCAAATTCTACCAGAGCTAAAAGGAGAAGCTGGTACCACTCCTTCTGAAACTATTCCAAACAACAGAAACAGAGGGAATCCTCCCTAACTCATTTTATGAGGCCAGCATCATCCTGATACCAAAACCTGGCAGAGACACAACAAAAAAAGATAATTTTAGGCCAATATCCCTGATGATCATCGAGGCGAAAATCCTCAATAAAATACTGGCAAACTGAATTCAGCAGCACATCAAAATCTTATCCAACACGATCAAGTCGGCTTCATCCCTGGGATTCAAGGCTGGTTCAACATATGCAAATCAATAAACATTATCCATCACATAAACAGAACCAATGACAAAAACCACACAATTATCTCAATAGATGCAGAAAAGCCCTTTAATGACATTCAACACCCACTGATGTAAAAAACTCTCAATAAGCTAAGTATTGATGGAACATATCTCAAAATAATAAGACCCATTTATGAAAAACCCACAGCCAATATCTCACTGAATGGCCCAAAGCTGGTAGCATTCCCTTTGAAAACTGGCACAAGACAAGGATGCTCTCTCTCACCACTCCTATTCAATATAGTATTGGAAGTTCTGGCCAGGGCAATCAGGCAAGAGAAAGAAATAAAGGATATTCAAATAGGAAGAGAGGAAGTCAAATTGTCTCTGTTTGCAGATGACATGATTGTATTTTTAGAAAATCCCATCATCTCAGCCCAAAATCTCCGTAAGCTGATAAGCAACTTCAGCAAAGTCTCAGTATACAAAATCAATGTGTAAAAATCACCAGCTCCTTTTTATACATCTGATAAAATTTGGCTATTAATCCTTCTCATTGTGGGCTTTTTTTTTTATTGGTCAGCATTTTATTACTGAATGAATTTTGAAAGACATTATTGGTCTTTGTTCAGGGGTTCAATTTTTTACTGGTTCAATTTTGGGAGGTTGTATGATTCTAGAAACATCCACTTATAGGTTTTCTAGCTCTCGTGTGCATATAGGTTTTTATAGTATTCTCTGAGGGCTGTTTATATTTCTATAAGGCTGGTGGTAATGTCCCCTTTGTCATTTCTGATTGTGTTTATTTGAACCTTCTCTCCTTTTTTTCCTTTTTTAGTCTAGTCAGCAGTCTATCTTGTTTATATTTCAAATAATAGATTTTTGATTTGTTTATCTTTTGTATCTTTTTTGTGACTCAATTTTCTCCAATTCAGCTCTGATTTGGGTTACCTATTTTCATCTGCTATCTTTGGAATTGGTTGCTCTTGTTTCTCTAGTTCCTGTAGCTGTGAGATTAGGTTGTTAATTTGGTATCTTTCTGATGTTTTGATGTGGGCATTTAGCACCATAAACTTCCCTCTTAACACTACTTCAGCTGTGTCCCAGAGATACTGGTATGTTGTACCTTTATTCTCATTAGTTGCTAATAATGTATTGATTTCTGTCTTAATTTCATTGTTTACCCAAAGGTCATTCAGAAACAAGTTGTTTAATTTCCATGTAATTGTATGGTTTTGAGTGATTTCCTTAGTATTTATTACTGTTTTTGTTGCGATGTAGTCTAAGAGTGTGGTTGTTAATAATGGCTTTGTTATTTATTAGCACTAACAGAGCTAACCACTGTTGGTGGTGAGAATGTATCCATCAACAGTGTATAAAAATAGTCTTTTCTCTACATCTTTGCCAGCATTTGTTACTTTTTGTCTTCTTGATAATGGTCACTTTAACTTGGATGAGATTATATCTCATTTAGTTTTGATTTGCATTTCCCTTATGATTAGTGATGTTGAATATTTTTTCATATACTTTTTGGCCATTTTTTTTTTGTCTCTTTTGAGAAATTCTTTGTCTATTTTTACATAGGATTATTTTGTTGTTGTTGAGTTGTTAGAGTCGCTTATAGATTTTGAATATTAATTTTTTGTCACATGTATAGTTTTTTCTCATTCTATGAGTTGTCTCTTTTTTCTATAGTTTGTTGACTTTGCTGTGCAGAAGCTTTTTATTTGTAATAATTCGTCTATTTTTATTTTTTTCCCGTGCTTTTGAAGTCTTACTCATGAAATCTTTGCCTAGACCAATATCCTAAAGAATTTCTCATATGTTTTCTTCTAGTAGTTATATAGTTTCAGTTCTTACATCTAAATCTTTAATAAATTTTGATTTGATTTTTGTATATGGTGAGAGAGAGAGAGGTTTAGTTTGATTTTTCCACATATGGATATCCGTTTTCCCAGCACCATTTATTAAAGAGGCTGTTCTTTTCCCAGTGTATATTCTTGTTGACTTTGTCAAAAATCAGTTTTGCTGTAAATACACGGATTTATTTCTGTGTTCTCTCTTCTTTTCCATTGTCTGTGTGTCTGTTTTTATGCCAATACCATGCTCCCTTGGTTGATATAGTTTTGTAGTATATTTTTAAGTCCCAGGTAGAATGATGCTTCCAGATTTGTTCTTTTGCTCAGGATTGCTTTAGTTATATGTGGTCTTTTAGGCTTGTTTTGTCTATTTCTGTGAAAAATGTCGTTGACATTTTGACAGAAATTACACTGAATCTGCAGATCACTTTGAGTAGTGTGGTCATTTTACCAATATTATTAGGTCAGTACAATTACTTTTGCATTAACCTAATAGTTCTTTGAAGTTATGAATGTGGGATGTCTTTTTATTTTTTGTCCTCTTCAGTTTCTTTCATCAGTTTTTCATACTTTTATTGTAGAGATCTGTCCTTTGTATGATTAAATTTATTCCTAGTTATTTTGTTGTCATTATAGCTACTATAAATGAGACTTCTTTCTTGATTTCTTTTTCAGCTAGTTTGTTGTTGGTATGTATAATAGAAATTCTACTTATTTTTGTATGTTGATTTTTGTATCCTACAACTTTACTAAATTTGTTTACTAGTTCTAAGAGTTTTCTTAGAGTCTTCAGGGGTTTTTTAAATATGTAAGTTTATATCATCTCCAAAGAGAAACAATTTGACTTTGTTTTTCCAATTTGAATGCTCCTTCCTTCCTTCCTTCTTTCCTTGCTTCCCTCCCACCTTCTTCCTTCCTTCCTTCCTTCCTTCCTTCCTTCCTTCCTTCCTTCCTTCCTTCCTTCCTTCCTTCCTTCCTTCCTTCCTTCCTTCCTTTCTTCTTGTCTTTTCACCTAATCAGTCTATCTAGGATTTCCAATACTGTATTGAATAAGAGTAGTAAAAATTGCCATCTTTATCTTGTTCCAGTTGTTAGAGGGAAATCTTTCAGTTTTTCTTTGTTTAGTATGTTGTTAGCTCAGGCTTTGTCATACATGGCCTTTATTGTATTGAAATACGTTTCTTTTATACTTAATATTTGAGAGTTTTTAGTATGAAGGGATAATAGATTTTCTAAAATTATTTGTTTCCATTGAGATCATATAATTATTTTTGTTATCTATTCTGTAAAACTATCACATTTATTGATTTGCATATGTTAAACTATCCTTACATCCTGGGATAAATTATACTTGATTACAGTGTATAATATTTTTGACGTGCTGTTTGATTCTGGTTGCTAGAATTTTGTTGAGAATTTTTGCATCTGTGTTCATCAGAGAATTTGCCCTATGGTTTTCTTTTTCTGTTTTGTTCTTGTCTGGTTTTGGCATCATGGTAATAGTGGTCTTGTCGAATGAGTTAGGAAGACTTCTGTCCTCTTCACCTCTTGGAAATAGTTTGAGAATTGCTGTTAGTTCTTTAAAAGCTTGTTAAAACTTAGCAGTGAAGTCATCCAGTACTGATATTTTCTTTGTTGGGAGAGTCTGTATTACTGATTCAATATTGTTACTTGGTATTTGTCATTTCAGGTTTTCTATTTATTACTGGTTTAATCTTGGCAAATTATATGTGCATACAAATTTATTCACTTTCTCTAGGATTTTCAATTTGTTGTCATTTAATTGCTCATGACAGTCTGTAATTATTCTTTGTATATCTGCTGTATCAGGTATACTGTCTCCTTAATCGTTTCTGATTTTGCTTATTTGGATCTTCTTTCTTTTTATTTTTAAAAATTTTTTGAGATGGAGTCTTGCTCTGTTGCCCAGGCTGGAGTGTAGTAGTAGGATCTCAGCTCACTGCAACCTCTGCCTCCTGGGTTCAAGTGATTCTCCTGCCTCAGCAGGATTCGCCCTCCTCAGCCTCCCAAAAAGCTGGGATTACAGGCATGATCCACCATGCCCAGCTCTTCTTTCTGTTTTCTAAGTAGTATAGCAAATAATTAGTAAATTTTGTTTAACTTTTTAAAAAACAGATTTTTATTTTGTTCATCTTTTGTATTTTTTTTGTCTCAATATTCTAGTTCTGCTTTTCATCATTTCTTTTCTTCTACTAGGTTTGCATATGTTCTTCCTTTCCTAGTTCCCTGGGGTTTTTTGATGTAAGCATTTATTGCTTTAGCTTCCCTTTTAATGCATTTTTTTTTTTTTTTTGTATTCCATGGATTTTACTATGTTTTGTTTTCGTTTTCATTTGTCTCCGTTTTTAAATCAATTTTCTTCCCAATTTCTTCCTTGAGCCCATTGATCATTCAGGAGCATGTTGTTTAACTGCCATGTATTTGTGTAGTTTCCAAAGTTCCTCTTGTTATTGATTTCTAGTTATATTTGTGTGTGGCCTGAACTGATACTTGATAAAATTTTGATTTTAAAAATTTGTTAAGACTTGTTTTGTGGCTTAAGATACAATTTATCCTGGAAACTGCTCCATATGCTGATGAAAAGAATGTATCTTTTGCAGTTGTTGAATAAAATGTTCTGTATATATCTGTTAGATCTGTTTGGTCTCTACTTCAGTTTGTGTCCAATTTTTTTTGTCCATGTGTTGTCTAGGTGATCTGTCCAATTATGACAATAGAGTGTCTAGGTCCCCAACTATTATTGTATTAGAATCTATGTCTCCTTTGAGTGCTAATAATATTTGCTTTGTATATCTTTGTACTTTAGTGTTGGGTGTATTTAAAATTGTTATATCCTCTTGCTGAATTTAGTATTTTGTTGTTACATAACGATATTCTCTGTCTCCTTTTTATGTTTCTTTGATCTAAACTATTTTATCTCATATAAGTATGGCTACTTCTGCTCAATTTTGGTTTCCATTTGAATGGAATGTATTTTCCATTTCTTCACTTTCAGTCTTCTGTGTCTTTACAGGTGAAAGAGTTCCTTATAGGAGGCATATAGTTGGATCATATGTTTGCTTTTACCTTTTCAGCCAGTCTGTATATTTTAATTGGGGAATTTAAAACATTTACATTCAAAATTGATATTGGGAAGTGTGGACTTCTGCCATTTTGTCAGTTATTTTCTGGTTGTTTTGTGTATCCTTTATTTTTTCTTTCTATTTAATTCTTTATGTTTCCATTCTGGTGGTTTGCTGTAGAAATAACTTTTGATATCTTTCTCTTTCTCATTTGTATATCCTCTCTACCAGTGAGTTTTATATTTTCATATATTTTATATTGGTAGATTTTATTTTTTATTTTTTTGCTTCCAAATGTAGAGCTCCATTAAGCATTTTGTGTAGAGCTGATCTAGTTGTGATGAGTTCCCTCCATTTTTGCTTGTCTGGGAAATACTTTATTTCTCTTTCATTTCTGAAAGATAGCTTTGCTGGTTATAGTCTTCTTGCTTGGCAGGGTTTTATTTACTCTCAGCACTTTGAATATATTTTCCTCATCTCTCCTAGTCTTTAAGGATTCTGCTGAGAAATATGCTGTTAGTCTAATGTGGTTGCCCTTAGATGTGACCTGCCACTTTTCTCTTGCTGTTTTTAGAATTTTCTGTCTTTGACTTTTAACAGTTTAACTATAATGTGACTTTAAAATGAGCTTTTTTTGTATTGAATGTATTTGGACATCTTTGGGATTTTGTAGATTTTATAGATTATAGATTTCCATATCTCTCTGAAGACTTGAAATGTTTTCAGCTATTATCTCATTAAATAGGTTTTCTATGCCTTTCCCCATCTCTTCCTCATCTGAAACTCTTACAATATGAATATTTTTTCACTTAATGGTATCCTATATATCCCATAGGCATCCTTCATTCTTTTTATTTTTTATTTTTTTTTTGTTTGTTTGTTTCTAACTGGATTATTTCAAAAGATCTGTCTTCAATCTCAATTATTTTTAATTCTAGAGCTAGTTTATTGTTGAAACTTTCAATTGTGTTTTTAATCTCTCTCATTAAAGCCTTTATGTCTGAGGTACCTGTGTGGATCTTTCATATGATGTCTATCTCTTTCTTTTAATTTCTCATTAAGAGTGTACATTTTTTTTTTCTAATTTTGTCGAATTTCCTATCTGTGTTATTTTCTATCTTGCTGAGTTTCCCTAAGCACACTATTTTAAATTCATTTTCAGGCATTTCAAATATTTTTATTCCTTGGGTAATTGTTACAGACTATTGTGTTTCTTCAAATGTGTTATATTTCCTTGCTTGTTCATATTTCTCATGTCCCTTCATTGATATCTGTGCATCTGGTAGAAAAGTCACTTCTTCTAATTTTATACAGTAGATTTATTGGGGAAGTTTTTTTTTTTTTTCTGTAATGTGTTCTAAAGTGTTGGTTGGGTAGAGTGCTTTAGTTTTGGCCTTGGGTGAACATAGTAGTGTACACTTCATATAATTTATTTGACTGTAATGCACATCAGTGGTGTGTGCAAGTGCCTGAATAGCCTAGGCTGTGGTTGTGTGGAAGCTGTGTGGAAAAGCCTTGCTGGAAGCAGAGATGCTAACTGAGCAAAACCCAATAGCTTGGCCACCTGATATGCTCCCACATTTGCCTCTGGGGGATGGGGTTGCCAGCAGGGGCAGCAGACCCTGGGCAGGAAGCTATTAGGTTCTGGTGCGCACACATATTTTACCCCTCTGACCTAGGCATAGCCTCTCCTCTGTTCTAAACTGCTTTTGTCCTGAATTTCAGGGTGCTGTGTGGGCTGGGGTGCTGGAGTCATGGCTTCATTGCTGGGTGTGGCTGTTGTAATGCTGCAGCTCATGGATTAATATAATGGATTGTTGGGAGGGCTTCAGGAATGTGGAGTTGCAGGGGCTACTTGATTCCAGGGCAGGATACACTCTGGTGGTGACTCCTCTCTGAAAATGCTAATGTACTGTGGCTTCTGGAGTCATGGGGGTAGAAGAGACACAGCCTGAATTCTTTCTCTGAATTAATGCAGTCATGTGGACTCCAGGAACATTCCTATACTGGACTCAAGGCCAGCTAGGGCTGTGATATTCTCCTGTAGCTAGGATTGCAGGTGCCTGTGTTGGAAATGTGGTCTTCCAGGGACTCCCGCTTAACTTTTCCTTGCTGTGGGGAGTCCCTCTTGTTTCAAAGTTGATGTGGGCCACGTGCATTGCTTCCCTCTCTATATTGCCATCCCAAGTCTTCACGACTCAGATGGTATTCATCACTTCTTTGATGAATTCCAGTGTAACCCCTAGACACTCTGTTAAATATGTTGTTATTTATTTGTTGTTTTGGTCTTTTTGTATGGAGCACAAGAGTAAAGACTGGGTACCTTTACTCAGCCATATGATGATGTTTCCAATCTTTAATATATGCTCCTTTTAATGAATGAAACCTTCAGAAGTAAAATTAAAACTTTTTACTTTTTCCATAATCAGGCAAAATATGCAGGCATTGAAACATCCTCGGACTGGCTGTAGTCTCTCTGCTTACTACTACCTCTGCTTTAGAACCTCTGGGGCCTGCAGCAAATGTAATCTCCACCAGCTGGAATCTTTCTTTTACAGCCTGAGGCCACAGCTGGAGAAAAGGCAGTTCTTGGATAAAAAGTTATTGGATGGACTAAAATTACAGTCAATGCCTGATTTAGAGTGCAGTATAAATCCATTGTTTCCTTACTGATGATTTGTTCATTGCTGAAAGTTGAGTGTTCCCTTTTATTATTGTATAGCAATCCACGAACTGTTAATATTTTCTTTATATATTTAGGTGCTCTAATGTTTGGTGCATATATATTTAAAATTGTTATGTCCTCTCACTGAATTGACTCATTTATCATTCTATAATAAGTTTTTGGTATTCTTTAAACAGTTTTTGACTGAAAATAAATTTAAATCTTATGTAAGTATAGCTGCTCCTGCTCTTTTTCACTTTCTATTTGCATAAAGTATGTTTTTCTATCCCTTCACTTTCAGTCTATTTGTGTCTTTATAGGTGAAGTGTGTTTCTTATAGACAGTAGATAGTTAAGGCTTGTTTATTTTATATCGGTTCAACCTCTCTGTACTTTCGTTGGAGAGTTTAGTCTATTTACATTCAATGTTACTATGGATGAGTAAAAATTTACTACTGCCATTTTGTTACTTGTTTTCTGATTGTTTTGTAGACCTCTCTTCCTTTGTTCCTTCCTTCCTCTCTTTCTTTTTATGGAAATGGCCATCTCTAGTATGTTTTAATTTCTTGATTTTTATTTTTTGTGTATCTGTTGTAAGTTTCCGGATTTGAGGTTACTATGAGCTTGCAAATGACATCTTGTAAACCATTATTTTAAACTGATGACAACTTAATATTGTTTGCAAAAATGAACAAACTAGCTAACAAGCAAAGAGAAAACTAATAAAAACTCTAAACTTTATTCCCTCTGCTTTTTAAGTTTTTGTTTCTAATTGTATCTTCTTACACTGTCTATGTCTTGAAAAGCTGTTGTAGTTATGATATTTGATAGTTTATCTTTTAGTCTTTCTACTCAAGATATAAGTAGTTTATATACCACAGGTATGGTTATTGGAATATTCTGCATTTGTCTGTATATTTAGTAATTCCAGTGAGTTTTCTGCCTTCACAGGATGTCTTGTTGCTCAGTAATGTCCTTTTATTTCAGATTAAAGAACTTACTTTAACATTTTTTTGTAGGACAGATCTTGTTTGATGAAATTCTTCAGCTTTTGTTTGTCTAGAAGTCTTTGTTTCTCTTTTATGTTTGAAGTATATTTTCACTGGATATACTATTTTAGGATAAAAGTTTCTTTATCCTTCAGAACTTTAAATATATCATGCCACTCTCTTCTGGTCTATAAGATTTCCACTGAGTAGTCTGTTCTGGGACATGTTGGACCTCCTTTGTGTGTTATTTTTCATTGCTGCTTTTGGGATCCTTTCTTTATCCTTGACCTTTAAGGGTATGCATATGAAATGTATTGACGTAGTTTTACTTAAGTCTGCTTGGAGTCACGTCACCTTCTAGTTGAACATTGATATCATTCTCTAGGTTTGGGAAGTTCTCTGCTGTTATCACTTAGAATGAACTTTCCACCCAATCTCTTTTTTCCTACCTCCTCTTTAAAATCAGTAGCTCTTAGATTCTCCCTTTTTAGGCTGTTTTCTAAATCTTGTAGGCATGCTTCATTCTCTTTTTTTCTGTATCCTCTAACCATATTTTCTTTTTTCTTTTTTTTTTTTTTTTTTTTTTGAGATGGAGTCTCGCTCTGTCACCCAGGCTGGAGTGCAGTGACCGGATCTCAGCTCACTGCAAGCTCCGCCTCCCGGATTTATGCCCTTCTCCTGCCTCAGCCTCCCGAGTAGCTGGGACTACAGGTGCCCGCCACCTTACCCAGCTAGTTTTTTTTTTTTTTTTTTTAGTAGAGACGGGGTTTCACCATGTTAGCCAGGATGGTCTCGATCTCCTGACCTCATGATCCGCCCGTCTCGGCCTCCCAAAGTGCTGGGATTACAGGCGTGAGCCACGGCACCCGGCCTAACTGTGTATTTTCAAATAGCCTGTCTTCAAGCTCACTAATTCTTTCTTCTGCTTAATTTCAATTCTGCTATTGAGAGACTCTGATGCATTCTTCAGTATGTCCATTGAATTTTTCAGCTCCAGAATTTCTGCTTGATTTGTAAATTTATTTCAATCTCTTTGTCAATTTATCTGATAGAATTATGAGTTCCTTCTCTTTGTTATCTTAAATTTATTTGAGTTTCCTCAAAACAGTGCTTTTGAATTTTCTCTCTGAAAATTTACATATCTGTGTTTTCCAGGATTGGTCACTGGTGCCTTAATTATTTTGTTTGTTGAGGCCATGTTTTCCTGGATGGCCTTGATGCTTATAGTTGTTTGTCAACGTCTAGGTATCAAATAGTTAAGTATTCATTCCAGTCTTCACAGTCTGGCCTTGTTTGTACCTGTCCTTAGTGAGAAGGTTTTCCAAGTATTCAAAGGGAATGGGAATGTTGTGATCTAAATCTTTGGTCACTGCAGCCATATCTGCATTAAGGAGCACCTCAAGCCCAGTGCTGTAAGCCGTGCTGCCTACAGTTGGGAGAGAGGTAACACAAGCATTTCCTTGGCCACCCCAGTTGGTGACTCACTAAGTAATGTGCATTTCAAGCCCACTGGATCTAAGCCCAGCACAGCACAAGGACTTGCCCAGGAATTGCAGTCATTGTGGCCTAAACTGCCTTTCAGATTTATTTAGGATCTTGGAGCACTTTAGCCCATGGTGGTGGGGCTAGCCAGAACTCAGTTTCTGACCAGAGGGATAGATGATTCCCCTCTGGTTAGGGCTTGTCTAAATGCTCCCTCTGCAGGCCTTGGCTGAATTCTGCCCTGTGTTGCTTTCCACTGTGACAGGGAAACACTTGAATTCCAATGCAACGTCTCACAATTACTACACTCCAATTCCTCCAAGCATACAGATTCTATCTCTGTGCCTCACAGCCTTTGCTAGGGAATGTGGGATAAGTGGTATCAGCAATTCAAGACTATCTTTTCTACCCTCCTCAGGCCCTCTTTCCTTGATATGCTGCTAAACCAAGTACTGTGAATACTCACTTGATTTTTAGTTCTTAGAAAGTTGCTTTCTTGTATGGATGGCTGTTCAGTTTGGTGTTCCTGCATGGAGGGTGATCACTGGAGTGTTGTATTTGACCATCTTGGTCTGCCTCCTCTCCTTTATATCTTTTTATTAGAGAATTTAATTCATTTATATTCAAGGTAATTATTGATAGGTAAAAACTTACTATTGTAGGCAGCAAGCTTCATTAAAACACTTATGTTGAATTCTTTGCTGGACAGTTTACACAACTTCATTTCTTTTGGATTGGTCACTGGGGACTTTATTTTGTCTATGTTTCCAGCATTCCAGAATACAGGTACTATAGAATATAGAAGTCAAATAAATGGAAATACATTTAGTGTGTTTGTGGTTTAGGTATAGATTTGTTAACTGACTAATGGAGCATAGATAACTTTTTTTCTTTGGTATCTAAACAACTTCACACTGGAAAAGAAGTGAGGACAATGATAGAGCAACACAAAAGAAGCCTATACAGAAGCAGTGGAAAATAATGTTGGAAAGCTGTGGTGGAGAGGGTAGTGAACAGAAATGAATTACTGAAGAACTTGGTGTTTGATTGCAAAAATGTTAAGACTACATTAAATCTCATTGAAGTCTTTGTTACTAGGAGAAATTTTTGAACTCTTTTTACTCTGACACATAATAAAGAAAGAGACAAAACCTACAGTCAGAAGAGTAGTGCTCATATTTAAGCTCCTTATTTGCCATGCAACCTGGGACATATTATGGTACTGAGCAGCAATTTCTCCTCTTTATAATGGGCAAGATACTAATTTCTACCTTGTGAGTGTGGACTTCAATCATAGCACAATGCCTGGCATATATTATGGGTCTAAATATATTTAATGAATATATAAATACATAAATTTATGTTTAAAAGTATATAATAAAATAATTTACATACAGCTCTTCCAAGACATGCTGTCTCATAGATAAAGCACTTAAGAAATATTAATTGATGTTACCTAAAGTTGTTATGGTATATGTGTGTATATGTATGTCAAAATGACAGACACATTATGTTAACTATATGTAACTACATTGTATATATGTAACTACATTTTATATATAACCATTATGAAGACTACTGCATTGCATATGTATTTATGTATATTGTATGTTTTTTCTTTTAAAGGAAGATTCAGAAGGGACAGATAAGATGACAGATTAGAATTCTCCAGCAATCATCTCCCTCCAGAAACATCAATATAAACATCTATCTATGTAGGAAAATGCCTTCACAAGAGCTAAGGAAAGCAATTCAAAGATCACAGTACCTGGTTGTCACACACAATAAGAAAAAACACATTGAAGAGGATAGAAAGGACAATTTTAAATTTAGCCTCCCCCAATCCTAAGCAGCACAGCCTGGAGAGAGATCCTGTTCACTTGGAAGAAAGAGATAGAAGTAAGCACAGGGCTTTGCCTTGGACTCCAACACCCGGCCCATTGCAAAAAAAACCAGCACTGGGCAGCCTCCAGTGGCTACAGATTTCAGGCTGGTACCCAAAGACTGAGACTCCAGAGACCTCCCTGGCACCAGGTGAGACCCCACAGCCCTAGTCTTCAAGACTGCAAGGCCAACTTGATTTAGACTATATGTGACCCACCATATCTTAAATATTTACTAGCTGGTCTTTTACAGAATAAATTTTGCCAGCCCCTAATCTAGATCAAAGATGACAAGTCGATGGCTTATTTGCTGATAGTCTATCCTGCTCTGCCAATGGCAGACATCTTTAATGTTTTACAGAATTCCCCTCCATCTGCTTCAGAATCCCTACCAGCATAGTGGTCCTAAAAGTTATTACTAACCTAGTGGATTTGTCATTTTAGCCTGCAAGTCCTCATACTCAGAAGAATTTTGTGACAGTCTCTTAGTGTTTCAAATTCTATTTTTCTAACCTTTTAGTGCATTCTAGCTGACTTCCATTGCCAGTATCTGTACATCTTTTGCCCAAGGGCTTTTTCCAAAGTCATTGAAGGTGGCTCTCCTCCTACTCACAGCCGGCCAGAAATGCCAAGGAATTAACACCTCTGGGAGTAGTGTCAGGAGTTGGTGTATAAATACCCCAGCTCTCTTGCATTTCAGATAGGATAATTATGAGACATTTTTAACAAAATCTCCTAGAGTTTCCCCATGGGGTTAAGCTCAATTTGCTCATTATGCTATGTAGCCTAATGAGGCACCCTTTATTGGCTATTTTCCATTCCCTCTGTCATTATTCTCTTTCCTGCTAGTGTTCCCTGATTCTCTGAAAGAAACTACTTGCATTAGAATCCTTGTCTCAGAGTGTGCTGCTGGGGAAATCCAAACCAAGACAGATTTCAAACCTACTTCTCTATGAAAGTAATGCTTTTACAAAGGCCTCTAATTTAAAGCATCACGAACTTCACTTACAAGTCCTCAAAATTGCTCCCTACAGTTACTCATTTTGAGGAAAGCCCAATTTTGTGTGGTCTGATGTATCTATTGTTGACTCTGACATTACAGATGGATCAACCAATTAATTTTCTGATTATATACTGGGTGCTTTTCAGTCTTCTTCTCCAGGCTCCTATTAGTGAAGAGACTTCCTAGGTGCCCTTACAATGGAAAATTCACAACCAATAAACACTTGAATCTTAAGATTTACATTGGCCAGGCAGGTCGTTATACCAAAGTCTAATAATAACTCAATTTTTCCTCATACCCTGGCAGAAAATGCAGGCAGCTGTGTCCAATTATGCTGAGCACAGCAAACTCAAACTTATTAAAGGTAAGAAGCAGGCTGTTTCAGGATGTGAAAAACTCAACATAATGTGAAGCTAATTTCTCATGTATGGTTTACTTGCTGTTTTTATTTCATTTTACTTCTCAAGCCAGTATTAAGTTTTTAGTTCCCATTGTAGAGCAGGAAACATGGTCCTCATTAATACACAAAAGTCACAGTCCAATTATATATGCTCCATTCCTGGGTCAACCAACAACTCTGCTGAAGGACCCACAGCAAATCACTTGTTTCATTTACTTACTAGGAAAATGCATTTAACAGTGCCTTATAGTAAAAGAATAAAAAGGGTTTATATAAGGCTTTGAGATCTAAAACCAAGATACAGAAAAAAGCAAGATGGTGAGGCATTTTAATTAATTGTCGCATGGGTCCACCTGAATTATTGCAACACTGCATTTTATGAAGTGATATTTGTGAAATGGAAAAAAATATGTATTTTGTAATGATGTGCAAAAAAAAAAAGTATTTCTTCCAGCAACTTTTTCTCCTTTGACCACCTCTGGCTTCGCCAGAGTAGTTGATTCTATCAGCAACTTGTTCCATCACCAAATTATTCTGATGATGTTTTCTAAACATTTAAGCAGAGTTTTCCATGCTGCAACACAGACCTGGCATAACTTGTTTCCTTACTCTAATAGAAATAATTGATCCCTCTGCTGGTTTTCTCTAATGAGGGCAAGCCAAGGATTAGTCTCTTTTCTCACACTTTCACTAATTGAATTTGATTTTTCCTGTACCATAAGATACTTTACAGCTGTATCCAAAACAATGCACACAGTAGTTTTTCAAGCTGCCAACATGAGTCTTTATTTTTCTAAACAACTTTCATATCCCTCATCTAAATTAAGTCCTCTGTCATAATGATCCCCAACACTTTTGGCACCAGGAATTGGTTTTGTGGAAGACAATTTTTCCACAGATGGTGGGTGGGGTGGGGGTAGGGGAGGTACAAAGAGGGGATGGTAGGCCAGGGGAGGAGTTTCAGGATGAAACTGTTCCACGTCAGATCATCAGGCATTAGATTCTCATTAGGAGTGCGCGACCTAGATCTGTTGCATGCGCAGTTCACAACAGGGTTTGGGCTCCTGTGAGAATCTAATGCCACCGCTAATCTGACAGGAGGCAGAGCTCAGGTGGCAATGCTCGCTTGCCCACCACTCACCTCCAGATGTGCAGCCCAGTTCCTAGACAGGACACTGATGAAAACTGGTCAGTGGCCCTGGGGGTTGGGCCCCTGCATCTATCATGCCTACTCATGTTATACTGTGCTTTCCATTCATTGACTTTAGAGCTGTGTGTAATTATTTATTCATTTTGTTGGTTATGTAACTAATGTTTCTTTAAGCAGAGTTTTCCATGCTGCAATACAGACCTGACATAACTTGTTTCCTTACTCTAATACTTACTCTTACCCGCTAGTCTATATGCCTCCAGAGGACAGGAATCCTATTTGTCCATTCCTATATTCTCAATGTTTTTCCTAACACATGGTATTGTTGAATGATACTAATTACATATTATACACACTTAACACACTTATATATCACATTTATTAATATATAATCATTATTCAACAATGCTATGTTCCAAAAATATACTTAGCCCTGAGGATATGTATATATATGTAAAATATATATACATGCATATACTATATACTGCCTGCATATATACTATTGATACATTGTGTATACATGTATGTGTACAAATATGTTTATTTATGTATATGACCCAAAAGCACAGAGTTATTTTTCTTTTAAAATACTGAATTTTTATAAGTTTTCATCAAAGGAAATGAGAAACTTGTTGAAGTCTGTTGTCCAAGTTATGTTTATTTTTAACTTTCTAAGAAGATCCTAAGTTTGTTTTACATTGTTTCAGACTGAGAATGTACAATGCACGGGCTACATTTATATTAGTTGCCATGGTTTCAAATACTTCAGAAATTGTCCAAGAAAGGAGTGGAATTTTTCTCACCATGCAAAGATGTTTTTCCCTAACTTGTTTGTGCCCACGTAATGTACCAGTTTGAATCGTCTGCTTTTCTCCTCCCCATCTGTGCTGTTTTCAAGGGGCGGAGAGGAAAAGAAGAGAAAAAAAGCAGGTAGAAGAGAGTTAGACATAGTTTTACTCCAGCATCTATTAGCTCACAATTTCACACTCTTGGTTGTAAACTGAAGGCCTCTTACATAGTATAGACAGCATCTATAATATGTTTTGCTTTTCTCAAATCATTCCTACACGACCATATAACAGGTTTTCTAGAAAAGGCAGGGCAAAGACTACTAATTTTCAAGAGGCTAAACTGTCAGAAGAGATTTTATGCTAACAGTTTTATTCCTGCTGTTGCTGCTGTTGCTTTTAATTATTCTTTTATGACCAATTGGAAGGATCTACTTTTGTAGGTATGACTGCCTTTGCTTCTGCTCTAATTACTCGTCTGTATTATTATCTCAATTCTCCTAAAAAGGAAAATACATCTTGTCTAGAGAAAGTGTTATTTACTCCCAATTTTATGGCTTCTTTTCCATTGCAGTAGCCGTTATTGCATTCCCACTTTCCCTTAGTAATGGCTATTACTTATTAAAAACTTATTATGTGCTTGAAACTGAATTTAATATGATAGAGTCAACATTTGCTTAACCCTCACAATAACTCTGTAGCATAGATCCTATAATTATTCCCATTTTAAAGATGAGAAAACTGAGCCAGAATCCAATGTGTGGATCTAGAACTCTAAAATAGATCTTTATTACATTAGACATTTATAAATTTATCAATTCAGGAAGTTTATTGACAGCTAACTATGACATGGGTAATTTTATAAGTTCTAGAATATATATTAATGAACAAAATAAAGTTTCTGCCCTCATAAAACTTCTAATGATCTACACAGGGCTAACCTGCCTCCTGTATCATTTATTCAAGCAGAAGAAAGATTTTGCCCAAAAATATTGTGGTATTTCACTCTTTGTAAGTTACTTTAAATATTGGGGTATTTCACCCTCTGTAAGTTACTTTAATCTCATGTCAGTAAGCTGACTAGTCTATTGCTAACGAAGGAAGCTCTAATAGACAAGTTTTGGGTGTCTGCTCAATTGATTACCCTTTTCTCTAAGTTCCTGCTGTCCACAGGTATGGGCCCAAGAAGTTGTGTCTTTTCTGTGTTCCATTACCTTGTCAACACCAATAGTCATGGCTGGTTGGCTTTTCTCATGGCTAGACCAATCTTTTTTTTTTTCTCCTCAATCTAAAATTTGAAATTAAAAATCAGGAATACTAAAAAGACTGCTTGCTATTTGAAGAGAAGAGGTTTAAACTGATTTTATCCTGTCATTCTTGGCTATATAGGCTCAAGAATAGCAGAAGTTTGCCATGAGAGTGAGAGAGCGAAAAAGAAGAGGAAGAAGGAGGGAATTGTGGGTGAAAGAAGTTAAGTAGATAAACAGAAGCAGCAATAGAGAATAATATGATACTAAAAAGAAGGAGACCAAAAAAGCACTCTCTTAATATGGCACCTGAAATCCTATCTTAGTTTCTGCTGCTAGGAAACCTGCCTAAGAGAGTTGGTACTAGGAGTGGGCTTAGGAGCAGCTGGCTGAGATGGAATTTTGGAGTTGGATCACCCACCAGCCATTTGGCAATGAGGACACTGTCACTGATGGCAGATGGAGTGGTGGTAGATCTAGCATGAGGTTGCAGTGCACTTGGAGAGTGAAGACCTTCACCTGTGATGACCCAGTACAGGACACAGCTTGGAGGAGTGCACTGACTCATGAAATACCTCTAGCATATTATATGAAAGATGTAGAGAAATACTAATTATAATGATTATGTTGTGCTGACCATCGTTGAAGCTTTGCAGAGGTACAAGCTCAGAAAATAATCAATTCCAAGTAAAGTTTGAGGATCAGAGATCCTCCTAGACAGCAGTTAGAGATCCTCACTACCTGAACTGGAGAGTAGGGGAACTGAAGACCATGCAGATAGTGTAACTGGGAGACTGGCAGGATTTCAGAGAAAGCTGATAGTCTCAGTGTGGCACTTCACCCATGCCAAGTAAGGGCATTATAAAGAAAAAAATGTGACCCTGAGATTGGGCTGAAGATATCTGCGTAGATGTACTTGAGCAACTTGAAGTGTAAGATTCTCTGATCTCTGTGGGCCTGCAGAAGACTTCCATTTTCCTTTGTTGGAGATAGAGCCAAGCCTACCTGCCCACTTCCACCCTTTGCTGGAGGCAGTGGAGAAACCTCAAATGAGGCAGGTTCCTTGTAAGATAATGCTGATCTGACTCCACCTCCTCTCCTGGTTGCCAGACTGACAATGAAGGGCAGATGGTAACAAATTCTGGGCCTGCTGAGGTGCAGGAGGAACTCTATGCCAGAGAAGTGGGACGCAGAACCTGGCTATCATAGACTAAGTGGAGTTGGCAGAGCCTGACTTGGATTCTTGGGGCGAAGGGTCAGTAAACTAGATAATGGAGCCCTTTTTGAATTAGGGACTCTCCATATCATAGGATTTAACACCTTGGTGGGGAGGGCTCTGGGAGATGGCCCTGATATGTTTTGTGGATGAGCCTTGGAGACTTAGATAAAATAGTAGACCATATAGAGATTCCAGAACTGCCATGGCAGACAGTGGAGGAAGGCCTCAGAAGCCTCTGAGAACTGATATGCTTGGATGAATCTACTACAGAAGAATAGAAAACCCACCAGCTGACTATATCCTTGGGGTACGGGTGCCGAGTGCAACCTATTTATCAAGTTGATAAAAAGGTATTGGTAAGGATAGTACCTGCATCACAGGGTGGGTGAGAAGCTCAGTGGAGGCTGTACTCCACATGTGGGGCTGATGGTAGGAGACACTGGTACAGAACTGAGATCCTGGAAGCAGCTGATATAATAAGCTAACAGATTATTAGAAGCCACAGGCAACACTTGGCATCAGGAGTAAGGTGAGCTTAATTATTCTAATGGTCAGTGAGCCTGGAATGGCAACCTAAGAGACTAACCTGTGAAAATCTATGATGCCGTCTATTAAAGCTCTCCCTCCATAAGTCATGTGCCCCCAGACCTTTATCTCAGGCTTATATCTAGGGGACCCAACATAAGATAACCTCATTTCCAGCTCACAGGCTTAGACTCTCCTGTTTAGGCCTTAGTCATTCTGAAAGAATAGGAGAGAAAACTTCTTACTCCGCATTTTAAATCTGAGCCCCTCCAGGAAGTTGCCAGGCAGGAATGGCAGCAGCTGGTCTGTATCCTGTCATTACAGAGCCAAAGCAGACGTCTTTCCTCAGCCCAAAATGATGGCCCTGAAAATGCAGACTGCAGAACTTGGCGTGGGAGCAGGCAGTGCTGTCCTGGGGTTGCCAGATGGTGTGCACTCACATGGACATAGCATGTGGGCTCTGCCGGATGGACGAGGCTGAGACCCATGAGTCAGATAGTAAGTGAGCGGTCCAATTTGGTCACAAGAATGAATCTCAATAAAATAATTATATACTTTGATAATTGACGTGAGTGTTTTGTTTGTTTTGTTTTTTGAGACAGAGTCTCACTCTGTCACCCAGGCTGGAGTGCACTGGTGAGATCTCTGCTCACTGCAAGCTACGCCTCCTGGGTTCAAGTGATTCTCCTGCCTCAGCCTCCCAAGTAGATGGGATTATAGGTATGTGTCATCATACATGCTTAATTTTTGTATTTTTTAGTAGAGACGGGGTTTCACCAGGTTGGCCAGGCTGGTCTCCAACCCCTGACTTCAGGTGATCGCCAGTCTCCGCCTCCCAAAGTGCTGGGATTACCGGCTTAAGCCACCATGCCTGGCCGACTTGTGGTTTTTTTAAGCGGCTTTCTGGTCTGCTTTCTTGTTGGATCCTGTATTAAAATGAGGTATTTTTGGTTATATCTGAGAGAAACAAAACTCGAATTAAGCTCAGTCCAAGAAGGGAATTTATTAACTTACATAATTCAAGGAAGGGTTGAATAAGCACACCACGAGAAAGGCAGATAAGCAACGGCACTGCAGGAAGAAATAGATACAGGGACTCAAATGCCACCAAGTCTTTCCTCCTGATTCTCGAAATTCCCTTTTTGGTGAAATCAGGTTCATTCTCTCTCACTGCAGACTTGTTCTCTCCTTAAGGAGCAACAGAATGGTATCAATAGCTTCTGAGTTTACTATCTCTGAGGCTTCAATCTCCAGAAATAAAATGCCCAGACTCTTTCTTTGGCCCAACGTACAAACATTTAGGGAACAGAGTTACTTAGTATGTCTTGAGTTGGTTGCTGACTCAGAGATTAATCAACTGTAGCCAGAGGGGTAGGAGCATGTTCAAACATGACGTTTTCTAAGGAGAAGGGTCAATGCTTGGTCAACCAAATCTCTATACCTCCACAGGTTTCCACAATAAAGCCTTAGGCAATCCTGAGTGGAAGGCCAAGACGCCACTCCCTGTCAAAGGCACTGGAAGTGAAGATAGAAAACATAGTCCAGGACTCCATGAGAGCATGTTGGTATGAGGGAAAGTGCTCAAAACTTAAAAATCAAAGGCAGCAAAAGTTCAAGTAGTAGTTACCTCATTAACTGAACAGGAATGGGACATTGCACTTCTCTATGTGACTTCACTATAAAATAGGAGTCACTGTCCTGTTTACCTATGATTATGGAAGTCAAATGTTAATTTTAAAAGGTAATATAGAATAGTGGAGTCAGCTTTATAGACAGACAAATTCAGGTTAAAAACTTAATCCAGGTTAAGAAGCTAGAAAACTTATTTCTACCTATGTAATTTTAGATAAGATTCTTAACTGTTCTGAGTCTGTTTATTCATCAGTAAAATGAGAATGATTATATCTACTTTCTTGGGTCACTGTAAGAATTAAATGAGATAACATATCCAAAGAAATATAATACCACAGTAAGTACTCAGTAAATGTTAGCAACCATTTTACTAGCAATACTAATAACCATAATCTCCTGGTAGCCTGTGAGTTCACTGAATGTTGGGATTATATTTTATGCATGTTTATTTATTGAGTACATTGGATATTGGAATTAGGTTTTATGCATGTTTATTTATTACTCTAAAGTAATCCCAGCATAGGACTTGCCACGTTGTCCAAACTTAATATGTATTTTCTGAATCTTAATGTAATGATAGTCCATCATCCATTTTTAAGCCCATAACGCATCATTCAGAAAATAAGTATTGAGTTTGAACACATGCACGTACAAATATGCACATGAACATACACATAAACACACAGTTACGTTATGATTCTACCCCTGGCATGACCACATTGGAAACTGTTCATTTATCTGATCTATTGTTCAGCATTTAGGTCATTATGATTATGGGAAACTCGACTGAATTTACATATCCTATCAAAATGCATTAAGCAAAAGAGCATGCAATAAACAACACAATTATCTAGTGCCTTCACATCTGAAAACTTATGTCAGGCCAATAGATTTGAAGCTTGTGTTACTTAGACACATATTTCAGCTCCACCTTTCATTTCATTCAACATACATAAATACATGCTTTCTAAGGATTTCTGAAATAACTATTTTCTTTTCCTTTATCTTTTCTGCTTTTTCTGGGTCCGTTGGGCAGGTTTTCCTAGAATCCAGGAGAAAAGAAACACATGTTAATTTTGTTCGTCTGGGGAAGGTGCTGGAAATGTGTCTTCTGAGGCACACCTGCTCATTCCTAGCCCTGGCTCTGAGCCACACCTTTCCTAAACAGCTTCATTTCTGGGGAAGTAGCCATGACTTTTTAATCCCACCTGGAGTGATGTCTGAAAGGCTCATTTTAGTTTCTGATGTTGGATTGAGAGGTTCACTTCTCTTCTTTCACTGGAAGGGCCTTTAAAAAGGCCTGGCCTCAATAGACTGGATTCCCAGGATAGAGTTCTACATAGCCCTGGAGGCAGACAAAGAATAAGAGCTTCTGTAAGAAAAGAAAAGCAAGGCATTCATTATTTACCTATTTGTAACTGTGCCCCTCTTTGTTTACAAAGCTGTGGCAATATTTGTGTTGAATCACTTAGAGCAGAGAAATGCTTTAACCAGGGTTTTGAAAGAGACAAAACATAGTTCTCAATTCCTTGTTTCCTTATTCTTTTTTGCCCCATCCCCCCGCCCACCCCGTAACAAGGGCTAAAAGTAATACCACTTGCATGTACCTTGGAGCTGGGAGGTTCCAAATTATCTTAGCCTGAGTTTTCCAAAAAGCAGAGCCTAGGCAAAGGCTTATGAGGTACTATTTTCAGAAGAGAATGTAATTCTAGTAAGCCTGATTAAAGGAGAAGGGGTGTGCAGCAGGGAAGCAGTGAGAACTAATGTACCAGTATGAACACATGTTATCAACACAGCAATCACTTGGTATCAAGTGGAGCTGACAGTGTTGTCTTGGAGGCTGTCTTCAGAGAAGTTCATGGACTTGTTCTCAGGGCAGTTTGTACAATGAAAGAAGGAAGACATTCATCTGGTCTCCCCAGATTCCCATGGGTTCAAAGTTTCAGTCCTCTAGGGCATTAATTCCCTTATTGTTCCCAGAAGCATCTGTCACCTTAGCATCCCGGGGCACCGAGGACACAGGTGAGTGGTGCACAGAGTGTACACAGGTTATGATGCTGTCAGCCTGTGTTTATGGGAAGTTGGGTCCAGTTGGTCAGAGATAGCTGGGACTGCGACAAGGGGCCAGAGACTGATGAGGCCAAAAACATCTGAAGTGGCACATAAGAGGTGTTTGGTATCCAATTAATTTACAAGGAGACTTTTTTATTCTTTTTTTGAGATGCCCAGGCTGGACTTCAGTGATCTCGACTCACTGCAACCTTCACCTCCTGGGTTCAAGTGATTCTCCTGCGTCAGCCTCCTGAGTAGCTGGGATTACAGGCACCTGCCACCACACCCAACTAATTTTTTCTATTTTTATTAGAGATAGAGGTTCACCATGTTGATCAGGTTGGTCTCAAACTCCTGACTTAAAGTAATCTGCCTGCCTCGGCCTCCCAAAGTGCTGGGATTACAGGCATAAGCCACCATGCCCAGCCTGAGGCATTTTTCTTAAATGGAAACTGTCATTAGCATAAGTCCACTTGGGGGGCAATATTGCACAGAGGTTAAAAGACTGGACATTGAGTCCAGTAAAGAAGGTTTTTAACCTAGTTCTGCCGTTTCATGACTATGTGACTTTGGGCCACAGATTTCTTACCTGTAAAATGAGTTTAAGAAAAGGACCTACTTTACAGGCTTTACTTAAATAAAGCAACTCATGTGCAGCATTTAACACAGCATCTAATCTCTAAGAAGCACTCAAAATTTGATAGGTGATATCACCATTTTCTCCATTTCTGGGGATTATGTTACATTTCTGTGGGAATTAGATTTTATTTATAAAGCCGTTAAATAAATTTTCTGCCAAATATCTGCAAGTTATTCTAGCCATAACCGATTCTTTCTGTGTTATAGATGAGACACTAAAATGGAAGAGGACAAACGAGGTTGTCAGAAGAGTAAACATACACATAACCACTACCACAGTTTTAGCAGTAGAGTGAAAGGGAAGGCATCCGTAGTTTTTAAATTCCCAGGTTATTGTGATAGTGCCCATTCACAAACCAACACTTAGAAACTACTTTTAGAGACTATTATTACTTTTAACCACAAGCCTTGACATGCCTATCACTCATAAAACTAGGATTTTTGAGCTTTTGGGTAGCATCTTTCTTTTATGACCTCTGTAAAACAAATCATAAACATACACACACATTCTCACACACAGATTTTTTGGAGAGGTTAGGCAGAGAGTACAAGGGAAATAATTTAAGTGTCATAAACTACATGAATTTAATTAGTACAGGCGTGTATACAAAGAGGAACTGAGGGGTTTCCACAACTCTCCCACACATTGTTAGGAACTACGATTTGTAGTGTCTTATGTGGACTCAGCTCCCAGTTTTCCTTCAGGGAGGTTATCTGCTTTGTGAATTATGACTGCCAGGTTTATCTCCATGGCCAGCAAACTAGGCTGGCTGGCTTGCCTCTCCCACTGCGGAAAGCATGTGTTTATTCAGGAAACAGTCGCTCAATTTTAACACTGGCCTTAGCAAACCTTTTTATGAAGGTAAACCCAGGGCTGCTGCAAAATTAAAATCCAGCTTGAACACCTTCCAAAACCAAGCTGAAATGGCTTTTGGATTATCCACAGTGGTGGATTATTCACACCACTGCTCTCCTATTAACAAAGCCCTTATTCATAATTTACCACCCAGACAAGTCCCAAAACTGAACGAGCACTGTTGCAAGTCTGTTGCATGCAACTCAGAACATGTTACCCTGTAAGCTGTGTGAGGAATTGTGGTTGGATCCTAAGTATGTGGTTCTCAAAGTGTGGTCCCTGTCCAACAGCAGCGGCAGATGCACCTGGCATCTTAGAAGTGCAAGAAAATCATTCACTTTTTGTATAATTAGATGTGCATAATGAAAAAAAGATTGTAACATATGAAATGAACTGCCTTGTGATATGGCATGTGTCCAACAACTAGAAATATTTAAGTAGAGATGAGATAGCATGTCAGAGGCTCATAGAAGAGATTCTTGTTTTAGATGAGGCATTGAATAAGAAGGCTGCTAATAATATTGCTTCTGCTGCTAACATTCTGTGCTCCTACCAGCAGGAAGTGAGTGGTCAGAGTATCTCATCTTTGTGTTTTAATTTGGATCTCATGGATGGCCAATGCACCCACACTATTACTCATTACTTCCAGACCAGTGTGAATCTTTTCCCGAGTTTTGCTGCAATATCTGCATTTGCTTCCAAGTAAGTATTTGGGAAACAATTTTCCAAATTGGTCTTATCTGTAACCAGAATTTCTGAGGTTTCTAAAGACTCTAACAGCATGATTAAAAATCAAACAACTGAGCCTGTGTGTGGGATGAGATAAAAATGTTTGGGCAGTACGATTTACCTGATTCATAAAAACACTTTATTTTTATCACTGGAAGGTTATCATTATTGACATCATTCACCAAATTTTAGCACAAATTGTTATTATCATGAATAATAATAAGAGAATAACTTTTGTGGAGTCCTTTTTGGAGGACACAAAGTACATCTACATACATGAGCACGTTTTGTTCTTACGGTGACCCTGTGAACATTTATTACCATGTTTACCCACATTTTACAAAAGAAGAGCCTGGTGTTGGAGAGTTCAGTGAGTTATCTAGGATTACTCTGCTACTAGTGATGTAGGAGGAGAAATGGAGTAGTCCAGGCCCTGACTTTATAAGTCCATATTCTTTCCCTTAGTGCTTATATCAATGGTTCTTAAATGGTTTTGACTCAGGATCTCAATTATTGAGGACCCCAAAGATATTTTACTGATAAAATTTGTCTCTATAGACATTTTCTGTATTAAAATTTAAAACTGAGAAAATTTAAAAATATGATCTGTCATTTCACTTAAAATAATATTAGTAAACAAATTACATTGTAATATAAAGAGTACGCATTTACATTACTATATTAAAACATATTTTTTCGAGACAAAAAATAGAACAGTTTTTTTTTTTTTTTTACATCTTAAAATCTCTTTTTAATATTTGGCTTAATAGAAGACAGCTAGATTTTTGTATTTTTTCTTTTGCTTTCTGCCTGTTGCAATTGATATTTTGGTTGACATATATAAAAAATGCTGACTCACAAAGATATGTGGTTTGAAATAGTTGTATATTTTAATACCTTTTACAGATAATTGTAGATTTTTCATTGATACTACACCAAAACTCAAGCGATAGATTCTCAAATATCAGTTTTAATATTGAATGTGCATCCTTTTTCATGAACATTTTGTACTTAGTTACTTTAAAATACATTAATTTACCTTGTATATTTAATGAAGATTTTCCCCATATACTATTTTATGGCATTATGCTCTGTTCATTTGGAAAATATTAATTCACTGAGTTACAAAGATTTTCTATTCATCACATTTTATTATATAGTATCAAAAATCACATTTGTTAGTGGTATCACCAATATTTTCAGAAAAGTCTTCGTGTATTGAGAAGCTGTCAACTTTATGATTGCAGCTACAAGGTTTTCAAGATTCTCATTTTTCGATTCAAATGTTATCTTTAACACCAAATGTTGTTTCTTTGAAGTGATAGGCTCACTTTATTATTCTCAAGAATGTATCTTCATGTCAAATTTCCAAGTCTGAACAAACAGCATTTATATTTTATACAATATCCCCCACAAAAATCAGTTGCTTTAGCTTGCAGCTCAAACACTCGCACAAGTCTTTCTCCCCAAGACAGCCATCATCCATTGGTATGCAGCAGTGGTACTTCATGTCTCTTGCATAAATTTCAATTCAGCATTTTGTCACACAAAATGTTAAAAAGCCATATATTCAAGATCAAGATTTAGTAAATTTAACTTACTACTGCTTTGACAATGATACCATTTAGTGAAATTGTTTGTTTTTAAATGCAAGTGCACAGTAGTGAAAAATACAACTACAAATGCAGTTTGGAGCCACTTTCTTTTTTTTCTTTTTTAATTATACTTTATGTTCTGGGATGCATGTGCAGAGAGTGCAGGTGTGTTACATAGGTACACATGTGCCAAGGAGGTTTGCTGCACCCATCGACCTGTCATCTATATTAGGTATTTCTCCTAACGCTATCCCTCCCCTAGTCCCCCACCCTCCAAAAGGCCCCAGTGTGTGATGATCCCTTTCCTATGTCCATGTGTTCTTATTGTTCAACTCCCACTTATGAGTGAGAACATGCAGTGTTTGTTTTCTGTTCCTGTGTTAGTTTGCTGAGAATTATGGTTTCTAGCTTCATCCATGTCTTTGCAGAGGACATGAACTCATCCGTTTTTATGGCTGCATAGTATTCCATGGTATATATGTGCCACATTTTCTTTATCCAGTCTATCATTGATGGGCATTTGGGTTGGTTCCAAGTCTTTGCTATTGTGAACAGTGCTGCAATAAACATACATGTGCATATGTCTTTATAGTAGAATGATTTATAATCCTTTGGGTATATATCCAGTAATGGAATTGCTAGGTCAAATGGTATTTCTGGTTCTAGATCCTTGAGGAATTGCCACACTGTCTTTCACAATGGTTGAACTAATTTACACTCCCACCAACAGTGTAAAAGCCTTCCTATGTCTCCACATCCTCTTTAGCATCTATTTTTCCTGACTTTTTAATTGTTGTCATTCTAACTGGCGTGAGATGGTATCTCATTTTAGTTTTGATGTGCATTTCTCTAATGACTCGTGATGATGAACTTTTTTCCATATGTTTGGGGGCTGCATTAATGTCTTCTTTTGAGAAATATCTGTTCATATCGTTCAACCACTTTTTGATGGGATTGTTTGTTTTTTTCTTGTAAATTTGTTTAAGTTCCTTGTAGATTCTGGATATTAGCGCTTTGTCAGACGGATAGATTGCAAAAGTCTTCTCCCATTCTGTAGGTTGCCTCTTCACTCTGATGATAGCTTCTTTTGCTCTGCGGAAGCTCTTTAGTTTAATTAGATCCTATTTGTCAATTTTGGCGCCATTGCTTTTGGTGTTTTAGTCATTAAGTCTTTGCCCATGCCTATGTTATAAATGGTATTGCCTAGGTTTTCTTCTAGGGTTTTTATGATTTTATGTCTTATGTTTAAATCTTTAATTCATCTTGAGGTAATTTTTGTGTAAGATGTAAGGAAGGGGTTCCGTTTCAGTTTTCTACATATGGCTAGCCAATTTTCCCAACGCCATTTATTAAATAGGGAATCCTTTCCCGATTTCTTGTTTTTGTTAGGTTTGTCAAAGATCAGATGGTTGAAGATGTGTGGTGTTATTTCTGAGGCCTCTGTTCTCTTCCATTGGTCTGTATTTCTGTTTTGGTACTAGTATAATGCTGTTTTGGTTACTGTATCCTTGTAGTATAGTTTGAAGTCAGGTAGTGCGATGCCTCCAGCATTGTTCTTTTTGCTAAGGATTGTCTTGGCTATACGGGCTCTTTTTTAGTTCCATATGAAATTTAAAGTATTTTTTTTTTCTAATTATGTGAAGAAAGTCAATGGTAGCTTGATGGGGAGAACATCAAATCTATAAATTACTTTGGGCACTATGGCCATTTTGATGATACTGGTTCTTCCTATCCATGAGAATGGAATGCTTTTCCATTTGTTTGTACTCTCTCTTACTTCCTTGAGCAGTGGTTTGTAGTTCTCCTTGAAGTGGTCCTTCACATCTCTTATAAATTGTATTCATAAGTATTTTATTCTCTTTGTAGCAATTGTGAATGGGAGTTCACTCATGATTTGGCTCTCTGTCTGTTATTGGTGTATAAAAATGCTCATGATTTTTGCACATTGATTTTGTATCCCGAGACTTTGCTGAAGTTGCTTATCAGCTTAAGGAGTTTTGGGGCTGAGACGATGGGGTTTTCTAAGTATATATCATGTCATCTGCAATCAAAGACAATTTGACTTCCTCTCTTTCTATTTGAATACTCTTTATTTCTTTCTCTTGCCTGATTGCCCTGGCCTGAACTTCTAATACTATGTTGAATAGGAGTGGTGAGAGAGGGCATCCTTGTCTTGTGCTGGTTTTCAAAGGGAATGCTTCTAGCTTTTGCCCATTCAGTATGATATTGGCTGTGGGTTTGTCATAAATAGCTCTTATTATTTTGAGATATGTTCCATCAATATCTAGTTTATTGAGAGTTTTTAGCACTGAAGTGGTGTTGAATTTTATCAAAGGTCCTTTCTGCATCTGTTGAGATAATCATGTGGCTCCTGTCATTGGTTTTGTTTATGTGATGGATTGTATTTATTGATTTGCATATGTTGAACCTGCCTGCATCCCAGGGATGAAACCAACTTGATCCTGGTGGATAAGCTTTTCAATGTGCTGCTGGATTCCGTTTGCCAGTATTTTATTGAGGATTTTTGCATTGATATTCATCAGGGATATTGGCCTGAAGTTTTCTTATTTTTGTTGTGTCTCTGCCAGGTTTTGGTATTAGGATGATGCTGGTCTCATAAAATGAGTAAGGGAGGATTCCCTCTTTTTCTATTGTTTGGAATAGTTTTAGAAGGAATGGTACCAGTTCCTCTTTGTGCCTCTGGTAGAATTTGGCTGTGAATTTATCTGGTCCTGGGATTAATTACTGCCTCAATTTCAGAACTTGTTATTGGTCTATTCAGGAATTCGACTTCTTCCTCATTTAGTCTCGGGAGGGTGTGTGTGTCCAGGAATTTATCCATTTCTTCTAGATTTTCTAGTTTATTGGCATAGAGGTGTTTATAGTATTCTCTGATGATAGTTTGTATTTCTGTTGGATCAGTGGTGATCTCTCCTTTATCATTTTTTATTGTGTCTATTTGATTCTTCTCTCTTTTCTTCTTCATTAGTCTGGCTAGCGGTCTATCTATTTTGTTCATCTTTTCAAAAAACCAGCTCTTAGATTCATTGATTTTTTAAGGGTTTTTCATGTCTCTATCTCCTTCAGTTCTGCTCTGATCTTAGTTATTTCTTGTCTTCTGCTACTTTTGAATTTGTTTGCTCTTGCTTCTCTAGATCTTTTAATTGTGTAGCGGGTCAATTTTAGATCTTTCCTGCTTTCTCCTATGGGCATTTAGTGCTATGAATTTCCCTCTAAACACTGCTTTAGCTGTGTCCCAGAGATTCCTGTACGTTGTGTCTTTGTTCTCATTGATTTCAAAGAACTTATTTATTTCTACCTTAATTTTGTTATTTCCCCCATAGTCATTCAGGAGCAGGTTGTTCAGTTTCCATGTAGTTGTGTAGTTTTGAGTGAGTTTCTTATTTTTTTGTTTGTTTGTTTGTTTGTTTTTTGCTCTTGTCACCCAGGCTGGAGTACAATGATACAATCTCTGCTCACTGCAACCTCTGCCTGCCAGGTTCAAGTGATTCTCCTGCCTCAGCCTCCTGAGTAGCTGGGATTACAGGTGCCCACCACCATGCCTGGCTAATTATTGTATTTTTACTAGAGATGGGTTTTCACCATGTTGGCTAGGCTTGTCTTGAACTCCTGGCCTCAAGTCCTTTGGGAGGACCCACCTCGTCCTCCCAAAGTGCTTGAGTGAGTTTCTTAATCCTGAGTTCTAATTTGATTGGACTGTGGTCTGAGAGACTATTTCTTATGACCTCCATTCTTTTGTATTTGGTGAGGAGTGTTTTACTTTCAATTATGTGGTCAGTTTTAGAATAAGTGTGATGTGGTGCTGAGAAAAATGTATATTATCTTGACTTGTGGTGGAGAGTTCTATAGATGTCTATTAGGTCTGCTTGGCCCAGAGATGAGTTCAAGTCCTGAATATCCTTGCTAATTTTCTGTCTCATTGATCTGTCTAATGTTGACAGTGGGGTATTAAAATCTCCCACTATTATTGTGTGGAAGTCTGAGTCTCTTTGTAGGTCTCTAAGAACTTGCTTTATGAATCTGGGTTCTCCTGTATTGAGTGCATATATATTTAGGATAGTTTGCTCTTCTTGTTGCATTGATCCTTTTTCCTTTATGTAATGCCCTTATTTGTCTTTTTTTTGCCTTTGTTCGTTTAAAGTCTGTTTTATCAGAGACTAGGATTGCAACCCTTGACTTTTTTTTGCTTTCTGTTTGCTTGGTAAATATTCCTCTATCCCTTTATTTTGAGCCTGTGTGTATCTTTGCACATGAGATGGGTCTCCTGAATACAGCACACTGATGGGTCTTGACTCTTTATCCAATTTGCCAGTCTGTGTCTTTTAATTGGGGCATTAAGCCCATTTACATTTAAAGTAATATTGGTATATGTGAATTTAATCCTGTCATTATGATGCTAGCTGGTTATTTTGCCCATTAGTTGATGCAGTTTCTTCAGAGTGTTGATGGCCTTTATAATTTGCTATGTTTTTGCAGAGGCTGGTACCAGTTTTCCCTTTCCTTATTAAGTGCTTCCTTCAGGAGCTCTTGTAAGGTAGGCTTGGTGGTGAAACAATCTCTCAGCATTTGCTTGTCTGTAAAGGATTTTATTTCTCCTTCAATTATGAAACTTAGTTTGGCCAGACATGAAATTCTGGGTTGAAAATTATTTTCTTTAAGAATGTTGAATATTGCCCCCAGTCTCTTCTGGCTTGCAGGGTTTCTGCAGAGAAATCCTCTGTTAGTCTGATGGACTTCCTTTTGTGGGTAACCCGACCTTTCTCTCTGGCTGCCCTTAACACTTTTTCCTTCATTTCAACCTTGCCGAATCTGATGATTATGCGTCTTGGGGTTGCTCTTCTCAAGGAGTATCTATGTAGTGTTCTCTGTATTCTTGCTAGGTTGGGGAAGTTCTCCTGGATAATATTCTGAAGTGTATTTTCCAACTTGGCTCCATTCTCCCTGTCACTTTCAGTACACCAATCAAACGCAGGTTTGGTCTTTTCACATAGTCCTGTATTTCTTGGAGGCCTTGTTTTTCCTTTTCATCTTTTTTCTCTTGTCTTCACACCTCATTTCATTAAGTTGATCTTTAATCTCTGATATGTTTTCTTCCACTTGATCAATTATGCTATTGGTACTTGTGCATGTTTCACAAAGTTCTCGTGCTGAGTTTTACAGCTCCTTCCGGTCATTGATGTGCTTCTCTAAACTGGTTATTCTAATTAGCAATTCCTCTAATATTTTTTCAAGGTTCTTAGGTTCCTTGCATTGGGTTAGAACATGCTTCTTTAGCTCAGAGGAGTTTGTTATAACCCATCTTCTGAAGCCTACTTCTGTCAATTTGTCAAACTCATTCTCTGTCCAGTTTTGTACCTTTGCTGGTGAGGAGTTGTGATCCTTTGGAGGAGAAGAGGTGTTCTGGTTTTTGGAATTTTTAGCCTTTTTGTGCTTGTTTTTCCTCATCTTCATGTATTTATCTACATTTGGTCTTTGACTTTGGTGACCTTCAGATGGGGTTTTTGTGCTGACATCCTTTTTGTTGATGTTGATGCTATTCCTTTCTGTTTGTTATTTTTCCTTCTAACAGGCCCCTCTGCTGCAGGTCTGCTGGAGTTACTGGAGGTCCACTCCAGACCCTGTTTGCTGGGTTATCACCAGTGGAGGCTGCAGAACAGCAAAGATTGCTGCCTGCTCCTTCCTCTGGAAGCTTTGTCCCATAGGGGAACCCCCCAGATCCCAGCCAGAGCTCTCCTGTATGAAGTGTCTGTTGACCCCTGGTGGGAGGTATCTCTCAGTTAGGAGGCATGGGGGTCAGGGACCCACTTGAGGAGGCAGTATGTCCCTTAGCAGAGCTTGAGCACTTTACTGGAAGATCCCCTGCTCTCTTCAGAGCCGACAGGCAGGAACATTTAAGTTGGCTGAAGCTGCACCCGTAGCCACCCCTTCTCTTAGGTACTTTTTCTGGGGAGATGTGAGTTTTATCTATCAGCTGTGCTGGCAGGGAGAATTTCAAGCCAGTAGATCTTAGTTTGCTGGGCTCCGTAGGGGTGGGATCTGCTGAGCTAGACCACTTGGCTCCCTGACTTCAGTCACCTTTCCAGGGGAGTGAAAGGTTCTGTCTCAATGGTGTTCCAAGCGCCACTGGGGCATGAAAGTAAACTCCAGGAGTTAGCTCAGTGTCTGCCCAAACAGGCACCCAGTTTTGTGCTTGAAACCCAGGACCCTCCTGGTGTAGTCATCTGAGGGAATCTCCTGGTCTGCAGATTGCAAAGACCATGGGTAAAGCATAGTATCTGGGCTGAAATGCACCATTTCTCATGGCACAGTCTCTCATGACTTCCCTTGGCTAGGGGAGGGAGTTCCCTGACCCCTTGTGCTTCCTGGGTGAGGTGATGCCCCACCCTGCTTCAGCTCCCGCTCCGTGGGCTGTACCCACTGTCTAACCAGTCCCAATGAGACGAGCTGGGTATCTCAGTTGGAAATGCAGAAATCACCTGCCTTCTGCATTGATCTCGCTCGGAGTTGCCAGTGCCACTTACTTGATTTATACAATGAAACCAGCAGTTTTATCCACCGTTGATTTTGCCTCCTCACTACAAATGTCCACCCAGTGAAAAAGGCAAGTCACATCTTATTATTATGAATACAGTTTTGATCTCATGATCCCCCTGGAAGGGTCTTGGGGACTTTGGTATCCACAAAAGTATTGCTGTCTTATATCTGTCTTATTGCTGTCTTATTGCTATCTTACTACCTTTCTCTGTAGTAGCTGGATTTTGAAGCCAATGATCTTACATTCCATTTTAGAGTAGATGCTTTTAGTGCCAAACTTCTTAATGTTGCTGACATAGACATTTTTTATTTTGTGTTTCTCATGGCCCATTTTGAACTGTTCTCCTCCTTGAACAATTCATGGCAATCCCGCTAAACTTTCCATGCTTTTAATTCACTTTGTTCTCTCTAGCATCTAGAACTTCATAAACATTAGTTCTTCTGCTGGGAAAACCACTCACCTCATTAAACTATAGGGTTAACTCATTCTCAGGTATGAGCTTAAACATTATTTTTCCAAGGAGATGCTCCATGACACCTACATTGAAACATACTTTTAAATCCCTACCGTATGATAGGGACTCAGCATTTAGTCATACACTGGTAAATATTGAGTACACATTGTTACTATATGTTTAAGGTCTGTCTTCCCTATTAAGCTCCTTCCATATGGGGACCCAACTCTGTATCATTCATTCTTATATCATCAGTACCCAGCATGGTGCCTGTTCATGAAACCTGTTGAGAATGGCTGCAATATACACTTTATAGTTAGTCCTCATTATTCACAGATTCCATATTTGTGGATTTGCACACTCACTGTAATATATTTCTAATCCTAAAACAAATAGTCATGCTGCTTTTATGGTCACACTCAGATGTGTTCTGAGTGGCATGAAACGAGCTGCCTAACAGGCATATTCCCAGCTGAGGTTTCACAACGCAATGCTTTGCCTTCTTGTTTTAGCTTTAAACAAGTGTCCTTTGGGGATCTATTTAGTGCTACATTTTTCACATTTTTTGAGCATTTCGCTGGTGATTTCACTGTTGTAAGGAGAAAATATGTGTGTTAGGTAAACTTTGTTCAGGCTCGAGGTATGGTGTTTGCCGTGAGTTCAATGTTAAAGAATCAACAATATATATGAAATAAGATGTCTATAAACAGACACATATAAAACAAGGTTATGTATTGATCAGTTGATAAAAATGTTGTGTCCAGAGGCTGGCAGAAACCTAATCCTGTTTTACCCCTAGGAGCAGTGGTTTAATATCTACTACTTCTGTATTCAAGACAATATTTTAGAACAACTACCATGAATAATGAGAATTGACTGCACCATTTTCCTGTCACTTTCTCTGGTAACTGAGTAGGCAGCTGCCACCTGAATTCTGATTCTAGCTCTACCATGTACTCACTACATGGAAGACCAGGAGACTTTTTGAAGAAACTGCTCTAAAGGTAGAACAGAATTCTGGTTAGTTCTCTTTTCTTCTACCCTGTTGTGAGTTGAATTGTCTCTGCCCATAAGATAGGTTGAAGTCCTAACTCCCAGTACCTTTGAACGTGAGTTTATTTGGAAATAAGGTCTTTGCAAGTGTAGTAAATGTCAGAGGTAGTCATACTGAATTAGGGTGGACCCTAAGTCCAGTGACTGGTGTCTTAATAAGGAGAGAGACTTGAAGACAGATACACATAGAAGATACATAGGGAAGAAACTCAGGTACAGACAGAGGCAGACTGGAGTTCAGCTGCTGCAAGCCAAGGAACCCAAGGATTGCTAGCAACCACCAGAATCCGGGAGAGCAGCACAGAACACATTCTCCTTCAGATCCCCCAGAAGGAACCAACGCGGCAGATACCTGATTTTAGACTTCTGGCCTCTGGAACAGCTGGAGAATAAATTTCTGTTGTTGTTTTAAGCCACCCACGTAGTGGTAGTCTGTTCTAGCAGCCCTAGGAAACTAACACACAGCCCTTAGCACTTTAGGGTAGCATCTTTGATGTGATCCAGCAGAAAAAAACTCCAAATAGATAGACCGAGGAGAAAAGAACATTGCATCAGCAGCACTGTGGCAGCTCAGTCTTCTGCTAATTAACTGGAAATTCCAGCCTCCAGGTTTTTGGTAGCGGATGTCACTGAGAGAAGTAGGACGCAGGAGAGCAGACTCATGGGGAAGCTTCCGTGCGTGGCATTTCACACCCTCAGATCAAATGCTGTTTAAAGGAGGAGTAATACATATTAATGCAGCGCCTGCTTCAATTGCTTTCAAGTGGCAGGAGCTGACAGCGCTGCGTGCGCGGCGAGACTCTGTAGAAGTAGCCCCTGACACTCTTGCAGGTTTACCTCAGCGATTCTTCCCGCACTATACCCAGAGGCTTTCTTAATTGGCCCTCCGAGCGGGGCGGGGTGTGCACGCCTGTCACCTGCAGCACAAAGGCCCGCAACAGCGGGGCGGGCGGGCTGCCAGGCTCCGGGCAGCGCAGGTGTTCCTTCCACTGCCCGCCTCGGGTGGAGAGAGAGGCGGCCGACCGTTTTCCCGTTCGGTTCCTGGGGAATGGCCTGAGGAAGGCAAACCCCTCCCAGTGGAAGTGAAGAATCAGTGTCCCTGAGCTGTTCCCTGAGGTGACATTTGACTCACTTGGCTCCACTTCCAGCTGCTGCAGGGGTCTCGTACCCGCCTTAAGCTAGCAAGGGAGCTTTGAGTGGATGTACCTTCGCCAACTTTGGGTTATTATGAGAGCACCAGGACCTGAAAATCCTGCGTGGGAATGAACTATGAACTGAAATCAGGCAGGCTGAATTAGCATCTCTACTTAGGCCTGGGCCTGCCTCTAGTCACGTGCATTATTTAGCAACACTCAAAGTAGCCCTCAGCTACAAGCTTCAGCTGAGAGCTGGGAGGGGCGACAGTCCATTCCTCCATCGCTGTGTGACTGAAGTGAACCTCTGCGAGTCAATTTTGTTCTAAATCTTTTTTAATGTGGTAAAATACACGTAATGTAAAATTTACCATATTCTCCATTTTTAAGTGTACATGCATTTCACTGGTACCGGATACATTCATAATATTGTTTAACCATCACCCACTATCCATTTCTATAACTCTTCATCTTGTAAAACTAAAATTCTTTCCAAATTAAATTAAATCTCCCCTTTCTCTTTTTCAATCCAACCCCTGACAACCACCATTCTACTTTCTGTCTCTATGATTTTTGACTACTCTAAGTACCTCATCTAAATGGAATCATACAGTATTTGTCTTTTTGTGACTGGCGTATTTCAACCAAATATAATTTTAAGTCATAATTTATAGAGGACTCTATGTATGTCAAATGAGTGCTTCATAAATTTAATTTCATTAAATTCTAGCAACCCTAAGATTAAGCAATTATTTTTCCCCTCATTGTACATAGAAAGACTCCAAAGCATAATATAAATTGAGTACATTTTCCAGGTCACATTCTAGTAAGTGATAGAGCCTGCTTACAAGTATAGGTCTACTTGACTTCAATTCTACCTTCTAAGTGAACAACCCCTGAGCAGAATTAGAAATATTTATGCATATGTGTATTTCATATGTATATACATGATTCTTACATTAGGATATAGCCTGTGCATGGCATAATATTAATACTAATGTCTGACATAAATATGCCACTAGTTATTAAGGAAGACCCAAAAGAGCAAAGACAATTTCTGTTTTTCTCACTAATGTTTACCTAGAGATTAAGTACAGTACCTTGCACAAATGAAGGTGGTTCCCCCTTATCCATGGTTTTGTGTATCACAGTTTCACTTACACGTGGTCAACTATGTTATGAAAATATTAAATAGAACATTCCAGAAAGAATGCATATTTTTAAATTGTACTCTGTTCTGAGCAGCATGATGAAATCTCATGTCATCTGTCTCTGGCCTGTTGAGGACATGAGCCATCTCTTCATCCAGAGGATCCACCCTATATACACTACCAGCCTATCAGTCATTTAGTAGCTGTTTCAGTTATTTGATTTAAAAAAAATAGTATATACAGGGTTCATGAAGGTCTTGGAAGTTTCAGGTATCCATGGCGAGTCGTTGAATGTGCACCGCGAGGATAAGAGGGAGATTACCATACTTAGTAAATATTTGTTAAATTAATAAATGAAAAGAACAAATAAGTAGATGAAATAATTCTCCTTATTGCAAAGTGTTACAGCCACTATAAACTTTTTATTCCAAAAACTACCTTGGGAAGTAAGAAAAGTAAAAAATATTTTTACTTTGCCAATATTGAACTAGAACTTGCATTTCCTGGTTGCTAGTTTTGCTTTCTTAACTCTAACTTTTTGATATGGCAGAAGTAACATAGGGTTTAACCTTGGATTCAACTTTTACTCTCTCTATTATTATTTTTATGGACGTGACTTGAGACACTGGACAAATGGTTGCTAATTGCCAAGAACAGGCTAAGAATCACATGAAAATGCCCACATTTTCTACTGTCATCATTCAAATAAGCTTCAAACATTCTGAGATTGCTCTTAAGTTGGGGAAGGATAGCTGCTCACATCCAAACAGTCAAACCTTGATCTGCAACTCATCACCACACATACCATTTTATTTCTGGGACTAGAGATCCTGAAGTGAATCCTGAAACACATTAGAGCAATATTAAGCATTTCAGCATTCCTTTGGTGATACAGAGACCTTTTTCTGATTTGTCATATTCACATTAATCAAGCACTTTCAGGAATAAATTCTCATTTGGTATTTTAGGGCATCATTTAGGGAATGATAGATACAGATGTGAATGACCTATGGATAAATATATAAAAGTTCACATATCTCTGGTGATTTTTAAACTATAATCTCAGTTGTGAATGGTCCTGGATAATGATGTATGTGTGAAGAAGGAGATGTTATCTATATACCTTACTACTGGCATCTCTCACTCTGTCTATTCCATGTTGTTCAAGGCAGGATGGACAATTCTCAAAGCCCTCCTATAGTCACATATACAGAGTTTCCTCTAGTCACACAAAAGGCAAGGCTGTATGTAACCTTTGGGAAACAAGACTCTAGAAAGGCAAACATAATCTCTGTGTATCTGCCAAGCATTGTAATGAAGGTCCTCGAAATAATAAAAACCTATTAGGAACCACAAAGACCATGTTGGCCCAAGTATCATCTCTTATCTTTCTGTGGAAAGAGATAGTTTAGTTAACCAATTTGTCCATTTTCTGGAATCAAAGCTAGAGCTCTTGAAAAATGCTCTTTGGATTCATTACAAATTTTTGAACCTCACTACCTGGGGTGGACCTCCAAGGATTCAAGCTAGTCCTTTTATTTATGTTTCTGGTTTTAAGAACTCTTGTTATATTCCCTTCAGCTTCTGTTCCAGATTACTATTAGACTTGTATTTCTCTTAATGGTAACATTTCCTTTGCCTCCCTGTTTTTAGTTTGGAGCTCTCAAATCCTTACATCAAGAGTCTTTCTCCTCATCTTCAGTATCTGGTAAGTTACTGACTTTGATAGATTTGGCTTCATAATTTCTCTTAATTCTCTTCCTTCTGTTTGTACCACAACCTTACCATTTCATTCTCCTAGAATATTTTACTGCCCATCTAAAACTATTGAATGCTGCTTTTCAGAGTAGTCTGAGAAGAGACCATCTTTAAGAACATTTTTTGAAAGGCAGCCTACCCGATGAAGTTTGATCCTGCCTTCTCCTAAAGTCTTATAGCACATAAATTACACATCGTGCTGTAGTTATCTGTGCTGTTTTTATTATTAGTTTTTTTTGGTTAGAATCTAAGAAGAAGTACCAGGCTCAGTTTTAGCCATGGAGGGCTGGCAGTACACTGCACCTATTAGACTTGCAACTAAAAGACAGTCTAATAGAATGAGTTAAGTATTCTGGAGTCAAACTGTCTAGATCTGGATTCCAGCTCAGACAATGTCACATGCATGACCTTGAAAAAGCCATTTTACTGCTTTGAACTTCAGTCTTTTTATCTAAAAAAGAACAATAAGTATGTTTGAGGAATGTATTTTAATATAAATGTTTTATTAGTGTTCTCTGGCACATAGTAAAAGTTAATTCAACTCATTTAACTGATATTTTCTGAACATGTAATCTATACCAGGTATTCTTTTTGATTCAAATAATACACAGTGGTGAACAAAACAGATGGATTCCTTGCTTTCACAGGGTGTAGATTCTAGTGGTAGGAGGCAGAGAGGGCTAATATTACTTAGATATAAATAGCATAGTTGTACCAGTTTTCAGCCAGTTCCCCTTGTTATTTGTAGGTACCTGTGCCATATTGGTTGCTAAAGATCTTGAATGCACTTATGGATATTGATAATTACTAAGTAATGTTGAAATGGAAGTTTTGGCTGAAGCATCATGATATAAATGCCATGTTCTAAAGTGAAATGTGAGACCATAATATAAACATTTCAAAAATGGTGTTGAAATCTATTTCTACGTCTCCAAATTCCTTACCTGCAATGAGCACAACTAAATGTCAGCATTTGAAGACAGAAGAAGATTTTTGGAGAGAGCATTTGGGCTTCTCTGAGTGTGATCCCCTCCTCTAAGGATGGGACAGGTGGGGCTGCTTCCATTTTCATCTCAAGTTAAGGAAAGGTGTTTGAGGAAGAACTACTAAAAGTTTAATGTGATTTTTCTTTAGTTTGGTACACAGTAAACCTGAGCCTTTTCCTCCTGGAGTATATAATAAGGAAGTGAAAGATGGGTTGGCTAGTTGCTTTGATAGTGGTTAATGGAGCATTTAGTAGCCTGCAGTCCTTGAGTTTGTTGAGGCAGGTAATATTTGAGTAATCTCCATGGATCAAATGTGCATGAACATGCAAGAAAGAGGATGATGATTTAACTCCTATCTAAGAGGGTTCAGGGAAGATTCAACAGACTTCAGCAGGAAAAAAATGTGTGGTACAAATGGATACCTATATTCATGGAAAGAGTAAATTATCACCTGCACTCGAGATGCATTCATCCTTCTGAATAATCAAGATTGACTGGGCACCTTAGGCACTTATGAGGGTAAAGATTTATGTTTATATAAGTAAACAAGGTCACTTGAGAGAGTGATAAAAGCTATGGAGAAAATAAATTAGGACAATTTAATAGAGATTGACTAGGGTTCAGTAGAAGTAGCTTTGGAGTGAATGCTCTAGGAAGGTCTCTCAATGCAGACGATGGCAGATTGACAGGAACTAGACAGCAGCAATGATATGGAGACTGAGAAAGTTTTGCATACAAAAGGAATGCCAAACGCCATGGCCACTGGGTGGAAAGGAGCTTGACATGTTTTACAAACCCAAACAAAGACAGTGTGCAGAAACTTAATGGGAGTGATGGAATAATATTGAACATTATCAAAGAGGATTGTAGGGACAGATCAAGTAGGACCTTGCAGGGCATAGTAAGGGATTTGGGTCTTATTTTGAGTAGAAAGGGGAGTCAGTGGAGAGTTTCAAGCAAGGAGTGATATTAAGTAATTTACATTTTTTAAGTATTACTTTTATTGCTGAGTGGAGTAACAGAAAATTGTGTAAAGTACAGAGACAACAGAGTGATAAGAAACCTGCTGGGGGGTAACAGACTTGAACAGATCTGGAACATCTAGATTAGATTTAGAGAAGCTGGAAAAAATGGAACGTACCCTTCAGCTTTGTGGAAAAGAGGCTACGGACACAGAGGCAGGGAGGTATATGACATAAGTCACAACTCCCCTACAATGCAAACAAAAGCCCAGAGATTGGGATTCTGAGACATAGGTTGGTTGCCAGGATGGACAGAGACTGGTCCAAACAACTGCCAAGCAAGGATCTGGAGGGGGAAAGCAAGATGTATAATCCAACCAAACCCGAAAGCCTGGCAGAGTAATCAACTGTGAGTCTATCTAAATTGACCAAGTGAAGAGACAGAATCCAGGAATGAAGTTCCTGAATAGAAATCGGGAAGAAAGATGGAAAAGGGTGGTGGGATATGGAGTATAAGAAGAGTATCTCAGTGGATGAAATGTGGTAGCAGGTTCTATGTTGCCTGTGGGTATGAACAAAGAGATAGCTCTTGAGTAGTAAAAAGACAAATCCAGACTATACCTGCATTCCTATGGGCAGGTAACCGTCTTCACTTTTCCACTGGCAACCTCTTTCTTAGAGCTCCTGAAATCTAAATGAGCCACAATCCAGCAATTTCATGGCATTTGCCTGAGATGTGCTTTACTGCATGTGATTTTCTGACTAGAATCTGTTTCCGTAACCAGATGATCAGCTCAGTAAAAGCAGAGAACGTTCCTAATTTTGCTTATTAATGTATTCCCAGCACAAGGCTGAGCACCTAATAGTTAATAAAACATCTGCTGAGTGAATGAATATTGCCTCACCTCCTGACTATTTAATGAGTTGATGTCTTACCTCTTCCCAATACAAACAGATTAGCCCCATTCTAGATTGTGAGCAACACAAATAAGTATAATTAATTTCTTCATTCATATATCCAGGAATATTTGATTAGCACCTACTATGTACCACTGTGACAGCTGTTCATTTATGTAATGTTAAATTAATACAAACCTTCCCCTTATTCCCAAGGCACTTAACCTTTAGTGGAGGATATTAAACAAATAATTATTCACAAGGATATTTGTGAATAATTCCTTGTAGTATATTTTCATTTTTCTATACATAGGGTAGTGTAAATTCATTTTTCTACCCTAAGAGAAGAAAAATATTACAGTCTTGAAGAGAGGGACCATAATTTCAAATGTTATTTATAATTTCTATACTACCTAGAATAGGCCCATTCCTGGTAGTTAAATGCCTGTCAGAGTAGAAAATCAAAGCTGACACACTGACAACACACATGAATAATGCTAATCAGTATGTTCTATTAACACAGCACTGAAATTATAAACCCCTTATTTTTGTTGTCCCGTGGGTATAGTGGTCAAGGAATTACTGGAGAGTATCTCTGTGGGATAGGATATTAGACATTTCTTTTCCATCTGTCTACACACATGGAGATGTTGGCTCTTGGCCTGTGTCAGAAATTAGATTGATCAGTATAGACATACTGAAATTAAATGTGTACAGGGAATACCTCCAGTTGTTACTGAAAGATTAGAATCTCCTTAGATATTTTAGGTTGGGACAAATAGACATCCACATAAAAGCAGTAAAGAAATCAAGTGGCGGGGGCTGGGTGTGGTGGCTCACACCTGTAATCCCAGCACTTTGGGAAGCTGAGGTGGGTGGATTGCCTAAGGTCAGGAGTTTGAGACCAGCCTGACCAATATGGTGAAACTCTATCTCTACCAAAAAAAAAAAAAAAAAAAAAATTAGCCGGGTGTGGTGGTGTGCATCTGTAGTCCCAGCTACTTGGGAGGCTGACGCAGGAGAATTGCTTGAACCTGGGAGGCAGAGGTTGTAGTGAACTGAGATCGCACCACTGCACTCCAACCTGGGTGACAGAGTGACACTCCATCTCAAAAAAATTAATAATAATAATAAAAGAAATCAGGTTGTGGGAAGGAAAGAAAATTTAAAAACGTAAGAGGGGAAATTTAATACAAGGATTTAGTAAGGCCAGAGAAATACATTTTGTTGCTTAGCTGACCATGAAGTCATGTTTCTTACGCATACAAGGCACTTCTGAACCTTTGCACTAGCCGTTCCTTCTTCTTGAAATTCTTTGCACCTGCCCTGCCTGGTGATTGTGTTTGTATTTTAGATATCAGCCCAATAGATTACTTGATTACCCTTCATCAAGTGATTCCACCCCATTTACTCTTCCTTCACTCTGTTATGTCCTTCATAATATCGAATTTACATTTATCTGGTTAATTTTTACACTTTTAAATTACTTTCTTTCTCATTAAAACATAAGCTTCATGAGGGCAGGTATGTTTTCTGTATTGCTTGCCACTTGAACTCAAAAGCAGTTGGGCCCCTTGGAAGCACTCTATAAACATTTGTGAAGCAATGAACGAATGTTGATTTGCTATTATGGAGAGTATAAGGACGTCATTTTTTCTTTTTTGATGGATTTTACACACACACACACACACACACACACACACACACACACACACATATATATGTTTAATTTATTTCAGGTTCAAGCAGGTTTGTTATACAGGTAAATTGCGTATCATGGGAGTTAGGTGTATAGATTATTTCAACACCCAGATGATAAGCATAGTTTCTGATAGATAATTGCTTGATCTTCACCCTCCTCCCTATCTCTACCCTCAAGTATGCTCTGGTGTCTCTTGTTCCCATCTTTGTGTCCATATGTACTCAATATTTAGCTCCAACTTACAAGAGATAACATGGTATTTTGTTTTCTGTTTCTGTGTTAATTCACTTAGGACAATGGCCCGCAGCTCCTTCCATGTTGCTGCCAAAGACATGATAGCATTCTTTTTTTATGGCTGTATAGTATTCCATGGTGTATAGGTACCACATTTTCTTTATCCTATCTACCATTGATTGGCATTTAGGTTGATTCTATGACTTTGCTATTGTGAATAGTGCTGCAGTGAACTACGTGCGTGTGTCTTATGGTAGAATGATTAATATTCCCTTGGGTATATGCCTCAAAATGGGATTACTGAGTTGAATAGTTCTTTTTTAAGTTCCTTGAGAAAGCACCAAACTGCTTTCCACAATGGTTGCACTAACTTGCATTCCCACCAACAGTGTTTAACCATTCCCTTTTCTCCATAACCTCACCAGCATCAAGGTGGTGGCTTGACCTTTTAATAATGGCCATTCTGACTGGTGTAAGATAGTTTCTCCTTGTGGCTTGATTTGCATTTCTCTAATGATTCGTGGTGTGGAGCATTTTTACATCTTGTTGACCATATGTGTATCTTCCTTTGAAAAGTGTCTGCTTGTGACATGTTATTTTATATTGGTGAAAATCACTTGGATTTTCCAGACTTATAGAGAAGGAAACTCTATAGCTGTTTTAGGTTTTTTATTTTCTATTTAACTACTCTTATCGTGTACATCCTCCAATGCTTAAAATCAAGCTTGGTGACTATTTTGCCTTTCTATACAGATAAGAATGATTTCATGTTGAGATTTTGGTCACAAATCCCCTCCTCTTATCTGTAAAATGAGAAGTTTGAACTTAATGATAATATAATGTCTTCTAAGTCTAAAACGCTATAATTCATAGAACTACACTTAAATATTTTATTCTTGTTTCCAACTAATCTTTATAAAGGTCAGAATTGGGTAACAGATGACAAAAAAAGGGCCTGGGTCAAAGTTCAAGTCAAGTGAGAAGGTAAAGTCGGTGTTAATTTAGGTCTTTATCTTGTTGGCCTGGTTGCAAGAGGAGTCTCAAATTATGTGGAAACCTTAATTATTAAAATTTACTCATCTCCATTGAGATGCTCCTGGAAATTCAGAAATAATATTAAGAATTTCAAAAGAAGCCATAAATTTTGCCTAAAGAAAATGCCAAGGAGTGACTTTTTCATTTGAAGAAAAAGACAACTTTCTAAACAAGAATAAATCTCAAACTTTTGTGGTTTTTACCAGCATTCCAACTTCTGCCAGAAATATTTCTCTTTTTCTCAAAGTATCTTTGCCACTGATGTAGACGGCAAAGAGAAGCAGAGAGGACAATGCTGAAGACAGAGTATAGTAGTTAAGAACTTTTGCTCTGGTCTGGGATCAGTATTTGGGCCACTAAACCCATCTGTCACCTCGAGCAAGTCCTTTAAGCTCCCTGACTCTCATGTTTCTCATCCGTAAAGTGTGTATAACAATAGTACTCATACAGCACTACTTGAGCTCTAAATGAGGTAATATATGAAAAGCATTTATCACAGAGCCTGGCTCATTATCAATTGCTTCATAAATATTAATCATGACTCTATTACTTTAATATTTGTAATATTCAACAAATATTTGGAAACAGCGTAAGTAATAAGATTAGAGTTTCTTCCTAGTATTCCCAATCCATCCCCTTCTCACCTCCACACACACATTGCTTGTTTAAAATGAGCTATTTAAAACCAAAGCATACATAGCAATGGAACTGTATACCAGCAACTTCCAATCTGTTATGAATGATTTAAATTATGAAAAAGATGACTTTTTATTAGTTATTGAACGCCCTCTCCCAACCTATTTCCTAAAATTGTGTTCTTTACTCTCTGCACTAAAATGTATTCATTTATTATATTCAGCATATGCATTTTTCACTGACTGAAAAATACAGAGCTCTGTGTCTACCATCAAAAAGCCTATTGCACAATGGTTAAGAGCATGGGTTTCAGAGTTATGTAGACCTAGTTTCAAATTCTGGCTTCCTTGTTTTGTATCTCTGTAAACATGAGAAAATGATTTATCAGCTCAGCCTTAATTTTCTTGGGTATAAAATGTAAAACCCTCCTTGTATGTTCTTATGACTATAATTCATGTAACAAATATAAAGTAATTTTTGTAAAGCACAAATCAGGGTATCTAACATATAATAAGCAACTGATTAATAGTTATTATTGTCATTGCTAAAATATACTATAGTATACAATTTTAAAATACCCTTTTTGAAATTTTTACATACTTACAATAAATATTACCATTTCTACCTCCTTATTAATCAAACTAATCTAGCCTTATAGGCAGGGCTATAACAGCAGCAGCAGCAGCAGCAGCAACAACAACAACAACAACAACAAAAACCTGTCAAATAACAGCAGCTTAACACAATTAAATATTATTTCTTGTTGACCTAAAGACTTCTGTAGTTCCAAACAACTCCTCAGGCCAGCTGTCTTTCATATTGTCATTCAAAAATACAAGTTGCCTGGCTTTTTAGTTGTTGTTCCCATCTACTCAACACAAGAAGACACTTCTGTGGGCCTAGAAGTAGAAAATTGGTATTGAGGAGCTCTAGTAATATCTTCCACAATCTTCTTCTCCCTGGTAGATTCTTGGGATATACATAGTAAAACCCTCATGATAAAATCAGAGAAATGCTGGCTCATAAAGAGAGATAGAGAAAATAAAATGGAATAAAGTGTGTCTCAGTTCATTTGTGTTGCTGTGAAGGAATACCTGAGGCTGAATAATTTATAAAGAAAAGGATTTGGTTTTGTTGGCTCGTGGTTCTGTAGGCTGTACAAGAAGCATGACACCAGTAACTGCTTCTCATGAGGGCCTCAGGCAGCTTCCAATTATGGTGGAAGGGAAAGGAGAGGAGGTATCACATGGCAAGAGAGAAAGGGGGTGGGTGGTGTCATGCTCTTTCGAACAACCAGTTCTCATGTGAACTAAGAGTGAGAGCTCATTCATAACTGCAAAGATGGCACCAAACCATTCATGGAGGAATGTGCTTTCATGATCAAAACACCTCCTAACAGGCCTCACCTCCAGCACTGGGGATTAAATCTCAACATGAAATTTGGAGAAAACAAATATCTAAACTATATCACAGGGACAATACCAGACATGTTTTATTTTTTTCATGCTAGCATGAATTTATTTTCTTCCTATTTGTCCAGAGAAAGGATTTGACTGAGAAAGTTAGTCTTGCTTATTGGAAAATGTGCCTTCATCATTTAACAGTGTCTCCCCTGGGCAAGGAAGGCTAGAAGTGATGGCACACCACATATTTGCCTTTCCTGGCTTAAGTAAAAATTGTGAGTATATTATTATGAAGTTATTATTTTGAACTATGTTTAGTATAAAAATGTCAAAGATACATAAAATGAATAGTAAAATCGATTTTATGTGTCTGCCACAAAACATCAATATTTTGCTAATGCTATTTTATATTAATGCTTCCTATTTGTTTTTTCTGTTAAATTTTAAAACATATCCCAGTGTGGTATCACTGGAATATGTTTGAAACACAACATGATCCAGGGTTGTATCACTTTATTACTTTAGTAGTTTTAACTACTTTACTAATACTTATGTTAACATTACATCCATGCCACTGTTGCATGTAAATTTAACAATAATTCCCTGATGTCATCTAATTCCTAGTCCATGTTTGAATTTTTCTGATTATTTCAAAAATGTTCTTTTTTTGTTTACTCTTAAAATTCAAACTATAACCTAGAACCAGTTATAATATTTGATTGTTATGTGTCCTTAGTCTGCTTTATCTTATAAATCTCTATCCAATTTTTATGTCATTAATTTGTTGGAGAAATCAGATCATTTGTCCTGCTGAATGTTGCACATTTTGAATTTATCAGTTCCCTTGTGGTTTGGCTAATCTTATATTTTTCCCCCATAAGCTTGTACATAGATATAAAGGATTGATTCAATTGACAGTCCATTCATTTGTGGAATATATGTATTTTATTTTTGCTTAAGTTTTATATTTCACGAAGGTATTTTTAAAGTTTTCCTAAGGACATCTTGCCTTGAACAATGTTGGCACAGATTTTATTATACTAACATTTCTGCTACTAACAATTATAAATGTCAAACAAGACTTATAAAATAGTTATTTGAAAGCATAGGATAGTGACACAAGCAGGCAGATACTTGAGGGAACAAAATGATTGAAAAAGGAAATATACTAGTTGCAATCCATATTTACATGTTTTTCCCCCACTCTCAACAATGGCTGGGAATTGAAATAGGAATCCAGAAAATGAGGAAGTCCACAGAAGGTAGAAACTCCAAAATCTGCATACATATTCTCTGCATTCATCGAATCTTTGATGTATACCTGAGCTGTATATGCGCATGGGGTGAGGCTTCAAGGAGTTCAAAACCTAGGAGGCTGAAAGAGCTAAAAATTTAATGGTTTTCTGGTGCTGGGAAGAGAGTCTGGGATACAATCCTCATTAAGTTAGGGCAGATTACCAAGTAGCTTGGGCTTTTGAGTTAAATCCCTAAAGGACCATGTCTTAGAATTAAGAACTATGTGGTGTAAGACCTGAGACTGTAAAACTGCTAGAAGAAAACAAACAAACAAAATACACAAAATTGTTTTGGCAGTGATTTGTTTTTTAGACTTGACTCCAAAAGCACAGGCAGCAAAAGCAATAATAGATAAATGGGATCACATCAAAATGAAAAATTTCTGCATAACAAAGGAAACAATTAAGCAAGGGAAGGGACAATTCACAGATTGAGAGAAAGTATTTGGAAACCAAATATCTGATAAGGGATTAATATCTAAAATATACAAGAAACTCAAACATTTCTATAGAAATAAAACAACTAATTCAGTTTACAAATGGGCAAGGGCCCTGAATAGACACTTCTCAGAAAAAGACGTACAAATTACCAAATGACCAACATATATGTAATCTGATTAGTGATGTTGACATGTACATATATATATGTATGGGTGTATGTGTGTGTATATGTATGTGTGCATATATGTGTATATATTACACAAACATATATATATCAACATTACTTATCAATAGTGAGATACAAATTAAAACCACAATGACATATACCCTCACACTTGTCAAAATGGCTATCATCAAAGAGACAAAAGATAACAAGTGTTGGCAAGCAGGTGGAGAAAAGGAAACATTTGTACACTGTTAGAATAAATGTAAATTAGTGCAGCCATTATGGAAAATTATATGGTGGTTTCTTAAAGAAAACAGAGTTACTGTATCATCGAGCAATCCCATGTTTTGGTATTTGCCCAAAAGATTTGAAATCAGTATGTTGAAGATATGTCTGCACTCCCATGATCATTGCAGCACTATTCACAATAGTGAAGTTATGGAATCAACCTGTGTGTCCATAAACAGATGAATAAATTTTAAAAATGTGGTGTGTATATATATATATATATATACACACACACACACAGACACATATATATACACACACACATATATATATAATTCAGCCTTAAGGAAGAAAAATTTGCCACTTGCAAGAACATACACGAAATTGGAAAATGTTATGCTAAGTGAAATAAACCAGCCACAGAAAAACAAATACCACATGTTCTTACTAATATGTGGAATCTAAAAGAATCAAACTCAGAGAGTACAATGGTGATTACCACAGGCACGTGGGTGAGTGAAATGGGGAGATGATGGTTAAAGGATACAAAGCTTCAGTTAGACAGGAAGAATAAGTTATGTATTCCTTTGAGATGTATTGCACAACATGGTAAATATAGTAAGAAATAATGTAATGTACATTCAAAATTGCTGAGAGTAAACTTCAGATTTTCTCACCACAAAAAATTGATAAATATTTGTGGTGATTAATATGTTAATTAGCTTTATTTATTCCACATTGTAGCCATAAATTATAACATCACTTCGTATCTTGTAAATATGCAAAACCATAATTTGCCAATTTGCAGTTTAAAAAAATAAAAAAGAAGTATATGGGAGAACCAAGATCTATGTTCTGAGACTAAGATCATTTATTCAGTAATAAAACCTAACACCAAGCCACCACAGAATAAAAGTGATTGACTATCATTAATTGAATTATCTGCTGGCACAAAACTTCATACTCTTCAGAGGAACACAAAATAATCCAGAGTATCTACAATGAATCACATATAATGTCCACTTTATAATCAAAGCTTACCAGACACAATAAAAGTCAAGAAAATATGACCATAAGGAGAAATAAACAATCAAACCTGCAGATAACCCAGCTGTGAAAATTAGTCAAACTAGGCAATTAGGCAAAGACTTTAAAATAACAAGTAAAATATATGAAACAATATATATGAAAGTAACATATATGAATGTCAAAAGAGACATGGGGATTCTAAAAGACAACCAAGCAGAAATCCCAAAATTAAAAATGCAATCTGAAATAAAAAATGAAATCTGAAATAAAAATGAAGTGACTGTGTTTAAACACAAATTATAAAATGCAAAAGAAATAACAAATATGAAATACAAAGTGAAGTGGCTGGGTTTAAACACAAATTATGAAATGCAGAAGAAATAATGAATTTGAAGGAAGGCCAATACAAATTTTTAAACAAATTGAAGCACAAAATAAAGTTGGGATAAGTAAATATAGTCTTAATGATCATGAAACCATGTCAAGTGATTTTAACATACATGTAATTGGACTCACCAAAGAAATAATAAAGAATGGAATAGAAAAGTGATGACAAAATATTAGCATTTTTTCAAATGTATTAAAAAGTAAAAATAATATAGATTCCAAAAGCTCAAACAAGAAAAAAACACAACCAAATGAAAACCAACAGAATACAAGAAAAACCAAACTATGAACACATGATAGTTAAACAGCTGAAAAGCAAATATAAAGAACGTGTTTTAACAACAGCTAACTAAAAATACATACTTCATGCAAGGAAATACTGATCAGAATTATAGCAACAACATCAGCTATAGCACAAAGCTAGAACACATTCAAAGGCCATCTTTAAAGTACTGAGTGAAATAAAGCAAAAAGAAAGAAAATTTATATTATGTAAAAATATTCAGCAAAATATACATCAAAAATGAATACAAAATAATGAAAATTTTATATAAATAAGAGCTGAGACTAAAACTTGCAAAAGAATTTATCCAGAATAAATGAAAAAGCTAACAATTGAAAATTCAGATCTACAAAAAAAGAATTAAGAGCACTGAAATGGTAAATATAAAGATTAGTTTTCTCTGCGTTATATTATTTAAAAGACAATTGATCATCTATAAAATTTTAAAAATCACTAAAATGATGTATTGTAGGTTTAAAATACCTCTGGATTTAACACAGAACTACAATATTAGAAGGGACAGAAGAAACGGCATGAATTTATTCTGTTGTAATTTTTTCTTATACATTAAATCCTACAAAGTTTCTTTTCTTTAAGTGTCATTATACATTAAATGAAATGGCATTAAGGATTCAGATTGAATTTTGACATTTACCTTTAAAAATAATACGATGCCATAGCTAACAAGCCAGTAATGCAGATATTTTAAAAAACGAAAATTCTCAGACCAAAAGATGTTAGTAAAGAGCAGCCAAAGAAACAAAAAACAGAGAGTTCAGAGACAGGAGGAAAATAAAAACAAAAACAGAGATGGGGCCAGGCGCGGTGGCTCGCGCCTCTAATCCCAGTGCTTTGGGAGGCCAAGGCGGGTGGATCACAAAGTCAGGAGTTCGAGACCATCCTACCCAACACGGTGAAACCCCGTCTCTACTCAAAATACAAGAAATTAGCCGGGTGTGGTGGCAGGCACCTGTAGTCTCAGCTACTCGGGAGGCTGAGGCAGGAGAATGGCGTGAATCCAGGAGGCCGAGCTTGCAGTGAGCCGAGATCACGCCATTGCACTCCAGCCTGGGCGACAGAGCAAGACTCTGTCTCAAACAAACAAACAAACAAACCAGAGATGGTATACTGAAACCCAGACATATCAGCAATTAGGTTAAATAAAAATTATACTGAACATTTCAATTAAAAGGAAGACATTTATGGAATAAAAAAGGAAACCGTGAGTGTGTGTGTGTGTGTGCGCGCGCGTGTGTGCGTGTGCATATGGCTGCCATATGAATATGAGAAAGCAGTTCAAAAAGAAACATTAACATATAGAAAGGGAAACATTTCATAATTATAAAACGGTAAATTTATCAAGAGAACATAATGACCCTTAATGTGTACACACCTAATAACAGAACTTAAAAATACATGAAAGAAGAATTGGCAAGACTAAAGAAATAGACATCTTTACAATCACACTTAATTGTATCTGCAAAGTCCATTTGCCATATAAGGAAATACATTGACAGAATCTATGGATCAGGATATGGACATCTTTAGGATCCAGTATTCTGTCTACCACAGCAATGTACCAAACACCCACAAGACTCACTCTTTAACAGATTCAATGATTGTGAATGATCTCTCTCTCTCCTGCTCTGTCTCTCCCCTGCCCCCAACTCTCTTTCTTTCTCTTTCTCTTCTCTATCTTGGCAACTTTAGCAAAAAGGGGGAAAACAAAAAAGTAAAGAAAGTGTGAAGGCATGAATGAATCAAGAGTGTAAGTAAGCATGGAATTCTGTTATAATTTTTGAGGGCCTTTTTTTTTTATTATACTTTAAGTTCTAGGGTACATGTGCACAATGTGCAGGTTTGTTATATATGTATACATGTGCCATGTTGGTGTGCTGCACCCATTAACTCGTAATTTACATTAGATATATCTCCTAATGCTATCCCTCCTCCCTATCCCCTCCACACAATAGGACCTGATGTGTGATGATCCCCTTCCTGTGTCCAAGTGATCTCATTGTTCAGTTCCCACCTATGAGTGAGAACATGCAGTATTTGGTTTTCTGTTCTTGTGAGAGTTTGCTGAGAATGATGGTTTCCAGCTGCATCCATGTCCCTACAAAGGACACAAACTTATCCTTTTTTATGGCTGCATAGTATTTCATGGTGCATATGTGCCACATTTTCTTAATCCAGTCTGACACTGATGGACATTTGGGTTGATTTCAAGTCCTTTGCTATTGTGAATAGTGCCGCAATAAACATACATGTGCATGTGTCTTTAGAGCAGCATGACTTATAATCCTTTGGGTATATCCCTAGTAGTGGGATGGCTGGGTCAAATGGTATTTCTAGTTCTAGATCCTTGAGGAATCACCACACTGTTTTCCACAATGGTTGAACTAGTTTACAGTCCCACAAACAGTGTAAAAGTGTTCCTATTTCTGCGCATCCTCTCCAGCACCTGTTGTTTCCTGACTTTTTAATGATTGCCATTCTAACTGGTGTGAGATGGTATCTCATTGTGGTTTTGATTTGCATTTCTCTGATGGCGAGTGATGATGAGCATATTTTCATGTGTCTGTTGGCTGTATGAATGCCTTTTTATGAGAAGTGTCTGTTCATATCCTTTGCCCACTTTTTGATGGGGTTGTTTGTTTTTTTCTTGTAAATTTGTTTGAGTTCTTTGTAGGTTCTGGATATTAGCCCTTTGTCAGATGAGTAGTTTGCAAAAAGTTTCTCCCATTCTGTAGGTTGCCTGTTCACTCTGATGGTAGTTTCTTTTGCTGTGCAGAAGCTCTTTAGTTTAATCAGATCCCATTTGTCAATTTTGGCTTTCGTTGCCACTGCTTTTGGTGTTTTAGACATGAAGTCCTTGCCCATGCCTATGTCCTGAATGGTATTACCTAGGTTTCCTTCGAGGGTTTTTATGGTATTAGGTCTAACATTTAAGTCTCTAATCCATCTTGAATTAATTTTCATGTAAGGAGTAAAGAAAGGATCCAGTTTTAGCTTTCTACTTATGGCTAGCCAATTTTCCCAGCACCATTTATTAAATAGGGAATCCTTTCCCCATTTCTTGTTTTTGTCAGGTTTGTGAAAGATCAGATGGCTGTAGATGTGTAGTATTATTTCTGAGGGCTCTGTTCTGTTCCATTGGTCTGTATCTCTGTTTTGGTACCAGTACCATGCTGTTTTGGTTACTGTAGCCTTGTAGTATAGTTTGAAGTCAGATAGCGTGATGCCTCCAGCTTTGTTCTTTTGTCTTAGGATTGTCTTGGCAATGCAGGGTCTTTTTTGGTTCCATATGAACTTTAAAGTAGTTTTTCCAATTCTGTGAAGAAAGTCATTGATAGCTTAATGGAGATGGCATTAAATCTATAAATTACCTTGGGCAGTATGGCCATTTTCACAATATTGATTGTGAAATATTGATTCTTCCTATCCATGAGCATGGTAACTGGTAACAAGGATTTCCTACCATCTCTACATTATTCTACAGCAAATGGACTATGTTCACTATTCTTCTAGTTGGTTCTAATTTCTATTCTAAAATTGACAAATCTGTTCTAGCTTCTTTTTACTTCTTTCCCCAGTATCCTCAAATTATTCTTCCATTTGTTTGTGTCCTCTTTTATTTCACTGAGCAGTGATTTGTAGTTCACCTTGAAGAGGTCCTTTACATCCCTTGTAAGTCGGATTCCTAGGTATTTTATTCTCTTTGAAGCTATTGTGAATGGGAGTTCATTCATGATTTGATGCTCTGTCTGTTACTGGTGTGTAAGAATGCTTGTGATTTTTGCACATTTAATTATTATTTTTCTAGGAGTGTGGAGCATGGTTCTTATTTCAGTTTTTATTATTTTTAAAAATGCTACTAATTTTGGAAAATGGGGTCAGGATGTCATGAAATCAAATGAATGGAGTTCCAACTCAGAGAGATCACTAAATTACACATTAATTCATTTTAAAATTCACTTAACACATTAATTAAGTACAACTATGTGTACTTTATAGTGGCCTTTATGCAAATGGTTAAAGGTAATTGGGATGTGCTAGTACGTAACAAGTTTTATTGAATACCTACCCCGTACACACACTAAACTCAGCCTGGGAAATACAGCAATGGATGGTACATGCCTATTCTCTGTGTTCATAGAGCCCAAATCTTCCAAAGGGGCATCCTATTGATGAAACTCTAGAAAAGCATTTAAAAAAACTATTAATATTAATTCACTTTTACAATTAAAGGTCCTAAAGGTCTTTCCCTAGAGACATTTGGGAGATGGTAGGAAATCCTTGTTACCAGTATATGAAAAATGATGAAGAATGAAATACAAAATGTATTACATTGAGAGTTAATCTAGTAACTATTTAAAAACATGTACAGCATGATGAATTTGGTGCTTGAAATCTTGCAGAAAAACTACAGTGGTATGTAATTAGAAATGGAAAAGATCATAGAACAAATATCTTACAAAACAGCTGAAAAAGAACACTGTTCACAACAGAATAACCTCCTGGAACAACAGATGGGTGCTTAGTTTCCTGGGACATTCAGAGAAAAATCATATTAAAAAGCTCAGAAAAAAATCATGGTGGAGAGTCACTTATTATTCTACAGCAAATGGACTACATTCACTTTTCTTCTAGTTGGTTCTAATTTCTATTCAAAAATTGACAAATCTGTCTAGTTTCTTTTTACTTCTTTCCCCAGTATCCTCAATTATTTTTCAAATGTATGGATTCTTGTAATCATTACCTTGTGATTTTTCAGAACAGGAGAGAGTGTTTTTAGAGGAAAGTGGTGAACAATGACATAAGAATCACAATCTCATTTTACTTGTAATTGTTTTGTTAGATATGTGTGTGTCTCCATATCACACATGTTAAACCAAAAATCATGTATGTTTAAAGAAGATAAATCTAATTGTTGCAGAGAAAAATTTATAAATGTTTATTCAAGTTGCATTTATTTGAGAAAATTATATTTGAAAAGAGAGATTCATGGCCAAATATTCCATCTAACACATTGCATGAGTTAGGACAATTAAAACTACAACTACAAAATTTTGTGACAGAACATAATAAAGTTTGCTTCTCCCTTGTGCAAAGTACAAAGTACATGATGATTCTCTAGAACAACTGTCCTCCATTAGGTGACTTTGAAGTCCAGGTCACTTGTGGCACTTCCTCTATCTTAATACATGTTCTTTCAAGCACGGAACGTAGATGAAGGGTCTGTCTCTTGCACTGAAAATAGAATGCTTTGGCTGAGAAGGAGCACATATCAGGTTTGCTCACAACCCATTCATCAGACCTTACTCAGAGCTGGTCACATGACTCTTCCTGCTAAGGGTATGGGTGTTTGGACAGAAAAAGGAGAATGGTATATATGTGAGTACTAGAAATCTACACCATATACATGCTCTATCTTCTTCTGCGAGAATGTAAACCCATGAGGGCAGGGATGTCTGTCTGTTTAATTCACTGCAGCTGTAGCCCCAAAGCCTTGAATAGTTTCCTGTACATAATTGATGCTGAATAGTTATTAAATAAATGCAGAAAAAAATCACCTGGAGGTTATTTCCTCCAGATAGGGCTTTGGGTGACAGATACTTGGACTTTCTTAGAGTTTTCCTGAGTAAGTAAAATGTACAATAATGATATTGAATGGTGAGAAAGCTGGGGTGACTAGACACAGGCTCGGAATAATCATGATGGCCTTTGTAGTCAAATTACTTTCAGGTACAGATAGCAGGCTACTCAAGTAAAAAAGACTTAAACAACTGGGATTTAACAGTCTCCTACATAATAAACATTATTCACTACAATAGACATGGAGTGATTTGTTGGCTCAATAATTATCAAAGACCCAGAGTGTCCTTATCTTTAAAAACTTGGAGTTATCAGCATACGGATGGCATTTGGAGTCATGAGACTGAATGAGATCACCAATGAAAGTGATGTTGAAAGAAAATGGGAATCATTAGAGTTCTTCAATATTAAGAATTTGGGGAAATTAGGTGGCACTTAGTAGCTCGGTAACTTTGGGGAAGTTGCTTAACCTTTCTGAGCCTGCACCTTTTCAGCTCTTAAATGAGGATAATATATAAATAGCCATGTATCCATACAATCTACTCAAAACTCCTAAAGTTACCCAGGCTTGTCTTTTCAGTGTAACATTAAGGAATAAGGATTATATAAAACAATGCATGTGCCATACACTGTGTGTACCTGATATGTATTAACTTTCTTTACACAAAGTATTTATCTGTGTAAATGAGAGTTCTGAAACACACCCAGCTTGTTCCCTCTCAAGGTGTTCACACATGCTTTTCCCTTTGTCAGGAATTTTTTCCCTGGTAGTTGCCCATGGAAATCTTGTCACTAAAATCTCAGCTCAAGTGTCCCCTGCTTAGATACCTTCCATGTTTACTCTGCCTCCTACTGTCTTCTGCATTTTAGTTACTCTCAGTTACATCACTCTGTTTTATCTTCATGTTACTTATTTAAAGTGTTTAAAACAATTAATTAATAATTAAATAATTACATCACATGATTTAAATTGTTCTTATTTGCATGTTATTTACTTGCATATTTTCTCTCCTACTCAGACTATGAGCTTCATGTAACAGAGACCTTGGCTATGTTGTTATTGGCTCTATTCCCAGGTGCTAAAGTAATGACTGACATTTAATAGATGCTCACTACATTCTCACTAAAGTCTGTTACTTGTTGTCTCTGGAGTCTCCTTTTATTTCTATTTCAACAAAATAATTAAATTAAATTCTTACATTTCCCTTTTCATTGTCTTTCTACTCTAGCTACCTTAAGCAGTAGTTCAACAATGTTTTTGTCCCAGGATCATCTTTGCCTTCTGTCTTTGCAGAAATGAGGAAAGTTTACTATGGACTGAGCTTCAGCAAACTGGCTTAGATGTTGATGTGGCAGTTTATGACCACAAGGATTTCTCCCAGTGTCAACGCATTAATTGCATTGGCAAGTGGCTGATGTGTGTGTAAGTGGCTCCAAGCTAAAATTTTCTTACTGAAGGAGAATGAGGAGCAAGATGGTGGAGTAGAAAGAGCTACCAATTACATTCCCTGCAATGACACCAAGTTAACAACTATCTACATGGAAATAAAACACTTTCATAAGAACTAAAAGTCAGATGAGTACTTACAGTACTTGGTTTTAACTTCCTATCACTGAAAGAGACACTAAAAAGATAGAAAATACAGTCCTAAATCACCAATGCCACACCTCCCCAACCTTGTGCAACCATGGCATGGTACAAAGAGCATTTCTGGGCACTAGAGGAGGAAGAACACAGCAATTGTGAAGCATTGGATTCAGTGCTGTACTGTTAGAGCAGATAGGAAACCTGGGTCAAACTCAGCTGATGCCCACTCATCAACAGAGCATTTGAACCAGCCCTAGGCAGAAAGGAATCATGCATCTCAGCAGTCCAAACTTGAGTTCCTGCAAACATAGTCACTGAGGGCTACAGCCATTGAGGGCACAGACCCAGTGCTGTGTTGGATTCAGGTCTGACCCAGCACAGTCACAGTGGTGCTAGCAACAGGGGTGCTTGTGTCATTTCACCTTCAGCTGTAGGTGGCTCAGAGAGAGAGAGAGAGAGAGAGAGAGAGAGAGAGAGAGAGAGAGAGAGAGAGAGAGAGAGAGACTCTGTATGTTTGGAAGAAAGTAAGAGAAGAGAACAAGAGTCCCTGCCTGATAATTTAGAGAATTTTCCCAGATCTGATTCAAGATAATCACACTGGTACCTCTACAAGTCTACAAGAACCACAGGATTACTGGGCTTGGGATGCCCCCTAATTAAAGATAATGACAGAACCTGCAATTACTTTTGTGCCAACCTAATACATCTTAGATCAAAACACTTAGATTACAACGCTTAAATCAAGTCCTTTCAAATATCTGGAAAGCCTTCCCAAAAATGATGGCTACAAATAAGCCCAGATAGTGAAGATCATAATGAATACCTACCTCTTAAATGCCCAGACAGTGAAGAACATCTACTAGCATCAACATCATCCAGAAAAATATGACCTCACCAAATGAACTAAATAAGGCACCAGGGACCAATCCTAGAGAAACAGAGATCTATGACCTTTTAGTCAGAGAATTCAAAATAGCTGTGTTGAGGAAACTCAAATAAATTCAAGATAACATAGAGAAAAAACTCAGAATTCTATCAGATAGATTTAGCAAAAAGATTGAAATAATTAAAAGTAATCAAGCAGAAATTCTAGAGCTGAAAAATGCAATTGGTATATGGAAAAATACATCAGTCTTTTAATGGCAGAATTGATCATGCAGAAGAAGTAGTGAGCTTTAAGGTAGGCTTTTTTAAAAAAATACATGGTCAAGGAAGACAAAATAAAAAAAAATGAAACATGCCTACAAGATCTAGGAAATAGCCTCAAAGGGACACATCTAAGAGTTATTGGCCTTAAAGAGGAGGTAGAAAAAGATAGCGGTAGAAAATTTATTGAAAGGGATAACAACAGATAACTCCCCACACCTAGAGAAAGATATCAATATCCAAGTACAAGAAGATTATAAAACACCAAGCAGATTTAACCTAAAGAAGACTACCTCAAGGCACTTAATAATCACACTTCCAAAGGTCAAGGATAAAGAAAGAATCCTGAAAGCAGCAAGAGAAAGGAGACAAATAATGTACTATGGAGCTCCAATATGTCTGGCAGCAGACTTTTCTGTGGAAATCCTTCAGGCCAAGAGAGAGTGGCATGACATATTTAAAATGCTGAAGAAAAATAACTTTTACCCTAAAGAGTATATCTGTGAAAATATTCTTCAAACATGAAGGAGAAACGAAGACTTTCCCAGAAAAACAAAAGCTGAGGGATTCCATTAATGCCAGGTCTGTCCAATAAAAATTGCTAAAGTACTTTGATCAGATTAAAAGTACATTAATGAGCAATAAATAATCATCTGAAGGTACAATATAAAGTGGTAATAATAAGTACACAGAAAAACACAGAATATTATAATGCTGTAACTGTGATGTGTAAACTACTTTCATCATAAGTAGAAAGACTAAATGAACCAATCAAAAATAATAAATACAACAACTTTCCAAGACATGGTACAATAGGATATAAATAGAAACAATGAAAAGTTAATAGGTGGGGAGACAAAGTTAACACATAGAGTTTGATATGGTTTGACTGTGCCCCCACCCAAATCTCATCTTGAATTCCCAAGTGTTGTGGGAGGAACCCAGTGGGAGGTAATTGAATCACAATATCAGGTATTTCCTGTGCTATTCTTATGATAGGAATAAGTATCACAAGATCTGATGATTATATAAGGGGAGTTTCCCTGCACAAGCGCTCTTCTCTTGTTTGCCTGCCATGTGAAATGTGCCTTTCATTTTCTCCCATGATTGTGAGACATCCCCAGCCACATGGAACTGTAAGTCCATTGAACCTTTTTCTTTCTTCCCAGTCTTGGGTATGTCCTTATCAACAGCATGAAAGTGGACTGATACAGAGTTTTTATTAGTTTTCTATTTGCTTGCTTGATTGTTTATGAAAATAGTGTTAAATTGTTAATAGGTTAAAATAATGGGTTATAGGATAGTATTCATAAGGCTCATGGTAACTTCAAATCAAAAAATGTATAAAGAATACACAAAAGATATGAAAAGTATGAAACAAAATCATATCAGAAGAGAAAATAACCTTCAGTAGAGGAAGACAGGAAGGAAAGAAAAAAGAAACAGAATACTGTAAAACAACCAGAAAACAAATAACAAAATGGCAAGAGTAAGTTCTTACTTATCAATAATAATATTGAATGTAAATGGACTTAACTCTCTAATCAAAAGACATAGACTGGCTCAATGTACGAAAAAACAAGACCCATTGATCTGTTGCCTACAAGAAATACATTTCATCTATAAAGACCACACAGTCTGAAAATAAAGGGATGGAACATGGTGTTCTATGCTAATAGAAATTTTTAAAAAGTAAGACTCACTATACTTAGACAAAATAGCTTTTAAAACAAAAACTATAAGAAGAGACAAGGAAGGTCACTATATAAGGATAAAGGGGTCAATTCAGAAAGAAGATATAATAATTTTAAATATATATGCACCCAACACTGGAGCATTTAGATATGTAAAGGAAATATTATTGAGCTGAAGAGAGAGATAGGCTCCAATACAGTAATAGCTCATTTTCAGTCACTCATTTTCAGCACTGGACAGCTCTTCCAGGCAGAAAGAAACAATAAAGAAACATCAGAATTAATCTGCATGTAGACCAAGTGGATCTAATAGGTATTTATAGAACATTTCATCTAAGAGCTGCAGGATACACATTCTTTTCCTCAAGACACAGATCATTCCTAAAGAAAGACCATTGTAAGGTCACAAAACAAGTCTTAAAGCAGTTCAAAAAATTGAAATAATATCAAGCATATTTTCTGACCACGAGGCAATAAAACTAGAAATTAATAACAAGAGGAATTTTGGAAACTATACAATTACATGGAAATTAAACAATATGTTTCAAATGACCAGTGGGTCAATGAAGGGATTAAGAAGAAAGTAAAAAACTTTCTTGAAACAAATGATAATGGAAACACAACATACCCAAACCTATGGGATACAGCAAAAGCAGTACTCAGAGGGAAGTTTATAGCTATAAGTGTCCTACATCCAAAAGGAGAAAAAACTTTAAGTGAACAGTCTAACAATTCATTTTAAAGGATTAGAAAAGGAAGAGCGAGTCAAACCCAAAATTAGTAGAAGAAACAATAAAGATTAGAACAGAAATAAATGAAATTAAAATGAAAAAAATACAAAAGATCAACAAACAAAAAGTTGTTTTTTTGAAAAGTTACACAAAATTGACAATCCTTTAGCCAGACTAAGAAAAAAAGAGAGAAAATCCAAGTAAATAAAATCAAAAATGAAAAAGGAGACATTACAACTGACATTGCAGGAATTCCAAAGATCATTAGTGGCTACTATGAACAACTATATGACAATACATTGGAAACTCTAGAAGAAATGGACAAATTCCTAGATACATGAAACCTACCAAGATTGAACTGGGGAGATATCCAAAACCTGAAAAGACCAACAAGCAACAAGATCTAAGCCATAATAAAAAGTGGTCAACCAGGTGCAGTGGCTCATGCCTGTAATCCCAGCACTTTGGGAGGCCAAGGCAGGTGGACCACTTGAGGTCAGGAGTTCGAGACCCACCTGGTCAACATGGTGAAACCCTGTCTCTACTAAAAATACAAAAACATAACTGGTCATGGTGGTGGGCACCTGTAGTCCCAGCTACTTGGGCGGCTGAAGCATAAGACTCATGTGAACGCGGGAGGCAGAGCTTACAGTGAGCCAAAATCACACCACTGCACTCCAGCCTGTGTGACGGAGTGAGATTCCATCTCAAAAAATAAAAAGAAAAAAAAGTTGTCCACTAAAGAAAAGCCTGGGATCTGATGGCTTCACTGCTGAATTCTACCAAACATTTAAAGAATTAATACCAATACTACCCAAACTATTCCAAAAATAGAGAAAGGAATACTCCCAAGTTCTACAAGGCCAGTATTACCCTGATATGAAAACTAGGCAAAGACACATGAAAGAAAGAAAACTATAGGCCAATATCTCTAATGAATATTGATGCAAAAATCCTTGACAACATACTATCAAACCAAATTTAATCAATACATTAGAAAGATCATTCATCATGATCAGGTAGGATCTATCCCTGGGATACAAGGATAATTCAACATATGCAAATCAATGTGATACATCATATCAAAAACATGAAGGATAAAAACCATATGATCATTTTAATTGATGCTGAAAAAACATTTAGTAAAATTTCACATCTCTTTATGATAAAAACCCCCAAAAAACTGGGGATAGAAGGAATGTACCTCAACATAATAAAAGCTGTATATGACAGACCCACAGCTAGTATTATACTGAAGGAGGAAAGACTGAGAGTCTATCCTCTAAGACCTGGTACATAACAATGATGCCCACTGTCACCTCTATTATTCAGCATAGTACTGAAACTCCTAGGCAGAGCAATCAGACAAGAAAAAGATATAAAGGGCATCCAAATTGGAAAGGAAGAAGTCAAATTATCTTTGTTTGCAGATAATATGATCTTCTATTTGGAAAAACCTAGAGACCCCACGGGAAAACTATTACAACTGATACATTCATTAAAGTTACAGGATACAAAATCAACATACAAAAATCAGTAGTATTTCCATATGCCAACAGTGAACAATGTAAAAAGGAAGTAAAAACATAATCCCATTTATGATAGCCACTCATAAAATTAACTACCTGGGAATTAACCAAAGAAGTGAAAGCTCTCTACAACAAAAACTGTAAAACACCCATAAAAGAAATTGAAGAGGATACCAAAAAATGGAAAAACATCAATTTTCATGGATTGGAATAATCAATATTATTAAAGTGTCCATACTACCCAAAGCAGTCTGCAAATTCAATGTAACTCCTGTCAAAATACCAATGATATTATTCACAAAAACATGAAAACATCCTAAAATTTATGTGGAAGCCCAAAAGACCCAGAATAGCCAAAGCTACGCTAAGCGAAAAGAACAAAACTGGAAGAATAACCTTACCAGATTTCAAATTATACTATAGGGCTATAATAACCAGAACAGCATGGCACTGGCCTAAAAACAGACACCATAGATCAATGGAGCAGAATAAAGAACCCAGAAATATGTATACAAAACTCATTTTTGACAAAGATGCAAGAATATACACTGGGGAAAAGATGGTCTCTTTAATAAATGGTGCTGAGAAAACTGAATATCCATAAGCAAAAGAATAAAACTAGACACATATCACCATATACAAAAAGAAAATAAAAAATGAATTAAAGACTTAAGTCTAAGATGTCAAACTATAAAACTACTACAAGAGAACATTGGGGAACCTCTCCACGACATTGATCTTGGCAAAAATTTCTTGAGCAATACCCTATGAGCACAGGCAACCAAAACAAGAGTGCACAAATAGAATCACATCAAGTTTAAAAGCTTCTGCACAGTAAAGAATACAATCAATCAACAAAATGAAGAGACAATCCGCAGAATAGGAGAAAATATTTTGCAGACTACCCATTTGACAAGGGATTAAGAACCAGAATACATAAGGAGCTCAAACAACTCTAGGAAAACGTTCAATAATCCCATAAAAATGGACAAAAATTTGAACAGACATTTCTCAAAAGAAGACATACAAATGGCAAATATACATAAGAAAAGGTGCTCAACATCATTGATCATTACAGAAATTCAAATCTAAACTACAATGAGATATCATCTCAACCAGCTCAAAATGGCTTTTATCTAAAGACAGGAAATAACAAATGCTGGCAAGAATATGGAGGAAAGGGAACACTATTGGTGGGAATATAAATTAGTATAACAACTATGGAGAACAGTTTTGTGGTTCCTCAAAAAACTAAAAATTGAGCTATTATATGATCCAGCATTCCCACTGCTGAGTATATATTCAAAAGAGAGGAAATCAGTATATTGAAGAGATATCTGCACACCGATGCTTGTTGCAGAACTGTTTTCAATAGCTAAGATTTGGAAGAAACCAAAGTGCCCATCAACAGATGACTAGATAAAGAAAATGAGGTACATATATACGATGGAGTACTATTCTGCCATAAAAGAGAGTGAGATCCAGTCAGTTTACAACAATATGAATGGAACTGGAGATCATTATGCTAAGTGAAATAGGCCAGGCACAGAAAGACAAACATCACATGTTCTCACTTATTTGTGGGATCTAAAAATCAAAACAATGGAACTCATGGACATAGAGAGTAGAAAGATGGTTACCAGAGGCTAGGAAGGGTAGTGAGGGGCTTGTTGGGGGGCGGATGGGGAAGGTGGGAATGGTTAACGGGTACAAAAAATAGTTATAAAAATGAGTAAGACCTACTATTTGAGAGCACAATAGGGTGACTGTAGTCAATCATGACTTAATTGTACATTTTAAATAAAGAGTATAATTGCATTATTTGTAATTCAAAGGAGAAATGCTTGAGTGGATGGTTACCCCACTCCCCACGATGAGCTTATGTCAGATTGCATGCCTGTGTCAAAACATCTCAAGTATCCTATAAATGTATACACCTACGTACCCACAAAATTAAAAAAGAAATTTTAATTAAAAGACTTTCTTACTCAGGGACACTTGGGTCCAACAAGAAATCAGTTCAGTGCATATGATTGCTTACATAGATCTGTCTGCTCTTTGCTGCAGCATAATGCTGACTGAAACCTCTAGTCACATGAAGTGTAGAAAGAAAGAAGTTCCAGGTTCCCCAAACACTTTCTTAAGAATAACAAAATAGTTAACCCAGGTTAGAGTTGCTTCACAAACATCTAATCTTTTTGTTTCACTTTTTATTACTTGTTTTAAAAAATGTCCAAGGTAAGGCAGACTGGAAACATGGCTATTGTTCAGGTTTGTAATAGAGAAGTGAATTGCTCCCATTATCAATTACAATTGCCATATTCAGAGTATAAAATCCAAAAACAACTTCAATTGATTTAAGTTACTGAGTTAACTCTCTTCTACATTTTCAACTCTAGTGTCCTGCTCACTGTCTCTTCCACCAAGGCTGAGTAGAGGATCAAGAACTTATCTAGGAAAAGTGATTAATGGTGACGTAGTGTAGAACAAAATCCTATTTCATTATCAGCAGCAGCTGTTGCTCTAAAGGTCTGGAGTATCTGAGTAATTGTTTCAACTAATTTCCTTTGTCCTTTCAAAGCCCAAGAAAAGCAATTTGATTAAAAAAAAAATCTCCCCCGAGGGACATGGGTATACTAGCTAAAAGAACATCAATACAATGCCTTCACCTTTCACATCATTGGCATCTGATAATCTCAATAACATTCACAAAGACCTCCTGGAGCAGGAGGCTGCAGAAGATAGAGTGGTGTTTTACGCAGAAAAAAGCAGAGAATGTAGCACTGGCCTTAGCAATAAGAGGGAATGGGAATCTGGGAAATGTCAAGGAGAAGAGACAAGAAATCCAATATAACAGCCGCAGTCATATATTGTTCTGAGCTGGTATGAGATAGAGAGGGAGAAGAAACTTTAAATGGTAAGAGTGAGGCAAATGGTGTCAAGGAAAGCAATTTTCTTTTCCTTTTAGTTTTATAGAGAGAGAGTAGAAGGAAAAATAACTTGGATTACAAAGTTCTAAAGGGGGATGCACATGAAATAGAAGAGGAATGCGGGCTTAGGAGTCACCAACATAACACTTTTTAGTTTGTGATAAAGTATAGGAGAGAAAAATCCAAACTGATCATGAAACAGTGTAGAGTGTTATTGCCAGAACCTTAGTTTTGTTATTGATTTAGCTACTCAGACAACTGTCAGGATCCACTTCCCACCCCACCATGTCCCTAGTTGTACCACACGGGTCCTAGAATACTGTAAGTTAAAATAACACAACTTTGTAAATTTAAAACTTGTAATACAAAAACTTGTAATTCAAAAAATTTTATCCATCAACTGACATCCCCTGAACCATGCAAACAAGAGAACTAATGGCACAAGTGATCTCTGATTCAAAAAGATGGGCTTTTGCAGAAATATTTATAAGTTAGAAGATGAAAATAAAATCCCAAGATCTTTCTCACCAATTCCACCACCTATATACAGTGTAATGATGAATCAGTCACAATTCATAAGGGACCTGGCAGGAAGAAAGGAATATTATTTATTCAACAGTTTATTAAATATGAATTTAGTTGTGCCAGCTCTGTGCCCCTCACTGTTCCATATACTGGGATGGAACAGCAAACAATGTCCCTGAACTCAAGAACACACATTCTAGCAATAGAGGCAGACAGCAAACACACACATGCACAGTACACCTAATATAGTAGGTGATGTGAAGAAAAACAGAGCACAGTAAGGGAGACAAGGTGGCCTAGAGAGAACTGGTGTACTGTTATTTAGCATACTTAGGAAAAATCTATCAGATAAGGTGACTTTCAAGCAGAGATTTGAAGGAAGTAAGGAAGAAAGGTGTGCAGATGACTGAAGGAAGAGGTAACCAGGTAAAGAAAACAGTAAATGCAGGGACCCTGAGGTGAGAAAGTATAGGCATTTCCAGGGATGTCTAAAGTAGGCTTAGTGATTAGAACAGAATAACAAGGACAGGTAAGACGAAGTCAATGTCTGAAGTTCTGTTCATTAGGAAGACATAACTCAAATAGCTAGGAATGGACAAAAAATAAAACAAAACAAACAAACAAACAAAAACGCTGTTGTCGGATGCTGGCTTTTCAAGATGATCTTGCTTTACAGAACTCATGGGAGACAGACAAGGGCAGCAGATTTGAAACATTGCATCTGAATTCATTTCCAATTCTATTTTAATGACGGGTCTTTGATTTTTTGTGTGTGGTTGAAGTATTTACTGTAATATTTGTCAATTCACATGCAGTTTTGTAAAATAGTACAGAGAGATCCCATGTAAATTTTGTTCATTTTCCTTGATGGTAACATTTTGCGAGGAAATAATATAGTATCACAACTAAAATGTTAACATTGATACAATATACTGATCTTATTCAAATTTTCCCCCTCACATTTGTATTGGTGTGTGTGTTCAGTTTTACGCAGTCATTTACATGTAGGTTAATTTATCCACCACCACAATCAAGACCCTGAAAGTTCCAATATAAGAGTCTCTCCTGCTAGCCTTCTATATTAATAATATGCTATCTCTTATGTACCCTACATATCTTTCCCCCTTCTCCTCCCCTGCCCCTAAGGCCTTCTACTCAGTAATATGCCCTCCATTTCTACATTTTTGTCATTTCAAAACTGTTGTATAAATGAAATCACACAGTATATGAACTTTTAGGATTGTAATTTTTTTTTCCAACTCAGAGTAATTACCTGGAAATTTATTCAAGTTGTTGAGGTATAAATAGTTCAATCTTTTTTATTGCTAAGTAATATATCTCATACTATGGATGTACCATAGTGTGTTTAACCATTCACCTGTTGAATGATACATGGGTTGATTCCAGTTTGAGGCTATTTTGGATGAAATTACTATGAACATTCATGCTTACATTTTTGTGTAAACATAAGTTTTTATTTCTCTGGGACAAAAGCCCAAGGGCATAATTTCTGGGACTTATTTAGTTGCATACTTAGTTTTATGAGAACATAACAAGCTGTTTATCAGAGAGGCTGTAATATTTTACATTCTCACCAGCAATGCGCAGGTGATCCAGTGTCTCTATATCTTTGCCAACATTTGATGGTGGTCCTATTTTTTTTTTTTTTTCATTTTTGGCCTTCTGCTAGAAGTGTACTGATATCTTATTGTGGTTTTAATTTGCATTTCCCTGATGGCTAATGATGTTGAAAATCTTTTGATGTACTTATTTGCCATCTGTATGTCCTCTTCAGTAAAATGTCTATTCATTTTCTTCACCCAGTTTATAATTGTATTGCTTTTTGTAGTTGTTGCTGTTTTTTTATTATTTGTTGTTGTTGCTGTTGTTGTTGTTTTGAGAAGGAGTTTTGCTCCTGTTGCCTAGGTTGGAGTGCAATGGCGCGATATCGGCTTACCACAACCTCCGTCTTCCAGGTTCAAGCGATTCTCCTGCCTCAGCCTCCTGAGTAGCTGGTATTACAGGCATGTGCCACCAAGCCCAGCTAATTTTGTATTTTTAGTAGAGACTGGGTTTCTCCATGTTGGTCAGTCTGGCCTCCTGACCTCACCTTGGCCTCCCAAAATGCCATTTTTTGATTGTTGTTAGTTGTTTTTCTTTCCTTCTTCCTTCTTCCTTCTCTTTCTTCTTCATTCTTCCTTCTTCATTCTTCTCCTTCTCCTTCTTCTTTTTTAACTTGTTTGCTGTTTACTGCTGAGGCTTCCCAGATCAGGAGGCTTGCTATAGCTGGATCCTCCTTTTGTTTATGCCCACTATATCCAAGTCTCTGGATAGGGGAGGAGAGTTTTGGGCCTTCTATGACAAAGTGGCTCCTCAGAATGAGCTGCTGTATCTCTCTTGTGAGTTCCACTCATCCACCTGGGTTTCTCTTGGTAGAAAGAGAGAATCTTCAACCAGGCAGAGAAAGAGATTGTTTTTCCTGGATGCTTATTTTTGGTGAGAATCCTAATGGGTCTCCCCTTACTATTGGCTTATCTGATGTCATTGTAGGGATTCTCATTCCATTTGGGGCAGGAATAAGCCCACATGTATTGTCCTACTGTTGCTGAGTTGAAAGACACCAGGTCTGTGTGACCATCTGTTGGGTGGGGTTACCTAGATGCCCTGCTTTCCAGATCTGCAGTCCAAAACAAGCTCAACTTCTAAACACCTTTAAGACTTCTACCTTCATTGTCTCTTATACCACTTTTAGAATGTATAGTTGGACTTAATGGGCAGAAACGGGGCAAAAACAGGTTTACGTTACCTTGTCTGGACTGAAATTTTCTTCCAACTTATTTTGAAAAGAATATTTTATTTTGAAACAATTATACATTGCACATTATAGTTGTAAAAAATGTACAGAGAGGTTCTGTGCAACCTTTACTTAGCCCGTTTCATTGTCAACACCTTCTATAACTATAGTACATTATCAAATCCAGGAAGTCCAACTTGGTACAAATTATAGAGCTTTTTCACATATTACCAGTTATATATGCACTCATTTGTGTGTATGTAGTGTGTGTGTGTGTGTGTGTGTGTCTGTTTATAGCTCTATGTTTGTAGAGCTATATCTTCTGTGGAGCTTCATGTAACCACAATGACAATCATGATACTAACTAGGTTATGACAAGACTCTCAAGGAAATTATGCTAAGTGAAAAAAAATCTCAAAGGATACATATGGCACGATTCTATTTAATTAACATTTATAAAATAACACAGTTATTAATATGGAGATCAGATTAGTGATTGTCATGAATGAGAAATGGGGGAAAAGGGGTGGATGTGTCTATAAAGGGTTCACTCTTGGTGTTGTACAATCTATGACTTTGGACATATTTATAATGTAATGTATTCATCATTATGGTGCCATAGACAGTGGTTTCACTCCCCTTAATATCCTCTGTGCTCCACCTATTCACCCTTTGCTCCCCTCATTGCCTGGTAACTGCTGGTCTTTATACTGTCCTCAGTTTTGTCTTCCCTAGAATAACATATATTTAGAATCATACACTGTATATCATTTCCAGGTTGGCTTTTTTCAGTTAATAACATGCATTTAAATTCCTTCAATGTCATTTTATGGTTTTATAGCTCATTTCTTATTTGTGCTGAATAATATTCTAAGGTCTGTATGTACCACAGTTTATTTACCAATTCATCTACCAAAGGAAATCTTGGTTGCTTCCAAGTTTTGGCAATTATGAATAAAGCTGCTATTAATATAAACACCCATATGCAGGTTTTTGTGTGGACATGTTGTCAACGCCTTTGAGTAAATACCCAGCAGTGTGATTACTGCATCATATAGTAAGAATGTTTACTGTTATAAATCACTAAACTTTCTTCCAAAGTGTCAGTACAATTTTAATTCCCACTATCAGTGAATGAGTGTTTCCGTTGCTCCCATCCTCACCAGCATTTGGGGTTGTCAGTGTTCTAAATTTTGGCCATTCTGATAGGTATGTAGTAATATCTCATTTTTTTCCCTTTATTTCTTAAAAAAAAAAAAAAAAAAAAAAAGACAGGATACATGTACAGAATGTGCAGCTTCGTTACACTAGGTATACGTGTGGCATGGTGGTTTGCTGCACCTATTGACCTGTCCTCTAAGTTCACTCCTCCCACTCCCTAACCCTCACCAGGTCCTGGTGTGTGTTGTTCCCCTCTCTGTGTCCATGTGTTCTCAGTGTTCAACTCTCACTTATGAGTGAAACATGCGGTGTTTAGTTTTCTGCTCCTGTGTTAGTTTGCTTATGATAATGGCTTCCAGCTTCATCCATGTCCTTGCAAAGGACATGATCTCATCCCTTTTTATGGCTGCATAGTATTCCATGGCATATATGTGCCACATTTTGTTTATGCAGTCTATCATTGATGACCATTTGGGTTGGTCCCATTACTTTGCTATTATAAATAGTGCTGCAATAAACAGCATGTGTCTTTATACTAGAAAGATTTATAATCCTTTGGGTATATACCCAGTAATGGGATTACTGAGTCAAATGGTATTTCTTGTTCTAAATCTTTGAAGAATCGCCATACTATCTTCCACAATGGTCGAACTAATTTACTTTCCCACCAACAGTGTAAAAGAGTTCCTAATTATTGACAGCCTCACCAGCATCTACTGTTTCCTGACTTTTTAATATTTGCCGTTCTGACTGGTGCGAGATGATATTTCATTGTGGTTTTGATTTGCATTTCTCTGATGATCTCATTGTTGTTTTAATTTGTATTTCTCCAATGAGACAACAAGTGGAGCACTTTTTCATATGCTTACTTGCCACTTGTACATCTTCTTTAGTAAGGTGTCTGTGAAAGTCTTTGAACTGTTTTTTTCTTTTTCTTTTCTTTTTTTTTTCTGCTGAGTTTTAGGAATTCTTTGTATATTTTGGATAACACTCCTTTTTAGATATGTCTTTTGAAAACATATTCTCCCAATCTGTTGGTTATTTTTTCAACCTCTTGATTGCTCATTTTCTAATGGGATATTTTTATTGTGTTGAAAAACACGTAACACTAAATTTGCATCTTATTCATTTTAAAACATATAGTTCAGTAGTGTTAAGTACATTGACACTATTGTGTAACAGATTCTAAAACACTTATCTTGCAATGTGGAAATTCTATACCCAGTGAACCCTAACGCTGCCTCCTGCTTCCACTAGACCTTAATAGCCATCTTTCTACTTTCTGTACCCATGATTTTAACTACTTTAACTACTTTATATGAGTAGAATCATACAGTATTTGTCTCTTTGTAACTGTCTCACTCTGCCTAAGATAATGTCCTCAGGTTCACTAATGTTGTGGTGCATGACAGAATGTCTTTCTTTTTAAGGCTACATAATATTCCATTGCATGTAAATACCATATTTTCTTCATTCATTCAACTGTCAGTGAATATTTGGGTTGCTTCCACCTCTTGGCTATATGAATAATCAACCATATGATGAGCATGAATGTGCAAAAATATCTTCAAAATTCTTTGAATTCTTTTGGATGTATATCCAAAAGTGGAATTGCTATATCATATGGTGATTCTATTCTTAATTTTTTGAGAAACTGCTAAGATATTAATGTGTCCCTCCAAAATTCAGGCATTGAAAAATTAATGGCCAATGTAATGGTATTAAGAGGTGATTAGGTTATGAACATTTCTCTCCTCATAAATGGAATTAAGACCATTATAAAAAAGACAACCTGCAGCATTGGCCTCCTTGCCCTTCTGTCTTCTACTACACGAGGACACAGCATGTCTCCTGAAAGAATGCATTAGCAGGGTGCTATCTTGGAAGCAGAGAGCAACACTCACCAGACAATTGAGCCTGCTGGTGCCATGATCTTGGACTTCCTGGCCTCCAGAACTGTGTGAAAAAAAAAATTCTCTGCTTTATACATAAGCCCTTCTGTGATGTTTTGTTACAGTAGCACAAAATAGACTAAGCCAGGAACCTCCATACTGTTTTCCATAAAGGCTGCACCATTTTATATTCTTACCAACTGCACACAAGGGTTTCAACTTGTTTGCATTCTTGCCACCACTGGTTATTTTTTGTTTTTCTGATAGTAGTCATCCTGATGGGTATGAGGTAAAATGTCACTAGCGATGTTGAGCATCTGCTACAGTCTGAGTGTTTGTCTCCCCTCAAAATTAATATGTTGAAATTCTAACCCCTAACACAATAGTGTGAAGAGGTATGGCCTATAGGAGGTGATCAAATTATGAGAGCAGACACAGGAATGGAATTCGTGCCCTTATAAAAGAGGCCCAAGGTAGCTTTTTCTCCTCTTCTGCCACATGAGGTTACAGTGAGAAAATGCTCATCTAAGGAGGAAGCAGGTTCTCATTAGATACCAAATCTGCTGACATTTTGATCTTAGACTTCTGAAACATCAGAACTGTGAGAAATAATTTTCTGTGGTTTATAAGCAACCCAGTGTATGGTATTTTGTTGTAGTAGCCTGAATGAACTAAGGCAGTGCTGTTAGGAACTTTTAATATTGAGTTTTGAGAGTTATTTATATATTCTACATAAAAGAACTATGCTGGATATGTAATTTGTAAATGTTTTCTCCCAGTCTAAAATTTGTCTTTGTATTTTCTTAACAAGATCTTTAACAGAGCAAAGGGTTTTAATTTCAATGCTGTTCAATTTTTCTTTCATGAATTGTATTTTTGGTGTCAAGTGTAAGAACACTTTACCTAGACTTAGATCTAGAAGCTTCTCTCCTATGCTTTTTTCCAGAAGACTCTCACCTATGCTTTTTTCTAGAACTTTTATAGCATTGTGTTTCACATTTAAGTTTAGGATCTATTTCAAGTTAACTTTAATAAAAAGATGTGATATTTAGGTAAAAGTTCTTTTTGTTTTGTTTTTTGGACTATGGGTGTTCAATTGCTCCTGCACCATTTATTGAAATCCTCCATTGAACTGGTTTTGCCACTTTTGCTACTTCATTACTTTTAATGCCATTCTTCAGCTGCCACTGCAGGCTATGCAGCCATTTGATGGTCCAGCTAAGGACCAAACATCCTTGCCCACTGATCTGTCTGTAAATTGATTTGTCTGTAAATGGATGATATGTCTGTAAATGGATTTTTATTGTTTGAACCGAAGGTAGTGTTGAGTAAAGGCAAGGAGAGAGTGAGGGAAAAGCAGTCAGAAACTCCTTTCTTATTATAGTTGGCAAAGAAACTGCCATTTCCCTAGGCAGGGCTTGACTGACTGAGACCAGTTAGTGTTCAACTCATAGAACAGTTATTTCACTTGATCTTTTTCTCTTTTGCTTATAAATAACAGGATGTTCAAAAGGACTTAGCCTTGGTCCCTCACTGGATTTCTTTCTGTAGTCAGTTAACAGATATTACTGTCAGATTCATGGTATCAGGTTAAGGTGTCTATTATATTTGTCTCTTTATGACTATTTTTACTCATTATTTTATTTCATAGGCTTATTGATGGCAGGACAAGTGGCCTATGTTTTATTTTCTCTTTGACTTTGATCCATGCTGTGTGTGTGTGAGAGGAGGAGTTGTTTTAATCTTTCTTTTTTGTACTGTTTAATGATACGTGATAATATAGTAAGATTATGAGCTGGCTGGTGAGCAGAATCTTGACTCTGTAACCTGCAACCATGTCTATATCTAAAATAGCTTAAATCAAAATCATGGGAACATTTTAGAGTATTTGCAAAATAATATTCTTTTGATCATCTTTAGAAAAATAAAGAATACTTGAGTTGAGTCAGTAGTGGATAGGGACAAACATACACATGTTAGAGACTTAATTTAATGGATTTTAAGAGCTAGCGTTCAATGTACCTGGTATAGTAAATAATATATTTCCAAATGATGTGGTATCTATTCCGTAAGTAAAAAATTCAGCTCTCATTAGGGTGATAAGTCGTTCATACATATTTTTTTTGGGTTGGAGATAGGAAAGATTATTATTTTCCTTGTGCTTATTCATAGACCTAACTCTGTCCTAAGAGCTGGAAGACTCAATGGTTAAGGGTTGCCCAAGTGGACAGAGTGACCACTGGACTCATCAGACGTGTTTTGACCGATCAGGGCTAGTGCCATGGTCCGGTAGCTAAGCTGGACTCTCTCACTAGTTGCTCTCTTTCTTTCCTATCTTCTAGTAGATAAAGAAATCTTTTCAACCCACAAATGACAGAATTAATCAATTACTCTCCTAGGCTTCCATATACCAACTTCATACTATCATTACAGTGCTTATTATACAGGGTAATTCTACTATATTATTCTGTATTTTTTAAGTCCATTACTGGACTTTGAATTCCTTCAGAAGGAAATCTGTGTCGTATTTAACTTTCTACCCATAGCACTTGGCACAAAGCTTTACTCAGTAGATGCTTTTGGAATAAGTGTACCCAATGCATAATACTTTCTCTATTGATGGCCCTGTCAATTCCAGTTCATTGGGAATGTTGACTTCCTTAAATCCTTACAAGAGTTATTGCCCAACTATGTATTTTATTTTTATTTATTTTTTTAAGATGGAGTCTCCTGTCTCCTAGGCTGGAGTGCAGTGGCATGATCTTGGCTCACTACAACCTCTGCCTCCTGGGTTTAAATGATTCTCCTGCCTCAGCCTCTCGAGTAACTGGGATTACAGGCACGCACCACCACGCCCAGCTTAATTATTTATTTATTTATTTATTTATTTATTTATTTATTTATTGTATTTTTAGTAGAAATCAGATTTCAGCATGTTGACCAGGCTGGTCTTGAACTCTTGACCTCAGGTGATCCTTCCACCTCAGCCTCCCAAAGTGCTGACATTACAGGCATGAGCCACTGCGCCTGGCCAAAACTATGCATTTTAAGTTATTCTTTGACACTCCTCTGTATTCCTGTGTGTTATTGTTATGGTAACCTGCAGACATAGATGGACTAGTGCTAAGTTTTCTGTTAGCACCTCACATGTTGATGGGACACTCACTCTGAGCCAGTCACCTTTGCTTGCTTTCTTAAGATACTTTGAACCTGATGGAGAGGCCTGCCTGCTCTTACAATTGTGAAAGTAACAGGCTTTTTCATATCTCTCTGTATGTGGTATGATAAAGTCTTGATGTCAGCATCGTGTTTTTAGGTAGGCATTTATCCACATTTACAGGTGAACATACATTACAATATTCTTCCATCATTACCTTATCAGTTCATTGACAAGTAGGAATAACTAACTTTGAGCATCTACCATGCACTTGTTTCTTGTAATATGACATGGAAATTTTTAAAGTATGAATGTAGCAGTTATTTCTTACCTGCCCTTAGCTCACTGAATTTTACTTGTACACTGAGGCACTTTCTGGCCCACACAGTACACAGTCATATGTAAGTATCCCACTAGCAAGTCAGAAGTTAAGCTGTAAATACACGACTATCAAACAAACAAGCAAAACTCACTAGGCTAAGCAAGTGACAGAAAGACTTAAATTTAGGAGGAGAAGACAAAGAGGAAGAAGAATCATGTGGGAGGAGAAGGTGACATTTTGAAACTTTAGCTCCGTGGAGCAAGGACTGTACCTGTCAGGAGAGACGCCAAGAAAAATAAGACAAGCGCTATCCTCAAGGATGTTCAACGTTTATTAAACTTGACTGTGCTTTAGGGGAAACTAAGTTTCCCTTATTGTGGTTTGGAAGACTTGCAGAGCCTCAGCAACTGAGCAATTATCCTCTTCAGCACCTTCAAGAACAAGAGATGAACTAGGGCAAGGAAGGAATGGCAAAGTTTTTATAGCCATAGTAGGGCATCAGCTCTTCTTCAGAGCTGCCTGATACTCACAACTTGAAGTCACTTTTAAATGCACTGAAAAAAGGAAGGCTAAAGTAGCTGGTGGTTCTCTTTAATCTCATTACCTATAGGAACCTTTCCCTAGGGTAAAAGATTAATGCTGGAGGATTCATTCAAAAATTTCTGATACTTTATATTGTCCATGGTGGATAGAAAACAAAAGCTGTCAATTAACTTCTAATCCTCAGGGTTCAATCATGAAACTTTAATAAATTTACAGATCAGGGCCTGAGCAAGTTTAGACCTTGGCTAAGATATGTCCTATTTTCTATATGCTTTCTACCATTTTCAAAAAGGGGGTGGCTGCTTTGGATAATCAATTCAATAATAACCGCAAGCCTCTATATCAGTACAGCACAGTTTTTTGTTTGTTTTTGTTTTGTTTCGTTTTGTTCGTTGTAAGAAATATCCTCCATTCAATTCTTAGGCTTCCAAAGTCTGTATATAAGAAGCTCTTCCTTTATTAAAAATAGAAGTCACATTGGCCCCTGATGCCATTAAAGGATGTGGAAGCTATAAAATAACCTACCCACAAATCTTCTAAACCCAAACATTAATCCCTTTTGATAACAACTAAATAAAACAGAGTCTTTAAACTATTAAAGCATATTTTGCACATGCACAATTAACTGATTAAGCTACCAAATGTACAATTATTGAATTATGAGGAAAGGGGGAAATTAAAATTAGATACGGTTTTTTTTTCTAGAAAGGGTAGTTAAATTGTTACATCAAAGAAACATGATAATATTTAAATCAAATAATCAGAAAATATAGGACATGTTTCACCACAAATATAAAAACAGCGAAGGGAAAGAAATGAGTTGACATGACTGCTACTGGTGAAGAAAGAAAGGACAGAAAAGAGGAAAGAAAATAGAAAACAGGGTGGGAGAAACTTATTTGAATATATAAAGGAATATAATTAGAACACTAAATAAACATATCTCATTAAGTAAATAATTTTATGGATAATAGTATATTAGACAATAAAACCATTTCCTGAATGAAATCCTGGAGAGGATGCTATGGAACATAGTTGTTTTAGGTCAGATTATGAAAGATAATGATCTTGTATGCCTGCTTTTTGTTTCCATTTGAGTTATAAGGATAGTAAGAAAATATTCTGGAAAAGCAGTTGTCTTCTAGAGGAAGGTCTCATGATGGCTTGAAACTTAGCTGATTGATAAATGATAAATAATGTAGGTGCAGATTGTCTTCCGAAAATCTTCAGCCTACCTTTGTCTCTCCTCTCCATGTATTCATTTAAGCAACAGTGTACTGAATGCCTACCATATGTCAAGCACAGTGCTGGGCTCTGGTAATAGATACAAAGGCCAAGAAAATAACCAATTTTCTCTACCCTAAAAGGGTCTCATCTTTCTTTTCATGTAAATGACTTATTTCTCTCCTGTCCTGACTTCTAATGGGACTCAGGCCACAGGTTTTAAAAACTTTTTGAATACTACAGAAAAATATAAAAGAAGCGTTTTATGTTATACTTGCTTTAAGGATTTGGTTCAAAACTCTTCTGAAAGACTCACCTGTGATTTTAAAGTTCTGGGCCTTTCAGCAACTGGGATGAATTCTCTGGATATTCCTCATATTCATTTATAACCCTGGAAGGTTTAGTTCTGGAGCTCCAAGTGTTTTGTTTGTTTATTTTGCATTTTTCCTTCTAGCAAAGAAGCCATTCTTTTTAAGTTTTGGCACACCTGACTTGTCATGGATTACCTAAAAGGCCATGTATCTCCAGATATGTTCCACATGTTTGGGCTCCATTCCCAAAGACCTTACTGGAAGCACTACTTCAGAAATAAGCCAAACATTCTTAGTCTCTTGACTTGTGTGGATAGACAGAGGCAGTGGTACCCAGAGACAGAGTCCTCCAGGATGATAGAGGTCGGGAAAGAAAACTTTTCCCCCAATCTCAAATATTAGCTGAAAAAGTGATCAATCCATTTTTCATGATTTAGAATCCAGGGGAGAATAAAATTATCTCTGATTGCTACTTGGAATCAGAGAAAATTTGCTAACAAAGGTCCCAGGGAAATTAGGAAGGGACATTATTTGGTCCTAGATTACTAATAAAACTCTATACCCCAAATTTGGATTGGTCACTATATTGGTCTGTTCTTACACTGCTAATGAAGACATACCCAAGACTTGGTAATTTATAAGGGAAAGAGGCTGAATGAACTCACAGTTCCCCATGGCTTGGGAGACATCACATCATGGCAGAAGATAAAAGAAGATCATGTTGGCAGATAATAGTGCTTGTGCAGGGGAACACCCATTTCTAAAACCATCAGATCTCATGAAACTTATTCACTATCACGAGAACAGTATGGGTGAAACTGCTCCCATGATTCAGTTATCTCCATCTGCCTTTGACACGTGGGGAATATTAAAATTCAAGGTGAGATTTGTGTGGGAACAGAGCCAAACCATATCATTCCACTCCTGGCCTCTCCCAAATCTCATGTCCTCACATTTCAAAACCAGTCATGCCTTCCCAACAGCCCACCAAAGTCTGAACTCATTTCAGCATTAACTCAAAAGTCCACAGTCCAAAGTCTTATCTTAGACAAGTCAAGTCTAAGACAAGTCAATAATAACCACAAGCCTTATTCTACCTGTAAGCCTGTAAAATCAAAAGCAAGTTAGTTACTTTCTGGACACAACAGAGCTACAGGTAATGGATAAATATACCCATTCCAAATGGGAGAAATTGTCCAAAACAAAGGGGCTATAAGGCCCCATGCAAGTCCACAATCCAATAGGGCACTCATTAAAGCTTAAACTTCAAAAATGATCTCCTTTGACTCCATGTCTCACATCCAGGTCACACTGATACAAGAGGTGGGCTCCCACCACCTTGGGCAGCTCTGCCTCTGTGGCTTTGCAGGGTATAGACCCCCTCTGGCTGCTTTCATGGGCTTGCAGTGAGTGTCTGCAGCTTTTCCAGGCACATGGTGAAAACTGTCAGAGGATCTGCTATTCTGGGGTCTGGAGGATGGTGGTCCTCTTCTCATAGCTCCACTAAGAAGTGCCCCACATTTCCCTTTCACTCCACATTTCCCTTTCACACTGCCCTAGCAGAGGTTCTCCATGAGGGGTCCACCCCTCCAGAAAACTTCTGCCTGGACATCCAGGCATTTCCATACATTCTCTGAAATCTAGGCAGAGGTTCCCAAACCTCAACTCTTGATTTCTGTGCACCCACACGACCAGTATCATGTGCAAGCCACCAAGACTTGGGGCTTGCACCCTCTGAATAAATGACTTGAGCTGTACATTGGCTCATTGTAGCTACAGGTGGAGCTAAAGCAGTAGGGATGCAGGGCACCACGTTTGGAGGCTGCATAGAATAGGAGGGCCTAAGCCTCACCCAAGAAACCATTTTTCCCTCCTAGACCTCCAGCCCTGTGATGGGAGGGGCTGCCATGAAGGCCTCCGACATGCCCTGGAGACATTTTGCCCATTGTCTTGGCAATTAACATTTGGCTCATTGTTACTTATGCAAATTTCTGCAGCCAGCTTGAATTTCTCCTCACAAAATGGGTTTCTCTTTTCTTTCAGCATTGTCAGGCTGCAAATTTTTTGAACTTTCATGCTCTGCTTCCCTTTTATACATAAGTTTCAATTCCAAACCATATCTTTGTGAATACATAAAACTGAATGCTTTTAACAACACCCAAGTCACCTCTTGGATGCTCTGCTGCTTAAACATTTCTTGTGCCAGATGCCCTAAATCATTTCTCTCAAGTTCAGAATTCCACAAATTTCTAGGGCATGGACAAAATGCCGCCAGTCTCTTTGCTAAACCATGGCAAGATTGACCTTTATTCCAGTTCCCAACAAGTTCCTCATCTCCATCTGAGAGGAGCAGCATTTGGTCAAAGCCATTCAACAAATCTCTAGAAAGTTCCAAACTTTCCCACATCTTCCTGTCTTCTTCCAAGCCCTCCGAACTGTTCTGACCTCTGCCTATTGCCCAGTTTTAAAGCCACTTCCACATTTTTGCATATCTTTACTGCAGTGCTTCAAAACCTGTTACCAACTTACTGTTTTAGTCTGTTTTCATGCTGATAATAAAGACATACCCAAGACTGAGTGATTTATACAGAAAAGAGGTTTAATGGACTCACTGTCCCACATGGCTGGGGTGGCCTCACAATCATGGTGGAAGATGAAGGAAGAGCAAAGAGATGTCTTACATGGTGGCAGGCAAGAGAGCTTGTGCAGGAGAACACCCATTTATAAAAAACCATCAGATCTCATGAGACTTATTCACTACCATGAGAACAGTCTGAGGGAAACTGCCCCCATGATTCAATTGTCTCCACCGGTCTTTGACTTTAACACATGGGGATTATTATGATTCAAGGTGAGATTTGGGTGGGGGATAGAGCAAAAACATATCAGTCACCTTATGTATTATTGGGAGATCTCAAATGTCAGGGTTCTTAGGTCCTTTCTTGAGCAAAATTTAAAAATTCTGCAGAATTACATTGTATCATTTAATCTATCTGAAATTGTTATTCCTCCTTAGGTTTCATATTTAGTATCAAGAACTAAATCAGACCATGAGAAGGATTATGTATTTAGGGAGGGTCATTTGATGACGGCTGCTGGGCTTAGCATTGTAAAGGGAATATTCCTTTATTGGTCCTACTCACAAATTAGTTCATATTATTTGAACACATTTTGGAAATATGTTTTCCACGTCTTCCTCCTCACACGCCACAATAGAAGCCTCTATTCAACTGGCTGGTTTGATTTCTTTTCCATAGTGACCCAAGTTATGGCTCTTAGGTGATGGTGTGGAAAAGCCACATCAATTTTGCATGGTTGTTACTGCTGCTATGAAATTTTATGGTGTGATATCTACACATGCTTGGGAATTTTAAATATTTTATTTTTCATTCAGTTTGCATGTCTTTCTAAGTCAAAATTTATCAGTAAGCACACTGTCAGCGGACCACCTAGATTTTCCTGTGCCAGCCAGCCCAAGGGAGGCTGGATTATTAGCATGAGAACTGAAGCATGAAAAATTCGTTTTAAAGTATTCTGTTTTGATTGGCTAATTAGAGAAAATTAACACTTACAAAAGAAGAAATAAGTAAAATAAAGTTTTTATGGTAGAGAGGCCCATTATTTCAATGACTGTTAGTGGATCCTTTTTAAACACTGAGAATTTAATATTGCAATAAAAAAACTATTTATTGAATGTTTTCTCTTTGCTAGACATTTCATTAGGATTCCACTGTCATGATATCTCTTTACCAGATTATCTAACTCCTTTAAATATGATAATAATAATCAACAGCAGCCAGGATAACAATATCTAACATTTATTGAGTAATTACATGTGCCAGGTACTGCTCTAAAGACTTTATTAATTACCTGATCTCCACAACAAACTAATGAGATAGTATAGCAGTTGAGGTCCTATAAGGAAACAGCATGCCTAAATGTGACAAATTTTAAAAAGTCTTCTAAAAAAGACAACTTACTAAGGTATGGATAATATTAAGAAAAATCAATAGGGGTTGGTGAAGAGCAGCATTGATCCATTAGCAACACGAGGCTCATGGAGTCTGAAAAAGGAGCAGTTATTAGAAATTAGAGAGAATATGTATAGATATAGCAGAGGGCCACTCAGCTGGAAAGTTCTCCCAAAGAATCAGCTACCACTGCTGCTCTTCATATGAGGCAGGAGGACAGAATGTATTTATAAACAAAGGTAGCTGTTGCAATTTCAACTTCTGTTTCTGGACATGATGCCTAGGTTTATAATTGTAACTTCTCTATTTCACTACCCATTACACTCTTGCCATCTGCCAGCACTTTGGCTGGGCAAAATTCTGTACCCGGTGGAGTAAGACAAAAGCTTCAGTTGCAGCATCCAAGTCCTAGGTAGCCCTACTACTCCAGGATCACATTTTCCCATCAAGACAGGAAAACAGCTCCCTTTACAACACTTCGAGTTATGCCTAACTTAGGAGGACAGCCAACGTATTGTTTTCAAAGGATGCCGATATCCCCTCATGGATGCATTTCTTAAGATTTTGGTAAAGAGAGCGTTCTCTGGAATCTCTTGGTGCTGTGGCGATTAACACAGGACTGAACAGGTCTATTCTACTATCCCCATCTCCCTATATCTTCTGACTCCTTCCCAAGTAATGGTGCCAGGGAAGTTCTGACATTTTAACCTCATTGACTTTAGGATATTACTGAAGCCAAGTTTAATGAATCAACCAAACAGATGATTAATTATATTCCCCTATCAATAAATTAGTGAACCCCTATCAATAAATTTGGCTCATAGACAGTTTTATATTTTGGTATTGTTAGTCTAATACCCTTAATGTTCACTCCTGTACCTGCTACCCTAACTCCCTTCTCCTGATATAAGTTGGCAATGTCCTGAAGCTGTTTTGGCATATATACTATTTCCTTTTAGATCAGGTCTTATGATTCTCTGTTTTGACTATGCTAGGATTTACCTTATTGATTTTGTATTAAGAATACCTGTCTCTGTTAGGAAGGTTTAGGGATGCAAAGTTCTAAGCCTCGTCTGTGTTCTGCCTAAATGTAGCCTTCCAGTGTATCCTTCACCACTCCTTCATCATCAGTCATTGTATAAATGACGTGATGAGGTTGAATATTTAATTGGTTCTCAACTCAGGATCACTTACTTTCAGACCCTGGGCTCCACTGCAGACTTATCAGCCCTATGCATGACTATGGGACTACTGCAAAGGGCTCCTACAAAGTTATCATCAAGGGTTTCTGATTTTCACTTGAGTTACGAGCCATGAGGTTAAAAACTCCAATGTTTGCTTTCTCTAGGGGTCTATCAGGTCTCCAGGGCTGTCAGAAGGAGCTAACTAACCCCAACACATTCTGATCGATACTGTCACCATAGAAACCAAGTGCCAAAATCACTTGATCTCCTGATACTGCGCTTTTCATTTGCACTTCATCCCAGGGCATCTCCAGTGATAACTTGTGTAATTATAATACCATCATAGCTAATGGAATACTCTTTTTCCACTTACCTCCTACAAGGAGAGTATCTGTGTCCTCAAATATGTGAGATGCCTACTCTCAGAATTCTATTGTAAGGATTTGTTTCCTCAAACCTTCCTTTCGTATCAGCTGTGGTCAAGTGAGAAAACAAATGAGACATTCACACAGAGTAATGAAAAAGATTTGAATAAAGGAACTACTGTTTACACAATTGTGATCACAGTTAGAGAAGGTAAAAGAGTGGGTGAGTAAACCAGCAAGTTAGTCATTACTGCCTCTAGGCCTGAAGGAACCCTGACAGGAAGTTACTACAGAATCTGAAGAGAATAGCTGTGGCTGTGAGAGAGGACCATTTAACTGGAGCTTTGGTTTAGGTGGAGAGTGGCAGGCAAACTAGTGAGATCTGATAGGAAGGGATCCAGAAGAATCAATGTTTACCTCACTCTTTCCCATGTTCTGTTCATCTATGCTTCCCATGGGCCACATCGATCTGAAAGTCAGATGGCCAGGCAGCCTATTGATCTACTCCATAGAGCTCATCTCTGTGGGTAAAGAGCAGGATGGGCACAAAAGGAGAGGGATTGTGAAGAAGCAAAGAGAAAATAAATAGCGCAAAGGCCGGGCACGGTGGCTCATGCCTGTAATCCCAGCACTTTGGGAGGCTGAGACGGTCGGATCACAAGGTCAGGAGATCCAGACCATTCTGGCCAACATGGTGAAACCCTGTCTCTACTAAAAATACAAAAAAAAAAAAAAAAAAAAAAAAAAATTACCTGGGCGTGGTGGCATGCACCTGTAGTCCCAGCTACTGGGGAGGTGGAGGCAGGAGAATCGCTTGAATCAGTGAGCCGAGATCAAGTCACTGCACTCCAGCCTGGGTGACAGAGCCAGACTCCATCTAAAAAAAAAAAAAAAAAAAAAAAAGCACAAAGAAATACTGTTACTATTCCCATTTTACAGATAAGAAAACTAAAGTTCTGAAAGCAAGAATCACTTGTTCGAAGCCATTCAGCTCACTAGCTGGAATTTCAACAAAAAATGGACAGATTCCAGTCACTCATAACTGCTATATAAATTGCTTCACACATCAGTCTTCATAGATCAGTTGTTTGGCATTTTAATCTACAAAGCACTTTTTTGCTAAAAAGTCCTTGTTTTGTTTATCTCTAAAGATGTTTCTGAGATAGAAATTGCTGTCCTTCCATCTTATAAGTAGAATGCTGAAGCTCTAAGAGTTTAAGCTGTGATCCTAAGCTTCGCACTTGGTAGGTGGCAGAGCCATCTAGAATATGAGTGTTTTGGACTCTCAATACCATACTCAGGCCACCAGATCATCAGGATATCAGGGTTTCCTTCCTTCCTTCCTTCCTTCCTTCCTTCCTTCCTTCCTTCCTTCCTTCCTTCCTCCCTCCCTCCCTCCCTCCCTCCCTCCCTTCCTTCCTTCCTTCATTTCTTCCTTGCCTCCATGTTTTTCTTTTCTTTCTTTTTGGAAATCTGCTTTTATTTTTAATGAAGGCTATTTTTAATGTAGACTATTCTTAGGTCTAACAACAAATAAGTTTATTTTCTTCCTTCATTTTCCAAGAGCCAACTCTTAACAAAATTGTAAATTGGGCAGAGTTTCTCATTCCACATCCCCCTGCATACACATGGTCACTTGGGTGTCTATCCCATCCTATGAGATTTGCCAACTCTGGGCGTTTAGGAATGGTCTGCCCAGTTCACAGCATGGGAATACAAAAGCATGGAATTCACTATTTTTGGGACAAACATTTCAGCATCAGCTCTGGGTTATTAGATTTACTGCGCTATAAATAACACTGATTAAAAAACACAACATTATTTTGCAACAGCTTATGGCTTGGTATTTTATCAACAGGAAAGGAAAATAATTAGTGAAAAATAGGACAAATGTTGCTAGAGTACTCACCTAATCTACTTAAATAATCGTTAAAATGATATTATTCTCTAACACCATTATCATTTTATTTTTGCTTACTTTTTCTCCTGGGAATTAGGATATCAGGATGATTTTCTCTGTTGTGATATTCTGAAAATATTTTGTAAAAGTAGTAAAGAAATCATTGACTTTTCTTGAGGCAGCTGTAAGTTTGTATTATGCTAAATTAGAGGGTTTCCCACCCGCAGGTTAATTTCCTATTGATTCTAAGTCAGTACTATCACTTTCTTTGCTGTCACATTATGCCAAGAATAAGTCCCTTTAGAGTGTCAGATGACAATCCCTACTTCAATAACTGAGAAAATTCTGCACCATGTTTTGTGTTTATTTTAATTTATATGCCCTGGAAGTAAGGTTCAAAGAGAAGTAAAAATAAAGTTCTGAAAACTGTGTTTTAATGAGAGGATTACAAATACTTTCACACATTAGCTTTTCTCACTGTAGGATTTAATACTGCATTTAACATGTTTTTATTGACTATCTACTATGTGCTAGCACTGTCATACATGTTAAGGACAGAGGCTAGGGTGGCTGCAGCAAGGTGGAGGAAGCGATAGGCATCAGGAAATGCATTCCCGGAGGTCACCATGAGCTAGATCATGAGGAATCTTGATACAGGGATCCCAGGGCGATGATATCTTTCTTCTCTCAATGGTTAACGTTCCAGTAAAGTAGATTATGGTGAAGAGAAGAAGGCTGAGGGCAAAGCCGGAACAGAGCTGTGCACAAAGCTGAAAGCGATAGCACGTTCTTTTACTACCCTTTAAGCCTTAAAACAACACTTCACTTAATTCCAAGCCATAACCAAGAGTCAGGCAAGACCAGTGCCCATGTGACCACAGTAAAGCCTCAACCAATGTACCCTCAGAACCATGGTGCCCTCCCCCTAGACTTTCTGAGACATTCATTTTTCTCATTTGCACAACAGGAAAAATAGTTTCTTTTCATGGGAATGTCACGAGTGTTTTGTAAGATAATTTTTTAAATGCCCAGCTGAGCATTGCACATATTAAGGGCTTAATACATATTTTTCATTAGAATGATTATATAATGGTACTAAAGGTTTTTTCTTTTAAAGCATGGCTCAGGGCTATTTAGAAAATGATATATACAGTCATTTGACATATAGACATATATGGTCATTTTCTGAGAAAAGATCATCAACTGAAGTGATTATGGTAATTTAAGTAGAGAATTTCTCTTTTGAATAATATTCTCAGTCTTATTCCAAGGTATTCTTCAAATGTGTCTTTTCTTTGATCCCCAAAACATTAAATTATACTACATTAGCTAATGAAGTGAATAATGCTACTGATGGGCTTGACATTTTCTGACCAGTTGAAAAAATTAACCCTGCTGAATATAAACAGCCAGGAAATTGGTGACCTTTCAGCCATTAGCATCATTATGAAGCATAAAAAAAGTAAAGGAAAAATGATTTATGCCTTGAAAATGAATTGTGTAGTCATTCATCCCTGTGAGCACAACATTGGGTTTCTAAGAAGGCAGTTTTCCCAGCTGCTGTGTAAATGCATAAACCAAAATGAAGATTAATGCCACAGTATCTCAGAAATGCAGGTTTAAATGTGTTTATCACCATGCTGCAGCTTGATGCTGTGGATATTATGTGCTTATGCTGATATGCTATTATTTGTAGCCCCATTTTGCAGATGAGGAAGTTAACGCTGAGAAGAACCTCATCAATGTGTTGGTTTCTCATATCCTGCCTTTCAAGATCGTAGCGTAAGATTGTGAAGACTCCAATCTGAATTGATCTATGCTTATATCATATAGACATAGAAAATGGCACTCCACGGTTTAAATAGCAGTTATAGGAAAATTGTGCACCTTTAGCATTGTACCTGTTCTTCCTTTCACTTACTCATTTGTCGAAAAGTTAACAAATAAGAAAAATAAAACACAATGGATCAGAGTTCTTTCCATGCAGTAAGCAAGTAGGAGACTACTGGGCTGCATCTCTGATCTCCTATCCTTTCATCATTAACCATGTAACAGACACGCAGGCCTTCTTTCTGTGCCTTAATATGATAAATGTATTCCTACCTCAAAATGTTGCTCTTGCTATTTTCTCTTGGCTCATTTTCCTGCAGAGTTCATTTTATTGTCTCTTTCTTGACTTTAGGTCTGGGCTCAGGTATTACCTCTACTGAGGGGTCTTTTCTGAGCTCCTCAGAGTTCCTCCTCCCACAGTCATCAGCTCTGCTTTATTCCCCATCACTTTACATTTTCTGGATAATGTTTTTTCTATTTATGTGTGTATTAATGAATTGCTTGTATCCTCCACTAGAATGTACAATCGATAAGGTGTAAACTCACCCATCTTTTTCAATATTGAATCCCCAGTTCAGTTCACATAGTAGTCACTTGGTAAACCTTATTGATTGTACAGACAAATTTTGTAACGACGAGAAATATCATATGAGGAGGTGCTTCTAATGCTTACATGTAAAACACAGTTTTCTTTTATATGGATTGTATCTGTACTTAATAATCAGAGCCTGAATGTGAAAATTACTGATTATTATTACTAAGATCAAAACAAGAGGTAGAATTTCTTCAATTATATGAGTCTCTGCTTGACACTCTACAGGAAAATATAGTCTTGGCATAATAAAACAGCAAAACAAGCAGCAGTCCTGACTTAAAACCAAAGAGAACTTGACCCACAGGTTTAGCATAACATAATGTTACAGGGACTCCAGAAAGCTACTATAGTGAATCTTATGTCAGAATTCGTTTCTTTTCTTCTTTTACATAATAGTTCCAGAGTATCACAAGAGAAAAAAATTTTGATGCTGTAATATACCAAGGGAAATAAAAAAACAGTGTGGCAACAGAGAGAACAATTTAAAGAAGGTTTACAGGGAATCTACATGCAGAGAGATGTACTCTCAGGCTATAATAAAAATTAATTTCCTTAACATATGCACACACACGTGCATCTGTGCGCACGCACGCGCACACACACACACGCTTACTATTACACTGTCTTAACTTCCTGATTTAGCTTATTTAAAGTGAGTATTTCACCTGATTGAAAGTGAGATGTTTTGTCTCCTAACAATGTGGGGCTAAAGTGAATTAGAGACCTTAGAGAAGGGATAAAGTTGGAGCATGGTGGAACAGTGGGAAGGAAAGAAATGTTCTAATGTGCTCTGTGACTGCAAATTTAATCAGAGTTAACATTTAGTAGGATATTACCATGTGCTGTGCACAATTCTTAGTCCTTTTTCACATTATTTCATTTAATTTTCAAAACAGTCTCCAGAAGTAGGCACCGATGAAATCTATTTAAAGGATGCCAAAAAAAAAAAAAAAAAAAAAAGAAAACAAAACAAAAGAAAAAAAAATTTAGAGAATTTAAGTAATGTGTTTGATGTTACACAGGCAATAGGTAGTAAGCAAGGCTCAGATACATGACAAGATGTGCACCACTCCAATGTTCATAATGGTGAGATGTGCCCCCACTGTTATAATATCATATCATAATGCCATGGCAATAGCACTTAAAAAGTATTTATTATGTACCTAACACTGTTCAAGGTCCTCTCTACACTTTAGCTCATTTAATACTCACAATACCTATGAAATAAGTGTTATTGTAATTTCCATTTTACAAATGGAAATCATCAAAGCTGGAGTAGTTTAATAGCTTGCCCTAGTTCTCAACTGGAAGCTTGTGAAGGTTTTGAACCCAAGCAGTCTGGCTGCAGAATTAGTTCTCTTGAGCAGTATGCAATACATTTTGACAATATGGGTTTTAGTGTTTTTGTATTTCTTGATCCCAAGGTCCCATAATCACTGATTAGGAAGGAAAACCTACCATTATCTGAACTCCTCTGCAAGTGGACACTATCAACCAGTACTGAGTTCTAGACATCAAAAAGAGAAAAATAAAGGATCTCTCACAATGAGACCCCTAGTGACTGAACGGTCCTGATATCTAACAGTTCTGGGACATAGCTTTTTGACTCAGAGACCCCTTCTAGGAAAGCCCAAAATATGGACTTTCTTTCCTAAAAGAAAACAGGGGTGGAAGGGCCTATTTGTTTTTATGTTGATTGTGGTTTATGTGTTTACTTTCCCATTTCCTTGTGTTCCCCCTCTAGCATGTATAATTCATCCAAGAAGGGACCTTTCCTGGCTTGTTTAGTTTTACGTGCGCAGTTCTTAACCTAGTACCTGGAAGATCATAGGCATTCAATAGATAATTGTCCAAAAAATGAGCTTTGTCTGTAAGGAATTTTCTGGAGACAGTAGAAAGTGAAATAGCATGAATATGTGGGAGTAAGGCCCAAATTTGTTTATAGTCTTGTTCTCCCATTTTATAGTAATATGATTGGAGTCAAACACAAGCAAGTTCTTTTCTGGCTCCCAATTTTATAGTAAAATAACCTTGTGCAAGTCACATAACCTTTCTGAGTCTGAAACTCTTCATGTGGGAAGTGGGGAATAAACACAGCACTGTTTTCAATAGCTAAGATTTAGAAGCAATGTAAGTGTCCATCGACTGATGAATGGATAAAGAAAATGTGGTACATATATACAGTGGAGTGCTACTCTGCCATTAAAAAAAAAAGAAAAAAAAATTGGAGATTCTTTCCTTTGCAGCAACATAGATGGAACTGAAGATCATTATGTTAAGTGAAATAAGCCAGGCACAGAAACACAAACATCACATATGTTCAATTATTTGTGGGATCTACAAACCAAAAAAATTGAACTCGTGAATGGAGGGTAGAAGGATGGTTACCAGAGGCTGGGAAGGGTAGTGGGGGTTTGGGGATGGGGAGGTGAGAATTGTTAATGAGTACAAATAACATTTAAAAAGAATGAATAAGACCTACTATTTGATTGCACAATAGAGTGACTATAGTCAATAATAACTTAGTGTTACATTTTAAAATAAGTTAAAGTGTATAATTGGATTGTTCGTCACTCAAAAGGTAAATGCTTGAGGGGATAGATACCCCATTCTCCATGATGTGCTTATTTCACATTTGCATGCTTGTATCAAAACATCTCATGTACCCCATAAATACATGTGCCTGCTATGTACCCACAATAATTAGGGATAATAATAATACATAGATTAGATTCCTTCTTGTCCTCCACAGCCCTCCTCCTTGATTGCTTTTTGTGGCAACTATAATATGAGCACATACTAAGGTATCAAAAGCCTCTTGCTTTCTTACTCCTTCACCTGAGAAATAAAGTTTTTTAAACAATATGCTCACATATATTTGGTAATTATCCTGCTTTAAAACATGCAGTAAATATAGATAAGAATATTTGTGCTGTTTCAGTAAGTATAAAAGGGATATAGCACAGGATGCAGAATGCTATTTCATTTATGTAAAAAAAGATGTATATCTCCATGTTAAAAGTGGCACTAATGGTAAGGATTGTGCATACTTTTCTTTCATTTTTTAAAAGTTTGTCCTTATTTTTAATACCTTCCACAATTAACATGGTGTTATTTTGTACACAAAAACACCATGCCTTAAGTTGTAGGGCTTGAGTAGTACAAAGCAGAGGGGAAAAGTCTTTATATAGGGTGGAGACTTTATTTTTCAATTAAATTTAGAGAGAAAATAAGGCAGATTTCACAGGAGCAGAGACTCAGATAATTTCCTTTATGCTTCCATAGGTTGTTTTCTGAAAGGACTGGAGATCAGGAAGTTGAAAACTCTGCCGAAATTTGGCATGTAAAGACCTAACAGAGATTTTCTCTGTATAACTGGTGAAGTGACGCAGAAAATGAATGTTCCTTGGCATAACAAAATCTGATAAATAATGGCCATTGCTAATGTGGGATGCAGGCACAACTCTCACTTCATTCAGGTATTCTCACCCTCTGTAATACATAGGCTCCTAGAAATATCTGTAGAGATTAAATTTATGTGAATTCAATTGTGAAAGGAAGTCACTACATGAAGTCACTGCATAAAGTAATTGCAAAAGGAAGTCACCACATAAAGTAATGAAAATTTGTATGACATAATTAGCTCCTTTGCTCCTCCTCTTTCATTCTAGTTTCGTTTCTCTCAATTTACTTTTTACTTTTTTTCCAGCTAATTCAATAAAATGGAATAACATAACATCAAATAAACATATTTGTGTATTATTAACCACATATATCAGTATTTTTTTAATGGTTGTTTCATGTTCCATTGGGGATGTCTTAAAATTTTATTTAACAAATCCCGAAAAGCTCAATGTTTATTTAGATTGTTTCTGATGTTTATTATTCATAGCATTATATATTTTTTTTTCTTTAGATGGAGTCTCACTCTGTCACCCAGGCTGGAGTGCAGTGGTGTGATCTCAGCTCACTGCAACCTCCACTTCCCGGGTTCAAGCGATTCTCTTGCCTCAGCCTCCTGAATAGCTGGGACTACAGGCACCCGCCATCATGCCCAGCTAATTTTTGTATTTTTAGCAGAGACAGGGTTTTACCATCTTGGCCAGGTTGATCTCGAACTCCTGACCTTGTGATCCGCCTGCCTTAGCCTCCCAAAGTGCTGGGATTATAGGCATGAGTCACCATGCCCGGCCTATACATTCTTTTAGTTATGGATTTGAATACATCCATAAGCTATATGTTTTGAAAGAATATATGTTTCTGAGACTCTAGTTACATGATGCCAAATTGTTTTGCAGAAATGTTACAAAAGTTCCATCGGCAGCAAAAGAAAGCTTGCATTTCTCACCAACCAATTTTGGCTATTATTTTTTTAAAAAGATAATGTGACAGTTAAACATGATCCCTGATATTAGAAGAATTTCCATTTCCTTTCTTTCTAGTATGAAAACTTTTCCTAAAGTGTTTACATAACTTTGCCTTGCTTTTCGGTTCCTATAGTGGATCACAGTACAAACTTGGGAGGCAAAATTGCTCATTGGAATGTATAGTATTCCATTTGTCAGCTGAATCATCTTGGGAATGTTGCTTAACTTCTCAGTACCTTATAAAATAGCAATAATAATAGTAACTAATCCAGAAGACTGATATTAAGATTATGTTAAAAATATATAACACCCTGTAATCCCAGCACTTTGGGAGGCCGAGACGGGCGGATCACGAGGTCAGGAGATCGAGACCATCCTGGCTAACACGGTGAAACCCCGTCTCTACTAAAAATACAAAAAACTAGCCGGGCGTGGTGGCGGGCGCCTGTAGTCCCAGCTACTCGGGAGGCTGAGGCAGGAGAATGGCGGGAACCCGGGAGATGGAGCTTGCAGTGAGCCGAGATTGCGCCACTGCACTCCAGCCTGGGCAACAGAGCGAGACTCCGTCTCAAAAAAAAAAAAAAAAATATATATATATATATATAACACTATTGGAACCAATGATTAGAAAATAGAAAGTGTTCGAAAAATGCAAACTTGTATTATTTTTCAGAGTTACCCAATTGGTGCCCTTTTCTGGGCAGTGTTCCTTAAGAGAATCATTGATAAACTGTACAGAATACAGAGGAGAATGTTTCAGGATGGCATAAGGTCTAGAAAATATGAGCCATGAACAGTAGATAAAAGCTGATGTAGTGTTTTGAATAGGGAAGACTTGGTGTGATACAGAAGCATAAGATATTTTCAGATATATGAAGGGATTTACACAGAAGAGGGAACAGATAATCTCCTAGAGACTCCACAAGGCAGAGTTAGGACCAAGAAGCAGATTTCTGAATAATTTTCTAATAATAGGAATGTAGTGGACATCTTTTTTTTTTTTTTTTTCCCTGTCCAGTACCCATTTCTCCTCCTGCTGGAAACAATAGAATCCTGATTTATCTGTGAGACCAGTTGTCTCCCACTCTAAATTCAGGTGCTCTGAGTGGGATAAACTATTTCCAGTTTGGGCACTTTACTGAGGCCTGACTAATTCATTATTTTATCCCCTTGACACTGTTAGTGGCTCAGGAATTGAAACATAATAATTATCAGTCCAATGAGATTCAAGTTCTGGATTTTGCTGAATCTTTGTTTCTGAAGTGGGAAGCATGTAAAACTGGAGCTGTCAGCAACCATCTTGCCGACATCCCAGAGGAGGTTGTTGGAGAGTGAACCCAATAACAAAAAGCCCTGTCCCTGATGATACTGTTTGAGCCCCTGAATCCAGCTTCGCATGAAAGCACACTTGGTATCCCCAGTTATGTCAATGTTTGAATTTCAATGAGTTGTACTTCTATCACTTGCAACTTAAGGAATTGTGGATTATTCGAGACTAAGAAAGTTCTTCATCATTTTAGGTGCTCAAGCTGAGGATGGATGATATCACTCTGAGGTATTGTTAGCAGGTATTAATGCTTCAGATAAGGAATAAAACCGGACCTCTGAATGTGTTTCCCATACTAAAATTCTGTGAGAGTTTTTTTTTTTTCGTTAGTTTGGAGCTTTCCCCAGGTAAGTACAGGTTGCTGGATGGTTTGTCTGAATTTATATTGGAAAATATATCTGTCCGTCTGGAAATCCTAGTCATTTTAGCTAAGACAGGGGTGTCAAATATCTTCCATTTGCCACTGAAGATGCACCCTGTACCCTTTTCCATCTCACCCTGTGCCTTGGAAGGGCTAACAATTTGTCGGTTACATCAGTGGGTTCTCTTTCCCTCTGACTTATGTCAAGAGTTGGTAAGAGATTGGAGGCCCAAAGAGTGTGGTGCTGAGGTTCCTTTCTCTGGGTCCATCCCTGTAGCATCACCATGGCCTGACTGCTTCTCTTAAGCAAAGCTTATAGTGCTTTTAGGTGAGTCTTTCCACACAGCTCTCTCAATTTCTAGGTTTTGGTAAGCGCTCCCTTACCATGTCTTTTCATACCTAGGAATGCCAATGATGCAATTCCCTGCTTAAACCTATGACTCTCTTTAAATGACCTAATTTGCATTTGCCATCAGGTTTTTTTCTAGGATCCTGGATGATACAGAAGTATCTTTGGCTTGTCATCTGAGATTACAGTGTTCAAAGACTCAGCTGCCGGATCCTGGCCCAAGAAATCTAGCCATGTTACAAAGTGATACGACAGCACTGATAGCTCTTTTAAAAGCCATTTATAATTCAGCTTGAAGTTGTTGATAATTAATCAAATATATCATGGTAAAAATAATTAACCAAACCAGTAAATAATCATGCTAAAAAGTTAATGTTGGAAACTTGTTGAACATATATGTTTTATGTTTTTTTTAAATCTATACTGAGTCTTGGATAACTGTCACTCTTAGTGTTTATGTAGAGATGTTATTAAAAAGGGTCCCAGGAATCATTTAAACAAGACTATGAAGAGCACAAATTGCTGGTTTATTATGTTGAACATTTTATATCTTATGGAGCTAGTGCATATATTGATTGAAAGTATGGCCTTGGATGTCAAAGACACCTGCATTTGATTCCTAAATTATGTACTAACGAGCTGCATGCCCTTGAGAAATTAAATAAGTTTTGTAAACTCTACTTCTTCATGTGTAAAATAAAGGTTCTAATACTATTTATTATGCATTGTATATAAAGTGCAGTAACACTAAGTGATCAATTAAATGTTAGCTATTTTTATCAGTATCATTGTGACTGCTGTCATGTTTTCTCCATGAATAGGCATCATTTTACCATCTATATCTAAGACTCATAAATTCAGAAGTCTATAGGGGCAGTAGATAATGTATATGAGTGAAGACAGGTAGGCATAAGAAATCATTTTGCCCTCTTAATCTCCTCTTTATGGTCCTTTTGATAGTGATATTGAGAGTGATATTTCACGGCTCTAAGGAAAAATACCAAGTAAGCATAATGACAAACAGCAAGTGACCCTGGGCCTAGTTTTTCAGGAAGGGGAACAGTCACATTCCAACTCCTGGTGCTTATTGTCTTGTAGGAATGTGGTTCAAGTATTGCCAGATTTTTCAAGAGAAAAAGACTATTTCAAGATTATTTAGAAAATTTGGATTTTTATGTGAACCATATAAATTTTAAAAATATTGTCTTAATGTTTTTAAGACCATGTCAGGAGAATAAAACACATCTGTAGACTAAATTGAGAGCATAAGTTACCAGTGTGAGTTCTGACCTAGGGGATTAAAATTGCCTGGTTCTCTTCAGTCATCTGTTCTAGTCTACAGAAAGCAGGGAAAATGAGGGAGGGTTAATTCAGCATACACATAAATTTCTTCTGTGATGGAGTTCAGGATAAGACAGCCCTTGAGAAATTAGTGTTGGATTAAAATAGAATTTCTCTTCCTTCCCCTCCCCTGCAGTTCTTAACACTATGTCCCTGGTCCCAACAATGACAAGTGAAGAAGAGGAGAGAGGTCAGCAGTGAATAGATCCTCAAGGGTAACAGGTTCTCTTTGCAAAGAAGCTAAGAAAGGAAAATAAAGAAGGACCTGGAAACCTTAGTTTTATTTATCTTTTAGTTATCACAGTTAAAACAAACTATGCTAATGGTGGGGGGGGGGGGTTTGGGAGGGGGAAGAAATCCTGGCCTGACCTCCTTTCTGTTTTGTTTTTCCACTTGCCTGTGGGCTTCATTAAGTATTCAAGGTACAATCTGGTCTTGGGAAGCTTGAAATTAGCAGGGAAACCAGAGAGCCATCCCTAAAATAGGTACCCTACAACATGTACGTAGTTATTCTTTCTTAAGGAAATGCTTGGGGTGAAGAAGCATGGGGTTGGAATCTGATATCCTTGAAGCCCTTCAACATCCCCAAAAGGATTGAAAATTATCCAATAATAGGCTTGCAGTGGAAATTGGTAGGAGGATGGAGTGCCATCAAATTCCAAGTTCTTGGGAAGGATTTAATTTTCTTCAATGCCCTTCACAGAGTTCATAAATTCTCTATTTAATATTTCTTTATATATTCCTTGTGCTCCACTCTCATTTTCACCTGGGCTTATTCAGTCATTCAGTTATTTAATGAATCTTCCATTCATTTAGTTTTTATTAAGTGAATATTATGTATGTCCTAGACACTATGCCAGGCACTAGGGATACTATTGAAACCAAGAAACTGTATAGGGGATGAGAGAAGTTTTAAATAACTGCCCAAATAATTACTGACAATTCCAATGGGAATGGGAGTACAGCCTTTATGATTCCTCCTACCTCATTTGATATACATTTTATTTAAATTTTCCACGACTTTGTGAGTCCAGAATCAATCAGTCTTATAAACAATGCTTTATGTTTAAATACGCCTTCTTTAATTTTGGATTCAGAATGCCTGGATTTAAATCCTGGCTCTTTCATATTTACCAGCTGTGTGAGTTTGGCCACATTATTTAACTTTTCTGTACCTCAGTGTATTTATAAGATGGGATTATTATAATACCTGAATTATAATAGCATTGAGCCAATAAAAGAGAAAATAAAATGAGCTTGGCACAATGTCTGTCTCATAGTTAATGCTCATTATACTAGCTTCTAATAATGACATTAATATAAGTTATGTTTTTATTAATATTCAACTATTGACTTAGGTATGTAGATTATAGTGAACAAAACACTAAATCTAGGCAGATTTATACTGCATGGAAGACTGGGATAATACTTGAAATTACAAACAACAAAAAAGCAAAAATAGGTAAGAGGAGGGGAGTTGTGGTTTGAATTGTATAAATTAGCTGTGATTGCAGACTAGTCACTCTGCCATCATAATTTTTCTATGAATTTAATTACTCCTTGAAAAAAATGAGGTCCAAGGTTTTCATGAAAATATAAATACTTGCTTAAAATATATATTTTATTTATCCAATATTGACAACTAGTTCTAAGCTGCTAAGTATATTAGACAGGGCTATGGCATGCAATATTACTTAGACAACTATCGGTTTCAGGTGGCAGAAACTAAACATGAATTAGGTTTTTAGGGGGAAATTGGCATCAGGAAGAGTAGGACTTGATCAACATTTCTCATTCTCTTGTTCTTTTCTCTGGCGATCTCTGTGCTTTAGCTTTCTAATTTCTTCTACAGATGAATATTCTCTTTACAGCATGGAACTTGTCCTTATGTTACCACCAGTTTAGGGAAAGTTTCCACAACCCTAGCTTGATTTTGAAAAAATCCTGGGCAAGGAGTCTGGTTGGCACTGCTTAGGTCACATGCTCATACACTGTGGCAAAGGATGGAGGGATGTACTAAGATACTGTTACCTTCGGTCAGTACCCTCCCCTCTAACCAGGAATTTGAGTATATTACCAGAAGTAGTGATGTGAAATTGAGTGTATGTAGCACAAGTTTGAAAATTTTGTGAAGCAGTCAGCCAACCCAGTTTGTATCCACTTTATGGGAACTGGAAAGAGGTTAATAGTCTTTCCTTACATGTATTGTTCCATAGCGTGTGATGATTGTTAGATTTACTCTAAAGGCATTTGGGATATAATGATTTTTTAGAAGTTTTACTCCAAGTTCACTTTTTACTCTAAGTTCACTTTTTTCACTTCATGTTTACAAAATTAGACTTCATAATTTTTCAATTTATAGCCTAGTCTGATTTTTTTTTTACAATATCTTGTTAGTCCCTTAATATCTATACAGATAATCCTGGCAACTTCAAAAGGGACTGTAAGCATTACTAACATTTAAAAAATATGTGTACTTTATTGTTAAGAATAAAATCCTGAGGGGAGAAATAAAAGTGCCATGTTTTTTATCTTTATAATTCCATAAAAATATATGCACAAAGTGTTCTTTAAATAGGATGAGGATGAAACACACAGGTCACTATGGCACATAGTGAGATATAAATTGATGTATTCTCCTCTCTCCCATACCCTTTGCTCTGAAAAATGTTAAGGCATTTCAGATTCAGTTTGTATACAAATTCTTATACAACAGAATAGGTGTTTCACTCTGGGTTTCATACTGTATAATTATTACAAGAAAGAAATCAGGATTCTTAGACATTGAAAACTCGGACACATTTTTTTTTCCTGATAAAGAAGTTTTTCACATTTGTATACCCATTCTTCTCCTCTCAAATCTCTCCACACCTTAAACATTGTCTCTTTAATTTGGCAAATAGAAAAGAAAATCTCCAGTTTATTCAAAACTTATTTTCTAAATGTGTGATACTCATAAAAATTCATGGCAGTTAGATGCATATTACTCAAACATTTAGGATATGACTACCTGATGTACACTATATTATGATGAAAATTAAGTTGCTTGATGATGAGTTTCTATATTATAACATTGCAAGAAACATTTGGCTGATGAGAGGCTGTCTATCTTGAAACCAATTATGATTTTATTATACAACCAGCTTTTACTATCATCTTTTAACTCTGGGGATGAAGCAATTAAATTTCAATTAAAAATCAAGAAGCTTTTGTCTCCAATGAAATGCTTTATTCAGAGAGAATTCATTAAATAGCTACTGTAAGTAGAACCCTGCACTGACAGAACTAGACTGAATGCAGAATAACTGTTATTACTCTAATGCCATTATTATCACAAGACCAATGGAAGATTTAGAATATCATAGCAAATATCTCCATAGAAAATGCAATTGAACTGCACTGTTTATCAATATGATTTTAGATTTGATCAATTTTGTGAGTAATCTGAGAAATACAGAGAAGGAAAGTGGTTTCTCTAAAGTGACAAATGAGATTTACCTAGATTTTTTGAATCCCAAACGGCCCTGCTCGCAATTTTCCACACATCAGTGGAAGAATGCTATTAGATTTTAGGAAAGACTTAAAAATAACTCTGCTTTTCTCCTTTTTTAAAGAAAAAGCTGGAATGTACTCTGGCTTATTGGTTGAAAGCAGATGCATTGATTCTTTTTGAGCTTGGAATTCAACAAAAGGATGTCTTCTCCTTCTGTCATGCTCAATGGTATATTTAGGGTGCCTATTACATGTAGTGAAAATATTCATACAATTTTTAGGAAAAATCCCCAAACTCAGTCACACAAACATAAAATAAACTACCTTACTCATCAAAATAAAGCAAAAACAAACAAAAACTACAACAGTGAAAACCCTGAAATGGATCATTCGGCCAAGATAATCACTTGTTGATTACAGTTCAATATTAGAGTCTTTTGTGAGATTGCAATGAGTTTAGATTTTCCTTGTGTACATTTTGAACTGTTAGCCCAATGCATTCATGTCCATTTTGAAAAATGTCATTTGTAGGATATCAGATGGGTGAAATCAACTAGACTGCAAACTCCTTCGGGGCAAGGAGAATGTATAATACATACTTGTAACCCCTGTTAGCATGATGTCTTGCTCATGATTAATATTTAGATGTAGGGTGACAAATGAATGAATCAATAAGTGAATATGTAAAATAAACATATTAATCAAAGAAATGAAGTTATTTCAGATTTGGGGTTGGTTAAAAATAAGAACAAATATGAAAAATTTGATGAATCTGAGTCCTTAAGTTGGTCTTAGAAAGCAGCTTTATGAATGACAGGAGCTAAAACTACCAGAGTTCTACAGGTAATGAACACCCAGACAATCAAACCCTCTGAAACTCTGGATTGGAACTAATTCTACATTTCTTATGCAGGTGCCCATGTTCAGCCGTTTCCCAAACTGGTGCTCTCAGACACTTTTTTTCCATGGCATTAATCTGTAGGCAGTATAGGGAGGATACCAGGCTTTGGTAAATTTAAAAACAGTGGGCTAAATGCAAATAAACATAGTTGCACAAGCCCCTTCATTTCTGACTTATAATCTCTAAAATATTAGTATATAATGTAAATCTCTGGGAGAAAATAGAGATAGTTTTTTCCCAAACTTATTTGAATATAGAATTGTTTGTTATATTTGTTACAGAATTGTTTTATGATGCATCCACTAAACATATTTATGTGGAACATAATTTGAGAAACCCTGGTCTAGAGAATTAAAAAAAGCTAAATCTAGCCATGTGGCAAATTTATCCACTTTTGAAATAGCATATCAAATAGATAAATTAATGGATAGTGCAATTAGCATGAAGATAATGAGGGTGATGCTGATTATGAATAAAACTTATTGAATGTTTACTATCTGCTAAGCACATGGTCTTATCTCATTTAACTTTAATGAGTCCCATTAAGATAGTTCAGGATTGAGAGACTATATCAGAGATTTGATTTACTCATCCAAGGGTTGAGCAGATCTGAGGTGAGCTAGATCTTAGTCCATATCACTATTCTGCATGCCTTCCTTTGAATTTTACAATTAGCACCAGGCATAGTAGAAGTAGTGCTGAATAATAACCTCATTACTTCTTTTTATTCTTTAGTGTAAGTAGAGGTACCAAAATTATCAACCACATATTTATTTAGTATATTTAAGAATTCTTAACAATTTGCCATATATGTATACATATGGCATATGTACATATGTATATGATTGTGTATAATTGTGTTCATCAATACAGTTTTTTTTTTTTTTTTTTTTTTTTTAACACAGAGTCTTACTCTGCTGCCCAGGCAGGAGTGCAGTGGCAGTGATCTTGGCTCACTGCTGCAATCTCTGCCTCCCGGATTCAAGTGATTCTCCTGCCTCAGCCTCCCGAGTAGCTGGGATTAGAGGTGCCCTCCACCACGCCTGGCTGATTTTTGTATTATTAGTAGAACTGGAGTTTCACCATGTTGGCCAGGATGATCTCGAACTCCTGACCTCAGGTGATCTGCCCAGCTCAGCCTCCCAAAGTGCTGGGATTACAGGCTTGAGCCACCGTGCCCAGCCACAGTTTCCTTTTTAATGCTCAGATTGCCCCAACTGAGATCTCCTTCCAGTCATCTCTTCTATTGGTTTTTTAAAAAACCCAGTTAGTTTGTAAAAACTTTCTTGCCTTTAGGCAAAAGTTGTCCCAAGTTTATCTACATCTCCTCTTCTCCTGGCCTGGAATTAACTCTTTCTCCAAGGAACTCAATTTCTTTTAAAATGAATGGTGTTTAGGGTCTGAAATCTTGGTGCTGGGATAACAGTGCCTCTAGAGTCTTTTAATGGACCAAGGCAAGAAATATGTGAACAAGTGTATGTGTAAAAAAAAAATCATAAAATATATTTATTTTCAGTTTTTATTCAGTTTCTTTGATTTTACACTTGTGTATCTCTTTCTCTTATTTTGAAGATCCATGATTTCTAGCAATATTAACGTAATTGTTTATTTACATTTTTATACAATGTTTATAAAATATTCTTGGGGCCAGCCATGGTGACTCACACCTGTAATCCCAACGCTTTGGGAGGCCAAGGCGGGCGGATCACCTGAGGTCAGGAGTTCAAGATCAGCCTGGCCAACATGGTTAAACCCTGTCTCTACAAATATTTAAAAATAATAATAATAATTAGCTGGGCATGATGGCAGGTACTTGTAATCCCAGCTACTCGGGAGACTGAGGCGGAAGAATCTCTTGAACCCGGGAGGTGGAGGTTGCAGTGAGCCAAGATCATCTAATTGTACTCCAGGCTGGGCAACAGAGAAAGACTCCTTATCCAAAAAAAAAAAAAAAAAAAAAAAAATCTTATATTACATTTAAATATACTGAATAACTTTTGTATTTCTTTTTGTCCTTTGTATGTATCTCACTATGTATATTCAGTTTAAAAAGCTGTATTTTAAAGGTACACAAAATGATTATTTCATGTGTGTTACTATAACTTTTTTGTTGAGTATTTCGTGGTGTTTTAAATATATAAAATATTTAAGTGGTTAAAGAGTAAAGACTATGTGAAATGGTACTCTCGGGCTATTTTCATTTTCTTTCCTGTTCTCTTCACCCCAACTCTCACCTCCTATAGGTAACCATTTTTATTAGTTTTTGATTTATATTTTCACTGATGCTTTTTTCCAGCAGAAGCCTATATGCATGCATATTATCTCCTCCCTTTTCTTACACAACATTCAGCCTAATAAACACCCCTCCTTATATCTTGCATTTTTCACTTAAATGTGTATCACAGAGTTCAATGTCAGTACATAGAAATCTTCCTCATTCTTTTCACAACTGCGTAACATTCTGATCTGTGCTAACAAATTAATAAGCATTTGTTTGTTTTCAGTCACTTGCTATTATAATGTCACAAAAAATAACCCAAACATAATTCACTTAATACTTTTACTTGTATACCTTTAGTATAGATTTCCAGAAGTGGTACTGCTGTCTAATTTTGTTAGATATTGCCAGATTTCCTTCATAGAAAAGTTTTATACACCTATCAGTTATGTCTGCGAGTACCTGTTTCTTTGTATTGGCTTGGGCTGCAAAAATAACACTCCAAAACTTAGTCACTTGAGACAACCTCCATTTAAATTAATTAGTTCATGATATTGTGGGTGAGTAATTTAGGCTAGGGTTAGCTGAACAGTTCTTTTCTCAGCTGGGCTTTGTCCTGGGCCTAAGGTCAAATGCAGATCAGTATCTTTATCTATAAAATGGAGATCATAAAAGTATCTCACTCAAAGGGTTTTTGAGAGAATTAAAAGAGATAATTTAGGTGAAATTTCTGGTACATAATAAGTACCAGGCTCAAAAATGTTAGCTGCAATATGGATCAGTGACCTAAATGTAAGAGCTAAATCCATAAAATAATGAGAAGACATAGTGGTAAATCTTTATGACCTTAGATTTAGCAATGTAGGCCGGGCGTGGTGGCTCAAGCCTGTAATCCCAGCACTCTGGGAGGCCGAGACGGGCGGATCGCGAGGTCAGGAAATCGAGACCATCTTGGCTAACACGGTGAAACCCCGTTTCTACTAAAAAAAAAATACAAAAAACTAGCCGGGCGAGGTGGCAGGCACCTGTGGTCCCAGCTACTCGGGAGGCTGAGGCAGGAGAATGGCGTAAACCCGAGAGGCGGAGCTTGCAGTGAGCTGAGATCCGGCCACTCACTACACTCCAGCCTGGGCGACAGAGCGGGACTCCGTCTCAAAAAAAAAAAAAAAAAAAAAAAAACATTAGCAATGTATTTTTTAGCTATGTCACCAAAAGAAAAAAAAAAAAAAAAAGAAGAAAAAAATGGATTTATCTGACTGCATTGAAATTAAAATATTGTGTATATCAAAAGATATTATAAAGAAGGTAAAAAGAAAACCTACAGAATGAAAAAAGTATTTGCAAATCATATATCTGATCAGGTTTTATTTTCTGTAATATATTTAAAAAACCTTTACAATTCAACAACAAAAAGACAACCCAGTTTAAAAATGACCAAAGGACTTACAGATATTTCTCCAAATGAACGCATGAACAAGATGCTCAACATTATTAGTCACTAGGAAAATGCAAATCAAAATCACAATGAGGTACTACTGCATACCTACTAGAATGTCTACAATAAATAAAAATAGAAAATAACAAATGTTGGTGAGGATTTGGAGAAATTGGAGCCCTCGTACATTGTGAATAGGAATGTAAGCTGGTTCAACCACTGTGAAAAACAATTTGGTGGTTCCTCAAGAAGTTAAACATAGGATTACCATACAATCTAGCAATTTTACTCCTAGAATCATGCCACAAAAGAATTGTAAACAGGTACTCAGACAAGTACATAGCACACACATCTTCACAGTAGCACCATTTACAGTAGCCAAAAGGTAGAAAATGCCCAAATGTATATCAAATAATGGATAAACAAATTACTGAATATTCATACAATAGAATAATATTTAACCATAAAAATGAAGAATTAATATATGCTACAATATAAATGGACCTTGAAAATATCATGTTAAGTGCAAGAAGCCAGACAAAAAAGGTTACATGTTCTATGATTCATTTTTTGTGAAATATCCAGAATAAATAAATCCATAGTGACAGAATGCAGATTAATGGTTCCCAGGGGCCTGGAGGAGCAGGGAATGGGGGGCAACTGCTTAATTGGTATGGTATTTATTTTAGGGTGATGAAAATGTTTTAGAAGTGGATAGAGATGGTGATTGCACAGCATTTTAAGTGTAGTAAATGCCACTGAATTATTTACTTTAAAATAGTTAATATTATGTTATGTAAATTTCACCTAAATTAAAAAATAAAAAATTAAAAGTAAGAGGAAGAGAGTGGAAAGTGCTATAGGTGAAACAATATCTTCCATGATTTGACAATTGTTGAAGCTGGCTAATGGGTATACAGAGGCCCATTATACTAGTTTGCGTATTTTGTATATTTTTAAAACTTTTCATTAAAAAAATAGAAATAAGAATAACAAACATATATTAGCAGCAATTTGATTCTGCACCTAATATAGTTTTTGCCTATACTAATTTACACATTGCAGAACAAATTTTAGTGGTAGATATTTTCTCTATTTTCTATCTTTAACTCAAGCATATTGCCTTTATAGCACTTTGTAAAAGGGGCTAACCACATCCACCCTTCAAGCAATTTCTCTTGCCTTAACCCATCCAAATAATTAAGAAATAAATGTCTCATTCTCAGAAGCTTTATTGTGCTAATTTTTTCTCCTTAAATCTATAGAGGTAAGGCTCTGAATCTGGGTTTCCTGGCAATACTAGACAACTTGAAATATGTGCAACATATGTGTTTCTATATTCCATACTTTTTGTGTGTGAAGGGGGTTCATAGCTTCCATCAGATTCTTGAACGGGCCTGTGATCTTATAAAAACCTAAATACCTCAGCAAACATGAGAAGAAGAACTGTACATGATAGAGTATCAAGATACAGTTGTAAATGACAGCAAACTCAATTTAACATGGATTAACAATTGAGAGACATATTGGCTGAGGTAACTGACAGAGAGTGGTTCAGCTTCAGTCATGGCTTCTTCTTAGGGCTCAAACAATGTCATCAAGACTGGCTTTTGTTCTTTTCTTCTCTCAGCTTTGTGTTCATTCCCCTGACTCTCTTTTCCAGCTTTCTTTATGTGAGTATTAAAGAATCAAATATCCTCTCTTGACTTACAGGATAATATAATGCCCACCCACACCACGAGGCTGTGAGTAGGGAAGGTGGGTCCTCAAAGGAAACTCTATTACCAAAAGGGAAAAAATGGATGCTGGATGGGCAAATATAACAAATAATTACTAAGAATGCTAATAATGAATCTTCATATGGATAGCAAAGTAAAGTTAGATTCCCTTATGTTTTCACAGAGAGAAAACACATCCAGTTTTTTTCACATTTCTTGACATCTGGGTTTGCCTTGATTAGGAAGACTGGGATCTAATAGCAAGAAGGTATTTTGAATGGAGAATAAAGTGAAGAACTGGGCTAGGGCAAGAGCTGGGGAATCTGCCACTGGCGTTAGCTTTGGTGAAGGGGCCAAGAAGAAGGGCACATCATTCCAACTGAAATTCATGACCTGATCAGCAAAGGGAGGAGAGCAGGGAGTCAATCAGGAGTAGAGGCCCAGCAACAGCTCACAGGATGAAAGGCAGAAAGAAGGGAGAGCTACACTTAGAAACAGGTGGTGAGAGTCACAGGATATATTCTTTTAGTGGACATGATCATCATAATAAAAATAATAACCGCTTACTAAGCATTTCCTATGTTCCAGACACTGCCCTCGTGTGTATTATCGCCACTATAAACTCCTATGCGGTGGGCATTATTATCCTCATTTAATTTGTGAAAAGGATCATTATGTTTACATTACTTGCCCAAGGCCATGGTGTCTGATTATCACTAAGCTCATTCCCCTTGCCACTTCCATTGCAGAATGGCTCCGTGGGACCAAAGAATTCACTGTACTGACAGAATGTTGCTTTAAAAACATAAGATATTATAGCACAAGCTAGAATTAACATTTTTCTATGTGATGAACACTGTGCTAAGAGCTGCGTAAGCATTACATAATTTTATCCCTACAAGAATCTTATCTGCACTGACCAATGAGCAAGCTATGATTTCCCAGAGTCGCGTAGGGAATCTGACCTAAGAATGTGTTCTCATTGTCACTCGCTGATTACAGGATAATCAGAGTGAGAAGAAAATTACAGAATGGGAGAAAATATTTGAAAACTACACATTTGACAGAGGATTAATATCTAGGATATACAAGGAACTCAAATATCTCAACTGCAAGACAAAAACAAAACAATTCTTTACTTTGTTTTATTTTATTTTTTTTGAGACAGAGCCTTGCTCTGTCACCCAGGCTGGAGTTGCAATGGTACAATCTTGGCTCAGTGCAACCTCCACATCGCAAATTCATGCCATTCTCCTGCCTCAGCCTCCCAAGCAGCTGGGACTACAGGCGCCCACCACCACGCCCGGCTAATTTTTTTTTTCCTATTTTTAGAGAGACAGGGTTTCACCATGTTAGCCAGAATGGTCTCGATCTCCTGACCTCGTGATCCGCCCGTCTCGGCCTCCCAAAGTGCTGGGATTACAGGCTTGAGCCACCATGCCGGGCCAAAACAATTCATTTTAAAAATGGGCAAATAATCTGAACAGATATTACTTAAAAGAAGACATCTAAATGGCAAATGAATATATGAAAAATGCTCAACATTACTAATAATCAGAAAAATGCAAATCAAAACCACAGTGAAGTATCATCTTATTCCAGTTAGAATGACTAATAACAAAAAGATGAAAAACAAACGCTGGAGAAAATATGAGGAAAAGAGAACCCTTGTACAGTGTTGTTGGTGACGTGAACTAGTACAGCCATTACGAAGAATAGTTCTTGGAAGACTACAAACAAAACTATTATCTGATCCAGCAATCTCATTACTGGGTATTTATTCAAAGGAAAGGAAATCAGCACATCAAATACATATCTGTACCTCATGTTTATTGTAGCACTATTTACAATAGCCAAAATATGGAATCAACCCAAATGTCCAAAAACAGATGAATAGAGAAAGAAAATGTGGCAATATATACACAATGGAATACTATGCAGCCATAAAAAGAATGAAATCTTGTCATTCATGACAACATGGATAAGCTTGGAGGACGTTATCTTAAGTGAAATAAGCTAGGAACAGAAAGTTAATCACTGCATGTTCTTATATGTGGAAGCTTAAAGTTGATCTCATGGGAAGTAAAGAGTAGAATAGAGGGTACTAGAGGCTTGGAGGGTAGGGGGAAAGGAAGGATGCGGATGGATTTGTTAAAGAATACCCAAAATTACAGATAGATAGGAGGAACACATTTTAGTGTTCTATTGCACTGTGGGATGACTATAGTTGACAATCATGTAATATCTTCAAAAAGCTAGAAGAGAGGATTTTGAATGTTCCCAACACAAATAAATAATACATAATTGAGGTGATGGGTATGCTAATTACTCTGATATGAACACTATGTATTGTATTTATCAAAACTTTGCTATGTGCGCTGTAAATATGTTCAATTATTATGTGTTGATTAAAAACACTTCAATAATTCTCATTACAATAAAATTTGGGGGCTATATTTTATCTTTACATACAAGAGATCATTGTACAGTGATCTCACTCCATGAAGCATGCACGTTATCAGGGTCTGTGGAAAGAAAATGTATAAAATACTTTTAACTTGGTGAAAAGATGAGAACAGTTCTGGTTTTTATTTTGCCCTGAGCTTTTCACTGACTTCTCTTTATTAAATTTCTCCCCTGATGTCAAAAGTTTGATGTTTTCCTCCTTGTTTATTTCTCTTCTCAGAGATGACTTTGATACTGATATGTGATTTTATTCCATTAGCTGAAGTTTCCCTGGGTTTTTGATTGGTGCTGTGTCTAAAGTTCTGGAGATAAGCATCAAAGACAACTGCTTTATTTTTACATGCCAGGGAAGAGAAAGTCAATCTTCATCCCTTAGGGACAGAACTTCTGGTGTCAAAAGTCCTTCCATTCTTCCAGTACCTTCTTATCACTGGCATCCTTTAGCAAGGTAAAAAGGCAATGCAGGAGACCATTGTGTGTAAATACTATGAGATAATATTATTCACAATAATAATAATATATTCTTTCAAAAAATGATTATTGAGTATATCCTATATTCCAGGCTTTTGGAATGCGTTAGCAAACAAAATACTCAGACAGTTTTAATTCTAGCATGTAGACACAGATACAAAATAATAATAACAAACATAATAAGTAAATTTAAAAATATATATAATGCATAGTATTAAGTTCATTTAAAAAGGGGGAAAAAGTAAAGCAAAGTAAAAAAATAGAAAATATGGGATAGGAGCTGGCTGTAGTATTAAATGAGCTGAGCATTATAAGCATCATTGAGAAGGTGAGATATGAATAAAGATTTTAGGGGGCGATGAGAGAGTTGCAAGTGTAAAGCTAGAGGAATACCATTCCAGGTAGAAGGATAGTCAGTACAAAGACCCTGGGGCAGCCATATGCCCAGCAAGTTTGGGATTTGCAAAGTGGCCAGCGTAGCAGAGGCCAAGAGAGAAGGAGGATACCAGAAAAAGATGAGGCTGCAGAGATAGCAGGAAGCGAGACTGCACAGGCTTTGTAGGCCATTGTAAGGACTTTGGTCTTTATTTTGATTAAAATAAGGTTTTGAGCAGACAAGAGTATTATTCCATAATTTTTTAAATAAATCATTCTGAGATTAGATTGAAGGATAGCAAAGGTAGAAGCAGGAAAATCTGTTATTAGATTGTTATAGAAATCCAAGAGATGGTTCAGATCAGGTGATAGCAATGAATATAATAAGAGATCAAGTTCTTCACAATTTCCTGACATATCTGATGTGAACTGTGCCAAACAGGGTGATTATCAATGGAGATGAGAAAGGCTGTTGAGTAGAACACTTTTGGGAGAAAGATCTGGAGTTCCCTGAATGCATTTATTTATTCATTCATCCATTCATTTTAATTCATTCAGTAACTATTCATTAAGTATTATGTGCCAAGCATTCTCTTACTAGTTTTCACAAAAAAGTAGTGAATGCAGATGAGGAAACAGAGGCTCTGAGAGTTTAAGCTGTTTAGCAAAGATCATTCTGCTTGTAATCAGCAGCATTGTATTTCCAACCTGAGTCTTTTGTGTTTTTACCTCACTTGCCTGTAGCCTATCACATGTGGCTTGAATGCATGACAGAACCAAATAAAAATGAGAAAACGATACTTTATTTATATGTTACTAAATACGGGAAATACTTTATTGCAAATTTAAAGACTTTTCTCTCATGTCCTAATCTTTCTGTAAAATACTGGTAACCCTTCCTTTCCCCATTATTTTTTAAGGCCCTTAAAATATCCCACTGATAACTCTAGGTATAAATGACTCTGTGTTCTGCTATTTGGAAGATATATCAGAAAGACACTTGTCAAAGCCTCCAAATTTGTAGGTATTTTTGCAACAAATAAAATATTATGAAATATAACATCAATCATTTATTCATCAAGGAGGTAAAACAGCAGTGAGAACCGAAGGTGTGAAAAGAGTCAAGGTTTCCCATGATGAAAAAACAAAGATAAAACAAAAGACAATTTTTTCTTCCGTTTCAATACTAGAAATTATATCCCTTTGGATACAAACCATAAGATCAAAGGCAATACTCTTTCTTCTGAGAGTACTTTTCACAGCTGAGTGGAAAGCTCCTCCAGCCCTCAGGCCTTCCCACTCTTTCCTGCCTCTCAGAAGGGAATGTGGCACCCCTGATGCTTTCCTCTGTGCCTCTATGTCCTGGTTTAGGGCTTCATTAATGCTCCTTTCAGTTTTGATTGCCTCTGATGGAGCTTGAAACAACTCACACATTGGAAAGGAAAAAAATCTCCCTCCACCTTTGTGTTTACATCTTTTAATTTTCAATTTTAGGTAGCTATTTAATAGCTTATTTTTCTTGGACATAACCTGCAGTTGGGATTTTGAGGCTGTTCTGGGTTTTTAATGTTTCCATAAAGATGTCCTGCTTGTGGTATGCGTAGTTGGTGAACTTTATTTTCTATTACATGTGAAAAAACTAGCACTCCCTTCATCTATCCCTGATGGTACATTTGTTCCCCATGTGCAATTTTGAATTTAATACAAAGAAGAGAGCACACAGCTATGAGAAACAAAGATGTGCTTACAGCATGATCTCACTTTTCCCCTCACTGCCAATGCCATCTGAAGAGGAAACAGGAGACATGGAATGGGAGGTGAGGGAGGATGAGTCACTAGTATGAGACAGGCAGAACTCATGGACACTCAGGGATGCATAGGAAAATAACAGCTATATTCATTATGTGTTGAGATAACCCAGAGTTATAAGATCTGGAGATTATAAAAAAAAATGTCAGGTTTGGCTAAATCATAACTGTACTTTTCTTACTCTGGAAGATAGATGCAGAAGCAGACAGAGTCTTGACACAGGGATTTCTTCCATAAACAGAGGAGCCATTCTTTTGCAACAACAAGGGCATTATCTACCTTCCCACTGATCCTCAAATGACATTTGTGTAACTGCCCAAGAGCTTCTTCTGCCTGCTGCACAAATGCCATGGCATTGCAGTAAAGAAAGAGTTTAACAGACACCAGGCCAGCCACACCACATGGAAGACTCAAATTATCTCTCCTCCAAAACTCATAGGTTTGGGATTTTTCAAAGGCAGTTTGGGGGAAGTAATGGGGGTAGCCAGGTAATGAGTGCTTGCTGATGATTTGTTGAGGCACAGATTAAATTATAGGGAATTGAAGCTGTCCTGTTGTGTGCTCAATTGCTTCTGGGTAGGGCCACAGGTACATGGTGGGTGGGTCCAGGTAGAGCCATGAGTGTCAGACGTACAGAAATCCTGAAAAGATATCTCAAAAGACAAATCTATAATAGTGGTTTTATCTGCAGGAGTAACTGGGGAGGTTGCATATCTTATAAACTCTGGAATAATGGTTGAAAATCCTTTATATCTACTCCTTAGCAGGACTCAGGCTCCTCTCCTCCTCCCAACCTGCTGGCCTCCCATTAGCCTTAAAAAGTCATTGAGTTTGTGGGGAAGGTCTACTATTATTTAAACTATAGCCTAAATGTCTCTTAAAGTCAGCTTGGTCCCAAAGCTCAGGGATAATTAAGGGAAAGGCAAGATGGGGATGGATTAGTTCAGCTCACTGTTAAAACTTTTCTCATTGATACAATTTTTGCTAAAGCAGTTATATTTGGCATTCATTCTTGCTTACCACTGTGATAGAATGCTTCTAGAAGTTGTTAGTGTCTTAAGATGGCTTATTTTCATAGTCTGAGAAACCCTAATTATTCTCAACCTTCCACTTTTGAATTAGTGATAAATAGGTAAGAATAAGTCTACAATTTTTATAATCTTCTAAGAAAAAAATTGATTGCTGAGAAACTAACTTACCTAGCAGTTTTAAAGACTTTAAACTTTTTGTTTTCATGCTAAAAAGTTAACACTTTAACTTCTTTCTAATAAGTAAGTTTATTCGTGTTCTATGGCTTCCATAACCAATTACCATAAGCTTAGTTTTTTAAAATAAAACAAATTTATTATGTTATAGTTCTGAAAGCCAGAATTCTGATGTGGAGCTCACTGGGCTAAAAATCAAGGTATTGACTACATTCCTTTCTGTTGGCTCTAGGGTAGTGTATTAGTCCATTTTCACACTGCTAATAAAGACATACCTGAGACTGGGTAATTTATTTTTTTATTTTCTTTATTTTTATTATTATACTTTAAGTTCTAGGGTACATGTGCCCAATGTGCAGGTTTGTTACATATGTGTACATGTGCCATGTTGGTGTGCTGCACCCATTATCTCGTCATTTACATTAGGTATATCTCCTAATGCTAACCTTCCCCTCTCCCCCCTCCCCACAATAGACCCCAGTGTGTGATGTTCCCCTTCCTGTGTCCAAGTGATCTCATTGTTGAATTCCCATTGTTCAATTCACTATGAGTGAGAACATGAAGTGTTTGGTTTTCTGTTCTTGCAATAGTTTGCTGAGAATGATGGTTTCCAGTTGCATCCATGTCCCTACAAAGGACACGAACTCATCCTTTTTTATGGCTGCATAGTATTCCATGGTGTATATGTACCACATTTTCTTAATCCAAGACTGGGTAATTTATAAAGGAAAGAGGTTTAATTGACTCACAGTTCAGCATAGCTGGGAGGCCTCAGGAAACTTACAATCATGGCAAAAGGGGAAGCAAACATATCCTTCTTTACATGGCAGCAGGAAGGAGAAAATACCAAGCAAAAGAGAGGAAAGCCCTTTCCTTATAAAACCATCAGGTTTCGTGAGAACTCACTTATTATCATGAGAACAGTAGCATGGGGGTAACCGTCCCTATGATTCAATTACCTCCCATCGGGTCCCTCCCATGACACATGGGGATTAAATAAACTACAATTCAAGATGAGATTTCTGTGGAAACACAGCCAAGCCGTATCAGGTAGAATCTGTGTTCTTGCTTTTGCCAGGTTTAAGAATCCACTGCATTCCTTTGCTCATGACCTCACCCATCTTCAAAGTCAGCAATGGCCTGCCAGATCTTTCTCACATCCCATCACTCTGACCCTGACTCTTCTGCTTCTCTTTTCCACATTCATGAACCGTTGTGATTACACTGGGCCAAAATGGATAATCCAGGATAATCTTCTTATTTTAAGGTAAGCTGATAAACAACCTTAATTCTATCCTCAGCCTGAAATCCCCCTTGTCATGAATATTACATGAATATTTAACAAAATATATTCACAGGTTCTAGGAATTAGGACATGGACATGTTTGGAGACCATTATTCTGCTTACCACAATAGATCATTTTGGAGAATCGGTATCAGATAGTACTGAATTAGCCCTGTCATTAGAAACTACATGTGTTTCTACCCTGGAGCCTTGTCCTCTGTTTATAACAGATGTAACAGTGCTAGTTTCTGACAGCACTCTCCCATTGAGGCCAGGTCTATCCTTCTTAACAGAAAGTTCTAAGCATACTTTAGCAACTGACCAAGGTTATTACATGAGATGAATCATTTTGTTACTTATGTTCAAAACTGTTTTATTTCCTCTCAATGAAATCTAATTTCTTAAAATATTTATAACGTAAGTTTTCTAAAACTAATTTATTGCAGGAATTCTTAATGATTTTCAAAAGTCTTACACATTGGCTGTTACATTTGTTCCAAAGTATTTAATATTTTAGGCTTTATTGCAGATGGTATTATTTTAGTTTAATTTTTGTTTCTTGCTAATATATAGAAATTCATGTCATTTTTGCATATTAACCATGTATCTTCCATCTTTGCTAAACTCATCGAGTAGTTTTAGTTTTCTTATAGATTCCATTCAGTCTTTTACATACACAATCATCATCTCTAAACAATCAAACAAACACAAATTTTTTTCTTTCTTCCTATCTGTTCACTTATTTCTTTGGACAAGACCACCAGTACAATATTGTATCGAAGTGATTAGAATAGACATTCTTGCCTTATTCTTGACCTAAGAATCAAAGTATTCAGTATTTTACTATTAAATATCATGCCAGGTTTCAAGATTGTTTTAGCTGCCAATTATTAGGCAAGCAAATTTTCTTTCACTTGTAATTTGCTGAGAGTGTTTATCATGAATGAATATTAAATTTTGTTAAATGTTTTATATATGTATTTATATTATTCCATGAATTTTCTTCCTTACTTTTTACTGTGAATTACACAGATTGATTTTTAAATGTTGAAACAAAGTTGCATTTATGAGAACATCATTTGATTGTTGTAGATTTGACTTACTGTATTTTTTTAAAAACTCACCTTTCTTCCTTATTTTCTCACTGCATGTATTAGTCTATTTTCACACTGCTGATAAAGACATACCCAATATTAGGAAATTTACAAAAGAAAGAGGTTTAGTGGACTTAAAGTTCCACATGGGAAGGCATGGGAAGGTCTCACAACCATGGCAGAAGGCACGGAGGAGCAAGTCATGTCTTATGTAGATGGCAGCAGGCAAAGAGAGCTTGTGCAGGGAAACTCCCCCTTTTAAAATCATCAGATCTCATGAGACTTATTCACCATCATGAGAATAGCAGTGGGGAGACCTGCCCCTATGATTCATTTAGCTCCCACCAGGTGCCTCCCACAACACATGGAGATTCAAGATGAGATTTGGGTGTGGACACAAACCATATCACTGCATATATTGTTTTATCACTGTCTTTGGCTTTCATCAGTTTGACCATGATGTATATTCAGATGTAAGGTTATTTGTATTTATTTTTCTTCCTTTTCACTAAGCTTCTTGGATCTATGAGTTGACGTATTTTGTCAGTTTTAGAAAGTCCTTGATCCTTATCTATACAAATATTTTCCCGCCTTTTCTTTCTTCTTCTGGCACTCTTAATACTTATGTATTAGACCAACTGTTATCATCAAGTAAACAGCTGCTTTTTTTACTCCCTCTCATATTTTCATTGTTTCCCTTTGAATACTTTTTCTTGACCAATTTTCAAGTTTTTTTTTCTTGCTGTGTTTAGTCTGCTATTAAGCCCACCAAATGAATTATTCATTTCTGCTATCAAAATTTTCACTTTGAGCATTTATTTTTGGTTCTTTTAATAATTATCATGTTCCTTTTCTCTTTGAAATACTTGTACCTTTCTGGAATTTATTTAGATTTATTTTCACTCGCCATTGAGTATGGCTAAAATTTCCTTTGCTCTTGAGAAAAAAAAATTACCCATGTTTATGTCTATGTCTTTCTCCTTTTCTGATGATTCTTTATTTACTCAAGTATTTATTAGGCACTCACTAGGTAAAACTCAGATACTGTAAACCAAAAATACAATTCTAAGTCCCCCAACTGACTAAATGGACCCTTCTTCTTGGCCAAGGGGATCCCGAAGAAAACCTGAAAAACTAATTCAAGACATGACAGGAAAGGAGGTCGGATATGCCTCTTTATACCCTTCTCCCTTTGGCTTGGAAGCACAACTGATCAGCCTTAACCTTAAAATAGAGATCATAACACTGACAAAACAGACTCTTTGTAGCAATAAGATAACAAATTCCAACTTGATTCTCGTATAGCATCACATGACAGAAAACAGGCCTTAAAGGAAATCACAGTATTTCACCCCAAAATATATTTCTTTGACATATTTTGTACAGGCCCTAAAAAGTCACTTCTTGTGAGGAAAATTTACATTCTATTGAGAATCCCTTTCTCTTTCCAAGTATTTTCTTCATCCAGGAAAGATTAAATTAAGAGTCTGACCCCTTTTAATATCTGAAAAGAAACAGCTTCCATCTACTCTCTCTGAAGCCCGTTACTCAGAGGCGTCATTTACATAGCAAGAACTTTGGCTTCCTTAGCACCTCTTGTCTTAACTAGAGCATTTTTTTTCTGCTGACTTCAACTCTTCAGGCAAAGCTAAACTCTTCCATCCAATTGCTAGTCAGAGAATCTCTGAAGCTACCTATGTGGCCTATGGACCACCACACCCCTCCACATCCCCTGCTTTGAAATGTCCCACCTTTTGGGACTGAATCAATGTGTACCTTTTATGTACCAATTTATGTCTTTGTAACTTCTTTCTCCCCAAAGTATATAAAACCAAACTGTAACCCAACCACCTTGGGCATACATTCTCAGGGCTTCCAGAAGCTGTGTCATAGGCCACAGCCATTCGTATTTTGCCCAAAATAAATCTTTTCAAATACTTTACAAAGTTTGGCTTTTTTCATTAACAATACAAAAAAAAAAAAAAAAAGGAGAACATGTAGTGTCTTCCCTCATGAAGATTGTAGACCAAGAAAATGTACTCAGAGCAACTGTAACGAAAGAAGTATAAGTTACTATGGGAATATATAATGAGGATTATTCTTCTAATTTTACCTTAAGAGACAAATGAGGTTGCTCACTTCCAAGCTCTTGTCAGAGATTTAGGAAGCACATTGATAGTCATTTCACCATAGCCCTTCAATATCCCATTATTAAACTGACAAGGTAGTAAAATGCAGTGCAAAATCTTTGTTGGAATGAGTAAAAAGTTTGTTCTCCACTAAGAATAGGCATGGGTGGACAAAATTAATAAAATTAAGGGTTTAGCATAAATTCACAGATATTTGTATTTATGACTGGAAGAGAAGAGACTATGCCATTTAAAACAAATTTCCTCTTATCCTTAAAATTATAGCTCAAAGTTCATCTCCTCTCTGTAAAATTATCTGAGTTCCTTTCCAATCCCTTTCTACTTCCAGAGAAAATTGGTTGCTACTTCATGTTTGATTTCCAAGCTCTTTATTCATACTTCCATTATAGTACCTTATCATTGTCTGTTGGTTGTTTGACACGTTTGGCCTCTCTACTTAGCAGTTTTCCCCCAGAGGCAAAGGATCTTTTTGTATTCCTATCTCCCAGCCTAATCGAATTGAAATGAAAACTACTTCCATTGTCTATTTTCATTTTAACAATAGCTATATAATACCTTTTTCTGTTTATTTGCTCAATTCAATATTTCTGTAAACCTTATCTTATGAAAATACATAATGTGTCTTGTTAGTACCCTAATAATTTCATTTATTCATTAATCTTATAAACACGGGTTAAATCCTAAGCTAGATTCTTTATGTGCCAAGACAAATGTCGTTCTTTTCCATCTTTCTTCTTTATGTGTAGGGCCTGTTGAGCTTTCGTGGAGATAATTTTCAATCAATATACAACTATTGAAAACCTACTGTGCCAGGAAACATGCCAGGCATTGATGAAATAATTGTTAGCAAATTCAAAGAGAATTTCTGCCCTCATTAAGGTCCCATCTAGCAAAGGAGAATGCATATTAATTAAATATGTGTCTGTAAAATTGCAATTCTGATGACGACAATGAAGAATAGGTACAGCACTATTTGACCTTATGGAATTCTAAAGAGACCAACTGTTTCTGTAGGCAAAATTACTCGTAAAATGCAGAGTATGCCTGAAATTTATCAAACATAGTTAACATGTATTAATAACTGATTAAATGAATGGTGTCTTCTGTCTTTGCACGGCGTTATTTCTCCTCTCTTGCTTTGCCTTTATAGTTTTTCTTAACCATCTGTCAAAAAAAGCATAAAGGAAGTAATCCAGAATCTCTTCAGAAAATAAAAGGAAAATTAAATCATTTTAAAAATAAGATTCCAAATATTTTAGTCTTTAATTTGATTTAACGTAAGTTCTGGTGACCTGTGTCTCTTACTCATTGAGGAGAAAATTTGGTAACAGAACTTGTATTTGGCTTTATGATATACGCACATATGCACACATGCACGTGCATGTGCACACAAATGAGTAAAGTGAATTAAATATTTGTTTTTATTTTCTAGTGAAATCCCTGGCATAGCCTTTAACAGGCTGAGACACTTTTACTTGCTTCAGAGATTAGTAAGATTTTACCTACTTCATAGGATAATTACAAGAATTAAAATAGAAAGCCTGGTACTAGCATTAAATAAAACAGTAAGCACACTCTATTTTTTTGTTTGTTTGTTTGTTTTTGACAAAGTCTCGTTCTGTCACCCAGGCTGGACTGCAATGGCATGATCTCAGCTCACTGCAACCTCTGCCTCCCTGGGTTGAAGCGATTCTCCTGCCTCAGCCTCCCAAGTAGCTGAGATTACAGGCACATGCCACCATACTCAGCTAATATTTTTTTTTTTTTTTTGTATCTTTAGAATAGACAGGGTTTCACCAGGTTGGCCAGACTGGTCTCAAACTCCTGACCTCATGATCCATCCGTGTTGGCCTCCCAAAGTGCCGGGATTACAGGCATGAGCCACTGCCCCCGGCTAGCACACTCTATTCTATTTCTCCCATTGATTACAACTAAAAATCCTAGAAGAAATATATAAAGCAAAGATAACTCTGGAAAATAAATAATAGCAGGTCAACTAAATAGTAAAAACTTGTGGAATGGGCCATGTGGCAGTGAATTTTTTGGTTACTGCTAATCTCTACTCTCTTTGCTTATATGGTTTCTGATGAGATGCCTGCTATAATTCTTATCTCTGTTCCTCTGTAGGTAACGTGTTTTTCCCCTATCTGGCTTTCTTCAAGACTGTCTCTCTGATTTTAGTTTTCTGCAATTGAAATATGATATACCTACACGGTTTTTATAGTCTTTGGGTTTGTTTGTGTTTTGTTGTGGGGAGTTATATTTATCCTACTTCTATTTTCTGAGCTTCCTGAGTCTGTGGTTTTGCATCTGTCATTAATTTTGGAATGCTCTCAGACATTATTACTTCAAATATTTATTCTTCCCAGTTCTATTTTTCTTCATTTTCTGGTGTCCAAATTATGGGTATGCCTTACTTTTTGCAATCATCCCACATTTCATGTTCTGTTGTTTAAAAAAGTGATAATTGTTTTATTTTCTTTGCATTTCAGTTTTGAAAGTTTCTATTGACCTATCTTCAAGTTCACTGATTCTTTCCTCAGATGTGTCAAGTCTACTGACAAGCCCTTTGAAGGCATTCTTATTTTCTGTTCCTGTGTTTTTGATTCTTAGCATCTCCTTTTGGTTATTTCTAACCGTTTTATAGTTTTCATTTCTCTACCAACATTACTCAACTGATTTTGCCTGTAGTCTCCTTTTTACATTAAAGTCCTTAACATATTAATCATAGTTATTCTAAATACTTTGTTTGTAACTCCAATATCTATGTCTCATCTGATTAAGGTTCTGATGCTTGCTCTGTCTCTTAAGATTTTTTTTTTTGTTTGTTTGTTTGTTTTTTTTCAAATTTGTCCTTTGGTTTGCCTTCCAGTTTGGGGGTAAAGTTAGACACACGTTATTCAATAAATGGTACTGAGGTAAATAGATTTTTAGAGAAAGGATTTTATCAACATGGGTAGGAGCTTGGCTGTGTTTAACTTTTTAAAGATATAAATACTAGAGCCTTCAGTTCCTCTATTTCCTTAGTTTTAGAGGCTCTCCCTTCTGGTCTCTGGGGATTTCCCTAGCACTGCTCTGCAGAGAGAGACTCTTGCAGCTCTTTCAGCTCCAATTCATTGTTATTATACTGTTTGGTGTGGTTAGAGTATGTGGAAAAAGAAGATCTTATAATCTTATTAAATGTTGATTTTTCCATGGGGCTGTGTCACAGAGATGTGGCCTTCACAAGTGCTCCCATCCCTACTCCAGGAGTAGGCCTGCTTCTCTCTCCTTTCCTCCTTCTCTGACCGCATCACCATTAATCCATTGTCTTGAAGCCCCATTGACTATGGGTATTCTCTGTCTTTAGGTAAGGTTGGAAGTCAATAGCCTGCTAGAGTGGGGTAAAATTCAGAATTACCTGCTGGAGAATTCCTTACACTGGAGGCCAGCTTTTTATTATAAGGAAGAGCCTGGGAGGACTTCAAGAAGGATCTTCTCCTGCTCCCACAATCCTTCTCAGATCACTTCAGGAGAGGTTGGTGGGGTTCCAGGAAACAAAACTTTATGAAAAGTGAAGGAGCTCCTTATGACTGTGGATCCCAGGACTTTCTGACTCTCATGTTAGTTTCCACTCAACTCCTAGAAATTCATCAAAATGCCTAGCAAAGTACCTGGTTTTAGAAGTTTATAGTGTTCGATGACTTCTCCAGGTAAGCAAATCTAAAGCACTCTATCTTTCTGAATGCACCAATCTCTCCAGATTTTAAGGTGATGGCTTGTCCCATGACCTTAGTTTTCTGATGGGTTCAAAAAAAGTCACTGCTTTTTGATTTGTAAGGATTTTTCTTGTTCTGAGGGTGGTAATGACAACTTACAAGCTCTTTATGTATCAGAGGTAAAACCCAAAGCCTCCCAGTTATTCTTTATTTTCATGTGTCTTAAATTCTAGGATACTCTGAATCCTGGAACTACACACAAGGTGTAAACAAAAAGTACCCCTTACCTAAGAAGTAAACACTCACCTTATGGCCAGGGAACCAAAAAAAAAATGGGACACAGCTTCTTTAACTATCACAGACTGACCTGAGGCAAGACCCATAATGAAGCTGCATCTCTGTAGTGATAACACTGGCATTGGCAGCAATGGTAGCAAAACCCCTATAGGCTCTTTCATCTTTCTGCTTTGCCTAGAGGCAGTTACAATAATGGGAAATGCACAATAATGCACAGAGTATAAAAGCTCAGCCTTTTAGGTAGGGCAGAAATAAAAGTGACTCCTGAAGAAGATGGTGCTAAACAATCCTTTAAGGTTGTACATAAAGTCGATATGTTGTTCATCCATGTAAATGACTGTAACCAACATAGCAAATGCTATGCTAAAATATACTTTAAAATAACTAAATAATTTTGAACAGATATTCCATGTATATGAGTATTGTTAATATGTCAGCACTACCTATAGCAATGTAGAAATCAATGAAACCTCTATCAAAATTCCAATAGCTTTTTCTGGCAAAAATGGAAAGTTGTCTCTCAAATTCAAATTCATTTGTAATTACAAGAGGCTTTGAATAGCAAAAATAATATTGAAAAAGAAGAACAAAGTTGAAGGGCTTACAATTCCTGACTTCAAAACTTACCACAAAGCTACAGTAACCAAGACAGGTACTGGCACAAGGATAGACATATTGATGCATAAAATAGATTTGAGGGTCCAGAAATAAATTCACATCTTTTGGTGAACTGATTTTTGATAAAGGAGCCAAGACCACGCAATGGAGAAAGGATAATTTCTTCAACAAAAGATGTTGAGATGAAAGGATATTCACACAGAAAAGAATAAACATAGACTCCTACCTCATACCATATACAAAAATTAACTCAAAATGATTGTTATCTCATAAAACAGCTAACGCCATTAAACTCTTAGAAGAAAACATAAAGACGAATATTCATGGCTTTGAATTTGATAATGGATTTTAAAGACATCAAAAGCACAAGCAACAAGAGAAAAAATAGATAAATCTGACTACATCAAAATTAAAAAAAAAATGTGTATCAAAGGATTAGCAAGAAAGTGAAGACAGCCTTCCAAATGAGAAAAGTATTTGCACATGGTATCTCTGATAGAGTTCTAGTATTTAGAATATAAAATAACTCACAATTTAACAACAAAAAGATAAACAATTCATTTAAAAAAAATGAGCAAAGGGATTTAATAGGCATTTCTCCAAAGAAGATATACAAATGGTGAACAAGCACATGAAAAGATGTTCAACATCATTAGTCATCAGGGAAGTGTAAATCAAAATCACAATGAGATACCACTTCACACACGTTAGAAAGACTACTATCAAAACACAAAAATAAGTGCTGGCAAAGATACAGAGATATTGAAACACTTGTGTATTACTGGTGATAATGTAAAGTGATTCAACCAATGTGTAAAACAGTTTGGCAGTTCCTCAAAAAGTTAAGCATAGAATTACCATATGGCTCAGGGATTC